>NW_027206175.1:0-660295 GCF_024711535.1 Dipodomys merriami | reverse complement strand
AGGATGAAAATGACTTTCTGAACTTTTCTTCAAAAATTAGCAACAAGCTGGGTGCCGACAGTCATGCCTATAATCCTAGCTATTCAGGAGGCTGAGATCTGAGAATCCTGAGCAGACAAATCTGGGAGGCTTTTATTTCCAATTAACCAGCATAAGAAAGTACAGGTATGGATAAAGTGGTAGAACACCAGCCATGAGCAACAAAGTTGAACAAGAGCAAGCAGAAGGTTCTAAGTTCAAGCTTTAGTACTGGCATGCGCACGCGGGCACACACACACACACACACACACACGCACACACACACACACACACGGTTAGCAGCAATCTCAGAACTAAACTTTCAGACTATTGCTGACTACTCTGGAGGAATGGGAGCACTTGTTTCTTCTAATCCTTTAGAAGAGGTCAGGGACTACTGGTTGCTACCAGTAGCTCAGCATCAGCAACTTGTTCAATACATGCAGGAACAAATGGGAGTTGAATGAGGTAATGCCTGACAAACGTGCCAGAAGGAGGTGACCACCCTTCCCCGAGGGAGCTAAGGCCCTCTGTCCCTCTGAGATGTGACCCCTAACCTCTGAATCCTCATTTGGGAAGAAGGTGACTGTCACACTGACTCCTTTTTCTGGCATGATGGATGAGGAGGATCAGAACATAAACGGAAGGCTTCTGCAGTGGTGGCTTCTATTGGCTTTCTGAACACATCGTGCAGCTGGCTGGCTGTCAGGAGCAGGGACCAGCAATTTATGACAATCCCTAAGCAGAAGCAGCCTCTACAATGCTGGTTCAGCAGTAGCCCAGGGACCGGAGCCAAATTTTCACTCTCCTTGAAGCTGTAGCTCCTCTTGCACCAAAGCAGAAGAAGGAAGAGGCCCTGGTCTCTCTCTCTCTCTCTCTCTCTCTCTCTCTCTCTCTCTCTCTCTCTCTCTCTCTCTCTCTCTCTCTCTCTCTCTCTCTCTCTCTCTCTCTCTCTCTCTCTCTCTCTCTTGGGACCTGAATATATCACTGTTGTTGAGATGATGTAGACCTAGGCAACCCAGATAGCTTCACCAGGCCCAGCCCTGCCAAGTGACACACAGGGATTTGCGACCCATCTCAAGATGCCATAATTCATGTTGCCAAAAACCAGGCAGAGCTCTGCAGCTGATACAGCAGTCCAGGTAGAACAAGTTTGACTGATGGAGCCCATGAGGCATGAGTCTATTCCCTAGCTTTGCTGTTTGTCAGTGAGTTAATCTTGGACAAGCTGCTTAACATGTGTCTCCATCTCTTAACTATAAAATGACAAGTGTGTGTGTGTGTGTGTGTGTGTGTGTGTGTGTGTGTGTGCACGCGTGTGTGTGCATCTGACAGTCCTAGAGCTTGAACTCAGGGCCTAGGCACTTCTCCTGAGCTTTTATGCAGCTCAAGGTTGGTGCTGTACATAAAGCTCTTTATTTTTGGTGGTTAATTGGAGATGAGGCTCTCAGATTTGCCTGCCCAAGCTGGCTTCAAACCATGGTCCTCAGATCTCAGCTAGAATTGTAAGTATAAGCCACTGGCCCACAGTTAGGCAATTTTTATAAAAGACAACTGCTTTGATTGTAGGCTTGTTGTGAGAATGGAGGGAGATAGACCATTTGTGGAGGCCACTGTGTAGCAGGCAGTTCAGGAAGTAAAATGGGATCCTATTTATGATCAAAGAGATTGCATCTGGTGATCATATCACACATGGCTTCTTGAAAGGGTAAGGGATTGGGAAGAAGACAGCTAAAACATTCTTCACCAGATGGAGGTGGCCAGGAATGAACGAAAGGAACCATAGAAACAGGAGAAAAGGAAGAAGAGGTAACCAGAGTCGGGCACCAGTGGCACATGTCTGTAATCCTAGCTACTTGGGAGGCTGAGATCTGAGGAGAGATCTGAGATCTCATCATTCAAGGTCAGCCTGGGCAGGAAAATGTATGAGACTCTTTTTGTCAATTAAGCACCAAACACAAACACACACACACACACACTCACACACACACACACACACACACACACACACACACACACACACACACACACACACACACACACACACACACACACACCGCCCATCCCATAGATGGCTTATTGATGCAATTACATGGTTCAAAGCCAGTGGCACCTGATGGGGAAGAAAAAGACAAAACCAGAAAGGGCAGGATGGCCCCAGCCCTACTCCCTGGGGCCGGCTGTACAAGTGCCAAGTGCCTTTTCCTTGTGAACCACAGGGGCAGATGCGGGCCGGCAAGCAGACAGGACCACAGCCCTGGCAACAGGAGGAAGTGGTAGTTGAGGTTTCCCGGTAGCTCTCTTGATCCTCTCTGGACCTCAGGACCTCTCCTAGGCTCCCCAGTGCTTTCCCTCTCTGCTCTCTGCTTGGCCTGCTCCAGAGGGACAGACAGACAGAAGTTAAAAGAGCAAGGTAAGTTTCCTTTCACCCCTACCCCATCTCCTCATCCCTGTCCAGGGGCAGGGCGTACAGAGGTGGACACACAGGGAATCAAGAGCTCCGGGCTGCTGCCATTGGATCAGTGGGAAACTGGGCTGTTTGCATTTCCAAGTGCTGAATGGCCAGCCACTGTGATGTCCATGTTAATAATTCCTGATGCTTTGTATTCCAGCAAATGTTTAATCACTCACTGATCAATAATCCTCACTAGGCTGTTCTTTTTTCCTTTTTTTAAAGAAACAAATCCCTTTTTACTCTTCAAATCCTTAAATAAAATTAGGCTGCTTTAGCCTTGGATGCGTTATTCCTCAAAGAAGCTGTGTGGTTTCATAACCTCGTTTGGGGTATTTTTAAAGGGACTGCCTAGACACACTTGCTCTTGGTGTCACCTAACTTGTCTCTGCAATTGCTGTGTGTTATAAGCTGGTTTCCTCAGACACTGCTTTCAACACAGATCTACTTTTTTTTCCCTCAAAAGAAGAAAATAATACAAAGTGAAGTTATTTGCCCTAACTAAATCAGTGAGTCTAATCTTTGCATTCCTGGCTTACACTTAAGTCCTTCTGTACAACTTGATTTCTACCTTCCATCTATAATTTCTTTCCAAAAGCATATTGAAAGGAAAACAACTCCATTCCTAGGCCATCTTAAGAAGCTGTACTTCTTTCTTAGAGGCACGGCTGAATGTTTTGGAAAATGCACATGACACATGGAAAGAGACAACGGCTCTGTCCTCACAGGGGATGGACTGGCAGGGGGGTCTCACAATCCACTCCAGGTCCACCAAAGTTCCACAAACAATGGCAACAGAAAGAAACTGCCTTTCATCTGTAGCAGCAACCAAAGCAGCAACTTTCACCAAAGCTAACCCAAGCCAGGGGTGCGTCCCACACACACCAACCACTTCCACAGTTAGCCCATAAGAGCCCCAGCAGCTCACCACAATATTTATTAGAAAAACACATAATTTGTGGTGGAGAAAGAAGAGTCTCTCATACAAAAAAGAAAAGGAAGAAAAGGGGGGGGGGAAGCTCTTTCAAATGCAATTAACCAAAGACATATTTCCTCTGTGTTTGTAAAGATCAATCTATGAGAAGCACAGTTTTGTGTGTGGGGGGGGGGGAGAGAAATGGGTTATCCCCACTAGTTAAGAAAGACAATTAAATTATTGGAGATTACCTTCATCATTAAGGAGAATGAGCTTTATTCATATTTACAGACCTAAGCAGACTTCAGTTTCCAGGTCGCAAATGAATCTCTTCTCGTCTCAGATGCACATGTGGACACTGACATGGGCTGCTATTGAGTTGATTGGATAATAATCTTATTCTCAAGCTCCTGCTGGAAAGAAGAGCTCCAGAGTAGGGCAGGAGGGGGAGGGGGAGATGGGTGAGGGAGGGAGGGAGGGAGGGAGGGAAGCAAGGAAGGAAGGAAAGAAGGGATAAAAAGAAGAATCCAATCATGTATTCTTCCTGGTTGGTAAAAAAAAAAGTAACCCCAGTATCCTGGAAGGATTTCAAACACAGGCAAACAGTGTGCAGGAGGGTGTGTTAACAGCATGCCTTTGTGGTGTGGCCTGCCTGAGACACTCTTAATGAATATTACTTCCTTCCCATTGGCTGTTCCCGCTAGAAACCCAGATCCGTCCCTCCTTTCAGAAGTCAGGAATTCAGCTCCAGCCAAAGTCCAGAAAACATGCTCACACAGGGACAAGGCCCCACCATCGATCCATAGCCTTTGAGGTTGTGTCCTACAGTCAACCTGACCAACAGTACATAGGAGTGAATTTTTTCTGCCTTGGGTTGTGTTCCCAGCTTCGTGTCTGTTCTAAACTGAAGGTCCATCAAAGAAAAGAAAAATAGACAGCTTTCTTTAGAGAGAACATGCTGTCGTAAATGCTGGGGAGAAAGAACTTTCTCAATCAGGCTTCCAAAACCAGATATGAAACGTTGTCTATATCTTAAAATCCACCCAGGTGATTTTTAAAAAAAAAACTCTGTGCCAAATTAAAATAAAATCCACAATTAATATGTGTCCTTTTGTGGACTTAAGCTTCATCTCCCTCTGAAATGCCACATACTAACGCACACTTTGAAAAGCTGTTCAGAATCACTTGGAGCAGCAATATCTAAGCAGTATATAAATATGCATTCAGGTGACAGGATGATTAAGTTTTCTTTTTCAAACCATGCTCTTCTCCATAACTTCTCCTGTCTGCTTACTGACAGGAGACTTGATCTTCTCAACATTTTAAAGCAGATTAATTTTTGAGTATCTGAGAAGATATAATTCTTGCTCATAAGAAAAAAAAGCAACAAAAAATTGAAGGTGGGACAGAAGAAATGGAGAAAAATATTTTATTTTAAAAAATAGTAATAATAAAATATTTTGTGGCCCATTCAGTATTTCCCATATATAATTTATTAAAATTAGATCAAATTATGAATATTAAGTGCTCATTTGAACTAAAGTGCTTCCTCTTTCATACATACATGCACACACACACAATTTGTGTTGTATCAGTTTCAGAAGGCAACAGAAACTCTAAGGATACAAAGAAATATGGTGACCCCAGCCTCTAATACAAAGCGAGCTGGGCAGCCCTGAGCTCCTGGATTACTGAAAGGTGTTTCTGTGCACATAACAGCAAGGCCTCCACCTCTCCCTCCCTGCCTGTAACTCATTGCACAGCTGCAGGTAGCTGTGGCTCTAGTCCCCTTATCTAAGGTCCTTGGTCCTTGTTCCATATTTTCCTTACCACTATTAAATAAATGAGATGTCTTTCCTGTAATTCTAGGTTTCTGTGTTTAGAATGGAAGTGATTTTGTTTTTAATGCTTTGCTAAAGAGGGAAGAATAAAACTGAGCTCTCGCTCCAAGAGTGTTTATTTATGTTATTATAAGAGCAAACTAACTTTTCAGCACTTAGATAAAAAAATTAGTTTGCAAAGGCTAAACAACTTTCCTGTCCCTACCCCAAGAGTGGGGGCAAAATAAAAATATTCATTTGCCCTAAGACGATCACATGAGAGTTGTAAGAGTCTTCCCCCCACCCTTGAGAAAAGAGGGTAAAACCTGGGCCATAACCAGTGCCTGAGTCTGCCATGACCTCACCTAGGGGCCTTCAGCCTATGTCTGTGGTGTGTGTGTGTGTGTGTGTTCTTCAGCCTATGTCTGTATGGTGTGTGTGTGTGTGTGTGTGTGTGTGTGTGTGTGTGTGTGTGTGTGTGTGTGTGTACACCAATGCAGACAAAGTCCCTATGCGTGGCCGATGGCCTGGTGTACTAGGGTAGCATGGTTCCTCAATAAGTGTAAATTACATCCACGTCTCCAGATTTGTTTCCATGAACTATACTAGAAAAATGCATCTTAACCAAAGATAGATATATATTATCACAGATACAAGATCATATATAGTATGTGATATATCATTGTATGATTCAATTCATACAGAGCTGAAGGCATAAAAATAACTTAAGTGGATATTGTTCAAAGTGGTAGTCATTCTGGAAGGTAGCACCTTGGAGAGACCTTAACTTATAAGGCACTTTTTGGAGTGCTGGAAGCGTTCCATTTCCTGATGGGAGTGGTACATATAGGGGGACTCATGTGTATATTTTGCCATTGGATTTTATACTTTCTAGTATGTGAGTCATTCCTCACCAAAAAGAAAAAAAGAATCTACCAAGTAAGTTCAGTGATCATTGATGACTTCTTTAAAATCCATTATTTTTGCCAACTTCAAAAAAAAATCTGTGCGAAAAAAATGGATTCTTTGCTCTGTTCATTATGAGAACAAAATCAAATGTGAATAATTTAGTGACTGGTTGAGGTTTGACATCTCAAAAGCGTTTGGGGCCTAAATTTTTCAGAAGCTCTTGGTTTCACAGTTCACGTTGGCACTCCAGGGCTTCACACCATCAGAATTCAGATATCTGCACTTGGCAATTTTATATGTGGACGTCTACACGCCACATTCTAACAGCACATCAAAACTCATTACATCCAGAAGCAAGCTCGTTATCTCAAAATAGGCACCTTCTTAACCACCAGCCCCCACCAAATTCCTTCACCTTGTTCTATTTTTGTGTCAGAGAGTTTCTCCTCTTCTCATTACCCTCTTGGAAATTTGTCTTTGAGTAACTCAGCTGTGCTTTCATACTGACTTTCCACATCTCTCATATCCTACACTTGGCCACACCTCCTATGAGCGTATTAGCAATGAACGCCTAATTAGTATTCTGGTTCCTGTCTCTGCCTCCACAGCACCACCGGGGAAATCTTCCCTCTGTGCTCCTGACAGTCCTCTGCTGCTGCAGCACAAAACCCGTCCTCAATGTGACATTCAAGGTCTCCTCTAGCCTCCTCTCCCCATGACTCCACCGCAACCCTACTGTCCATCTGCACCTCACCAGCACAGTAAGGGACCAGGCATATTCCTCCCACACCACCCCTGCTCGTGCCTCGAATCCTTCCTTTCTATGACATCCAAATATTGCATACCCCCTAAAGACAAAACATTCACTGTCTCCCTGAGATGATTTCTGTGAAATGGCTTTCCCCATTGAAGTGCCTGTGTGGTTCTATCAGTGGTCAGGCAGGTAATTCTCACCTATGCCAATGTCTCTCAGTGTTCGCTGCCCCTTTTATATTGTGGTTTTGTTATCAGTGGTGGCACACATCAGTTTATAAATACAATGCACCTTGATCATGCCACCCCTTCATCATTCTCTCCCAACCCTCCCAAAACCAGCCCTGTTCTCAATTCTTGGTTTCACAGAATACATGTTAAGTATTATGGTTGCCTTCCTCTCTTCATTCATCCACCCTCCCTCCACTTGACATACTCATACCTTTAAAGTGCCAGTTTCCTGGTATTCATTTCGTTGGACTATGAGTTTGTTTTCCTGAGGAATTTTACCCTCCGAATTATCCCCTGCAAATACCATACTTCAGTTAATACATCTGTGTACACTTGCATACAAACTGTGTCTGTTTACTTGTACACTTATGAATTAGTTTCTCATTTCCATGTGTGTAAGGACTTGTCTTCACAAAGTAAAATAAAAAAATTTCCAAGTTGAAATTTATATTAAGTGAAGTAAGCCAAGCCCAAAGAAACATAGGTCCCATGGTTTCCCTTATTTGCAATATCTAGTATATGTCTGGGTCAAGCAGAAAAGGTCAGATGAGGTGATATAGGGAAATAAACCCTAAGATATGAATTCAAATGTTTTCTTTCAAACAACTGCCCAATAAATAAGTGGGCGAAAGACTTAAAGAGAAGCTTCTCTGAAGAAGAAAGAAGGATGGCCAATAGACACATGAAGAAATGTTCAACATCCCTAGCCATAAAAGAAATGCAAATAAAAACAACATTGAGATACCACCTCACTCCAGTTAGAACAGCAAAAATCAAGAACTCTAACAACAACAGATGCTGGAGGGGATGTGGACAGAAAGGAAACTTACTTCATTGTTGGTGTAAACTTGTTCAACCACTTTGGAAAGCAGTATGGAGGTTCCTCAAAAGACTTCACATAGAACTCCCCTATGACCCAGCAATCCCACTTTCGGGCATTTACCCAAATGTTTACAAACAAGACCACACTAAAGATACCAGCACAACTATGTTTATTGCAGCATTATTTACCATAGCTAAGATATGGAACCAACCCAGATGCCCCTCAGTAGATGAATGGATCAAGAAAATGTGGTATATATACACAATGGAATTCTATGCCTCCATCAGAAAGAATGACATTTCCCCATTTGTTAGGAAATGGAAAGGTTTGGAAAAAATTATATTAAGTGAAGTAAGCCAGGCCCAAAGAAGCATAGGTCCCATGGTTTCCCTTATTTGCAATATCTAGTATAGGTATGAGTCAAGCGGAAAAGGTCAGATAATGTGATGTTAGGAAAATGAACCCTTAAATATGTATTTTAATGTTTTCGTTTCTTTCATGCATGTGTTTCTAACACATTTATAAGATTATTTCTTTGTTGCTTTGTTATGTCCCTCCCCCACAGTGTAACCCCCGCTTTCACTATATTTGATGTCAGTATAACATGTGGAGGAGATGGGGACAAACAAGTCGTTTAAGGATTCAGGTGCACCTGTTGCAACAATGAGAAGTACAAAATGTCATGTCAAAACCAACTTTACAATGTCGGTGTGGGGGGGGAGGGGGGTATAATTGGGTGGGGGGAGGGGGGAGGCTGGGAAGGGAGGTGAAGGGTAAACAAAGGAGGAGGCTGCAATGCTTGGTAAGAAATATATGCATTATCCTGCCCATGTAATTGTAGCCCCTCTGTACAGTATGTTCTCAAATAAAATAAAATTAAATTTAAAAAAAATATTTTCTTTCATGCGATTGTTTCTAACGCATTTATAAGATTCTTTGTTGCTTTGTATGTCCTTCCCCCACAGTATAACCTATGCTTTCACTGTATTTGATGTCGGTATAATTTGTGGAGGGGAAAGGGAAAAACAAGTCATTTAAACAGGGATACAGGTGGACCCATTGCGACAATGAGAAGTACAAGTTGTCATGTCGAAAACGAACTTTACAACTTCGGTGGGGAGGGGGCGGGGAGGATTGGGGGAAGGGGGGGGATGTAAAGGGATGGGAAGGGGAAACAAAGGAGATGGCTACAATGCTTGATAAGAAATGTACTCATTATCTTGCCCATGTAATTGTAACCCCTCTGTACAGTATTTTCACAATAAAAAAAATGTAAAAAAAAATTTCCAAGTTGATGAACTCCAAAGCCAAGTGTTATTTTTCTCTATGACTCAAGTGTCTCAATGAAGATCTGCTCAGAAGTCGAACTCACAAATTGCTAAGTTAGAAACATCAGCAGGGAATCTGTGTTATGTTTGCATTGCATTTAAAATGTCCTTACTAGGATATATATCAACAATAGAATGATGATCTTTTATGTTTGCACAGGCTTTTATGCCCCACCTAAAGTATCTCCTGATTCCCCTACCTTTCAAGTGAAGACAACAGCTTTTATTGGGGTCATTTCTTTCTTCTTTTTTTTGGGGGGGGGGTCCAGTCATGGGGCCTGAACTCTGGGCCTGGGCTGTCCCTCAGCCCTTCAGCTCAAGGCTAGCACTCTACCACTTGAGCCACAGCACCACTTCCGGCTTTTTTCTTTTTGCTTATGTGGTGCTGAGGAATCGAACCCAGGGCCTCAGGCATGCAAGGCAAGTGCTCTACCACTGAGCCACCTTCCCAGCCCGGGGGCCATTTAACAGAGCAAAGCCACATTCTGGAGACAGACAGTCCAATTTCCTTTGGAACAAAGAGACGAAGTTCTCCAACTCTGGCAGACCTGAAGTCAATGCCAGTTCATGTCATTACTTGATGCTGAATTACTTAACTTCTTGTGTAAAAAGATGGGGCTGCAGTGGTGCCCACCTCCTATGTGTTGTGAAGATGATTTGAGGAAATGCCAGGCATCAGGTACTGTGCAAAGAAAGTCATCAGGGGCAGAACTCCCATGCTGCACCCAGAACCTCCCCCTACACTCCCCCCACTACGCCCCCCACTGCTCCCACCACACCCCTCCATCCCCACCATGTGGGCCTCCCCACTCCAGGCTGACAAGTCATCCCTGACCTGGGCAGCCCTCCCGCTGGACCAGACACCCCTCCACCACTAATGGGATCCTGGCTGCACAAGGCCTCTGTCAGCTCTGCAGGCCAGGGCGACAGCGCCCTCCAGCAGCCACCTGCGGAACAGCACCTGCTGCCCTGTCCAGGGGGGCGGGCCCAGAGCCTGGCCAGGAAGTTCCCCCGCCAGGCACAGGGCCCCACCCGACCTCCCTGCCGTGCTAGGTGCCCTCCTCAACCTTTGCTCTGAACTGAGGGTGAAGTTGGTCCAGATTGCCTCCAACTGAGAGCCTCCGCCCTCTGCCTCCGGGACCGCGGGGACCACGGAGTGGCGGGCGTTGGGCACAGTCAGGGTGGGAGCCAAGGCCGGGCTGGGCCTGCCAACCCTCAGCCCCGCTGGCCCCGCTGACCCCGCTGACCCAGCGACCCTACGACCCCGGCCCTGCGCAGAGCAGCGGGTGACCCACAAGCTCTGTGCTCTGCTCGCTGGAGAGCCACAGAAGGGCGGCCCGGAGCATAAGGCAACATTCACACCCAGCACCTAGGACAACGGAATGACTCACACTAACACCACACACACAATCACACACACCACACACGGTCACACTCCACACAACACACACACCACACATGCTCATTCAATCACACCACACACACCACACGCTCACACTCAATTACACCACACACACGCTCACTCACACACCATACACCACTCACACCACACACCACACATGCTCTCAATCACACCACCCATTATACTCACACCACATACGTTCACACTCACGATCACACTACACACGCTCATTCAAAATCATACCACTTCCACACCACAAACGCTCATACACCACACCACACACCATACACGCTCACTCACATACACCACACATGCTCAATCACACCACACCACACCTACAGCTCTCACACCACACTCAGTCATACCAAACTCACACCACACAGTCATACCATACCACTCACGCTCACACTCACCATACACCAAAAATACCACACACTACATGCTCATACTCAATCACACCACACACACCACACTCACACTCAATCACACACACCACATATGCTTGCTCACCATCACACCACCCACACACCACACACACCACACTCACACCACATGCTCACACTCATACCACACCACACACACACACCACACACGCTCAGTCACTCACTCATACCACACACACCACACGCACTCACACTCAATCACATCACACACACACCACTCACGCTCACACACACCACACACCACCCACACTCACACACACACAACCCCCTGGTCTGTCACCTTGAGCTGAAGAGCGCAGAGACAGCACCCAAGCCCAGAGTTCAAGCCCAACAACCGACCTCTTCAAAAAAATATCCTGAACTGAACATAGCATATATGTATATATGTGAAATAACATGGCAAAATTCCTTTGTGTAATACACACTTAAAAAAATGAATGATAGGAAAGTAATATAGGCTCTTCTGGGTGATCAGGTACTAGCAGGAGGGAAGAGGGCCAAGTAGAGGGCAAATTAAGTACTTTACACATTTATGAAAATAGAATAAAACATTTTCAACAATTTGTATGCATGTATGGAAATGTCTGAGAGCTAATATAGTAGAAGCCAGGCACTGGTGGCTCACTCCTGTAATCCTAGCTACTCAAGAGGCTGAGATCTGAGGATCGAGGTTCAAAGCCAGCCTGGGCAAGGGAAGTCCCTGACACTCTATCACCAATTAACTACAAGAAAACTAGAAGTGGTGCTGTGGCTCAAGTGGTAGGGCTCTAGCATTAAGCTGAAGAGATCAGGGATGGTGCACAGACCCTGAGTTCAAGTCCCACAACTGACAAAAAGAAAGAAAGAAAAAAAAGTCAGTACATATGGCTTTAAATCTAATATATTAAACTTTATTCTTAGGAGTAAATAACCAAGCATTTCTCAGTTTTCTGAGGTCTCTTTAGCAGTATAATAATTTCAGTAGTTCATCTAGACATAAAAAGTCAAAGTTTATTCCATAAATAAGAACACAATTTAATCCAAATGCCATCTTATTTAATCTTAAATGCCACCTTATTTTCCTCTAGCTATGATGGTATTTTTTCCTCCAAGACTGAATAAATAATTCCTAAACTAATTGGGTATCTAATGACTCACCTGTACACTTGAAAATTTCACTTTTGGATTGTTATCTATCTCCCATAAGCCTTCATTGAAACCTTTTTGTTTATTTGGTTTGCCATACTTTTCCTTATTTTCTGAGTAAGGAAATATATCCTTTGGTCCTAAAAAAGCACTAAAACAGAAGAAGATAATAAGTGCAATGCAACCTCAAATAAATACATAGTACATTACTAAAATAACACTATTATAGGATGCATTTCATAAAATACAAATTAAAGGGAAGACAAGGATATAAAGTCTGATGAATTCATTTCAATGAACACAATCTCACCAAGACATGACAAAGCTCTACGTACTGGCAGAACAAATGTTGGAAGTCTTTTTGGGGGGAGTATGTATGCAGATATTGGGGCTTGAACTCAGAGCCTCCCACTATTGCTTAGCTTTTTTACTTAAGGCTACAGTCACTCTACTACAGCCATAGTTCCACTTTCAGATTGGAACAAAAGAGAGCCACACAGACTTTTCTTCCAGGCTGGCTTAGAATTTTGATCCTCATATCTCAGGCTGAATAGCTAGGAGAATAGGTGTGAAACACCAGCCACCTGGCTTCTAAAAGATTTTTAGGCTCCATTTCTTTGCAGAACAATAAATGTTTTCTGTTTAGAGGTAGGGATAAGGTAGACTATATTTTATTCCAAATACTACTGTTTTTTTCATTTACAGTACTAAAGACTGAATCGAGGGTCTCACAGAAACAAGTCAAGCACTACACCACAGAACTACATGTCAGTCTGATATACTTTATTAATTCAGTAATGAGTTCCTAGATCCATAACACCATCTCATTTACATAAACTTTTTTTTTGGTACTGATCCTGGGCCTTGAACTCAGAGCCTGGGCACTGTCCCTGAACTTTTGTGCCCAAGGCTACAGCTTTAGACCACTTGAGGCATAGCTCCACTGGTTACTGAAAATGGGATTCTCATGAACTTTTCTGCCCAGACTGGCTAAGAACCTCAATTCTCAGATCTCAGCCTCATGTGGCTATTAGAGGCAAGAATCACCAGCACCTGGTCTCATTCAGTTTAATTGAACAGGCTTTTCAGGCACAGAGTTCAAGCCCCACGGATGACAAAAAACAAAAACAAAAACAAAAAACAAAAAACAAAAAACAAAAAACAAAAAAAAAACTTCCCCCCCAAACTGGACAAAGCCAGGCTGGGGAGAAATAAAATCACCAAATCTGAATAACCAGCAAAGAGATGGTCTGGAAGCATGGTTCAAGTGGTAGAGAACCAGCCAAGCAAACGAACCAGGCTCAATGCCTCAAAGCTCAAGCTCAAACTCTAGTACTGTGAAAAAACAGAAAGTACCTAATTTAAACATCATTATATACTTCTAATTAAATATGAACAGATTTTCATGTCAGTAATTATTTAATGCATTTTGCTAAATGGACCTATCAATCTATTGTTTGAGCACTTTTTCTGTGCCAATAGTGAGGGCTTGAACTCAAGGCAAGGCTTCATACTCTTGCTGTCTTTTTTCTGCTCACAGCTGGTGTTCCATCACTTGAGTCACACACTCCAATCTGCTTTTCTGCTGGTTAATTGGGATTCCCAAGCACTTTTCTTTGGGCTTCAAACCAAGATACTCAGATCTCAGTTCTCCTAAGTAGCCAGGAGGCTGCAATATTTTAAGAGTCTGGGACCAGTGGCTCATGCCTGTAATCTAGCTACTCAGGAGGCTCAGTCTGATGTTGGTTTAAAGCCAGCCAGGCAGAAAAGTCCAAGGGACTCTCCGATTAACGAGCAAAATCCTAGAAGTGCAGGTATAGCTCAAGTAGTAGCACACACCAGGCCACTGAAAAAGCCAAGCAAGAGTATAAGACCTTGAATTCAATATTCAGCATCAGCACACAAAAAAATAAAATAAATATTGTAACAGTAAATATACTGCTCAATGTTTGATCTTCACAATCAATTCCAAGTATAGGTGGGGTAAAGAATATGCTCAAGACTGATAAGTCAAAAACAAAGCTGATGAACAAAAGAACTGTCCATGGGGATACAATCCCCTAAGATTCCTGAATAGTACATAAATTAGCCTAGAGACCGCACCGCTAGTTACCAAGGAACACATTATGGTGGCTGTGGCTATGGTTTTCTCTTAGAAATGTTCCATTTTCAAATGGCCTACAAAAAGTGTTTTATATGCAAAATGGAAATAGGACATAATCTAATTACATTTTGATAGCAAATACAAAAAAATTGTGAAGCCAGGAACCCATGGATCACACCTGTAATCTAGCTATTCAGGAGGCTGAGATCTGAGGATCATGGTTAGAACCCAGCTCAAGCAGAAAAAGCCATGAAACACTTATCTGCAATTAACTATCAAAAAGGGAGAAGTGAAACTGTGGCTCACGTAGCAGAGCACCAGCCTTGCACAAAAAACAAAAACACTAAAGGAAAATGCCTAGGCCCTGAGTTCAAGTGCTGGTACCAGCTCGAGAAAGAGATTAAAGGGAGGAAAAAAGGGAGGAAAGGGAAGAAGGAAAGAAGAGAAGGGAGGGAGAAAGGAAAGGGAGAAAGAAAGGAAGGAATGAAGGAAGGAAAATTGTGAAAGTTCACAGGAAAAAAAAATCAGAACACAACAGGTTTAGAAATTCTAAAATATAAAAATATTATTCTTTCTCTTTAGTGGTTAAATTGTAGAACTTTCCTTTTATTATTTGCTTTTTAAAGGAATTGAGAAAATTAAGCAGTAAATTCCAAATCTAACAGTAAACTTATGTGGATTGAAGTTCTTTTGCAAATATATAGAAAAGCAGTAATGTCTCTGATTTTACCTTTTTACTAAACAGTATGGATGCCCATAAGAAAGCCCACACAAAGTCACCACAAACTTAGACCTTTTTTTTTTTTTTTTGGGTCCAGTCATAGGGCCTGAACTCTGAGCCTGGGCGCTGCACTTGAGCCATACCGCCACTTCCGGCTTTTTTCTTTTTGCTTATGTGATGCTAGGGAATCGAACCTAGGGCCTCAGGCATGCAAGGCAAGCACTCTACCACTGAGCCATCTTCCCAGCCCAAACTTAGAACTTTTAAGTCAAACCAAAGGGGCTATAATCAAAATATGAAGGCCTATCAGAGACAAGGACATCAAGATCAAGTCATTTATCTTTGTTAAGTAGTATTTTCTAAACAAAACGTTTCATTTTCAACTTATCAACTCTAACTTGCTGCTTCACTTACCTATTATAAAATCACAAAATATGAAACAAATCTTAAAAAGGATGTTTACTAAAATTTTATAACAAGTCAGGCACGAGTGATTCATACCTGTAATCCTAACACGTTGGTAAGGTAAGAGCTGAGGATCATGGGTAAAAGCCCATGAGACTTTTAACTGCCAAAAATTCAGAAGTGGAACTACAGCTCAAATGGTAAAGTACAAGCCATGAGCAAAAAAAAAAAAAAAAAAAAGAGAGAGAGAGAGAAAAAAAAAATCAGAGACAGTGCCCAAGTCCTAAGTGAAGGCCCAGGCTTGGCTAAATAAATAAATAGATGCTATGACAGTAAAAGGTAGCATGTTGGGGAAAGACGACCAGCAGAAGGAGAAAGGACAAGCTGGGTGCCAGTGGCTACGCCTGTAATCCTAGATACTCAGGAGGCTGAGATCTGAGGATTACAGTTCAAAGTCAGCCCAGGCCAGAAAGTCTATGAGACTCTACTCTCCAATAAATCAGCAAAAAATTTGAGTAACACTGTGGCTCCAGTGGCAGAACACTAGCCTTGAGTTGAAGAGCTGAGGGACAGAGCCCGGGCCCAGAGTTCAAGTCCCACAACTGAACCCCCCCCCCAAAAAAGGAACATAATTTCAACAATGTACATTATATGCATGTATGAAAATACAACTATGAAATCTCTATAAATGTACAGTAATTAAAAATTATATGCATATGTGTACACCGTTATATGTTATAGACCGTGATAGACAATGTGCTCCAGGAAAGTTAGAATGAACTTGTGACTTTAAATGAGCATTATTATTCCACAATACTGTGAAATCTGGGAAATTATGTAGTCACTTAATCACAATAATAAAAAAAAAAAAAAGAACCTCGGGGAAGGTAGGGAGGGAAGGGATGGTAGGGGGAAAACAATGGAGGGGGAAGCAATGCTCAATAGGAAGTGTACTCGTTACCTTGCTCATGTAACTGTAACCCTCTGTATAGTATCTTCACAATAAAAAATTTAAAAAAATTATATGCATACTATACACTACATATACTATATAATATTTTTTAAGTTTCTAAAGTTGAACATTAATAAGAGATAAAAGAGTTTGGAGAGTTCGAAGACATTCTCTCAATTAGCAAAACTAATCAGCAAAGTTCAAACTGAGCTGATCTAAACTTAGTAACACTACAATAACAGCCTTAGAAAAAAAATATGCAACGTTACTATTAATTTATAAATCCCAACAAGTATTGCTCCCAAAACAAGTCTTTCAAAGCCATACAATTCTTACTGGCATTTTATTCAACACATACTTAGCATTAGTCTAAGTAATTATTTATGAAAGCACCTTATCTGTGTCCTAATGTTCTAAGATAGATGATATCCCTATTTTACAAATTCAGAAGGACACAAAGGTAAGTAATTTGCTGAAAGTCACATAAAATCGGCAAATGTGACTGCTGTAATCTACTTGTATTAAATCCTGTGTCAAGTGTTACAACACAAATTCATCATCAACCCATGACTTTACTCTCCAAGCTTTTGGGAGGTACTGACTTTGCAAATGTAAATGGTATACTTAAAAGAACACTGATAATAGCTGGGCACCAGTGGCTCCTGCCTATAATCCTGGTTACTAAGTAAGCTGAGAGGATGAGAGCTGAGGATCACAATTTGAAGCCAGACCAGCAGGCAAGTCTATAAAACTCTGACCTCCAGAAATGAATCTATGGCTCAAGTGGTAGAGTGCTAACCTTGAATAGAACACCCCGGCCCTGAGTTCAAGCTCTAGGACTAGCAAAAAAAAAAACAAAACAAAAAAACCCAAAAAACACTGAAGATCAAAAACATTAAAGTATACTTTGAAATAAAAATGCCACTAAATTTTTATGAAATAGGTAGTTTTATTTTTTTTGTGGGGGGAGCTCGTGGGGCTTGAACTCAGGGCTTGGGCGCTGTCCCTCAGCTCTTCAACTCAAGGCTAGAGCTCTACCACTTAAGCTACAGTGCCACTTCCAGTTTTTTGATGGTTTATCAGAGAAAAGATTTTCACACACTTGGGGCTGGGAAAGTGGCTCAGTGGTAGAGCGCTTGCCTTGCAATGCATGAGGCCCTGTGTTTGATTCCTGAGCACCACATAAGCAAAAAGAAAAAAAGCCAGAAGTAGCGCTGTGGCTCAATTGGTAGAGAGCTAGCCTTGAGCTGAAGAGCTGAGGAACAGCGCCCAAGCCCACAGTTCAGGCCCCACGACCTGACCCCCCCTCCAAAAAAAGATTTTCATGGACTTGCCTGCCTGGGCTGGCTTTGAACCATGATCCTCAGATGTCAGCCTCCTGAGTAGCTAGGATTACAGGTGTGAGCCACCAGCACCCAGCTTAAAGCAGGTATTTTTAAATTTGAATATACCTTAATTTCCTTTATTTTGGTCAGTCATGGGCCTGAACTCTGGGCCTGGGCATTGTCCCTCAGCTCTTCAGTTCAAGGCTAGCATTCTACCATTTGAACCACAGCACCACTTCCAGCTTTGTTTGCTTATGTGGTGCTTAAGTGGTGCTGAGGAACCCAGGACCTCATGCAGGCAAGGACTCTACCACTGAGCTACCTTCCCAGGCCTTAATTTCTTGATTATTAATAGCCTCGTTTTTTCCCCCTTAACCATCTTAATACCTAATTAACCAAGTAATACCTAATAACTTTAGGTACCCAGTGTAATGTTGTGGTTTAAATACAGACTTTGGGCTACATATGCTTCTCAGTGGTAACACTGCTCAGCAAGTTCAAGACCCTAGGTTTAATTTTCAGCATTGAAAATAAAAGTTCTCCATTTTTTAATGTTGGGGAAAGAATAGTCACTTTTAAATTTAAAATACTAACCTAATGCTGGAGGTTTTTGCTTACTGAAGGAGCACTTGCCTTGTATGAACTAGGACCTCATTGGATCTCCAAGACTGTTAAAAAAAAAAGAAGTAACAATGGCCTACACAAGTGCCCTATAAAACTGTAAGAATGTGTATATATATACATACGCGTATATGAATATTTTACAAAATGTCTTAAAATCAGAGAAATCATAAGTAATTTTTTTTGGGTGGGGGAGGTCTGGTCATGGGGCCTGAACTCTGGACCTGGTTGCTGTCCCTCAGCTCTTCAGCTCAAGGCTAGCACTCTACCACTTGAGCCACAGCACCATTTCCGGCTTTTTTCTTTTTGCTAATGTGGTGCTGAGGAATCGAACCCAGGGCCTCATGCATGCAAGGCAAGTGCTCTACCACTGAGCCACCTTCCCAGCCCACTCAGAAAGAATATTTTAAAGTTACAAAAATAAAAAATTGGAGGCTGGGAATATAGCTTAGTGGTAGAGTGCTTGCCTAGCATGCCATGATGCCTTGGGTTTGATTCCTCAGTACCACATAAACAAAAAAGCAAGAATTAGCGCTGTGGCTCTAGTGACTGTAGGGTGCTACTCTTAAACAAAAAAGCTAAGGGAGAGTGCCCAGGCCCTGAGTTCAAGCCCCAAACTGCCTCCCTTCCCCTCCAAAGAAAATTCAACTAATGCCAGCTACATTTAATACAGTATGTGTAAATTTGGTATGGCTCAGGATCATCCCCAAGGCTTGTTAGATTGTTGAACTCTTACAGACTGACTCAGAAAATCTTGGATTAGCCCTAAAATATGTTTCTTTAGGGGCTGGGAAGGTGGCTTAGTGGTAGAGCGCTTGCCTTGCATCCATGAGGCCCTGGGTTCAATTCCTCAGCACTACATAAAAAGAAAAAAACTGAAGTGGCACTGTGGCTCAAGTGGTAGAGCGCTAGCCTTGAGCTGAAGAGCTGAGGGACAGCACCCAGGCCCAGAGTGCAGGCCGCCCCCCACAAAAAAGATGCATTGTACTTATAAATTTATCAATTTGTTGAATTCAAATCCCTTTGTACAACTAAAGACAATTTTTTTAAGTTTCAAAAAAATAATAATTTGTGGTATTTTATAATACCACTAACATGAAATGGCCAGAAATGGTGATTCAACCGTGTAGATTAGTGGTTGTTTAGTACTGAAGAGAATGGAATGATCATGAATACAAGAAACTGCTAAAATCTAATGAAATTCGTATTAAAATCAACTTAGTGGTATACATTTTGTGTATATTATCACAGCAAAACATAACTGTTGAAAAAATTATGTGAGAGCTAGGATAATGGTACAGGATTATAATCCTAGTTACTGGAGGGGCAGGTAGGACTGTAGTCCAAGACTAGTCTGAGGCAAAAATACAACTCCCTTTCCAAAAACAACCAGAATTTAAAAGGTCTGAAGGATAATTGCTTAGTAAGCATGAGGCTGAGTTCAAACCTCAGTACCACACATACACATTAATAACTGGAAGCTGGTTGCTAAGAAACATTAAATCAGACGTTGTCATTGTAGCCATTTCTAGGAATATAATTATAATTAGAAGAGGAATACCAAGCTTTGTTTCTCTTCATCCCAAATAAGCAAGCCTAAGCTACAGAAATTATTTTAAGTTCAAAACCAGTCAAATTATATAGTAATTAGAAGGCTATTAAATGATAAGTATATACAAATATATAATCATTGGAAACCCATGAGATAGCTCCCAGAAAATCTTATGCATGTAAAAGTAACAGCTCAATTTTCAGCTAATTTTTGAAAAATTAAAATTGTCTCACCAAATCAGTTTGTGCCCATATCCACTAGGGACAGTAGAACAAGCCAGAGTGGCTCTACTACCCATAAGCCTCTAGTACACTCAAAGGAACTGTCCAGATTTCATCTTCTCGTATTTCGTACAATATAGCCTAAGGCCTAAAGCATAATATAAGATAATCCTTATGGAAATCACTTAGTTGGGCCAGGCACTGGTGGCTCACGCCTGTAATCCTAGCTACTCAGGACACTGAGATCTGAGGATTGAGGTTCAAAGCCAGCCCAGGCAGGAAACTCTGTGAGACTCTTATCTCCAATAAACCACTAGAAAACCGGAAGTGGCACTGTGGCTTAAGCGGTAGAGTGCCCGCCTTGAGCTGAAGAGCACAGGGACAGAGTTTAGGCCCAGAGTTCAAGCCCCATGGTTAACAAAAAAAAAGAAGAAGAAATCAATTAGTTGGGCCAGAGGCATGACTCAATGGTAGAGCACCTGCCTACCAAGTACAGGACACTGAATTCAAATCCCAGAATGGGGGGGGGGGAAAGTCCATGTAATTTTACTGAACAGAAATATTGAATGTCCTGTAAAAACTTCCCATACAAACTTTCCCCCATTCTTTTGCTTCCTTCCCTGATTAAGAAAATTAAACTTTCAATCAAAATTAAATCTACAGTGCCTTTACTATCTAAAAGTAAAAGATACATAGTGCTTCCTCAACACAAAGAGGTAGCTTGAAAATTTATTCTAAAGTTCAAAAATAATTTTACAGTTTTGTGTTTCTTTCCTATTCCTCTTTAAATTAATCTCTACTTTTTCATTTTATGCACAATCCTGAAACTTCTAATTTGCATCTAAAAGCTAACAGGACTTAGGTCTCATGAGTTCCAAAACAGAAAATGGGTAGTTTGTTTGTAGGTAGTTTTACAGCTCCATCAGGAACTTCATCTACCTAAAAGAAACATTAAAAAAAAATTACCATCATTCAGTCATATACTCTTCAACACATCTGAATAAGTTGGTAACATATTCAAGACAGCTGAAGATATAAATCAGACATTTTACAGGTTCCAAATCTTATTTCCAACTCTGAAACCTAAGAAGTTCTGTAAAACAAAGGTGTCTTTTTCAAACTCACTTTGTTGCAAAATCAAAGCTAATTCAGTCATTTCTTTTACGCAGTCATGTTTCTATGATTTCTCTGCAGAAAGTTATGTGCCATGCTAGCAGTAGCAAAACACATGGAATATGTACCACCATTAACTTCCTCAAATCCCCAAATTCTCAATTCTTAAACATCTTAATCCAAATATTTCACATAAAGAATGTCAAAATCTACTTGAAGAAATGCTCAACCTCTGTAGCCATAGAAGAAATGCAAATCAAAACAACATTGAAATACTACCTCACCCCATTTAGAATGGCTATAATCAAGACCTCTAATAACTACAGATGCTGGAGGGGATGTGGACAGAGGAGAACCCTACTGCATAGTTGGTGGGAGTGTAAACTTGTTCAACCACTTTGGAAAGTACTATGGAGATTCCTCAAAAGACTCCATGAAGAGCTCCCCTATGACCCAGCAATCCCACTTTGGGGCATTTACTCAAATGATCACAAACAAGACCATACAAAAGCTACCAGCGCAACTATGTTTATTACAGCATTATTTACCACAGCTAAGATATGGAACCAACCGAGATGCCCCTCAGTAGATGAATGGATCAAAAAAAATGTGTTATATATAAAATGTAATTCTATGCCTCTATCAGAAAGAATGACACTGCCCCATTTGTTAGGAAATGGAAAGACTTGGAAAAAAATTATATTAGGGGCTGGGAAGGTGGCTCAGGGGTATAGCACTTTCCTTGTATGAATGAGGCCCTGGGTTTCATTCCTCAGTACCACATAAGAAAAAAGCTGGAAGTGGCGCTGTGGCTCAAGTGGTAGAGTGATAGCCTTAAGCTGAAGAGCTGAGGGACAGCGGCCAGGCCCATCCATAGTTGAGGCCCCATGACCGGACCCAAAAAAGAAAAAAAATTAAGCGAAGCAAGCCAGGTGCAAAGAAACATAGGTCCCATTGGTTTTCCTTATTTGCTATAACTAGTATATATCTGAGACAAGCAGAAAAGGTCAAATAAGATGTTATTAAGTGAAATGAACACCAAGATAAGGAATCAAGTGTTTTTTTTTTTTTCTTTCTTGCTATTTATAAGGTACCACATTTTTTTTTGATTTTTTCTATGTCCCTCCCCCACGGTATAACCCATTTTCACTGTATTTGATGTTAGTATAATTTGGGAAGCAGAAGGGAAAAAATAAATTGTTTAAACAGGGATACAGGCTGACCCATTGCAACAATGACATGTACAAGATGCTATGTCAAAAAACAAACTTTAAAGGCTAGGAAGGTGGCTCAGTGGTAGAGCACTTGCCTTGCATGCATGAGGCCTGGGTTCGATTCCTCAGCACCACATAAGCAAAAAGAAAAAAGCCAGAAGTGGCACTGTGGCTCAAGTGGTAGAGCGCTAGGCTTGAGCTGAAGAGCTGAGGGACATTGCCCAGGCCCAGAGTTCAGGCCCCATGACTGGATCCAAAAAAAAAGAAAAAAAGAAAAGAAAAACGAACTTTACAATTTGGGCAGGGGGGTAAGTTGTATAGGTGGGAGGGAAGGGATGGTAGGGGGAAAACAAAGGAGGAAGCAACAATGCTTGATAAGAAATGTACTTATTACTTTGCTCATGTGATTGTGACCCCTCTGTACAGTATCTTTGCAATAAAAAAATTATTAAAAAAAAAAGAATGTCAATCTACTTCACAATTCTAAATGACATTCTAGAAAGCATAAACAGAGTAATGTAAAAGCTGAGATTAACAAAAGTTTAAAGCAACACTTCCCACTCTGAAATGTATAATGAAAACATACTTCAATTGTATGGCTGAATCACATGGGGTTACCTGTTCCTTTATCAGTTTTCAATCTTTCAAGCCACCAAGCACTAGTATGTTCCAAGAGTTAAATAACATTTCTATTTGAAATTTCAAAAACATGGGGTTGGAGTTGTGGTTCAGGTGGTAGAGCACCAAGCCAATGAGCAAAAGTATCAGATTACCAGGGTCTGAGTCCCAATCTCAGAGAGGAGGAGGACAAATACAAAACATTTTAATTAGAAAACAAGTTGACTGCAAATACAAGAGCTGACCCTACTATCTATCTGTATAAGCATTACAGAATAGAAAATCTGGACTCATAATCTATAATAATGAGGGTTTCAGACAATAACAGAATAATCATCCAATAGTTCTAAGAACCTTAATTTCTCTACTTGTCCCCTCCATCCTTATACTATTATGTTCGTTCATATGATTCTTTCTGCTAGTAAACAGCTTTAAGAGTTTGCTCAAACGCTTACTACGTGTTTTGCAAATATTTTAAGTTATTTTCAAAAGTACTGCTAATAGGAAGAGGTGACAAAGTTCCAAAACAGAAATGTACTCATTACTTATGAAATGGTAACCCCTGTACAAAACACTTTAATACTAACAAAATCTTATTTTTAAACTACCATTAGTGACGGCGCCAGTGGCCTGTAATCCTAGCTACTCAGGAGGCTGAGGATCGATGTTCAAAGCCAGCCCAGGCGGGAAAGTCGGTGAGACTCTTATCTCAGATAAAACCACTAGAAAACTGGAAGTGGCACTATAGCTCAAGTGGCAGAGTGCTCGCTTGAGCTCAAGAGCGCAGGGACAAGAAGCTTGCAATATGTTTCAAAGTCAAAGCATATACAAACGAGTTAAACAGATTTTCCTAAAGGGAACTGCTAGCTTAAAATACCGAAGGATTATTATATTAAGGATTATTGTAGTAAGACTCTACTGAAAAGGTAGACTAGGGGAAAAAAGGAAACAAACTGAAATTGAAAAAGACCTGGAAGGAGAAGGGATCAAGGCACATTGGAAAAGTCCATCAAGCCACATACTGCAGATTTGGGCAGACTACTGTACATATTGTTTTCATGAAAATATATAAATATAAAACAAAATCAATGAACAAAGTGATCTTTGTTTTGTTTTTTGTTGGGGGGGTCCGGTCAATATAAATATAAAACAAAATCAATGAACAAAGTGATCTTTGTTTTGTTTTTTTTTTGGGTCCGGTCGTGGGGCCTGAACTCTGGGCCTGGGCGCTGTCCCCCAGCTCTTCAGCTAAAGGCTAGTGCTCTACCACTTGAGCCACAGCACCACTTCTGGCTTTTTTCTTTGTGCTTATGTGGTGCTGAGGAATTGAACCCAGGGCCTCATGCATGCAAGGCAAGCGCTCTACCACTGAGCCACCTTCCCAGACCCCAAAGTGCTCTTTTAATACTTGGGAAACACTTTGCTTCTCACTCCATGATTCTCTATCTAATGGGTATTCCCCCACCTCCTCTTCCTAGGTACCATAACCAGAACTGTGATTTATTTTTAAGAACTGTCTTTTTAAGGAAAATTAAGTATCAAATAGTTTGAAAATAAAACAACTTTGGAACATCACAGTTATATTTTGAAAAAAGGGTTTTGACTGTACCTAATTAATAGATCTCAATATTCCTGGGTTCTGAGGACTTGCATCCCACCATAAATTGATTAAAAAAAAAAAAAGACCTTTCCCTGAACTAAATTCAGAAAGTCTCATGAACTGCAATTTGTAATCCTTTTGTAAGCCAAAAGTGTAAAACAACTTAATCATAGCTGACACTCAAGAATTGATCATCTGCATTAGATTCCATTGGTATTTTGTATCTTACTCAAAAAATTAAAGAAATGGTAATGGTTCACTAAATTTTAAACATACAAACTCCTACTTGGGTCATTTCACCTACAATGGAATCACTCCCTAGCTTGTTTTCCACCAGCAGATCATTCTGTTTAACTCTTTCTGAAAAGACTCAGGCCAAAAATCATATCTGGAAAGGCTCTGCTTCATCTTCCAGTGGCGCCTATTTACAATCTTTCTTGGTAGTTGTATACTACTTAGAAGTAGACATCTTATGCATTGCCTATACTTGGCAGATAATCAATTTTTCTAACAAATATTTAAATGGATGAGAAGAAGCAGGTGATAAACCCTGATGGAAAGATAAGGCATAGAGGGTCAGAGTGCTTGTCTATAATCCCAGCTATCATAGAGGTGAAGGTAGAAGGATCAGGAATTGGAAGCCAGCCTAGGCAACTCAGTGAGACCCTGTATTAAAGAATATAGATGGTTGCCCGGACTCACGCCTGTAATCCTAGCTACTCAGGAGGCTGAGGTCTGAGGATCATGGTCCAAAGCCAGCCCAGGCTGGCAAGTCCGTGAAACTCTTACCTCAAATAAACCACCAGAAAACTGGAAGTGGCACTGCAGCTCAAGTGATAGAGCTCTAGCCTTGAGCTGAAGAGCTGAGGGACAGTGCCCAGGCCCAGAGTTCAAGCTCCAGGACCGACCAAAAAAAAAAAAAAAAAGAATATAGAGGATTAAGAATATAGCTCAGTGATAGAGCTCTACGTTCAATTCTCAGGAACAAAGACACATGCATGAGGATATTTTATCTTTACTTTATGAATTTTTCATGTACTAAGAGGTTAACCCTTTCAAAGCACTGATTTTTCTTTTAGGACAAATACATTCATTTTAATGAAAATCTTTTGCATTGTATTGGCTCAAGTGGTAGAACACTGACCTAGTACATGCACTGAGTTCAAAGTCCAGTCCTGTACTCCCCCAAAATTAACGACAATCCCTTCCTTTATATTTTAATATAATTATTCATCTTAATACACAATAGTACTAACATACCTTACACTTTGTGGTTTTATAATTATATAATTATATATTCTATATATAATGTGTATTATATATAATACTTATAGACATTTCATGTGATGTTTTAAATCTGATGTAGACATAGTGAGAATTACCAAAAATATACGGAAATATAATAAAAATAAAGAACATTAGCGAACAAATGCAACAGTGGTATTCACTATGTTGAAAAGTGAACTCTATAACCTGTGGGTGAGGACAGGATGGAAAAACAGAGAGAGGGAAGAGGTGACATTGTCCAAAAGAAATATACTCTTGGGGGGCTAGGAAGGTGGTAGAGTGCTTGCCTCTTATGCATGAGTCCCTGGATTCAATTCCTCAACACCACATAAACAGAAAAAATTGGAAGTGGCACTGTGGCTTAAGTGGTAGAGTGAAGAGCTGAGGGACAGAATTCAAGCCCCACAATGAACAACAACAAAAAAAGTACTTTTTTCCTAACTTATTGTAACTGTAATTCCTCTGTACATCACCTTTATAATAATAATTATAATAGTAAGTTTTTGTAAGAATAGTAATCAAAGATCCAGTTCAGTCAGAGGCGTGATAAAGTCAGTGTAAGTTTTCCACCGTGAATATCAAAAAGCAATCAGAACCTGGGTGCCTATAATGCTAGCTTCTCAGCAGACTGAGTGTTGGAAATCTCCATTGGAAGGTACCCAGAGCAGGAAATACTGTGAGACTCTTTATCTCCAATTAACCAGCGACATGTAGGAAGTGGAGCTGTGGCTAAAGGGGTAGAGCACTAGCCTTGAACAAAAATAGTAAAGGGAGATGCCCAGGCCCTAAATTTAAGCCCCAGGACCAGTTATACCCCCAAAAAACAAAAAAAAAATGAGAGCTTTGACCAGTAGGTTAAAAAAATTTTTTTTTAATGGGGCAGGGAGGGATGTAGTTGTGGAGATGGGAGGGAAGGGATGGCAGGGAAAAAACAAAGGAGGAGGCAACAATGCTTGATAAGAAATGTACTCATGCCTGGCACTGATGGTTCACTCCTGTAATCTAGCTACTCAGCAGGCTGAGATCTGAGGGTTGAGGTTCAAAGCCAGCTGGAGCAGGAAAGTTCGTGAGACTCTTATCTCCAATAAACCACTAGAAAATCAGAAGTGGCGCTGTGGCTCAAGTGGTAGAGCGCTATCCTAGAGCTGAAGAGCTGAGGGATAGTGATGAAGCCCAGACTTCAATCCCCATGACTAAAAAAAAATAAAAAAAAAAAAAGCAAGCAATTCTTTTGTTATATATGTTGTTATCTCTAGTGTCAGCTGTGCATTTCTCCTATAGAAAATGAGATTTTAATAAGTTTTTTGGGGGGGTCCGGTCGTGGGGCCTGAACTCTGGGCTTGGGCACTGTCCCTCAGCTCTTCAGCTCAAGGCTAGCGCTCTACCACTTGAGTCACAGCGCCACTTCCACGTTTTTTCTTTTTCTTTTTTTTTGCTTATGTGGTGCTGAGGAATCGAACCCAGGGCCTCAGGCATGCAAGGCAAGCGCTCTACCACTGAGCCAACTTCCTAGCCCTTGAGTAAGCAGTGCAGGTGGATTTTGGAAATACTCTTAAGTCAGCTGCTTCTTGTAGTCACGAATAAATCTTTGAGCAGTAGAAGGCTAGTTACTTCAAAGAGGAGGGATGGGTAAAAATTATATTGGAGATACTTGGGGTTCACAATTTTTAGGTTTATGTAATTCTGAAAGCTCTCAACCAAGGTCCTTTATTTCCTAATTATCTCCAAATTGAAACTTTTTAGGAGAAACTTGGTTAGACTCACCATTAAAGATAATTCAGGGTTCAGCATAATTAGAGTCTGGTTCTTGAACTTGTATGTTCTAGGGCTACAGGATATAAGAGATTCTTTAAAAGCCACCATGGAAATTCTCTGAGTTTTCTGAGTATCTTCTAGTACTGAGGCTTGAAATTAGAGCTTCTCACTCTTCTTTGGCTTGCTTGCTCATAGCTGGACACTCTACTACTTAAGCCTCACCTTTAATTCCGGCTTTTTGCCGGTTAATTGAAGTCTTTTCCTTCAAGTTTCAGCCTCCTGGACTATAGATTTAAGTTACTAGTACCTGACTTTTTGTCTGTCTTGAGCTGTGTTCCTGAATGCCTGAGATTGTTTTTGCAAAATGTTTAGTAATATTTAGTCTTTTGGCAAAGATAATGCAATAATGGTGAGTTGCGTTTCTAGTTCATTTTCTAACTGTTTGGTTTCAAATGGCACTTCATTTTAAACAGCTTTGCATGATAATTTAATTATCTGTGGTCCTGCTGTATATTGTGGATTACTAGTAGATTACTTGCTGCAGGATCTTCACTATAGTTAGACTTACCTAAATTAGCCCCCCAATGTCCGAAACCCATCTTGAGACCATTTCTGATTCCAAGATGTGAGTATTATTATTGAAGTTCGATCACAAAAATGGAAGCTGAATCAATGAACTTCATTGGAGATATCAGTAGAGCGTATTGATATAAAGATCCAAAGAAACACAGTGGACATTAAAGTAACCTATAAAGCCAGAATTATTTGGAGAGATCAAGGAATAGAGAAGGAGGAACTATTTAGAATTATTTACAACCTGAAAAAAAAAGGGAGAATGCCTGTGTAAAGAAAATGAAAACTATTTGGATGGATTTGAAGCAAACAAGGAAAAAAACTAACACAAAAGAGGATCCAGTGCTAACTACTTTAGTATTATGAGAGGTGAGGGAATGGGCAGGGAGTAATGGAATGAAGCTGGAACAAAATATTAGAGTTACCTTAAATTTATAAATAAGGTGATTTTTATTCTTTTTAAATTTTTGTCTATTGTGGGGCATGAACACAGGGCCTGGGTGCTGTCCCTGAGCATTTTTTTTCTCAAGGCTAGCACTCTACCTCTGAGTCACAGCAACACTTCTGTTTTTTTGAGTGGTTAATTGGAGATAAGTGTCTCAGGGACATTTCTGCCCCTGCTGGCTTTGAACCATGATCCTTAGCTAGGATTACAGGTGTGAGCCACTGGGGCCTGGCTGTTTCTCTTCTTACATGCTAATGGAAATTTGTAAATTACTATGTCACATGATTTTTTTCTTTCTCCTTCCCCACTTTTTTGCCCTTGTGGTGAATATTGAACTCAGGATCTTGTGTATACTATGCTCTGTCATTGATCCATACCTCCAAACCTCATTATTTATTTGTTTGTTTTTATTGGTTGTGGGACCTGAACTGGCACTGTCCCTCAGCTCTTCTGCTCAAGGCTAGTGCTCTACCACTTGAGCCACAGCCCCACTTCCAATTTTTTCTGCTTATGTGGTGCTGAGATATCAAACCCAGGGCCTCATGCATGCAAAGCAAGCACTCTACTACTGAGGCCACCTTCCCAGCCCCACTCACTGGTTCTTTATTTGTGAAGAAAGAATGTAGTTTCTGCCACATACATATTAATAGCAGCTAGTAGTAACTTCTGATGTGTCTTTCAGAAGTCCCTTTGTCTTTTCTTTCATTGTTTGATTTTGACCCTAGGGCTTGAACTTAGGGTTAGGCACTGTCCCTGAGACATTTTACTCAAGGTTAGTAGTCTGCAACTTGAGCCACAACCCCATTACTGGCTTTTTTGGTAGTTAATTGGAAATAAGAAACTCTTGGGCTTTCTTGCCTAGACTGGCTTCAAACCATGATCTATAGATCTCAGCTTCCTGAGTAGCTAGGATTATAGGCATGAACTACTTTCACAAAGCCTTTTGTCTTTTCTTTATTTGATAGATATATAGACCACAGTCTGATATAGTAAGCAGTTTAACTGGGCTTTGTGAGGTACTCTTATAAAATTGAACCTATATACTTTCTGTAGCATTTAATTCCTTGACTCAGTAGTTCTGTAACATTTGGTTTGTATCTTTCACAGTGCTTAACACATAAGTATTTAATATGAATCACTGATTAAATCATATGATTTTAGAATTAGAAAAAGGACCTTTTAAATCATCTAGTTCTCTCCGACCTATTTCTATCATAATTGTTAATGGAGGATCATACATTAGTAGTTTGTTATGATTTTTGCAAAGTTGCCACTTTTCTTTGGGGGGGGGTGTCCAGTCGTGGGGCCTGAACTCTGGGCCTGGGCGTTGTCCCTCAGCTCTTCAGCTCAAGGCTAGTGCTCTACACTTGAGCCATAGTGCCACTTCTAGCTTTTTTCTTTTTGCTTATGTGGTGCTGAGGAATCGAACCCAGGGCCTCATGCATGCAAGGCAAGCACTCTACCACTGAGCCACCTTCCCAGCCAAGAGTTGCCACTTTTATTACTATATGTTTTGCCACTGATGTCATAAGCAACAAAAATAATATAGACAATGTTTAATAAATTGTACTTTTAGCCAGGTGTTGTCTGTAATCCTAGCTACTCAGGAGGCTGAGATCTGAGGGCTGTGGTACAAATCCAGCCCAGGCAGGAAAGTCTGTGAGACTCTTATCTCCAATGAACCACCAGAAAACCAGAAGTGGAGCTATGGCTCAAATGGTACAGCACTAAGCCTTCAGCTGAATTGCTGAGAGACAGCACCCAGACCCAGAGTTCAAGCCCTATGACCGCCCCCCCACCCACACAAACAAAATTGTACTTCGATGCAGTTTTCTTTGTGATTATGTTTATAGAATAGAAGTAGAGAAAATAAGTTTTGTTTTTGTTTTTTTGTTGGTCGTGGAGCTTGAACCCTGGGCTTGGGCGCTGTCCTTGTGCTCTTCAGCTCAAGGTGAGTACTCTACTGCTTGAGCCACAGCGCCACTTCCAGCTTTCTAGTGATTTATTGGAGATAAGAGTCTCATGGACTTTCCTGCCTGGGCTGGCTTTGAACCGTGATCCTCAGATCTCAGCCTCCTGAGTAGCTAGGATTACAGGCGTGAGCCACCGGCGCCCGGCTGAGAAAATAATTTTTAATTACTTATGTTTCATGTTCTTTAAGTACTTACTTATCATTAAAAGGCATGATTTTTCTTTATTTGTATAACAATTCATATGAGAGTTTAAATGTTTTTGGCTAAGCTTGCTAGTTTACTTGTATTCTACTACTTGAGCCTTACCTCTAACCAAGCTTTTTGCTACTTATTTTGGAAAGGGAAGTCTCATGGACTTTGCTGGGCTGGCTTTGAGCCTTTGTCTTCTGCATAAAGTAGCTCTGGGTTGCTAGGATTACAGGCATGAACTATAGGTGCCTGGCTTTAAGAGTTGGATTTTTTTTTTCCTCCCTCTAAAGCAAGGAACTACTGAATATCATTTGATACAATAATATTTCTAGTGTTTCAGAAAATACAAATTTGTGAATTCTTACAAATGTATGGAATCAAGTTTTTCTAAGAAGTTTAAATGGTTAAGTACATGATCTCACTATCTTAGAAACATGTTTTAATGTTATTTGTTAAGCTTACAAATTTGTTTTTAGTTGTCAAGCTATGAGAGCCAGATTGCCAAGCTGCGGTCTGAAGTTGAAAAAGGTGAAGCATTACGACAAAGTCTGGAATATGATCTGGCTGTTGATAGAAAGGAAACTGGCCTTGGAAGATGAGCTGCTGAAGAGCAATTAGCTGAAGCCCACAGGATCCAAGAAAAACTTCGTGGTAAGAATATTGTTATTTCGGGGCTGGGAAGGTGGCTCAGTGGTACAGCGCTTGCCTTGCATGCATGAGGCCCTGAGTTTGATTCCTTAGCACACCACATAACCAGAAAAAAAAAGGCCAGAAGTGGCACTATGGCTCAAGTGGTAGAGTGCTAGCCTTGAGCTGAAGAGCTGAGGGACAGCGCTCAGGCCCAGAGTTCAGGCCCATGATCGGACCACCCCCACCCCCCCAAAAAAATATTGTTATTTGTTTTAATGTTTAGGGCTGTAACATTATTCTAGAGCATTGCTTGATGTGTATATTTGTGTAGGATCAATGGGAGGGTTTGGTTCATTGAATGGCCTTTGATTGATGGACTTTGCTGAGTGTGCATAAAATCTGGCAATTCTGTGAATACTTACTTACTATAGATTCTTTAAAAAAAAATTTTTTATGATGTTGAGGATCCAATCCAGGGCCTTGTGTGTGCCACTTAAGTATTCAGCCTCCTTCAAAATGTATTTCAAGGGCTGGGAAGGTGGCTCGGTGGTGGAGTGCTTGCCTTGCATGCATGAGCCCGTGGGTTTGATTCCTCAGCACCACATAAGCAAAAAAGAAAAAAGCCAGAAGTGGTACTGTGGCTCAAGTGGTAGAGCACTAGCCTTGAGCTGAAGATCTGAGGGACAGCATCCAGGCCCAGAGTTCAAGCCCCATGACCTGACCAAAAACAAAAAAAAACAAAAAAATGTATTTCAAAATTACTTTTGCTTCCTACTACTACCATTGTTAAAGAAAGTCTTCCAAGAGTACAAAGATACCCTGGATTCTAAGGCATATTGGAAAAGACTGGAGCAGATAAATTAGATCAGTCAAAGCATTGCAAAAGTACTTAGAAAGTCCAAGAGACATACAAGTCTTCTCAGACACAGTCAAAAGATTAAACCTGGGGCTGGGAAGTTGGCTCAGTGGTAGAGCGCTTGCCTTGCATGCCTGAGGCCCTGGGTTCGATTCCTCAGCACCACATAAGCAAAAAGAAAAAAGCCGGAAGTGGCGCTGTGGCTCAAGTGGTAGAGCACTGGCCTTGAGCTGAAGAGCTGAGGGACAGTGCTCAGGCCCAGAGTTCAGGCCCCACAACCGGACCAAAAAAAAAAAAAAAAAAGATTAAACCTACAGATGTAGGGATAGATGAGGAAGAAGAAATAAAAACTAAAGGCTTTGAAAACATATCCAACAAAATAATAGCAGAAAATGTTTGAGAAATAGAGTATCATCCTTGTGCTGGAGGCCTACCATACTCCAAACAGGCAAGATTAGAAAAGAAATGCTCCTAGATACAGTATAGTAAGCTATCTAAATATACAGAATATAGAAAGTGTCAAAAGAGAGGAAACAAGTAACTTACTATCACAAGCTCATTGTAAAAACAGCAGATTTCTCAACACAGATAACTAAATGCAAGGAGGACTTGGAAAGACATTATTCGAGACCCAAAAGACAACTGTCAACCCAGACTATTTTACATAGTGAAGCTATCCATAAAAATTGGTTGAGAAATAACAACATTCCACAATAAACCAAAACTACTGGAATTTATGGCTTCCAAACTAGCACCACAAAAGGTAGTTAGGGAAAAATTACCCGCAGAAGAAGCAAACATCACAAAAAAAACCAAAATGCCAGGAAACATGGCATACTTCTCCCAATACTGACATTGAATGTTAAAGATCTTAGTTCTTTAGTCAAAAGACATACACTAGTCAGGTTCTGGTGTCTCACATCTGTAATCCTAGTTACTTAGGAGGCTGAGATTTGAGGATCGTGGTTCAAAGCAAGCCTGGGCAAGAAAGTCTATTAGACTCTTGCCACCAATTAACCACTAGAAACCTGGAAGTGGAGTGGTAGCTCAAAGTAGTAGAGCACTAGCCTTGAGCAAAAAGAGCTCAGAGAAAATGCCCAGGATGCGAGTTCAACCCCCATGACTGAAAAATCGAAAGATGCGAGTTCAACCCCCATGACTGAAAAATCGAACAAACAAAACCCTCAAAAAACATACTTAGATCAAAAAACAATATCTAAAACAAGATCTAACTCTGTTGCCTATAAGAAACACATGGCTTGGGGTAAAAGAATAGGAAAAAAGACCTTCCAAGCAAATGGACTTCAAAAGTGTTCAGCATTAGCCATATATATATCTGATACTATAGATTGCAAGCTAAAAATTAGTCTGAAGAAACAAAGTTGCTTCATATTAATGAAGGTAATGATCCATGAAGAAAAATTATGATTGTTAATATATATGCACCAAATAGCTCACACTCAGATTTATTAAATATTTCTGAACTTACAAACTTTGGTAAATAATAATGAGAGACTTCAGTATTTCACTTTCACAGATAGGTTATCCACACGAAAACATCAGTAAAGAAATCCTAGAATGGCAGCATTAAATGGCAGTGTAGACGAAATGAAATCATCAGACATCTACAGATGTTACAACACAATACACATTCTTCTTGACAGCTCATAAGACTTTCTAGAATATATAGGAAGTCTGAGAAAATATAAGAAAATTGAAATATTCTATCAGACCAAAATGGAATTAAACTAGATCTCAACAGAAAAAAGATACTACAGACAGTATTCAAACATAGACATCAAACATAACACCAAACCTCAAATTATCTTGAAGAACCAGGGTAAGCTGGGTGCTGGTGGCTCATGCCTGCTGGTGGCTCATGCCTGTAATCCTAGCTACTCAGAAGGCTGAGATCTGAGTATCACGGTTCAAAGCCAGCCTGGGCAGGAAAGTCCATGAGACTCTTATCAATAAAACCACTCGAAAACAGGAAGTGGCAATGTGGCTCAAGCAGTAGAGCACTTGCCTTGAGCTGAAGAGCGCAGGGACAGCGCCCAGGCCCCCCATGACTGACCCACCCCCCCAAAAAAAGAACCATGGTAACAAAAACATGGTATTGGCACTGTATGTATGTGTACCTTACAGGAAATCATGTCATTTACAGGAAAGTGAATGCAATTGGAGGACATTTGTTCAGAAAACAAAATATCACATTTTTAGTTATATGAAAACTATATATATTGGCAAGAACAAAATATCCTAAATTTCTAAAATTCTGTATTTTCATACTGTTAGACCAAAAAGGCTACAGGTTCTTATCTTTTAAAAATATGCACACATAAGTGCTTTGCTTTTTGTTTGTGCTGGGAATAAAACTCAGTTGCTTGGCAAGCACTATCTATCTATCTATCTATCTATCTATCTATCTATCTATCTATCTATCTATCTATCTATCTATCTATCTATCTGTCAGTTGTGGGGCTTGAACTCTGGGTCTGGGTGCTGTCCCTGAACTCTTCAGCTCAAGGCTAGCACTGTATCATGTGAGCCATTGTACCACTTCTGGTTTTCTGGTGGTTTTATTGGAGATAAGAGTTTCATGGCCTTTCTTGTCCGGGCTTGCTTTGATTGGTGATCCTCACATCTCAGCCTCCTGAGTAGCTGAGTAGCTACCAGCGCCCAGCTAGGCAAGCACTATCCCTCTTTTCTTTTTAATTCTGATCAGAAATCTCAAACTGCTTTTCATAAATAAATACATAAATAAATCACAAACTGCTTTTCATACATAAATAGCATACACATTATTATACTGCTGAACCAAATTACAAAAGAGATTCAGAGACAAAGGTATAGTAGAGGGTGCATAATTTTTTCTTAAGGATTTGACAATGAAGTGTGTTTTTATTCTCTTCCTCTGAAAACTTGCATGGAGAAATTAAACCAAGGAAAAGTAATAAAACTTATAGGCCTCAGGGGTCTCAAAGGAAAAACAGAATAAAATCAGGTATCCACTAATATGCTCAGACATTGCACACTTAGTGGTCCTGAATCAAAAATTAAGAATGGTTTCTAAAGGGATGGGGAAAATATCCACTACCCTTTACAAATTTAAATAGAGGGCAGCAGACATGCTTTACACTCCAAAACTATGGTAGCTGTCATTCTCAATGTGATCAAGGTAAATGTAGTATGGAGATGTTCTAAACACAGCTACGATTCAGCAAATCTTAAAACACACTAAAACCATGATTTCATTGAAGGAAAATGCACAAATAGGGATTTTGAGGGTTTTTTTTTTCATTTGAAGGTAATCTTAATGCTATTAAATTCACAAATATGCTAATTTAAATACCCAATCCTATGTATCTAAAACACACAATGCATACATGCAAGTATCTATTCTCTCCACATGTCAGCGCCCATTCGTATCATGGTTTGGAAATGAGGAGAATAGATTCCCCTTAAACTGCAAGTCAGTAGGTGTTCCTTTACAGTTAACTTTAGCAAAATTCATACAAAATAGTGATTAACAATGATCTTTACTTGTTAACTCACAAGGAAACACCTTCAAAACTGCATTTCGTTAAAGTTTCTGTACTAAAATGTAGAAAAACTGAACTACACAAATATTGAAAAGTTAAAAATTCCTTAATTTTTTATTCCTGGTACCACTACCACAATTCACAGGGCAATATAGCTGATGTAATGAAAAGACAAAGACAAAGCTACAACAGATAAAAGACCTCAGGAATATACATCTAATTGACACTATGTTGCATGAATCAATAGCTGCACTTTTTGCAAACTGTGGTTATGACAGTCCTGAACAAGAAGGGTTTCCTGTTTAAGCTGCAGTAACTTTTCTGACTATGGATCATTGTTCCTTCTGTGGCAGATTTTTACAGTTCCTTTAATGCATTTGGGACGACTGTCTCAAAATAAACTGCAGCTTTCCTGACAACTCCTCGCTCTCTCTCTCCTGCTAAGAACTGTAGCCTTTTTTTCTGTTGTTTTAAAATCTTCTACTACCATATCCACCACTTCCACCACCAGATCCATAACCACCACCATATGGACTGCCAGAGCTTCTTCCACCAAAACTGTCCCCTTTCATGGGTCCATAATTTGATTGCTGTTGTCCACTGTAATTTCCAAAATCATTATAGTTACCACCACCAAAATTTCCTCCTTCATTGTAACCATCATATCCTCCTCCACCACCCCCATATCCTCCACCTTGGTTTCCATAACCTGGTCCACCACCACCATAGCCTCCTATACTACTATAACCAGGACGGCCACCATAGTTGCCACCATCACCTCCAAATACATTGTATCCACCATCACCTCCTCCATAGCTACCTCTGCTGCCACCACCTCCACCACCATAGCCTCCTCTTCCACCAAAGTTTCCATCACATCCAAAATTATCTCCACCACCTCCAAAGTTTCCTCCACGACCCATAATGTTGCCAGATCCACCTCTACGACCTCTTTGTGATCCAGCAGACTGCATCTCTTGTTTAGAAAGGGCCTTTTATACTTCACAATAATGCCCATTAATAGTGTGGTATTTCTGAACAACAATTTTATCAACTGTATCATGATCATCAAAAGTTACAAAAGCAAATCCTCTCTTTTTTCCACTCTGCCGGTCTTCCATAACTTCTATGGTTTCAATCTTGCCATATTTTTCAAAGTAGTCTCTCAAATTATATTCTTCTGTATCTTCTTTAATACCACCAACAAAAATTTTCTTCACTGTTAGATGGGCTCCTGGCTTCACAGAATCCTCTCTAGAAACCTCTCTCTTTGGTTCCACAACACGTCCATCAACCTTGTGGGGTCTAGCACACATGGCTGCATCATCTCTTCAACACAAGAATAAGTCACAAAACCGAAGCCCCTGGAACGTTTTGTCTGAGGATCTCTCATTACCACACAATCTGTGAGTGTGCCCCATTTCTCAGAATGTTCTCTTAAACTATCATCTTTAGTTTTGAAGCTCAGACCACTAATAAACAGCTTCCGCAGCTGCTCTGGTTCCTTTGGATCATGGCCTTCCTCCCCCCAGTGACAGCAGCGACGGCCAGAGTCGGGCTGGGGGCGACCCGGGCGGCGGTTTTACCTCCATTTTGAGATCGGACCGGCCTCTTCCAACTCGAGTTCAATATGATACCGAGAGGAAGAGGCCAAGGGTGCATAATTTTGAAACGTATTTTGAAAGGGTATAAATTTGATTGAAAGAGATGGTTTGCAGCTATGAAAATTGAACAAGGAAGCATGTTGAAATTGTTTTGGGAAGGTAGGAAGGGGAGAAGGGGGAAAGGAAATTGATATAAGGGGTGAGATTGATTGGGACAAATTTTAAACATGTCTGGAAATGTAGCAGGTGTGAGCAACTGGTACCCTGCTCCTTTTTATTTGTATATGAAATTACTCTCCCTTCAAGAATGCTGATACAGTTAATTCCCCTTATTTGTTTGTATGAGCTTTCTTCTTTTATGTATGTATGGTACCAGGGTTTGAGCCTAGGGCGTAAGGTTTGCAAAGTGGTGCTCTATGGCTTAAGCCACAACCCAGCACTGATGCATGTAATTTTAAAGACATTTTTACATGTAGCTATTACAGCCTTGACACTGAAGACTTTACCTGCTCATGGAGAGTTCTCCATTAGACCTCCCTTGTACTGGATCCTCTTTATACATTCGTGTTCCATAGAAATACCAGTAGAGTGCCCCTGAATTGTCTTCCCCTAGAGGTTCTACACGGAGACTGTCTGCATCCAGACCCTTAGCAGAAAAGGAAGGAGGGTTGGGGAAAACAATGAACTAAATAAATGGAAGAAAACTTCAATACACGAACCTATCACCTGTTTCAAAATGCCAAGTACAGGATATCATTTTTCCATCTGGGCAGATAAAACACAGAATGGGATGGGGGTACCTTCTTTGAAGAACAAGATATAGAAATGCTTGAAATGTTCCCTACCCCAACCACGGCTCCCACCCGTCCAAAAACGGAGAATTACAATGAATGGTCTGACTACCTGGCTTAGATTTACTTTATACGTACACAAAAGGTAGTGGGTAGGATAAGATGCTCTAAGGTTCTGTCCCATGTAATCCACTATGGCAGCTCAGTCAGAACCCACAGCAACATTCTGCTCCAGCTGAGACTCCCAATTTACCCCAGGGCCTGACCTAGGCTGGAGTCCTGAACGAAGACTACTTCTAAATGACATGACCAAGAAAGGACTAGAAGTCATCACCAGGTCTAATCCTCTATGATCCGGACACCTGCCAGCCGGGCATCCGTGGCTCATGTCTGTCATCCCAGCTACTCAGGAGGCTGAGGTCTGAGGATCACAACTCAAAGCCTGCCCAGGCAGGAAAGGCCATGAGCCTCTTTATCTCCAATTAACGACCAAAAAGCCAGAAGTGGAACTGTGGCTCAAGTAGTAAAGCATTAACCTTGAGCAAAACAAAAACAAAACAAAAAAGGCTCAGGGACAATGTCCAGGCCCTAGTTCAAATTCCTACCACACCCCCCCTAAAAAGGTCCAAGAGCTCTTACGTCTAACTAACCACTAAGTGATAGAAGCAGCACTGTGGCTCAAGTGGTAGAGAACTAGCCTTGAGCAAAAAAGCTCAGGGACAGTGTCTAGGCTCTGATTTCAAAGCTCCATTCTCAACTACTGGGTTTTTACTGCACTAGAGAATGGGCTTTCAGGGAAGCACCTTGAGTAGATCGAAGACATCATCTGCATCAAGCCGGTAATCACAGAGGCGGTGCAGAATCTCCACACGGGTACGGAAGAGGCAGGTCTTGGAAACTGTCTTCTCTCAGGGGGTTGGGTTTCCCCTCCTCAAGCTCCCAGCGATAGTTGATAATGTCTTCCAGGTAGCTGTGGAATGTCTGAGGCCTATCCATAAGGCCCAGACAAAAATACATGAATGTACACAAAGCTGTGGCTTGAGAGCTGACAAACTTATCAACGGCAACAAGGAGGATCTGACGGTCTTGGCTGCTTTATGTATTAGACCAACTACATGAAGTTCCAAAGAAGATAAACGTGTCCTAAGAGCTCCCCACGGAGAACTCTTAAAACACAGGCAGCAGCACACGCAAGTCAACAGCAAACTACGAAGTGGAGACAACTGTCTAATCTTTTGCTCATCCTATTTATTTATTTATGCATGCATGCGTGCATGCGTACATGTGTACATGCCAGGCCTGGGGATTGAAATCAGGGCCTAGGCATGGTCCCGGAACAACTTCTGCTCAAGGGTAGTGCTCTACCACTTGAGCCACAGTGCCATTTCTGGCCTTTTCTGTGTATGTGGTACTAAGGAATCGAAATGCATGCTAGGCAAGCACTCTACAACTGAGCCACATTCCCAGCCTCCATATACTCTTAAAGATCCATTTTCTCTTTACTTTCCTATTCAAAATATTAGGAAAGACCACTGACTCTAAGTCAGTATTGCGTGAATAAAGAGACAAAGACCTACTTGAAGTTACCTGTTTCTTATAGCAAAGAAACCAAGACAGAACAGTAGAAAGAGAATGAAAACAAGGATGAGTCAACTGCTTTCTAACACCCAAGGTTAGCCCCTTGATAGAAGTCAGCAAAGAGCTCTTCAGCCAGCTTCAGACAGAAGACACCTCCCTTCTATTGGCCAGCCCACAGACAGAGGCAGAGGGCTGGGGTACTGACTGCTTTTAAGGGTCAGCGGGCTGGAACTGGCAGAATTCATGACTAGGCAAAGCAACTGATTTAACAGCTGCAATGTGTTTGGGATATCATAGAAAACAGGCAGCTACTGACCTCTTAGAAGCACATGTCAGGGACATGAAAAGGTGTCCAGTCTCCTTACTAAGGAAAAGAACCATACATAATGCAGACTAAGTGAAAAGTAGAATCGCCTCATTCCACACGCTTCAAGCATTTGTGAGGCTTAACTAATGCATGCACATGATTGATGAGGCAATATTTAGCAGGAGTTCTTGTAAATCAGCAAGTGAAGAGGTTGTATAAGATAATCTGAGGCCTGGGGTAGAGCGCAGCAGTGCACCATCCCCAGTACTGGAGCCACAGCCACTGACTGACAGTGTCTATCCTTTATTTGTGTGGGTAGATGTGAATCCTGAGGCTTGAACTCAGGACCTGGGGGTGCTGTCCTTGAGCTTTTTTGCTCAAAGCTAGGGCTCTACCACTTGATCCACAGTTCCACTTCTGGTACTTTTACTTGTTAATTGGAGATACAGAGTTTCATAGGTTCCTGCCTAGGCTGGATTGATCTGCAGATCTCAGACTCCTGAGTTACAGGTACCCAGATTGAAAGTGTTTCTTCTTTAAGATCACAGAACCTAGGCCAAAATAGCTAACAGATCTTTTGTTTTGTTTTGGACAGGACTTTACAATGTAGCTAAGCCTGTGGATGAAATCTGAGGATCATGGTTCAAAGCCAGCCCAACAGACAACCTGAGATTCTTATCTAAAACAAAACAAAACAAAAACAGCAAAAAAAATCCTAGATGGAGGTATGTCTCAAGGCATACAGCACCAGCTGTGAGCTAATCTTAGGACCAACTCAAAAAATACTGAAATTGGAATTTTGCAATGATAAATGGGGTGATTTGACAAGAATACCTAGAGAAGTTCTATAAACACCTAACAACAAGACATCACACAGGTGCTGTCCCGAGCTACATCACATGGCTGAGATGACCTGGGATGACCATGGTTTGAGGCCAGCCAAGCAACAAACACAGCATTGGGCATTCCATGCCTGTCATCCCAATTCTGAGGAAGGCTAAGATCTGGAACAGCAGGGCTCCAAATCAAGACAGCCAAAGGAAAAAAATCCTGGGACTTCTTATCTCGGCAGAAAATGCTAGCCCTAAATGCAGCGAGAAGACAACTTATAAGAAGCTAAATCTGGAAAAATCATTAAAAAAAAAAAAAAGCATGTGAAAATGATACTTTTGTAGTATCACTGATTTCGCACACAGAAAAAAAATGTGAAATATATAGGAAAAAATATATTACATTGACTTGAACTAAATGAAACTTTTTTTGGAGGGAGGGAGGTCATGGGGCTTTAACTCAAGAGACTGGGCACTGTCCCTGGGGTCTTTCACTCAAGGCTAGCACTCAAAGCTAGTTCTCTATCACTTGGAGCCACAAAGCCTCTTTTGATTTTCTGGTAGTTAACTGAAGAGATGAGTCTTATGACTTTCCTGCCAGAGCTGGCTTTGAACCACAACCCTCAGATCTCAGCCTCCTGAGTAGCTTGGATTACAGGTGTGAGCCATCAGTGCCTAGCTAAATAAAAACTCTTGTTCTTTAAAAACATAAATGGAAAATACACACTAGGAGCAAATATTTACACTTTGACATTGTATGTCTAACAAGGGACTTACATCCAGACTGCATAAAAAATCTAAACAGTTCCATCTACAAACTAGTAAATACCCCTAACTGAACATAAGTAATCAAAAGATGTGAGTAAACGTTTCACCAAGAAGAGATGTACAAATGAACAAGAACGATGTCCAACATTCCTGGTCATTGGGAAAATACAAATTAAAATGAGAGTGAGTTACTACCTTAAAGACAAGAGAATCGGTGAAATTAAAAGAGCAAATGTTGGTAAAGATATAGAGCAAGCAACTAGACTTCTCCTATTTCACTAGTAGAAATATAAAATGTCACAACCACTTTGGAAAAAGAGTTTGGCAGTTTCTTGACGTTAAACATACCATTACCATAAGATTCAGAAATTCTCAAAATAAATTAAAATACATTTACAGCAACATTTGCATGCAAATACTCACAGTAGCTTTATTCTAACAACCTCAAAAGCAACACACATCCCTATCAACACATGGAAAGGATAAACAGCTTACAATTTATTTTTCACTAGATACAATTTAATCCTTCACTTGGCCAAAATGAACAAATTGATACAAACAGCAATCCCAAAGAATTCTGCAGACATTGCACTGAATGAAAGAAGCTGGACTTGATAGTGTGTTGTCCCATTAGCACAAATTCTACAACACTACCACAAGGTATCTTAGTAAAACTGAGGCCACTGACAGCCAGACCAGTTTACATGGGAGAGCAACTACAAAGACAACTTTCTGGGAAGATGGAAATGTTCTGTTTCTGAGCAGAATGATGACTACATGGCACATTCATTTGTTCAAATCCATTGGCCTGCCAGGTGCCAGTGGCTCACATCTGTAATCCTAGCTATTCAGGAGGCTGAGATAAGAGGCTCCTAGTTCTAAGCCAGCCCTGGCAGAAAAAGTCTATGAGACTCCTATTTCCAATTAACCACCAGAAAGCCAGATGTGGAGCTGTGGTTCAAATGATAGGCAGCTTTGAGCAAAAAAAGCCAAAGGACAGTACCCAGGCCTTAGTTCAAGCCCCCAAACCAGTACACAGACCCAGTCATGCGCACAAACAGAAGTGGCCTGTATGCTGAAGATACGTGATTTTACTGCATGATGTCACAAGTTCAAATAAACACATTTAGCAGGAGCACTGTATTTCCAAACAGTTAATGTTTAAAGGACAAACTTTCAGTACTAGATTTTGTTTTTGAAAGCAAAGCAAAAAAAAAAAAAAAAAAAAAACAAAGAAAGTGGGGTTGGGAATGTGGTTCAGTGGTACAGTGCTTGCCTAGCATGAATAAAGCCCTGGGTTCAATTCCTCAGTACCACACACACAGTAAAAGTTGGAAGTGGCATCATGGCTCAGTGATAGAGTGCTAGCCTTGAGCAAAAGAAGCTCAGGGACAGTGCCCAGGCCCTGAGTTCAAGCCCCAGGACTGGCAAAACAAAAACAACAAAAACACCCCTGTGTATAATAGAGAAGAAAATGGAAAAAGAAACCCCAGCAAGAGTGAACAGAAGAACCCAGGTGCTTATCATCAACCTTGGGGAACAGAAGATAGGCAATATTCTACTACTAGCAGAACTTGGGCGTGCTCCAGAGCCGTTGGCTCCTACGACTCTGAAATCATGTAACCTCAGACCCCTGCTCTACAAGTGCAAGTGCTGGACCCACACAGTTCAGATAACCCCAATCACCCATCAATGTGAACATGACACTCTCCCTGCCCAAGAGACAGAACAGCGCTCCTGAATTGTGTGAGGCAGGCTGTCAACTGCTTTGTACATTTTGTCCATTTACATGTATCCTCAGTTTTCCTTCTTTTGTACTTATAAAAATACATCTCTGATAATGCTTTCACAACTTGTGCTGATTGCTCGACCTTTTCACCTGTCGTGTGTAACAGCTGGGGCGGGTCTGCTCCCGGTTCTCAGGGGCACGGGCCTCAGGACATGGGCATGGCACGGCCCTGCACCCCAGCAAAGCCAAGGAGCTTCGGAGAGTCCACAAGGGCCCAGAGAACCATGAGACCCTCCTCAGAATCCAGCGTCTCTACTTTGGGGAGTGTTTATTTGTGCATCAAGAGGAAATAAACAGACCCAGGGCCTCATGCATGCTAGGCAGGGGCTCTACAAAAGGGAAGGCTAACAAATGTCAGGGCTCTTTTCCAAAAATAAGGGAAAGGTGAGGTGCAGTGGCACATACTTGTAGTCCAGATATCCAGAAGGGTGAGAACTTCAAGGAGAACCCCTTGAACCCAGGAGTTCTAGATTAGCCTGTACAACACAGGCTCCAAAGACAACCACCACCAAGAAAACAGATCTCAGAACAAAACAGTTTTGTTAACATTGATCAAATTTACTTGCTAGTGCCTTCACAGACACTAGAGAGCTATTTATTTGGCAGTTATAACGGCATCAGAGAGCCCAGAGGCACCAAGTAAATTATGCTATTGCTACCAGGTTATGTGGACAACAGAAGACACAATTGCAAGAAATATAGAAAACTCTTATCGTTTTGTTGGCGGTATTTCACCAGTATTTCAAACAAAAATCAGAAATAGGCACAAGCAAGAGACAAAAATTCTACACTTGAGTGGCAGCTGGTGTAGCTACAAGTAAATGATAACAGATTTGTGAAAAGCAAACTCAACCATCACAGTAAAGGATGAGCAGGGGCTGGGAAGGTGGCTCAGTGCTAGAGCGCTTGCTTTGCATGCATGAGGCCCTGGGTTCAATTCCTCAGCACCACATAAGCAAAAAGAAAAAAGCTGGAAGTGGCGCTGTGGCTCATGTGGTAGAGCTCTAGCCTTGAGCTGAAGAGCTGAGGGATAGCACCCAGGCCTGGAGTTCAGGCCCCATGACCGGACCTCCCCTCCCCCCCCAAAAAAGAAAGCACAGACACAGAGCCTGGGAGCTCATTTGCATATTATGCATTAGGGTATACTGTCTTATATGGACTAGGGGTAGATGCTATGATTGGCTAGCTATCCCTGTGCGATAAATATGTGCTAAGAGCACAGTTAGTAGTTACTCACTTTGATATCCCTTCGCTGATGGCAGCCCTGAAGCAAGCAGGCAATCTGATCGCTAATAAACTCCACATCATCTCTGTGAAGAGCTGCCTCTAACTCCTGAGAGAGAAGAGGAAAGAGAGAGATTAAATACTGAGAGTTCTTAAAATCTACACTACCACCAAAAACACAGAGCCCAAGCAACAGAAAATGGCTGGTCAATGAAGCAAAGGGTTTGCTGCCATTTTCCCTCTTCCCCCAGTTACTGCTGCAAGAGGAGCAATGAGAGCTTTCAGGTTTTTCCTGGAGTTTCTCTTACTGCCCCTACCATCCCTCCCATTCCTTTTGTCTACACTCTGGAAGACATACCCACAGTTCTTGGGGAGGGTTGGGGAAGACAGTAATGGGGGGCAGGGACTGAAATCAGGGTCTTGCACCTGCTAGACCTGTATTCTAACACTTGAAGCCCAGTGTGTGTGTGTGTGTGTGTGTGTGTGTGTGTGTGTGTGTGTGTGTGTGTGTGTGTGTGTGTGTGTGTGTGTGTGTGTGTGTGTGTGTGTGTGTGCGGGCGTGTGTATGTGCGTGTGTGTGTTGATCCTAGGGCTTGAACTTAGGGACTGAGAGCTGTACTGAGCTTAATCTGCTCAAAGCTAGCATTCTGTCACTTGAACTCAGCACCACCTCCAGCTATTTCTGAGTAATTTACTGGAGTTGAGTCTTAGGAACTCCCCCGCCCAGGCTGGCTTGGCAGCACAATCCTCAGCTCTCAGCCCCTTTTGCAGCTAGGGTTACAAGTGTGAGCCAAGGGTGCCCGGTTCAGTCTGCTTTTTTCTTGGCTATTTTGGAGATGGAGCTTGGAAACGGTTCCCGGCTGACTACTTACTAACGGCAATCCTCCAGATCTCATCCCAGCCCCATGGCTGTGATACAGGTGCATATTTCTTTTTTGCAAAGCCATGCTAGTTGTATAATCAACTAGTTTGCATATTGTATAGTTTTCTAATTTAGTGGCAAAACAAAATACAGGAGCATTAAATGCTTTATAATCAATTACAAGTACTTTTTGTTATATAACGGTTTCAAAAATAAACCAACTGCAACACTGTATTTTGAACTTAACAGAACTGGGAGGAAGAAATTTGGCAACTTTTACTGTAATGATGCTACTCCTACATGTCTAGAGGAGATTGCTAGAATAAGACGGCTCTTACATCATCTGGAGAGTAATGCCTTGGTGAGATGCATTTGTTTTGCTTACGTTTGCAAACACTCATGTGTACAGTCTAGGGCCTGGAAATCCCTTTTCTGGGCCAACTGTACATCACACAAAGATTTTTTTTTTGGTTGGTCGTGGGGCTTTAACTCTGGGCCTGGGTGCTGTCCCTCAGCTCTTCAGCTCAAGGTGAACGTTCTACCACTTGAGCCACTTCCAGTTTTCTGAGTGGTTTACTTGAGCTAAGAGTGTCATGGACTACTCTCCTGCCTGGGCTGGCTTTGAACCGCAATCCTCAGATCTCAGCCTGCTGAGTAATTAGGATTAAAGGTGTGAGCCACCAGCACCAGGCACAAAGACTTTTCTCTACGGTCTTCCCAGGTGAATTTCACTTTGCCAATCCTCCAATTTCGATGCCTGAACTACAGTAGCTATGTACCCTGCAACACACCTGCCTATGAGTCCCTCCTCTCCCAGAGTACATCAAAAGCACAACTTGCTTGCTCTTAAGTGTGGCTTCCAACTCTGAAGAATAGTAGAGATGGGACCCAGGCCTTTGCACACGCCAAGTACTATTCCACTGATGTAAATTCCCAGCCCCAAAATGTTCATTTTTCATTAGAGGTGCTTAGACTGAACTATGTAATGTCTCCTAGAGTTTATATTATTACTAAATATATTACTGCCTCTGCCAAGTAATTCTAACTACCTAGGAGGCCGAGATCTGAGGACTGAACTTCAAAGCCAGCCCCAGACAGGAGTCCATGAGACTCCAATTAACCACCAAAAAGCCAGGACTGGAGCTACGGCTCAAGTGGCAGAGCACTACACTAGCCTTGAGCAAAAAAAATCTCAAAAAATGACAATGTCCAGACTCTGAGTTCAAATCCTAGGCAAACGTGCACTCGTGCATGTGCGTCTACATACACACACACAGAGGACATACCAAATTAAGTTGTTTTAACAGCCATACTTGAGAACATAAGACAAGAACCAGGAGGGTATTGCTCAAGAGAGGACTGCCAGAAGTCTAACATAGGATATGCGTGATCTCTTAGAGACCAGACTTGAAAAACATTTAATGGTGATTTTATTTTTAAAAAACAATCATGATTTAGAGTAGAATGTAAGATGTGCATTAACTTTTTTGTCTGAGGACAGCTCCTGGGCCTGGCACCTGTAGAGAAGGCTTCAACCACTGAGCTCGCCCCCAGGTTCCCTAAATCAATATGAAGGGGGAACAAAATCATAAATGATCTTCAGTCAACTATTAAGTGAGACAAGAGGCTTCTCAGGCTTCTCCCTGGGAGAAAAGTTTGCTTTCTTATAGGATAAGTACAATAGAAGCGTCCGGACTGTTGGATTAGGAGAAACGAACAAGCCCATGCTGTCTTTCAAACAATATTCCAGCCCCTTTACTTGCTTGCCATTTCCCCCCACACCATAGGTCCTAGAATATGGTAAATAACTCAGTACAGTCTGTAGACAAACAGGTTCAAATACAAAACTGCCTTTTAAAACATAATTGTACAATACTATGTTTAATATAACAGAATGCCACCTGGAAATATACTAGGATGGGGGAGAGGCATGCAGGCATGGATGCACAAATGCAGACCTGAGTTAAGAAGATGGTTAAATCATTAGGAGTGACATTATCCAAAAAGAGATGTACTGTACTCCTTACCTGACTTATGTAAATGTGACTGGTCACCCTTGTAACAACAATTTTTTTAAGTTATCATTAAAAATTAGAACCAAACTGGGCCTAGGTGGCTCACACCTGTAATCCTAGCTATTCAGGAGGTTGAGATCTGAGGATCAGGGTTCAAAGCCCGCCTGGGCAGGAAAGCCCATGAGATTTTTATCGCCAGTTGAACCACTAGAAAAACAGGAAGTGGCACTGTGGCTCAAGTGGTAGAGCGCTCACCTTGAGCTGAGGGACAGTGTCCAGGCCCAGAGTTCAAGTCCCATGACCAACCAAAAAAAAGAAAGAAACTTTTGCAAAGGTTGAGAAATATTTTCCTGCCAAAGGTCATATGGCCTTTTATAACATCATTATGGGCCATACAAAGTTATCAGTACAATCAGAGCAGATGCATTCCTGTCTGTCTGTCCCCTCATTTACCAACTGACTTCCTAGGCCTTCAATGGGCCACAGGCCAGACTTTCTCCATCCCTGTTTAAAGAGTGGTTTGAGTTGTGCAAGATGAAAAGCTCTGGAGATGTGTTTGTTTCACAACCATAAAAATACACTACTGAATATAACAATGAAAATAATACAACGGAAATGCACTGGTGGCTAATGGTAATTAATTACTGTACAATGAAAACTTGTTAACAGGAAAAAAGTCATTTTCATGATTTTTCTTTTTTCTTTTGGCTTTTGCTCTACCACTTTAAGCAACAGCTCCACTTTCTGGTTTTTGAGTGGTTCACTAGCGATAAGAATCTCATAGGGGGCTGTGAATGTGGCTTAGTGGTAGAGTGCTCGCCTAGCATGCACGAAGTCCTGTGTTTGATTCCTCAGTACCACATACACAGAAAGAGCCAGCAGCAGAGGTGTGGCTCAAGTGGTATAGCACAAGTCTTGAGCAAAAGAAGCTCAGGGACAGCACCCAGGCTCTGAGTTCAAGCCCCAGGACTGGCAAAACAAAACAAAACAAAACAAAAAAAAATATATATATATATGGATTTTTCTGCCCGGGCTGGCTTTGAACTGTGATTCTCAAATTTCAACCTCCTGAGTAGCTAGTGTTACAGGTGTGAGCCACCAGCACCCGACTAATGGGTTAACTTTTAATTGTATCAATGATATAAATGTTTTAAAATTGTTACCACAATTAAAAAATATGTTTCACAGCAAGATGTTGTGTGTTCCTCACACGAAGTATGTGGTCTCCAAGGGGTGGTATGGACAAAGAAGGGAGGTAAATACCACCCGTGATACACAAAACAAATGCTGCACTAAGTAATATTACATTTATCTCATCTTCCTCTAGAAAGAGAGCAAAGACTGAGGAGATACCAGTATCACGTTTTTTGATATAAGGAATTTGAATTCTCTTCATACATAAGTCATTGCTTTAAGTACGGATAAAACTGTCTCCAAAGAGAGTCCAGAGATCCAGGTTATTCAAAGCTTTACTACTTAAGGTTTCAACCCAGAACTTAAGTCTTAAACTTAGGCACAAAGGACCCTCCTCCTAAAGACACCCACCCCAAGCTTTTTTTTTTTCCTCTTCTCACTTTCTCTCCTTGGGCCTTTTGTATTCTCCTTTCACTGTGCGCATTGAACTGTGAGCATAGAAATCTGAACTTTGCCAAGATGCTTGGGGACAGCAGAGGATGGGGAAAGAAAACAGCAGAAAAGAGTGAAAGGAGCTCCATTCCTACCACAGCTCTGCGGCTTCAGAGGAGCTGCGGAGAGTAACAGGATTTGCCTCTCTTGCAGCTGGTGACACAGCTCATTAGGGAAAAGCCTGCTTAATGTGTGCACATGTACACACACACACACACACACACACACACACACATACACACACACACACACACACACACACGAAAACAAATCTCTCTGGACTGAGCAAGGGGCACCCAGACTACCTCTGGGGGAAGGGGAAGAAGACAGTTGTTAGAAAATATGCCCACTAAGGATGAACAACTGCTCACTTTAAAAAGTCCTGCCCGCCTTACAGCCGGATTCCAGACCAAGGACAGTCTAATGACATACAGAACGTGAAATTTCCTTAATATAGCCAGTCACTCAACTGTAGCTTTTCTTAAATAACACTCCAGACACTTTCCCTTTGTAACGCGTACCTATTCCCTGTGTAAGTTTTCTTTAACCTTTTACCAATTTGTTTCTTTTCTTCAACTTCCAAGAATCAATATGCAGATTTATATTGCCACCATTTAGTCACAATAATTCCTTTGAGTTTATTTAGAGGAGGGGGAGGGGGGAAGGAGTAGCTAAGGAATAAAAGTCATGTTGGTTGTATTTGCTTTTGGAGTTGCAAATCTTCCTGATTTGCACAGGACCGAGTACAATGTACATCTAGATGAAAGCCCCGTGTGGGACCAGAACCTCTCATGCACAAAGGCGGGGCAGTGGGCCCCTGAGGGACTCTCGAAGCTGCTGGCCAGAAAGACTGCCTGGAGTGCCGGCTCAGGACACGAGAGGAAAGGCACACCAGCCTCCAGAAGGCACCTAGACTGGCAGCTGATGCTTTCTAACTTGGTACACATGCCCAAAGGCATGTGGCATTCCAATTTGGCAGGAACTTATAAATCAGCAGGAGCAACTGCACTGCCGAGGGGCCTGAAGGCAGCTACGTAACACGTTCAGTGGGCAAACCTTTATCTGCTCAGCCCCCAAAGGCTAGCAGGTCTGTTCTGCTGCTTTCTATGCAGTGACCAGACTCAGCTATGTCACCGGCTACAATGCTGTGGAAACCAAACAGCTCCTTCCCTCAGTGTTGACTATAACTCAAAATCATCAACTGGAAAAATATTAATTACACAATAAATGTGTGAAACTAGAATGATTTTTCTGCAAATGTTTAAATTAGGAATAGTGGCTCCAAAGGTTGTTTAAAAAAGTATTCAAAATTACCTAATCTTCCACACACACACAAAAAAAATACCATGACACAAACAATGCCCAATGACTGAAAAAGCAGGGAGTATGATGCCTACCAGGCTGGGGTGGGAGGCACTAAGCTGGACAAGCATGACTACACAGATGGAAAGGCAGATCCTAGCCAGATCCTTGCCAGGACACATATTGTAGAGAGCTGCGAGAGGCCGCACCTGGAAGATGGTGCCGGCTTCCACCCTCCGCCTTCCCGATGGTGAGTGCTCTCTGTGGTAAACAACTCCTTATATGGCTAAGGCAAAGAATCTGGCTTGCTTCCGTGCACCTGAACCTATTGGCGGTTCCCACGTGGCGTATCAGGGTTGGCTACCCAGCGGGTACTTAAGGCTGTGGGGAATTCTCCCCAGGGTTGGGGTCAGAAGATGAATAAAAGGTCCTGAAAAAACTGCAGAGAGAAGAGCCCGGTGTCGCGTCTTCCTTGCTGGTCAAGGCGGTAGCGACACGTGGCGGCCCGTACGGGGAACTCAGCCATAACCCCAAGGAGGACTCAGAACTCTCTGCGGTCAGGTGGTGCACCGGTAAGTCCCCAGGTAAAAGGGGAATCCGCGACAAAAGTGGGGGTAAGTCCCCAGGTAAAAGGGGAATCCGCCACAAGAGCGGGAAGTAAGTTCCCAGGTAAAAGGGGAATCCGCCACAAGAGCGGGGAGTAAGTTCCCAGGTAAAAGGGGAATCCGCCACAAGAGCGAGGGGGATTTTTGCTCTTCTCGGTAGATAAAGAGAGAGTGAGAACCCGGGGCTAGTCAATATAGTAGCCAAAAATGTAAGTAAAAGTTTGTTTACCAGCTTTAAATGTTTAAAACATGGGCGCTTCTTCTTCGCACCCAATTTTTTTGGCTCTCAATGAGCTACTGCACTCAAAAAAGTTAAAAATAAAAAAGAGTACTTTAGAGAGATTTTTGAATGAATGTGACATCGTTGCCCCGTGGTTCGCTGTCTCCGGAAGCCTCACGGTGGCCTCTTGGGAGAAACTAGGGAGGGACCTAGATTTTGCCTCTGAACAAGGAACGCTTAAGAGCGGAGTGAGACCAATATGGAAACTGATAAGTGGCTGTCTCGAGGACCAGCGTTGCAGTGAGGCGGTAGAGAATGGTCAGGCCGCCTTAGAAATGCTGCAGGAAGAAAGATCGGAAAGGGCAGACAGCGAAAAGGAGGAGAGCAGGGGGGGGTTATACCCTGATTTTGCCGAACTAGAGACCTCTGAGTCTATAGACTCAGAGGAACTACAGTCACTCATAGAACAAATAGAAAAAACAAAGATAAGAAAGAGGAGGAAAGGGAAGGAGAGAGAGGACCCAGATAAAGACGAATGCACGCCCTCCATGCCCCGCCCCACACCTTCGGCCCCTCCGCTCTATGTGGAGGACCTTGGAAGTGGCAGCCCCGGCTGTTCTTTCAGCCCAGGCGTGTGGAAAGCAGTCAGAACCGAGTTACATCTAGCCTGTCCAATATTTCAGGATCCACAGGGACAGCGGTATCATGAACCCTTAGATTTTAAGGTTAAAAAATCTTTAGCTGAGTCTGTGCGGACATACGGAATCACAGCCTCCTTTACTGTAGCCCAGGTGGAGGCCCTAAACAGACACTGCATGACACCCGGTGATTGGAGTGGGCCCGCACGAGCTTGTTTGAGCCCAGGTCAGTATTTAGATTGGAAGGCCTTTTTGATTGAATTTGCTAGTGAAGAGGCTGCAGCCAATCAGGCTGCGGGGAACCCAGCTTGGGACAGAGATATGCTGCTTGGACAGGGGAGATTCGCCAATCAGCAGATAGGCTACCCGGTTCAAGTTTATGAACAAATCAATAAAATTGGCATAAAGGCATGGAAGGCCTTACCAAATAAAGGCGAGGTGAGTGGCAATCTCACCAAAATCCTGCAGGGCTCTATGGAGCCGTTTTCGGACTTTGTTGCTCTTATGGTTGAGGCTGCTGGCAGAATTTTTGGTGACCCAGATGCAGCCATGCCATTAATTAAACAGCTTGTTTACGAGCAGTGCACTAAGGAATGCAGAGCCGCCATAACCCCATATAAGAACAGGGGACTAGAAGCATGGATGAAAGTTTGCAGAGAGCTGGGCGGACCACTAACTAATGCTGGATTAACTGCTGCTGTGGTGCAATTAACCCAGAAGAATGGGGCTGGGAAGGTGGCTCAGTGGTAGAGCGCTTGCCTTGCATGCCTGAGACCCTGGGTTCCATTCCTCAGCACCATATAAGCAAAATGAAAAAAGCCGGAAGTGACGCTGTGACTCAAGTGGTAGAGTGCTGGCCTTGAGCTGAAGAGCTGAGGGACAGTGCCCAGGCCCAGAGTTCAGGCCCAGGAAAAAAACCTATTCAAAAAATGCTGCAAATTTGTCTAAACAGTTGTCTAGTTATCTTTTAGGTAATTGAACTGGGGAGTTTGACAGCCTGATGGAACAGCTCACGGTTGCCATCGTCATGGTGAACTCGACCTGAGTGGATGCCGGATTGGTGGAGGGGTTATCTTCATGGATCTCCACTGCTATGAATCATCTTACGGAGGGGGCAGGTTTGGGAGCCCTGACAGGCCTCTTGGTGTTAGCCTCCTTGGTATGTCTGTGGTGCATTTGCCAAATTAGAGGTTCTCAGCGTCGCAGTGCAGCCATGATTATCCAAGCCTTTACAGTCATTGGAGCAGGTCAGTCCCCCCAAGCGTGGCTTGCCACCCTAAAACAATGAACACAGATTGCAAAGCCAAAGTACTGCAGTCGAGAGGCATGAGTTTTGCCCTCGAGGAGAGCATGTTTGATTGCACACGGGTTCGATTCGCCTTTTCCCGTCCTTGTGAAAAACGAATCAATGGACAGGCTGAGTCATCCCTAGAGAAGGTACCCTCTGGGAGAAGGCTTGTATGCAGTCTTTGCATTGCACAACAGGGATCAGACCTCTGCTCTCATCTGTGTTCTTTAAACAAAAAAGGGGGAACTGTAGAGAGCTGCGAGAGGCCGCACCTGGAAGATGGTGCCGGCTTCCGCCCTCCGCCTTCCCGATGGCGAGTGCTCTCTGTGGTAAACAACTCCTTATATGGCTAAGGCAAAGAATCTGGCTTGCTTCCGCGCACCTGAACCTATTGGCGGTTCCCACGTGGCGTATCAGGGTTGGCTACCCAGCGGGTACTTAAGGCTGTGGGGAATTCTCCCTGGGGTTGGGGTCAGAAGATGACTAAAAGGTCCTGAATAAACTGCAGATAGAAGAGTCCGGTGTCGCGTCTTCCTTGCTGGTCGAGGCGGGTAGCGACAACATATGCTCTGTGCGGGTCCAGTCGGACGCCCGCCTTCAGCAGCCTTCACCAGCCAGCAAAGGTCTCCCATCGGAGCTGATGACTTTCCTGGGTTCCACACCTAAGACAAGAGGTAAAAACGGCACAGCTTCCTGGAGTCATTTGCCTTTTTGTTTTATTGTTGGTGCTTGTTGCTCAGAAACACATTTTCATTTTTTTCCTGCAGTTCTGGGAGGTAGCACGCATAGTAGGTAGATGCTCTAAGATTATTTATCTGTTTAGCCAGTTCTGGGGCTTGAACTCAGGGCCTGGGTGCTGTCCCTGAGCTTCTTTTGCTCAAGGCTAGTGCTCTACCACTTGAACCACAGTGCCACTTCTGGCTTTTTCTGTGTATGCGGTATTGAGGAGTTGAACTCAGGGCTTCAAGCATGCTAGGCAAGCTCTCTACCACTGAGCCACATTCCCAGAGTCATCCTCTCAAATTTTTGACTTTTAAAACAAAGATTGGGGCTGGGTGTCAGGGGCTTAAGCTACTCAGGAGGCTGAGATCTGAGGGTCGTGGTTCAAAGCCAGCCTGGGCAGAAAAGTTCCTATGACTTATCTTCCACTAACCACTCAAACACTGGAAGTGGAGCTGTGGCTCAAATTGGTAGAGTGCTAACTTTGGGGGGGGTAGGGTGGGGAACCACCTCAGAGACAGCACCCAAGTCCTGAGTTCAAGCCCCACAAATGACCAAACAAACAAAGCAAAATAAAAAAAGGCTGACCAAACCCCAAACGTTTATCAATGTTTGGTCTGCATCTGCATCTACGTTTGGTATGCACAGCATATTGTGAGGGACGGCAGGAAGGTGAAGAGAGAGCCCCAGTCCAGTTGTGAGAAGTGATAGGTTGGTTACTAGTGGAGGGATGACAGTGGAACAGGCAATGAGAGATGAAAGGGAAGCATTTCAGAAGTACAGTCAATAGCTTGGCACCTACTTGTAGGTAAAGAAAAAAAAAGACAAGAAAATTTAGGTTGAGTTTTAATTCCATCTAAAAACAGCTAGATAAGTATAAACAAGGAAAAGGCTAGATTGGGGTGGCAGTGATAACAAAGAATTACACTGGAGATAAAAGTCCTCTCAGTATACAGTGAGATGTAATCGTGTAATGTTGTACAGACAGCTATTCACACCCAACTGAACCTCAGCTGTTCATGTCCCAGTCTCTTGTGTAAGAATGAAAATGTACGCAATCAGACGTGCTTCCCACAACTGAGGAAAGGCCTCTACAGTGCCTGGCACGCGCGCACGCACACACACACACACACACACACAAGCACACAGTGTGTATGTGAAGGATAAAAAGAGAACCTACTCTCACATAACACTGATCAAGAATGAAAGGTTGGGATGGGGGATTCGGCTCAGTGGAAGAACACTTGCCTGGCAAATGTAAGGCCTTGAGTTCTGTCCTCAGCTCTGGGGAAGGAGGGAGGGAGGGAGGGAGGGAGGGGAAGAAAGGAAGAAAGAAAGAAGGAGGGAGGGAGGGCAAGGAGGGAGGAAAGGAAGGAAGGAGAAAGAGGAGGGAAGGAAGGAAGGAAGGAAGGGAGGGAGGGAGGGAGGAAGGGAGGGAGGGAGGGAGGGAGGGAGGGAGGGAGGGAGGGAGGGAGGGAGGGAGGGAGGGAAAAGAAAAGAAAGGCAAGGTAAGGCTGGCAATTCAATGGAAGGACACTACAATGTTGGTTCTATCAGAATGCCACTGTGGGGGTGAACAAGGAGCCGGCAGTGGACACAGGCTGACAACAGAAAGGCACTTAGTGACACACAAGTCACCTCCAAGAATGAAATATTAAAAGTGTTTTTGTTTGCATTTGTTATATGCAGGTCCTGGGGCTTAAATTCAAAAGTCTGGGCACGTCTCCAACTTTTTTGCTTAAGACTAGCACTCTACCACTTGAACTACGGCACCACTTCCAGTCGTTTTTGATGGTTAATAGATCTCATGAACTTTGCTTTCCAAACTGGCATCACACCACGATCCTCAGATCTCAGCCTCCTGAGTAGCTAAGGATTATAGGCAAGAGCCACCAGCACCCAGACAAACCATGTTTTAAACTAATAAAACCCTATGCTTAGCTAGGTGCCAGTGGCTCACACACCTGTCATCCTACCTACCCAAGAGGCTGAGATCCTCGGACCTCATTCTGAAGTCGGCCAGAGGCAGGAAAGTCAATGAGATTCTCATCTCCAATAAACTACTCAGCAAAAGCCTGAAGCATCGCTGTGGCTCAAGTGGTAGAGCACCAGCCTTGAGCACAAAGAGACTCAGGGACCACGCCCAGGTCCTGAATTCAAGCCCCAAGACCAGCCCAAAAATACATAAATAAATACTTTTTTTTTAATCCTGTGCTTAAATTCTGGTACTGACCAGTCCCTTCACAGAACAATTGGTCACAGATGTTCACCAAGCAAAAAAACTGGACATTAGTAGCAACCATTCTGAAAAGATGTGTGTGACTGGAGATTCTCAGGAATGCCTGAACTCCAACCAAGAGAAGAGATATGGAATGGTAATGTGAACTAGGAATCACCAGGATATGATTCTAACTAAGAAAATGGTGCTATACCCGGGCTCCAGTGGTTCATGCCTATAATCCTATCTTCTGAGGAACCTGAGATCTGAGAATCACGGTTCAAAGCCAGCCCGAGCAGAAAAGTCCATGAGACTCTTTTTTTTTTTTTGGGGGGGGGGGTCCGGTCATGGGGCCTGAACTCTTGGCCTGGGTGCTATCCCTCAGCTCTTCAGCTCAAGGCTAGCGCTCTACCACTTGAGCCACTGCACCACTTCCAGCTTTTTTCTTTTTGCTTATGTGATGCTGAGGAATCAAACCCAGGGCCTCGAGCATGCAAGGCAAGTGCTCTACCACTGAGCCACCTTCCCAGCCCCATGAAACTCTTATCTCCAATTAATCTCCAGAAAACCGGAAGTGGTGCCCAGAGTTCAAGCCCCACAACCGACAAAAGAAAAAAGAAAATGGTGCTATAGTTTGAATCTGCAGTGTGTTCAAGGCCTAGCCCCCCCCCCCCCCCGCAGTAGTGGAAGACAGCAGAGGCTTTAAGGAGGGAGGCTAGTGAGAAGGAAGGTAGATGGGCAGGACTCCAGTCCTTTCTTCTCTCTCTCTCACCCTCTGCTGGGTAGGTAGGTAGTCCTGCCATGATGGACTGTTACACTACAGGCCCAAAGCAACAGGGCCACATGACTATAAACTGAACTCAAAAGCAAAAACAAATATTTTCCTCTTTTTTAAGTTTGCTTATCTCAGGTCTGAGACAGAATGCTAACTAATAACACAGATAGTATTGAAAATGTTAATACTAATGTCAGGTGTTGGTGGCTCAAACTTGGAATCCTAGCTACTCAGTACGCTGAGATCTGAGGGTGGCAGTTCAAAGCCAAGCCAGACCAAGCAGGAACGTCCACGAGACTCATCTTTCAAACTCAAAGAAAAACAAACAAACTTGAAGTGGAGCTGTGGCTTTCATGGTAGAGCACTAACCTCAAGTGAAAAAGCTTAGGGACAGTATATGCAAACCCCCAACCAGCACCCAAAGGAAAAAAAAACACGAAACCAGGCAATGATGGCTCACACCTGTAATCCTAGCTTCTCAGGAGGCTAAGATCTGAGGCTCTCAGCTTGAAGCTAGCCTGTGCAGAAAAGTCTGTGAGATTCTCATTTCCAATTGGCCAGCAAAGAGCCTAAGGCAGAGGAATAGCTCAAGTAGTACAGTGCCATTCTTGAGTAAAAGCAGGCAAGCAAGCATGCAAGGCCCTGAGTTCAAGCCCCAGTACTGGCACACAAAAAAGAAAAAAAGAATTATTAGAATTGAGGTATGATGCATGCTATCTACACTGCCAAAAGATCCCGAGATAAAAACAAAACAAAACAAAACAAAACAACTTGGCAGTGTTTATCCAACCTTATCCTGGGGGAGAGATGCTTTGTTGGGGGGGAGAACTATTTCATCAGCCCTGGGAGAAATTATTCCCTCAAAACCAGTATCTTTTTAACACAATACATCTGACCATGGCCTCATATTGAAAATATACAAGGAATAAACCCCATCCAAAGCTAATAAACCAATCACTAATGGTCTAAGAAGCTAAGGAGAGACCTTCTCTGAAGAGGTAAGAATGGTAAAGAAATACAGGAGGAAATGCTCATCAGCCCTGGCCATAAAGGAAACAAATCAAAACAACTCTGAGATTCCATCTCACCCATGGTGGATTGGTCAGCATTGTGATTTCGAACAACAAATGCTACGGGAATGTGGGGAAAAGGGAACCCTACTGCACTGTCGGTGGGAACAGAAAGTAGTGTAACTATTCTGGACTGTAGTCTGGAGGTCAGACCCTCCCTACCACTCAGCCATAACCACTGGCCACCTACCCGACCCTCACCAGCCAGGATACCATAGAGATACCTGCACGTTCAGGTTCACTCCTGCATGACTCACAATATCCAAGCTACAGAAAACACCCAGATGCCCTACAAATAGTGGAATGGATCAAAATAAGAGGTACCTATACACAATGGAAATTTACACAGGCATAAGAATATCGCAGGAAATTCATGGCTCTAGAACAAATCATGTTAACTGAGGTAAGCCAAGTTCAGAGAAACAAATGGTGCATGTCTTCTACTACATGAGGAAGCTAGACCTAAAATACACAGGGACATGATAAACTATACAGGACTCTAGTAGATAAATACACAGGCACATCAATATGCATCTGATCACATAACACTTATCAAAATGAACTCCAGGAAATGGAAACAAGAGATTTTTGTTGTTGTTTTTGTTTTCTTTTTGTCTTGTTACTTCATCTACCTTTGGGAGAGTAAAGCAGGGCACAGAAATAGAGGGACAGAGGGTGAATAAATGCAACAGTGATACTCACTAGACACTGTTGAAAATGATCTATATAACCTGTGGGTAGTTATGGGAAGGCAAAACTGAGAAAGTGCGGGAAGGGGTGACACTGTCCAAAAGAAATGTACTCTTTACCTGGTTTATGTGACTAGAACCCCTCTGCATATTATCTCTTTTCTCTTTTTTTTTAAAAAATCGGTTACAGGGTTTGAACTCTGGACCTGGGCGCTGTCCCTCAGCTCTTCAGCTCAAGGCAAGCACTCTACCACTTGAGCCACAGCTCCACTTCGGGTTTTCTGAGTGATTTATTCGAGATAAGAGTCCCACAGGCTGGCTTTGAACTTGATCCTCAAGATCTCAGCCTCCTGCTGGGTGCTGGTAGCTCACCCCTGTAATCCTAGCTACTCAGGAGGCTGAGATCTGAGGATCATAGTTCAAAGCCAGCCCAGTGAAGGAAATCCGTGACTCTTATCTCCAATATACCAATCAGAAAACCGGAAGTGGCTCTGTGGCTCCAGTGGTAGAGTGCTGGCCTTGAGTTGAAGAGGTCAGGGACCACGCCCAGGCCCAGAGTTCAAGCCCCCAGGACTGACCAGCAAAACAAAAACAAACAAAAAAATTAAAAACAAAACACTAGTATCTTCTGATGCTTGATTCTGGTTAGTAAGCAGGTCTTACGTTAGAAATATAGCTTGTGCTGAATTGGCAGGTGTGAACATGAAAGCCACCAAAGGCACCCTATGTATTTTAAATAAATAGTCTGTCCCACAAAAAAGGAAAAAGTAGCATTTTTGTTTGAGTGGTGCTGGTGGTGGTTCTGGAGTGTTGAATTCAGGGTATTACACTCGAGCTCTACCACTTGACCTCCAGCCCTTTTTGCTTTGGTCAATTTTGGGTCTGGTAGAGGCTCAGGCCTGCCTGGACTGTCCTCACAGTAGACTCTTCTCACCTCTGCCTTCCTGTAGCAGAGATTACAGGTGCTCATATTGGTGATTGCAGCTCACTACCATAACTGGCACAAGAACTTTAACTTATAGAGCTCAGGGACTAATTTAGTCATCTGAAGGCAATCGTGATAGAGCAAGACACATTTAGCAGACATTCAACTAGGTGGATTATATAATCAGAGTGACCACTTTCAAAACAACTGATGAACAGATGATTTTGCTGGGGAAAGAAAGACTAGAGAAGGCAAAGTACACAGCACATAGACAGGAGGTTTGTTCACTGTTGTTCTTTAGTCAGTCGTGGGCCTTGGCACTGTCCCTGAGCTCCTCAGCTCAAGGTGAGCGCTCTACTGCTTGAGCCACAGCACCACATTAAACAGGTTTTGCACAACCAAGGGAAGGTGCTAGTCAGTCAACATTTGCTGAGCACTCAGTGCTGATGCAAACATTCTTACTGACTAAAGCTGAGTGCTCCCATGGACAAAGGCCTTAACCAGACAAGACGTTTCCCCGCTTGGTGGTACTGGGGGTTGAACTCGTGCTAGTGAGGAAAGTTCGCTTCTACTTGAGTCATGCCCCAAACCCCTTTTCTGCCTTGGTTTACTTTCAAGATAGGGTTTAGACCGGCGTGAGCAACAATCTTCTTACTTGGGCTTCATATTGCCAGCATCTGCCACCAGGCCAAAGAAATGGTTGAGATGGAGTCTTATTAGCTTTTTAATGCAAGAGCCCCTCATCTCCCTACAGTTACAGACTTGCATCAGTACTTACCTGTGAATTTCAGGGGGGAAAAATCATGATGTGCTGAAATTAGAATAGAAATCAGAAAGAAAAAAAAAAGAAAAAGGAAAAGAAAAGAAAAAGTGATGGGAATGTGGCTCAGTGGTAGAGTGCTTGCCTAGTATCCAGGAAGCCCTGGGTTCGATTCCTTAGCACCACAAACACAGGAAAAATGGGAAGTGGTGCCGTGGCTCAAGTGGTAGAGTGCAAGCCTTGAGGAAAAGAAGCTCAGGGACAGTGCCCAGGCCCTGAATTCAAGAAAGGAAGGAAGGGAGGGAGGGAGGGAGGGAGGGAGGGAAAGAGGGAGGGAGGGAGGGAGGGAAAGGAAAAGGCAAGGCTTTGCCAGTACCACAGCAGCCTTTGTTCTGGACTTAACAATGAACTGCCTTCCTGGGCCTTCAGCCGTTACACTGAACCAATCACCCCCTTTCATCTGTCTCTCCTCTGCCTTCTTGTAACTGGGATTACCTGCTCCCCATCTCCTGCCTTTCTTTCTCCCAAATACAAAATGCCAACTAAATTGTTAGGTTAAGTGTATGGCATGCTTCCCTTCTGCATTTCACCACCATGGCTTCTGAAACACTTATTCTCTGCTTTCTTGTTTTCTTTTAAGCTCCTCAGAAGACCTACTCCACTACCTATTTTCAATAAAAACGGTTAAAAACAACAAGAGGACTGTTTCTTCTACAAACAGCCTTTTGTTTCCAGTTCCTCCAGTGCTGAAACAAAAGAAAGTCCTTTATTTATTTAATTTATTTTTGCACATTGTAGGACCTGAACTATGGGTCTGGGAGCTGTCCCTTACCTCTTCAGCTCAAGCTAGTTCTCTAACACCTGAGCCACAGTGCCACTTCCAGCTTTTTTCTTTTTGCTTATGTGGTAGTGAGGAATCGAACCCAGGGCCTCAGGCATGCAAGGCAAGCGCTCTACCACTGAGCCACCTTCCCAGCCCCTCTTGTTCCAATTTTTAATTGGTCTTCTCATAAGTTTATTTCCCACCATCACTGATATCAGACATGCTCATCTGAAATGAGCAAAAGTACTACTTCATTACAGAATGCAAGAGGAGGAAGAAGATAGCACAGGGCACACAGCTGATCTACAGAGACAGGAAACACAGGGTAAACAAACAACAGGTATCACATCACAAGCATTCCTCTCCCTCTCACCTAAGGGCACCTTACCCCCATGTGGTAGAGGCTCAGGTCAAAAGCACTGTTATTGCCCTTACCCTATCTCCCCAACTCACTCCGTGTATTTCAGTGTGTCTCCCTCCCTCTCTTCCCTCACCCTGTCTCCCCGTGAATCAATGCCACCATTTCTCCCTGCTACAGTTAAATGTGTTGGGATCCTAGTCCCTAAATCCCTGTTTCGATGGTGTTTGAAGGCACTGAGAAGCAGGTGAGGCTGGGAGTTTGCACAAGGAGACCTGGGATCACAGGCTTGCCAGCTTGGAGTCTGGGAGCTCCCCACCTCCACAACTTGACGCCAAAGGCCTCCAAATGCCTTAAACTTGTGAGGTATCTTATTTACTAAAGCTTCAGAAAATAAACATCCTTAATACTTCCCCCACTGGGTGGGGAATGCCAGAGGGCAGATCAGGATAGAGAAACCTACTCGTCTGTGATGGGACAGACAGACACACGTGCTTCTGATGTGATTTTCTTCTGCTGTTCTGGGAAGTCTGCCAATATCTTGATCATTTTGTATGTTATAAATATTCAATGGCCCTTGCTTTATGATTGCCACCACTTGCAATAGCTTGTCGGAGCTTACAAGGTCCTCATGATCTAGTATCCACAAATTTCCAATTCCCGCTATTTCCCTTGACTTACACCTGGACTCCCTTCTCAGTCCATTAACTTGCTACACCTAAAATTATTCTGGCGTTCAAAACCTGTGCCCCTCACCCTAACCCCCTCCAGCACTTTGGAGATATTTGCATTACCACTCTCTTTCCTCAAAACTCTTCAGCCAACAGATATGGAATGACATATTCAGATGCGTGAAGGCAAAGCTCGCTGGGTTCACTGCTGTGCATAATACACTCAATGTAAACGTACCCCAAAAAGACATTTGAATCTGAGAGCTACAGTCAGCCACGCAAGTATTAGAACTATTAAAGTTTAAATTTTTCTTCCTTTTCTCATTTTTGCTACGTAAACTCTCTATTTCTTCACAAGGAAAGCTACACACAGGACGTGTACCAGATTAAAAGGGAAGCCCTAATGCCGGGCGCTGGTGGCTCATGCCTGTATTCCTAGCTACTCAGGAGGCTGAGATCTGATGATCTCGGTTCAAAGCCAGCCCGGGCAGGAAAGACCATGAGAAAACCGGAAAACCAGCAGAAAACCGGAAGTGGCACTGTAGCTCAAGTGGTAGAGCGCTTGCCTTGAGCTGAAGAGCTGAGGGACAGCACTCAGGCCCAGAGTTCAAGCCCCAGGACCGCCAAAAAAAAAAAAAAGGGAAGCCCTAGAGTGTCAGGAGACAACCATCAGACAACAACGTACTATGTATGCCCTGGAGAGCATAAGGACAGACCTAGACTCAAGACAAATTTCAGTTCCATCATTTATATCATGTATGTCCTAAAGACAGTCATCATTTATCTGAGGCAGTTTCCATCTTTTCCTAAGAGTTCTATGTCAGCCAAGCACCAGCTCACTCCTGTAATCCCAGCTATTCAGGAGGCTAAGAGCTGAGGATCATGATTCAAAGCCACCCCAGGGAAGCAAAGCCTCTGAGACTCCTATCTCCAGTTAACCATCAAAAAAGCAAGTGGTAAAGTGCTAAAAAAAAAAAAAAAAAAAAGGTCCAGGGTCAGTACCTAGGCCCTGAGTTCAAGCCAAGACTGGCACAAAAGGAAGGAAGGAAGGAAGGAAGGAAGGAAGGAAGGAAGGAAGGAAGGAAGGAAGGAAGGAAGGGAGGGAGGGAGGGAGGGAGGGAGGGAGGGAGGGAGGGAGGGGGTGGGAAGGAGGGAGGGAGAAAGGAAGGAAAAGAAGAGAAAAGGAAAGAAAAGAGAAAAGAAAAGGGGCTGGGAAGGTGGCTCCGTGGTAGAGTGCTTGCCTTGCATGCATGCGCCCCTGGGTTCGATTCCTCAGCACCACGTAAACAGAAAAAACCAGAAGTGGCACTTTGGCTCAAGTGGTAGAGTGTTAGCCGTGAGCTGAAAAGCTGAGGGACAGTTCCCAGGCCCAGAGTTCAGGCCCCACAATGTACCAAAAATTAAAAAAGGGCAGGGAAGGATTTGCCAGTCACTGGTGGCTCACGCTTGTCATCCTAGCTACTCAGGAGGCTGAGATCTGAGCATCGCAGTCCAAAGCCAGTTCAGGCAAGAAAGGCTTTTCTACCCATGAGACTCTAACCAACAACAAACCACCAGAAAACCAGAAGTTGTGCTATGGCTCAAATGGTAGAGCACTTTCCTTGAGCTGAAGAGCTCAGAGACAGTGCCCAAGCCCAGAATTCAAGACCCACAACCAACAAAAAAAAAAAGAGAGGGGAGACTTTAAATTTTCAGGTAATTCGGCTGGTAAGGTGGCTTAGTGGTAGAGCACTTGTCTTGCATGCATGAGGCCCTGGGTTCAATTCCTCAGTACCACAGAAGCAGAAAATGCTGGAGGTGGGGCTGAGGCTCATGTGGTAGTGCGCTCACCTTGAACTGAAGAGCTGAGGGACAGCACCCACGCCCAGAGTTCAGGCCCCAAGAGCAACCAAAAAAAATTTTTTTTCAGGTAATTGGCAAAAAAGAGTAAGTAACTGGGGGATTGGGTATCTAGCTCGGGACGAGCACTTGCCTGGCAAGTTCAGTGCTCAGCCTTTATTTTTTGTGGGGGGCGGGGGCGGAGGAGGGAGAGGGAAGAGTAAGTAATTAGCTGTACTATAAAGGTGAGCATATGAGAACTTTTTTTGTGCCAACCATGGGGCTTGATTTAAAATATTTTAGAAGTCTCTTAGTGTTCAATTATTTCTATTGATCATGAACATTGTAACAACATAAAAAGAAAGGATACCTTGGTAAGTTAAAATGCACCCATAAGATGTCATATAAAAGCAAGCACTCGGGCTGGGAAGGTGGCTCAGTGGTAGAGCACTTGCCTTGCATGCATGAGGCCCTGGGTTCAATTCCTCAGCACCACATAAGCAGAAAGAAAAGTCGGAAGTGGCGCTGTGTCTCAAGTGGTAAAGTGCTACCCTTGAGCTGAGGGACAGCGCCCAGGCCCAGAGTTCAGGCCCGCGACTGGACCCCCCCCAAAAAAAGCAAGCACTCCTGCTACAAACCTGTAATAACCTACACCTGCAGAACAGAAAGGAATACAAAGAAAGAATAAAACTCCATTTCCAGATCACAATGACTAAATACAAGAAAGAATCTTGTGGGGAAAAATAAGCCACATTATCTTTGAGAGTGTATGTGTTCTAGTACAGAGTGATTACAGACCCAGTAAGCTGCAGTTTTAAAATGAAGGTTGAAACTGCAGTCGTAGATGAAAGGGGGCCTCTCCAACATTTGCTCTGGGTCCAGCGACTCTCAGCAGTTGGCTGGAGTCTAAGCTGCATTATCCTGCCTGGCTGCAACAAAGGGACGGCCCCTCCAGACCCTGGGTGAGACAATGTGATAAATGACTGCTCTGTCAAGGGACCCTGAGATGGAGATGTCTAGGAGAAGGGGAATGTATCTAATTTAGGAGGCCTGGGGGAAGGGGAAATAGAGGAAGGCAGAGTGTCTGACAGACAGGTGCACCATCTCCTTGTCACACAAACACCAGACCAGAAAACTTTAGGAGTAAACTCTGCAAAACCCCACATCACACAAACTGGAGCTTAATACTACCATGTCACAGGAGACCTAGTTTGGTCCCTCCCAAGTCACTTGGACTTTAAGGAAAACGTTTCCACCTTCCCAGACCTCTATTCTCTATCTCCAAGTCCAAACTTAAGAAAATACTGCTTGTCCGGGCTAGGAAGGTGGCTCAGTGGTAGAGTGCTTGCCTTGTATGCATGAGGCCCTGGGTTCGATTCCTCAGCACCACATAAGCAGAAAAAGCCAAAAGTGGCGCTGTGGCTTTGAGCTGAAGAGCTGAGGGACACTGCCCAGGCCCAGAGTTCAAGGCCCACGACTGACCGAAATAATAACAATAATAATAATAAATAATAATAATAATAATGCTCATTTGAGTTCTGGGGATGGAATTAAATACAAAGTCCCTTCCTTCCTTCAATCCCCCAGCCCACTAAAGACTGCTGAGTCAGAACTGAGTGAAAGTACGGGAGCTCAAAGCTCATGCTCAAATTAAGGAAATATCCATTGCCATCAAGAGAGAGAAAGAGAGGGAGACAGACAGACAGACAGACAGACAGATGTTAAATCACATGGGAGGCCCATCATTTCAATTCCTCTTCCCAGCTGTCATTGTTTACACAACAGAGGACTAACCCTGGCTGGCTCCACAGGACCTCTCTGCTGGGGAGCCCAGCTGTCATTGTTTACACAACTAGTCCTAACAGAGGACTAACCCTGGCTGGCTCCACAGGACTTCTCTGCTGGGGAGCTTTACTGATGATGACACTCAGTCAACACAGACTATGAATTCATACATCAGCACATAAGGCATTTCCAATTGAAAAAAAATGTTATCAGAATTGACTGTGGTATAAATGCCAGCCTTGAAAACAGCTATCCAAAGAATAGTGAATCTTCATCATGCAGTCAGCATGTGATAAAAGAATAGTAAAGCAAGTTTACTAAAACTGCATGTTCAGGAACAAGCAAGCAGCATGAAAGAGACCTTCATTAAGTCGGGCACGAGTGGCTCACGCCCACAATCTAGCTACTCAGGAGGCTGAGATCTTGAGGATTGTGGTTCAAAGCCAGTCCTGGCAAAAAAGCTCTGTGAAAGTCATTTCCACTAAACTACCAAAGAAGTGAGAAGTGGGGCTGTGGCTTAAGAGATAGAGCACTAGCCTTGAGCAAGAGCAGCTCAGGGACAGCGCTCAGGCCCTGTGTTCAAGCTGTACAACCAATCAAAATAAAATATTATGTATTAAAGTTACTGTTACACAATAATAATATGTTGTATTATTGTGCAGAAAACTTTTAAAGCCAAATTGACCTTTACCTGCAATTAAGTACAATATGACAGAGTGAAGAAGCTAGAATTTACTTCGGGTGTACGGTTCCCTTTGAAGATTACTGTTAAAACTTATGCTCCCAGGCTGGGAAGGTGGCTCAGTGGTGGAGTCCTTGCCTCACACGCATGAGGCCCTGGGTTCAAATCCTCAGCACCACAGAAAAGAAAAAGGCCGGAAGTGGCATTGTGGCTCAAGAGATAGAGCACTAGCTTTGAGCTGAAGAGCTCAGGGACAGCGCCCAGGCCCAGAGTTCAAGCCCCATAACCGACAAAAAGTAAAAAAAAACTAAGTAAATAAATAAACTTATGCTCCGGCCTGATCTAAGTTATTACTGGAGGTTCTGAACATCAGATTTAATAACTACACACCAGCAAGGTATTTATAATCTAACGGCATGTGACAACCAGGAGAAAAAAGAAATCACTATTTTGCTGGATTGAGATGGATTAAGTTGTTAGTTTCTTGAGGGTGAAAAAGAGCTAATGAATCTATTATAGGGAGAACATATCTGTGACCTTTCTAGAATTTTAATGGATTAAAAGAAAAATGACCTCTCAGGCCAGCCCAGGCAGGAAAGTTAGATACTTTTCTCCAATTAAGCACCAAAAAACCCCCCCCCAGAAGTAGAGCTATGGCTCAAGTGGTAGAGGGCTAGCCTTGAGTGAAAAAGCTCAGGGACAGCATCCAGGCCCTGAGTTTAAGCCCCAGGATTGGCACCAAAGAAAACAGTAAGTTCCGGTTCATGAGCTGGCATTCCTAATCACAGAATCTCAAAACTTCAAGAGATTTTATTGTTCAACTAATCAAAGTCATCAGATGCATAAGAGACTGCAAGAGACTAGCAAGCAGAAACGTAAGATCTGGTCTACAGTTTTGTCTTTTAAGTTTTCAATTGGTTGTCTGATGTTGAAGGGAAAAAAAACTTGGGGAAAGTTTATATAAAAAAATGAGTCCTTCACATCCCTTGAAGAATCAGTAAGCTCTAATTCTGATTCATGGTTGTTCATGACAAGATCCCACAGAGGCTAATGAGTGACTGGTCTTTTAAAATGAAAATGTACACTCCATTTCACCAACTAATACATCGGGCCTACTCCCAAACTAGATCACCTATCCAGCTCTGTGGGTGAGTTTTCACATCCACAACGTCAATAAAAACAGATACTTTCTTTCACCTGTAACACTAAGGAGTAACACAAAAGTCTTAAGATAGGACACTCAGCTGAGCGCCAGTGGCTCACACCTGAAATACTAACAACTAAGGAGGTTGACATCTGAGGATCCTGGTTCAAAGCCAGCCCAGACAAAAAAGTCCATCAGACTCTTATCCTCAATTAATAAGCAAGAAGATGGAAGTGGAGGTGTGGCTCAAGTTGTAGAGTGCCAGGCTTGCCAAGCAAGAGTGTGAGGCCCTGACTTGAAGCTCCAATACCAACAAACGGTATCATGCAGGCGTGGGGTTTTTTAATCCCGGGTATTAAAATCTGAAGCAGCAGCCTTGCCCAGAGAGCAGGCCAAGTAACAGGGAAGGCTAATCAATCATAGCTTGAAGACAGGAGCTAGGAAGTGAGGGAAGAGGGAGCCGGCCAGAGACAACCAAATGTGATCAACTACCAGGGCTGAGAGTAAACTGACTGCTGGAGGGTTGTGAAGAACAAAGGGCTAGGATACACATGCCAGATGAGGAAGGGAGGGAAGACATGCAGGAGGAGCAGGGAACTCAGTTGCAGAGAGGCAGGGTCACTTCTGGAGAAACCCACCTGCATGGTTTCTTGGGAAGGCTCTGCTCCAGAACGTGAGCTGGGCTCTGGGGGCCTGGCAGTGTGGTCTGAGGATCACAGATCAAAGTCTGGGGGAGGAGGGCCTCCAGAGCTCCTGGAGCTGGAGCCTGTCTGCATGTGTGGTGGATGTGAGCATGAGCGTGGTAGGCAGGACAGATGTCTCCTTCATCCAGGAGGGTTTGTCTAGAAAGGAGGCAAGAGCTTTATAAAGCCCGGGACATGAGTGAGACGCAGAGTGGCGAAGCACCTAAAATCAGAGCCTTACCTCCAATTAACCAGAAAAAAGCTAGGATGGAACTGTGGCTCAGTGGCAGAGTGCTTGCCTAGCATTCATGAAGCCCTGGGTTCAATTTCTCAGTACCACATACACAGAAAAAGCCAAAGGGGTGCTGTGGCTCATGTGGTGTAGAGTGCTAAAAGAAGCTGGGCGGGGGGGGGGGTAGCTGGGAAGGTGGCTCAGTGGAAGAGTAGCTTGCCTTGCATGCATGAGGCCCTGGGTTCAATTCCTAGCACCACATAAGCAAAAAGAAAAAAGCCAGAAGTGGCGCTGTGGCTCAAGTGGTAGAGCACTAGCCTTGAGCTGAATAGCTGAGGGACCCAGAGTTCAGGCCCCATGACTGGACCCAAAAAAACAAAAAAATAAAGAGGCTCTGGGACAGTGCCCAGGCCCTGAGTTCAAGCCTCGGGACTGGCAAAATTCAGTTAAGTTGTACCTTTAGCCAGGCATTATGACATTCGTCGGTAGTCCCAGCTATTCAAGAGCCAAAGCAGAAGGGTCACTCCAACCTAGAAATTCAAGTTGCCAGTCTAGACAGCATGGAAAGACTCCACATTCTGTAGGCACCAGTACAAGTTAGTACTAAATGAGTTAACTGACCATCATACTAAAATTCCTTAGGCCCCAAATAAGAGACAATGTAGCCGGGCACCAGTGGCTCACACCTGTAATCCTAGCTACTCAGGAGGCTGAGATCTGAGGATCACAGTTCAAAGCCAGCCTGGGCAGGAAAGTTTGTGAGACTCTCATCTCCAATAAACCACTAGAAAACCGGAAGCGGAACTGTGGCTCAAGCTGTAGAGTGCTCGCCTTGAGCTCTGGAGCGCAGGGACAGCGCCCAAGCCCAGAGTTCAAGCCCCACAACCGACCAAAAACAAAACAAAAAAAACTGTCAATAGGCACATTTCAGAAACTAAACATCAGGGGCTGGGAATGTAGCTTGGTAGGAGAATGTATACTTAATATGCAGAAGGCCCTGGGTTCAATTCCCAGCACTACAAAGAGGGGGGAGGGAGGAAGGGAGGGGATGTTACAAACTTAATCACATTGTTAAGATCCAATGGTGAGGCCCAGTACTTGTATTTTGCAGAAGCAAATGTTTACGCCTCCGCATTTCTAGTTATAATAGGTAAGAACACCAGTACTAGCCAACACTGGTGGTTCACATCTATAATCCAGTCGACTTGGAGGCTGAGATCTGAGGACGGAGCCAGTCCCCAGCAGGCAGGCAAATACAGGTGACCATCGCGAAATTAACCCAAAAAAGAGTGGGTATGGTTCGAGTGGCTGAGCACCAAACCAAAGCAATGAATCCATCGACAACCAAAAACTCCTAGCTACTTAGAGATGAGAGAATCTAGGTTCAAAGCTAGATCAGAGAGAAGTCTAAGACTGGATCTCCAAATAGGTAGCAAAAGCTGGCTGTAGCTGGCTATGGTAGAGTACCAACCCAGTGGAGCAAGACCACCACCAGGCCATTCTAGACCACAGTACTGCCATGCAACACACACCTGCATGTGCATGGGCCCTGCCTACTCTACAGACTCAACCTAACCATAAACCTCCACTGATGTCTTGCTTTTGTTTTCTCAATGTTGTTTTGTTCCTGCATCAGCCTTCACAACCTGCCACAACCTTGACAAGTTTCTAATGAACTTCTTTTTCAAGAGAAGGCTGTTTTAAATTTTGACATGTACTTAGCAGTGGTCTGGAATTTACAAGATAAATGGAAAGCCTAATGTCAGCCTTTGGATTTCCCTATCTTGTCTTACAGCTAACATTTCAAGTATGTGATCGACGGTAATGACTTGCAGGGAAACCTATGCTCAAATCCGACGCGCATTACATCACATCCTTGCGCTCAGGGAAGCTCCAGATGGACCCTTACACTAGATTGGACAGCAGGGACTGATGGACTTGTTCCAAAGCACTAAGCCACCATCTGCAGCCTTCTGTTAATTCCCTCCATCTTATCTTTCCCATTCCAAAATCTTTTTATATACCCATTGCACCAGTAACCCAGATTTGTCCTGCACCTAGCTCCTTCCCATAAGACAGAAATAAATATAATATTATTCTCAACTAAACAATGTTTTCACATTATCCTTTAAATCCTAAAACATTACTCTGTATTTAACAGCAAAAGTACCATGCAAGGTACTTTAGAGTACAATACTCGGTCACTAATGACACAGGAACTTGTCATGAAACGGTGAGAAAATTATCATTTTAGGCCATCTTTGTTCTGCTGCTAGGCTTGGCTCTCTCCTGGTTCTATTTCCAATTAAGCCACGATATGTTGTGTGAGCTGTACATTAAACCCAAATTATTTCTAACATCTTTTCCATCTCTTACTGTCTGCCGGACTCCAGAACGTGTTGGAGTTGCCTGTACACAATAAAGAGCATTCAACGTCAAGTGAGAGTCCAGCAATGACGTCACTGTATGAGCAACCCCAGAGCTGGAGGCAGAGATGGGATGTAGGGCTACTCAATCCCTCAGGACAACCTCAAGTTTTCAAAGACTGCCTAGGCTACACCGTCAGATACTGTTTCAGATAAAATCAATAAATAAATGTATACAACCTGCAGTTCCTGGTGGTTTTTGTTGTTTTTCTGTGTATGCATGTGCACACTAGCACATACATGCACACATGTGTATTATCAGTACTGGGGCTTGAACTCAGGGCCTTTTACTCAGTTCTTTTGCTCACAACTGGCGTTCTACCACGAGACAAACCTCCACTTTCGGCTTTTTGCCTATTATTTGGAAATAGAACTCTCACAGATTTGTCTGCCTGGGCTGACTTGGAACCATAATCCTCAGATCTCAGCCTGCTGAGTAGCTAGGATTATAGGCAGGCATGAGTGACCAGGGCCCAACTATTGCTTCTTGCTTTGAGACAAGGTCTCATTACATGGCTACGTAGTAGCCTAGGTGAAGCTCATACTCACAACCCTCCTGCCTCAACTTCCCTAGTAACTGCTGGGATCACAGACATATACCTACACCCACATTGATCATAGCTCTGCTTTTAGGAAATTATTTCTTTCACTTGTTCATTCATTCATTCAGTCAGTCAGTAAATATTTTCTGAGTCAACATACAGAGAAGATGACAGACAGATCCTGTGGATATAAGTGTAAAGAGCTAAGATCCCTGCTGATAGGACCTATATTATTAGAGAACCATTTTTGAGAGAAAACAGACAAACTGAAGAGAAAAAGCAGGAAGAAATGAGTTGGCAAAACAGGGAGAAGGTGAGATGTGAATGCTATTTTAAGCCTGGTGACGATAAATAAGAGATATCAGTAATGACTGAAGCTTACGGGTGGGAAATACTATTCTCTTCATTTACTTACAATTTTTTATGGTGATGGGAGTGGGGATTGAATTCAAAGGCCTCAAGCTTGCCAGGCAGGTACACTAGCTTCCACATCTCAGTCCTTTTTCATTTGTGCTAGTTATATCTGGTTCTTGCTTGCTGCCTGGTTTTGTACCTGGGCCCCAATAGTACTGCACTAACTGGGAGATGATGCGTTCCACCAACACGCAGCTTCTTCAGGTGAAGTAAGAAAGCTGGGTTGGATTCCTCAGCACCACACACAAAGAAAAAGCAGGACATGGCACTGTGACTCAAGTGGTAGAGAGCTAGCCTTGAGCAATAGCAGCTCAGAGACAGTGCTTAGGCCCTGAGTTCAAGCCCCAGGACTGGTGATGATGACGATGATGATGATGAGGCAATTAGATTGTATAAATTGCTGGGAGCAGTTCTGGAGATTCACATTCTAACCAAACTCCAGACAGGAGTATTGTAGAACAGGGTTTTTCAAGCTCATCACTGCTGCCATCTGAGTCAGAGTTCTGTGTTTTGGAGGGCTGCCTTTATGGACTGTAAGATATCTGGCACTATCCCTGGCCTCTGCGGTCAGCACACAGACTTTTCTAGAGTGAGAAAAATACTCCTGCCTCTAGATGGTGCCAATCACCTTTTGTCTGTACTTCTGTCAGAAGAGACCTGGCTTCTCTGTATTTTGATAGCCCATCTATATGAAACAAAGGCTGGCTGATTTTATGGTAAGGTCATCTTCTACCCAGACAACTTCCGTTCTCAAAGCCCAGCCCAGATTTTACTCAGTACATTATCTTTGCCTTTTACAGCTTAGGGCCTTTCCCTTTCATCAATTACTAGCACCTGAAGGACTGTATGCAGTTTTACGTTTGTATTTGTGGACTTATACTTCCTATGATGCTTCCCTTTAAACCGTATGAAACATCCCCCACATACACACAGCAGCCTGGGCAGCCAGCTAGGAAAGAGCACACAGCTCTGTACTTGCTTGTATGCCCGGTCCTTGGGCTTGAATTCAGGGCCTGTTTTCCTTCAGCTTTTCTGTTTTTGTTTTTCTTTGTTTTTGTTTTTTTTTGGTCGGCCATGGGGCTTGAACTCTGGGCCTGGGCACTGCCCCTCAGCTCTTCTGCTCAAGGCTAGCGCTCTACCACTTGAGCCACAGTGCCACTTGTGGCTTTTTCTGTGTATGTGGTACTGAGGGATCAAACCTGGAGCTACATTCATGCTAAGCAAGCACTCTACCACTAGGTCACATTCCCAGCCCTGTCCTTGAGCTTTTTGTGCTCAAGGCTAGTGCTGCTCTACCACTTGAGCCACAGCTCCACTCCCAGCTTGTTCTTGTAGTTAACTGGAGATAAGAGTCTCATGGATTTTTCCTGCCCCAGCTGGCTTCAGGAAGGGGACCCTACAATTGAACTCTTCAGTCTGCCAAAATGCTAACTACATAGGAAATGGAATTCAGCTATTTCTGGTGGTTTTTGGGGAAAAGAAAAAGTTCAACACCCTCCCACTTGCTCCCAGAGTGAGTTCTTTCCCAAGAGAACTTTTAGCCCTCCCCTACTTTCCTCTGATGCCACAGTGACTCAAATACCCTTCTGCAAGTCATCTTTGACCCCTCAATGCCCAATGGTTGTTTTCCACTGTCTTTCTCCTGTGTCTCTCTTATTACTCAGCAATACCAATCCTGTGACGGGGAGCAGAATCACTTTTTTTTTTTTTGGTCGGTCGTAGGGCTTGAACTCTGGTCCTGGGTGCTGTCCCTACATTTTTCAGCTCAAGGCGAGCATTCTACTGCTTGAGCCACAGCACCACTTCCGGTTTTCTAGGGGTTTATTGGAGATAAGAGTCTCACTTCCGGCTTTTTTCTTTTTGCTTATGTGGTGCTGAGGAATTGAACCCACGGCCTCATGCATTGCAAGGCAAGTGCTCTACCACTGAGCCACTTTCCCAGCCCAAGAGAAAGAATTTTTAATTCCATTTTTACTTTAAAAAGCTGCATATTGGCTGGGAAGGTGGCTCAGTGGTTAGAGTGTTTGCCTAGCATGCATGAAGCCTGGGGTTTGATTCCTCAGTACCACATACACAGAAAAAGATGGAAGTGGTGCTATGGCTCAAGTGGTAGAGAGTTAGCATTGAGCAAAAAAAAAAAAAAAAAGCTCAGGGAGAGTGCCCAGGCCCTCAGGTCAAGCCCAGAACTGACAAAAAAAAAGTTGCATATTACAGAAATGGAAGTACAGGAATAAAGATGGGATCTATCCATCACTAATGTGAAAACTCCAGTCAGGAGGCTGTCAAGTAGATCCTTTTCGCAACTGATCCCAGCATGATGCAAGCTGGTCTGTGTGCCGTTTGTAACACACAGGGATTGAGAAGAAAGGTCAGAAACAATAGATAAAAATCAGTACATGTGTAAGATACTCACTCAAATCAATACCACTCTAGGAGTGTGAAACTTCTCATTATGGCAACCTGAGAAATCTTCTTTGAACACCTTTCCCTCCGTAAAGGTGTACCAAATGTCTCCAGGAAATAAAAACATTCTTACCCATAAGTAGGATTATTTACAAACAATCTTTCTGGAAAAGAGAACACACAATGGAAATGGAAGAAAGGATTTAAAATAAATCTGTTAATTGAACAGTCTTTGTCAAGCAAATCCACTATTCCTAGTGTGCTATTTATTGTGCCTAATAGAACCAACACTCAGGGAAAAGGTAGTCATTAAAAAGGACTGGTCAGAAGGGGGAAAACACAACAAACAAGCCAGCTTTAAAAGTTTCTCAATTTTAAGTGAGTTACTCTGAGGGAATTATCTGGAGGTGACTTTAAAGTTTAACATTAAAATATGAAGAAAAGATCATCATGTCCCCATCCCCTATTTTCACTTTTTTTGGGGGGTGGGGGATGTTATGGATGGACGGAGGGGCATGAAAGACCAGACGCAGTCTGCTATCACTTTAGGTTCAGGTAACCTACTGCCAAGTCACACAATTACTCCAGAAAACCTGCCTAAGGAATGCGGGCTGCCTGTCAAGGTTACAAGCTGTCCACTGCAGTGTAAGATTTACAAGAAAGTGACATCATGTAAACCTCATAAAGGTCACATGGTGTCAGGAACTTTAAACGAGAAAATAAATACTATCCTCCATCTAATTTTGTATACTAATTTCAAGTCAGCATACATAAATACCACACAGCACACAAGAGCATTACCATAAGGGGTCACTTGCTCTGTGAAGAAAACACTGCTTTTGGCTGTGAAAGTAACTGATTTCACAGGAGGCTATTTACACAAATTCTAGGATTTTAGCACCTTAATGCAGGCCAGAACTTTACCCCTCCTCCACCAACCCCAGAGCAAGTCCCAGGACATCAGGAGAAGAACACAACAATGGAGTGAAGAGAAAACAAAGGCAAGGGGTTCAGGACTTAACCCCAGCTGAGAGAGAGAGAACAGCATTGTGGCTCAGAGGGCGAATGCTTGCCTGACAGTTGCAAGACACTGATTCAATACTCAGCACCAAGCCTTTGGCCTTCATCTGTAAGGACCAAATGAAATAGCTCAGACAAGACTAGGTGATAGGTGCTTCCAGAAAAGACAAGAGCCACGGGTAAGAGGAAAACACTGCCTTGATGTTCTGCAATATGTTCCCTCAAGAAGCTCAAACTTTTCACACAAGTACACTAGGCTGCCTAGGTCACCACCACAATGCCATCCTCTCTAAAAACCATCTACCCATGGTAGATACCACCTTGGTATCTTTGCCTGGAAACCCAATGACATTCAAAAATCATGAATGATTATTAGAGTTCTGTCATTTTGAAAGATGGGAAAATGAATGTGTTATGTGTCCGGAACACATATTATCACCACCACCACATGTGCGCGCGCGTGCACCCACTCCAGAGCTGACAAGAGTGCTGGCGGGCAATGGCTGCAAGGCCACAACAGCACAAAGCAGCCAGCCTGCCACGGAGGCCTTTATAGAAAGAACCAGGCAGCTTCACATCTCCCTCCCTACTGCTCCAAAACACGCTTCTTTAATGATTCCCCAAGAAAGGTTTCTTGGAATAAAACCATAGAAAGGGAAGGGATGGTAGGGGGAAAACAATGGAGGGGGTAACAATGTTCAAGAGGAAGTGTACTCATTACCTCACTCATGTAACTGTAGCCCTCTGTATAGCATCTTTACAATAAAAAAAAATTAAAAAAAAAAAAGAAAGGAATAAAACCTAACTAACATCTGTTTCCCAGGTTTACTGACCTGTACAACCACTGACAGCATGCAAATCTGGAAGCCTAGCAACTTCCTTCAATTTCTCTAAATGGGAATCCTGAAGAATTTGAATGGGGGGGGGGAGGAATCACTGTTTTGTAGTGTAGAGCCAGGGACACTCCTCGGTGTGCACCAGTCCCCCACCCCCGAGGACATCTCATGTTGGCATCTGGTTTGCTTTTACACGGATGTGAATTCTGTCTTGCTTAATTTTGTGGAACACTATCAGGACAGCCTAAAATACAACTGGGCGGCTCAGTACAAGCAACCATCTGCCCTGTGACCAGGTGAGGCTCAGGGCTAGATTCCTGGTGTGCTAAGGGTCCAGAATGAGGACTGGCCAAGCACAAGAAACACGTATGTGCAGCGCAGAGACGCGGGGGTGGGGGGGCGCACCACCAGCCAAACGGGTTTCCACCTAGCTGGTGTGACACACACCCTTTCTTTCAGGGCTCCCGTCGCACATGCACCATTCTGCCACATGCCCTGTCCCTTATCTCACTCTGAAAAGGAACCACAACTGGACTGCAGGTCATCTCTCTGCCATTGAGTCTGGGTTTCAGATGGCTCATCCATGCAAGAATTTTATGTTAGATGAACTCCAGGTATTTCACAGACCCAAAGTTCTGTGATTTTAGGAGTGTTTTTGAGCATGCATAACAAGCATGGTGGAGAACCCTGGTCAGGATCCTTACCACCAAGTAACGATCTACCAAATACCTACAAATCCATCCTCGGCGCATCTGAACTAGGGATTTTTCTTCTTTCTGTTCAATGTCCAAATTACTTTTAAAATAACTTCCGAGGCTTAAAGATTAACCTTTTCCTCAATTAGACCTAAAATTGTGAGGAATTCTGGAGGACAAATGTCTTAAAACTATATTTTGCCCTTCTTTCACTCCTCTTTGTTCTGTTGTATTTGAGATCCTCGTACATAGAACCACGAATAAAACCCAGGTCTAGTTTGTGGCTTGCCTATCCTCCATGCTGCAACATCATGTATGGAACTGGGACCTCTCCAGAGAGCAGTGTCACCCACCCTCATATTTTCATTTTTCACTGGGTACTGTTCATTGCTTTTTTGTTGTTGTCTTCATATTAGCCTCTAGCAAACACTAGTCCACATCTGTCAAAAACATGGGCTCAGTGTCTTTGTCAGTAGTTCTTACTGTTAAAAGAGCAATGGTCTAGGCTGAGGAGGTGGTTCAGTGGTAGAGTGCCTGCGTGGCATGCATGAAGCCCTGGGTTTGATTTCTCAGTACCACATACACAGAAAAGGCCAAAAATGGCTCTGTGTCTTAAGTAGCAGAGAGCGGCTCAGGGACAGAGCCCAGGCCCTGAGTTCAAGGCCTAGGACTGGCAAAAAAAAAAAAAAAAAGGAACAGGCTCAGGATCTTTGTGATTCTTTCCTCAGCAATGCTATTTTGGGCCAGATACAACTTTTAGTGAGGAGCAGCACCATAAATTAAACTACAGTGATTAAGGGATGGGCCTCGCTCCGTGTGCCCCGCTGGGCTTTATTTCTTACAACCCATTGACAGACTTCTTCCAGGACTTACTGATTTGCTTATTATCTAGTTCATTCCACGAAAAAGAAGGCAGTTATTTTTGTGTTGTGTTTACAAGTTTCACACCAGCACCTACTTGGCCTGCCTAACACACAAAGGATGCTTTATAAATATTTGCTGAAAGAAACAACTCTCCCCACTGTAATCCTAGCTACTCAAGAGTCAGAGGTCAGAAGATCACAGTTCAAAGCCAGCCCAGGCAGGGAAGTCCATGAGACTTTTATTTTTGCCAGTCCTGGGACTTGAACTCAGAGCCTGGACACTGTCCCTGAACTTCTTTGGCACAAGGCTAGCGCTCTACCACTTAAGCCACAGAGCCACATCCAGCTTTTCTGTGTGTGGTACTGAGGAGGTGAACCAGGGCTTCATGCATGCTGGGCAAGCACTGTACCACTAAGCCACATTCCCAGCCCCTCCAGGAAACTCTGATCTCCAAGGAACCACCAGAAAACCTGGAAGTGGTGCTGTGGTTCAAGTGGTAAAAACGCTCACCTAGAGCTGAAGAGCTCAGAGACAGTGTCCCAGGCCCTGCCTTCAAGCCCCAAGACCAACCACAACAACAACCACCACCAAAGAAATAGGAACTCAGCGGGATGCTGGTGTCTCATGCTTATCATCCTAGTTATTCTGAAATCTAAGACCTGAGGATGGCAGTTCAAAGCTAGCCTCAGGAAGGAGAGTCCAGGAGACTTTTTTTTAAAAAATCAATTGTGAAGCTTCTTAACTCAGGGTCTCCGATACTGTCTTGATCTTTTTTGCTCAAGGCTAGAGCTCTACCATTCTGGTATTCTGGTGGTTCACTGGAGGTAAGAGTCTCCCAGACTTTCCTGCCTGGGCTGGTTTCAAACCTTGATCCTCAGATCTCAACCTCCTGAGTATTACAGGTGTGAGCCACTAGCACCTTGTGGAAGACAGCTAGCCTTGAGCAAAAGAGCTCATGGGTAGGGGGACAGGAGAGAGGGGAGGGGTCAGGGAGATGAGGGGAGGGAGAAAGGAGAGGAGGGGAGGGAGGAAGAGAATGAGAGAGATAGAGAGAGCACATGCACAAGAGAGAGAAGAAACATGATCTTGCCCCTGTACTCAGTTTCAGTAGAAGGCTTAAAAAAGATCTTCTGGCCAGGTACTGGTGGCTCATGCCTATGATCCTAGCTATCCATGTGGCTAAGGCCTGAGAATAATAGTTCAAAGCCAGCCAGGACAGGGAAGTCTGTGAGACCCATCTCCAATTAACTACCAAAAACCATGAAGTAGAGCTGTGCTCAAGTGGTAGAGTGCCAGCTGTGGCCAAAGACTAAGGGACAGTGCTCAAGCTCCAGAACCAGCATACACAAAAGAAAAAAGGAAAGAAAGAGAGGAGAGGGGGAGAGAGGAAGGAAGGGAAGGAGGGAGGGAGGGAGGGAAGAGAGAGGGAGGGAAAAGAGGAAAGAAGAAAGAGAGGAGAAAGACAGAGACAAGACAGGACAGGACACCTGGGCTCTGGTAGCTCATGCCTGCAATCCTAGCTACAAAGCAGGCTGAGATCTGAGGATCATAGTTCAAACTCAGCCCAGGCAGGAAAGTCTGTGAGGTTCAGGTGGTAGAGCACTAGCCTTGAGCAAGAAAAGCTCAGAGACAGCACCCAGTACCAGTACAAAAACAAAGGCCAGTATGTTTCAATTAAAATAGTTTCCTGGGAGTATAGTTCAACAGTACAGCACCTGCCTGTCTAGTATACTAGAGACCTTCTTTCTTGATCCCTAGTCCTGCCAGGAAAAAAAAAATACATGTTTCCTCACTCAGTCCACTACATCTAGTCATCATGAAATGAATACCCTAATCAGGGCTAACTTATTATTTCCTGTAGTTGAGGCCTCTTAAATCTTTGATTGAAGAACCTCCTTCAGAATTGATTAAAATGTTAAACCACAAACACATTGCCAGCAGATTGTGTATAAGTATACGAACTCAAAAATCTACCACCCATCCTTTGGCACCATGTGGAGGAACTGTTGATTGTATTTTTAAGTTCCTCCTAACCTTTAGTCTTTTTTGGGGGGGATGGGCAAAAAGGAAGGGGCCAGTCTTGGGGCTTGAACTCAAGAGCCTGGGCACTGTCCCTGAGCTGCTTTTGCTCTCTACCACTTGAGCCACAACACCACTTCTGGCTTTTTCTGTGTATGTGGAACTGAGGAGTGGAACCTAGAACTTCATGCACACTAGGCAAGCAATCTACCACTGAGCCACATTCAGTAATTATTTTAATGTGCAAATTCATGGCTTGTGCTCCCAGTAAGGAGTTAATCCAAGGAAACACCAAGTATAACATTCAAGACTCAGCATATTATATCCAGGTGATCATGCGGGTTAGGTAAGGGACTTTAAACCACATAAAACCACAATCAGAGCCCAACACCAACCAGTGGCTCACAAATATAACCCTAGTTACTCAAGAAGCTGCTGGCTGAGAATCAAGGTTACAAGCTAACCAGATATACCAGCAGAAAAGTTCAAGAGACTTTTATCTCCAATTCACCAGCTCCTCTGATAGAGAGCCAGCCATGAAAAAAAAGCCTAGTTAAGATTCAAGGCCCAGACTTCAAGGCACAGTACTAACCAAAAAAGAAGAAAGAACTAGAAAGAGACACAGCAAAGTTAAAGATTAGGTTCTCAAAGGCAAGAAGCTCATTAAAAGATACATGAAAGCAATCAATTAATTTTCATTATCCTGCTACCATAAGAACTACATAAATGATTCTACCTGAACATTTCCAGTTCCTTTGGATCAGACCACTGAAAAATCTCCCTTATCAAGTAAGGTACTAGTTTCTGAGAAGACCACTTGGTTAGGGGAAAATGCTAAATCTTTGAAGAAGAAACCAATTAGCTTTTCTCTTTGGAGTCAACAAAACTTAGCCAACCTAACCACTAAAATATTAAGCAATTACATAATGCTAGATTAAATAGTATACAAGCTGGGCAACAAGCCGGGTGGCTCACGCCTATAATCCTAGCTCCTCAGAAGAATGAGATTTGAGGATCACAGTTTGAAGCCAGCCTAAGCAGAAAAGTCCATGCGACTTTTTTTTTTTTTGGAGGGGGTCCGATCGTGGGGCCTGAACTCTGGGCCTGGGCGCTGTCCCTCAGCTCTTCAGCTCAAGGCTAGCTCTACCACTTGAGCCACAGTGCCACTTCTGGCTTTTTTCTTATGTGGTGCTGAGGAATTGAACCCAGGGCCTCAGGCATGCAAGGCAAGCGCTCTACCACTGAGCCACCTTCCCAGCCCCCATGCGACTCTTATCACCAATTAACCACCCCACAATCAGAAGTAGAGCTGTGGCTCAAAGTGGTAGAGCACTAGCTTTGAGTACAAAAGCTCAGGGACAGCACCCAAGCCCCATGAACAAAAAATAAACAAACAATTGTGGCTCTGAGCTACTTTTTTCTTTTTCTGGTCGGTATTGGGGCTTGAATTCTGGGCATGGGCGCTGTCCCTCAGCTCTTTAGCTCAAGCCTGCGCTCTACCACTTGTTCCACAGCTCCACTTCCGGTTTTCTGGTGGTACACTGAAGGTAAGAGTCTCAGGGACTATCATGCCGGGACTGTCTCTGAACCAAGATCCACAGATCTCAGCCTCCAGAGTAGCTAGGATTACAGACATGAACCACCAGCACCCTGCTCTGAGCTACTTATTAACTGCCAATCTTCTGACAGGACAGTTATGAGCCTAACTGATATTATCTACTTCTATATAAAGCACATAGTAGGTACTTAATGATGCCAACGATTTAATTCAGTGTCACTAATCCACTGTCTTAACCACCCGCATACTTCAGTCTCCTCTGAAAAAATCCCTACTGTATGACACAAATACATTGTGAATATATTTAGGAACTAATAAATATACAATAGGCTACAATGTTACAAGTTTTTAATCTCATGGGTGATAGTGGGTTATTTCAAATTTTTACGTTATTTTCCTATAATGTTCAAGGTTTATATAATTTTATGCATTTGTATGTGTGCCCATACTGGGACTTGAACTCAAGGCCCAGGCAATTATCCCTAACCTTCTTTTGCTTGAGGTCAGGAATCTTATTACTTGAGTTGAAGCTCTACTTCTAGCCTCTGCCCCCCTTTTCTAAAATAGTTTATTGGATATAAGAGTTGCACGGACTTTCTACCCAAGCTGGCTTTGAATCACTATCCTCAGACCTCGGCCTCCTGAGTAGCTAGGATTACAGGCGTGAGCCTAACTACCACCTGGCAATTTTATGTTATTATTTTTTAAACCACAATTAAACAATGTAAAGGATCATTAACCGTACACTCACAGATTTCTGGACTGATGATTACAAACACTTTATTTAGGGCATAGAAGCATTGAAGTCCTTAGATATATCTCCAAACGAGGTGCTGGTGGCTCACGCCTGTAATCTTAGCTATTTAAGAGGCTGAGATCTGAGGATCACAGTTCAAAGCCAGCCTGAGCAGAAAAGTCTCTGAGACTCTTATCTCCAATTAACCACCAAAAACAGGAAGTGGCACTGTGGTTCAAAGTGGTAGAGTGCTAGCCTTCAGCTCAGGGGCAGCACCCAGGCCCACAGTTCAAAGCCCCATGATCAACCAAAAAACAAAATCTCCAAATGATAAGAGGCTAAGGAGTTTAATGGTAGAAGCCTCGCTAGCATGAGACCATGTGTCCAATCTCCCAGCTCCCAGCACCAGGGAAAAAAAAAGTATGTTGCCTTTCCTGAAGAAATCCTCTATATTCAAGGCTGCTAACGAAGTAAAAATATTTTTAGCATGCCAATATAAAAACATCAGCCCTTCAGGGCTGGGAAGGTGGCTCAGTGGTAGAGCACTTGCCTTGCATGCCTGAGGCCCTGGGTTCGATTCCTAAGCACCACATAAGCAAAAGAAAAAGGCCAGAAATGGTGCTGTGGCTCAAGTGGTAGAGTGCTAGCCTTGAGCTGAAGAGCTGAGGGACAGCACCAAGGCCCAGAGTTCAGGCCCCACAACCAGACCCCCCCCCCAAAAAAAAATAGAAGCCAAGTCCTTGAGGATTCCATAAATCCAAATGTTCAGCCAGGTAATCAAGAGTTAAAAATAGAGGAAGAGATCTGTCCCACAGGTGAAAACTGGCTTCTTTTAAAATAAAATAAAACAAAACACGGGCTGGGAAAGTGGCTCAGTAGTAGAGCGCTTGCCTACTATGCATGAAGCCCTGGGTTCAACTCCTCGGTTCCACATACATAGGAAACGCCAGAAGTGGTGCTGTTGCTCAAGTGGTAGACTCTTTTCTCCTATAACCATGCCAGGCTGACATGTTAGCTACTCTGGAGGCTGAGATCTGAGGATCCAGGTTAAAAGCTAATCAGGGCATGAAAGTCTGTAGGACTCTTACCTCCAATTAACCACCAAAAACCCTGAAGGGGAGCCTTGACTCAAGTGGCAGAGTGCTAGCCTTGAGCACAAAAGTTCAGGGACAGCACCCAGGCCCTGAATTCAAACCACAAGAATGACACCAAAAAAAAAAATTTAAGCCAGGCTGGAGGCAGAGCTCAAATGTTAGAGCTCCAGCAGTGAGCAAGGAAATTGAGAGGCTATGAGTTCAATCCCCCATTAGAGAAGAAATGATATCCAACTTCTACCTGGTATTATTCACCATTTCTATCTTTTTTGGGGGGGGTATCTGGTCGTGGGGCCTGAATTCTGGGCCTGGGTGCTGTCCCTCAACTCTTCAGCTCAAGGCTAGTGCTCCACCACTTGAGCCACAGCACCACTTTGGCTTTTTTCTTTTTGATTATGTGGTGCTGAAGAATCGAACCCAGGGCCTCAGGCATGCAAGGCAAGTACTCTACCACTGAGCCACCTTCCCAGCCCACCATTTCTACATTTTCAAGTTGCTGTACTTGGGCCTAGGACCTAACCTAGGAATCTTTTCTTTCTTTCTTTGCCAGTTCTGGGGCTTGAACTCAGGGCCTGGGCACTGTCCCTGAGCTTCTTTTTGCTCAAGACTTAGCACTCTACCATTTGAACCAAAGCACCACTTCCAGCTTTTTCTATTTTATGTGGTGCTGAGGAATCAAACACAGGGCTTCATGTATTCTAGGCAAGCACTCTACTACTAAGCCACATTCCCAACCAGATTTTTTTCTTAAACAGTCAGGCCAATAAACTATTTGATATTTTTTAATTACCAAAGAAAAATAAAAATCAATTATATTGAATCAAACTGATTAGTGTCCTCAGTTCTTCACAGTTGAGTCAAGTTTGGTAAACAACTAATTCAACATATCTCAACTTTTGAAAAAAAATCTCTACTTAAAACATAGCCATATAGCCCATCATCCTAGCTCCTCAGGTGGCTGAGATCTGAGGATCATGGTTTGAAGCAGCCTGGTCAGAAAAGTCTGTGAGAAGACACTTATCTCCAATAAATACCAAAATTCAGAAATGGAGATGTGGCTCAAGGAGTAGAATACAAGCCTTGAGCCAAAAAAAAAAAAAAAAGTAGCAGCTCAAGGGTGTGCGTGCACACACACACATGCACACACGTACTTGCACACACACAAAGGGGGGGCATATCAAAATAAATACACATGATCTACGATAGAGATACAAGAACCAGAGCGTTAAGTAAGTAGGTTACCTAACGTCTCCAAAGAAAAAGAAGTGTGAAGAATATTTACAGGGCATACATACTGGAATCTAAATAGGTATCTGAGGTGTTTTTCAAATTGCATATATTTTAATTGAAAAGAAAAAAGTTACTCCCAAGGAAGACTAGAATTAGAAGACAGACACTTCGGGTGTCTGCACCAGTCACTGTGTAAGCTACAATCACTTCTCATTTCTCCTTTAAATATACTTGACCTCTTCAAACAATCTGCGTTTCTCTTTAGGAAGTGAGCCCGCTAACACTCAGAAGCCACACACGTGTAGGACCCAGGACAAATGATTCCCAGGATGCTGGGAGCATGGCTGTCTTCAGGCTGAAATGAGACAACCTCTCCTTTTCCTTCCACAAAATGGGTGCACGGGGGACCCAGGGACCGGGTTCGTTTCCCCCCAAAGGCTCTCCTGACCCGGCATCCTCTCCAGGGTCCCTTGGAGCCCGAGGAGGGAGTGCGGGGTGCAGGGCCCGGCGGCCTCCACGGAGAGACGCAGCCCTGATTCGCTGGCCATGGTCGGGGTGATTTTTTCCTGCTGACCCACTAAGGAAATTCAGAACATTCGGGAGTAACTGTCAGAAAACAAACAAACCAACCATCCAACCATCCAACCATCCATCCAACCATCCATCCATCCAACCATCCAAGCATCCAACCATCCCTCCTGCGGACTTCAGGCTCCTGAGCCTCAGCTGCCCGGATTCTAGTGAAGGGGCTCCCACCGAGAAGAGGAAAAGTCGTTAGAAAATCACCTGGTACCACAGCCCCCTCCCCTCCCCTCCCCTCTCCTTCCTCCTCCTCCCCCTCTTCTTCCTCCTCCCCCTCCCCCGCCGCCGGAGGCAGCCCACAACTTCCCAGCATTGTTCCTCGCACCACCATGGGAGCTCAGGCCGCAGGAGCCTAGGTCCCCGCCTCTCCTTCGTGGAGCTCGCCTCCCCTGCTCCGGGAGCAAGGCTTCCCCACTGGGCCGGGTGCAGGGCGGGCGCAAGGAGGGGAGAGGAGGGGGGGCAGGGAGAACAACAACAATACAACAACAGAACAGCACAACAACAACCACCACAACACAAAAGCCGCACAAGTTTCCAGCCCCCCGCCATCCCCACCGCCCCCACCCCGTGGCTGGGCAGGGCTGGGCAGGGCTGGGCGCGGCGGGAAGAGGCGGCGCCCGACTTTCCCCGCGGCCCTGGGAGGACCCCCTTCCCCCCCCCCTGCCCGGAGTTGGCGGCCGGCTCCCGCCGCCTCGCTGGGGGCGGATGAGCTCCTGGCGGCCCCTACCCGGCCCTTGAGGGGGCTCGCGGCGCAGCCCGCCCGGCTCCCAGCGGCCCCGACAAAAGCAGGCTTGGCCCTGCACCGCGTGCGGGCACCGCCGCTGGATGTCCTGGTGGCACGCGGAGCGCCGCCCGCACACGCCGGCGGCCCTGGCCCCGGCCATTGCCCCCTCCCTCACACCGCCATGGCCCGGTCCCGCCGCTCACCTCTATCTCGTAGTCCGGCAGGCGGAAGGCGGTGCGGAAGACCGAGCAGAAGTGCTCGATGGCTAGCACCTCCCACCAGGAGCGGAGCTCGCCCAGCCCCACAGCACTGCGCTCCTCTGGGCACATCGCTTGGCGGCCGGGCGGGCGCCGCGGCTGGGCTGGTCTTGCTCGCGCGCCTCTGGCTCTGGCCCCGCGGCGGCGCCTCAGCGCCTTGCGCCAGTGGCTCTGCGCGACCTGTGGCTGAGGCACGCGGCTTGGCCGGGTCGGGCGGACCGCTTCGCGGCGGGCCGGGGGGTGGGGAGGCGGCTGCGACGGCGGCAGGGCCGAGTCTCCGAGGCTGCAGCGGCTCAGGCTGTCGGCGGGGTCCGCGCTCACCCTGTCCCACGGCGGCGCTGCGGCCGCCCCGGGTCCCGCAGAATATAATCCACTCAGCGCAGGGGAAATCAGATGGGGCCGGGGGCGGGGCCGCCACGCTGAGGGGCGGGGCCTGCGCGCCACAACAACAACCCCGCCCACCCTGGCGCATCTGGCTTGAGAGCTGGGGCGGAGGGAAAGGGGGCATGTGGTCATGGGGAGGGGCGTGGGGAGGAGCGGGGCCAAGCAGGTCCCCCTCTTTCTCCCTCCCCGACCAGCCCTGAGGGTCGTTCCGGCGCGCAGGCTCTCGCGAGGTCCCGCGGGGTCTCCCCTCTCCTCCCTAGGCCCCCGACTACGCACGTGCAGGAGGGAGAGCGCTGAGGCCCGTGCCGGCCCCTGGACGGCGGGGTCCTGCCAAAAAGAGCAAGGAGTCAGACCCAGCCCAGACGCCGGGGCCGCGGCGCCCACCGTGCCTGACCGCCTTCGGGCTGGCCTCAGCTCTGGCACGCGCGCACCGCCCTCCTGCGGGGAAGGCCTGCCTGGCCTGACCCCCCTGGGCCCCGCAAGCCGCTGTGACCTGCGCTGGGAGGGTGGGGTTTGAACTCAGGACCTCGAGCTTCCCGGGCGGGGCTCTAGATGCACGCATGCACACCCACACCCCCAGACCCCTCACAGGGTCCTCCATGTGCGCCCCAGCATGCAAAGGCAATCCTCCTACAAGCACCTCCTTTCCGCCTACCTCGGATGGTCCCTCAGTGGTAACAGCCACACCACCAACACAGGCGTGCACACACCATGCACAGATCTGCGTCTGAACGTGTGCACAGTGGTAACAGCCACAGCACCAACACTCGGTGCACACACCATGCACAGATCTGTGTCTGCACATGGCACAGTGGTAACAGCCACACCACCAACACACCCGTGCGCACACCACGCACAGATCTGCATCTGCACATGTGCACAGTGGTAACAGCCACAGCACCAACACTCGGTGCACACACCAAGCACAGATCTGTGTCTGCACATGGCACAGTGATAACAGCCACAGCCACACCACCAACACACGCGTGCGCACACCACGCACAGATCTGCGTCTGCACATGTGCACACCTGATCAAACTCAATCTTGCCACTCACCAGTGACTCCACTCTGTTCATGATAATCCCAACTGGCCTCCTCCCCAGCCCTTCCAACCCGGGGCTGATCTCCTCCTGCCAAACTGGTGCCTACACCTAGGGGCTTACCCCACCTCCTCCCTTCTGGCTGGGCTGGTCCCCTGCCACCCACAGAGGGACTGCCTTGCCTGACTCCTGTCCAGCCCTTCCGGTGTCCTCCTTGGAGTGGTATGCAAGTCTTTTACCGTGACTGCAGTTACCCTTTCTTCTCTAGTATAGTACATTTTTAGGGGAGATCCTCCCTGACATGTGCTATCTGAGTGATTCATTTGTATAATGATGAGTCATGTCACCTACCATAAGAAATTCAGGTCAGATGCCAGTGGCTCATGCCTGTCATCCTGGTTACTCAGGAGGCTGAGATCTGAGGACTGTGGTTCAAAGCCAGCCTGGGCAGGAATGTCCATGGGACTCTTATCTCCAATGAACCCCCAGAAAATCAGAAGTGGAGCTGTGGCTCAAAGTGGTAGAGCACTCAACTTGAGCGAAAAAGCTCAGGGACAGCGCCCAGGCTATGGAGTTCAAGCTGCATGAGACAAAAAAAAAAGTGGTAGAGAGCTGTCCTTGAGCAAAAAGATCTCAGGGACAATGCACAGGCTATGAGTTCAAGACCCACGACCACCACCAACAACAACAAAAAAAGCAGGAAATTCAAAACTCCTCAAAAGCCTAGTATGACTTACCTCCCTCCCTTGCCCTCTCTTCCTCCTCTCCTTCCTCCCTCCCTCTCTTCCTCTCTTCTACCCTCTCCCTTCTTTCCTTTCTTCCCCAGTGCCTTCCTCCTTCTCTTACCCTCCTCCTTCCCTGCATTGTTTGAAGGAAGAAAGTATTAGAGACTACATGATATAATTTATTGACAAAGTTTAGAATAAAAGAAATATATGGGGGCTGGGAAGGTGGCTCAGGGGTAGAATGCTTGCCTCGCATGCATGAGGCGTTGGTTCAATTCCACTGCACCACATAAGCAGAAAAAGCCAGAAGTGGTGCTGTAGCTCAAATGGTGGAGGCCAGCCTTGAGCTGAAGAGCTGAGGGACAGCGCCCAGGCCCAGAGTTTGAAATTGAGCCCTATGGCCAACAAAAAAAGAAAATATATATGTATATGGAGTTTGAGCTTAATGGTAGAATCCTTAACAAGTATGATGAACAAAAGTAGGAGCCAAAGTCACTGTGACCAGGTATGGTGGACTTCATTCCTTGGGAGAGGCAGGAGGATTGGTGAACACAGATCCAGCCTGTGCTGTCTCAAGATGCTGGCAGAAATTAAAAATTAAAACTATATATATATATATATATATATATATATATATCACTGTGAATAGACAATCTGACCTCAGAAATCCTCTGACTAACCCTTTCATGCTCCCTTTTAGTATGCTTCTGTTTCCAGGGCTTATCCATCCATCAGTTGGGAGTAGCCAGGCTCCCCTTAGACACACCTGTCCTCGGAGCCACTTTAGAATGACATCTTTTCATTCCTGTGAATTGCAGTTTTTGCTACAGTGGCAAACCTGCCCCAGACCAAGGCTATGGATCTTTGCCCCTAAGTGTAGTGACCGTCTACTTGACCAGCGAGGAAAAACGACCACCACTCCAGGAGTCTTCTCAGATCAGCTTTATTGGAGAGCCTTTTAGTTGTAGGAGAGCTTGGGCGCGAGAGAGCGTGCACCCGAAACACAGCCGCTTATATAGGGAATTCGAACACGGGTCTTTTCTATTGTTGGTCGCCTGCCTTTTACCGTCACCAGGTGTCATGGGATTGGCTGGGGACATTACCGGGCTCGCGCACGCGCACAGCCCAGGCGTCCCGCCAAGCACCGTCTGGAGTGGTAATCCTCAAAACTGCAAGGGAGTGGGCGGAGTCTCGCCTCGGCTCCCTACAGTTCCCCCTTCTTTGTTTTATGGCAACAGGTAAGAGTAGAGGTTGGGCCTCTGTCTAAGACATTAATGAGAGGACCTTGCACTGGCCTTCACCTGAGGGGCGCGCCTTCCCCAGTGATGACCAGGCCCGTCCGATGCCTTTTTTGCAGAGGTGGGATCTTGGGCATCCACCCACTTGCAACCCAGCATGCTCTTCTTGAGGAGATGAGAACCATCTCCTCAAGTGCAGTGCACTTGCCTTGCACCCTGTCCCAAATTGCAAATTGCATACCTGTCCCGGTGCAATGGGATCCCCTGATCCCTCGGGGTGCTAAGGCTATGCAGAATGGTAAGGCTTAACTGCCTCTTAGGGCCGACAGCCAAATCTGGGGTGAGGATCCACTCTCCAAAGCGGCTAATGCTTGCAAGATAACAACCTTGTCCCTTCTGGTTTGGGCTCGAAGGCAACAGACCAACCATAGGCAGACCACACATCCTCCCAAGCAGCAGGCTAAAAACATTCCGACTCCCACCCGCTCTTTGACAAAGGACACCACAGAGGCAATCCAGTCAGTAAATTGTAACAGCCCACAGCATCATCAGTTTAGCTATCACAGGGATTGTTATTAGCACTGTTGCTAACAGCAGGAAGATCAGCTGCATCTTCAAGAGGGGGTTCTGTTGCAGTCTCCACTGGCCTGGTCAGTCTCATTGGCACCCAGTGAGGTACTTCTTGACTCTGTGGAAAAATACAAACAGCTCCCCTGGATCTCGTTATTACCGGATCCGGTCCATACCATTTATTATTAATAACATCCTTCCACATAACCATGTCTTTAGTATCCATGGAGTCTCTTGTCATATGCCGATCTGCGGCAGACTGATCGTTGTCATTTAGAATTAAAAAATTAAGGGTAAAGAGCGCAAGAGAAAGTCTTTCCCTGGGGGACGCGGACTCAGCAACTCCCCCTTTTTGTTTTTGGAGCATTTCTTTTATGCTTCTATTAGCTCTTTCCACTATACCTTGTCCTTGAGGATTGTAGGGCAATCCGGTGGTGTGGGCAACCTGCATTTGTGCGCAAAAGGCGCGAAAACCATGGGAAGTATAAGCAGGGCCATTATCCGTCTTAAGTCTAAGGGGCTTTCCCCAAGCTGCCCAAGCTTCTAAGCAGTGTATTCTGACGTGAGACACCTTTTCTCCTGCCAAAGGTGTGGCATGAATGACACCAGAAAAGGTGTCCACAGACACATGTAAATATTTCAACTTACCAAATTCCGTCAGATGAGTAACATCCATTTGCCATAGGGCATTTGGTCTCAACCCCCTGGGGTTTACCCCCACATGGGGAGGATGAAGAAAGGTGACACAAGATTTACAGGCTTTAACAATATCTCTTGCCACATGCCTGGACAAATTATATCTTTTCCTAAGGGTATTAGCAGGTACATGATACAATCTATGAAAGTCTTTTGTCAATTCTACAGGATCAGCAGCGACCAGAGCCACAGCCCGAGTTGCCTGGTCCACCAAATCATTACACTTTGCCATTGGGCCCGGTAACATAGAGTGGGTGCGAATATGTCCAATATAAAAAGGATGTTTTCTGTTTAAGATAAGGGACTGAATCTGTAACAAAACATTAGAAATTGTACTGGCCTGCTTAACTGAAGCAGCAACTTCAAGAGAAGCAACGGCATTTACAACATATAATGAATCAGAAAATAAGTTAAAAGGTTGATCAAATCTTTTAAAAACTTCAAGCACAATTAAACATTCAACAGCCTGTGGGACATTCGGCCGAAAATTAAAAACTACCGGCTGTTTGTGTCCTTGAACAAAAAAGGCACCTTGTCCAGATTTTGATCCATCCGTAAAGATGGTTAGAGCATCAACCAAGGGCTCCTTTGAAGTGACAACAGGAAAATACACTAAATTTTTGTTAACTATGGCAAGCAGAGGATGCTTAGGATAATGATTATCAATTACATTTGGAAATGAGCAAACAAGAATTGCCCACATATCCATTGTGGCTGCTAAAATTTCAACTTGCTCACGGGTGTATGGAATAATTAATTTATCTGGAATTTTTGCAAAGTGCATTAAACAATACTTCATACCCAAAATTGCCTGTTTTTTTTTAAATTTTTTTTTTATTTTTATTTTATTTTTATTTTTTTTTATTTTCTCAGATCAAAATTGCCTGTTTAGCCACTAATTCAGGAAAATATTGAACAGTTTTTGCTCCCACAGAATCATAGCATTAATAGTTAGCCTTTGAAGCAAGGCAGTGGTATAATTGGCCGTCACTCCATAAGTCCTGACTGCCTCAACTAAATCTTTTAACTGGGAGTAGGAAACCGGCTCAAGAATTCTCTCATTAGTAATGGGATTTTCAAAAACTGGAAAGGCGGCCGCTAACGGCGACCAGGTGCTGCCTTTTATAAAGTGACTCTTCCCTGCCGTCGGGCATGGCAGGGGGGCCGACGGGTGAGGGGCAGCTCCATTTCCTCTCCCTGGCTGCTGCGGTACTCCCACCCCTAGGGGGCGCCACCCTCCATATCTGTCTGCCACGTGCTCCGCCGCAGCCTCTTCTAAGTCTTCACTATCAGCTGGATCGAGCTGTTCTCCCTCCTCCTCTAACATTTCTTCCTCTGAGTCACTCACAAGATTACTATATTCTTGGTCCCGCCCTTCCACGTGTAGGGCTGAGAACCGGTTTGCTTTTAAAGAAGGGCGCGGGAGTCTCCTTGAGACCCCCTCCTCTCTGAAACCCTTCTCCTTTTGTGAGGGCTGCAGCCCCTCTTGCTTTAATTCTTTAGGATCCTTTTCTCTTTTTTCCCTTTTTCTTTTAGGCCTATTTTCCTCCCCCTTACTGTATGCTGACTCTGATAGACTATCCTGATGCCGTGTTAGTACTTTGCATCCTTCCTGGATTAAATCAAACCCTCCCTCCTCGAGGCAAGTGCGCACCATAAAAAAGACAAGCCACAAGGGAAGAAGCAATGCAAGCAACCAATAAATATCTAAATCTACAGTGAACAGCCTATCGGGGGATATTTACCGACGTCTCCTCTCCGCGTGTTGAGTTCTGGCTCCAATTCGGCCTCTCGCGCGGGTCCCGTCCCAGGTTCGTTCCCGGGTTTCGGCACCAGTTGTAGTGACCGTCTACTCGACCAGCGAGGAAAAACGACCACCACTCCAGGAGTCTTCTCAGATCACGCTTTATTGGAGAGCCTTTTAGTTGTAGGAGAGCTTGGGCGCGAGAGAGCGTGCACCCGAAACACAGCCGCTTATATAGGGAATTCGAACACGGGTCTTTTCTATTATTGGTCGCCTGCCTTTTACCGTCACCAGGTGTCATGGGATTGGCTGGGGACACTACCGGGCTCGCGCACGCGCACAGCCCAGGCGTCCCGCCAAGCACCGTCTGGAGTGGTAATCCTCAAAACTGCAAGGGAGTGGGCGGAGTCTCGCCTCGGCTCCCTACACCTAAGCTGGGAAATTTGTTATTGCCATGAACTGCGAGGCACAACCCCGCCCCCCGACCCTGCTGAGAGGCTGCAGCAGGCAGCCAGATTCCACCAGCGTGGGCTGGAATGGGCAAACGTCCTGTGGAGTTTTTGTTTTGTTTTTACAGTCTAGAGATGGAACTTCAGGTCTCACACAGTATCTCAGCGCGCTACCAATGGACTACGCTCCCAGCCCCACACAGCCATGAAAAGAGAGATGACAAAGTCTGGTGAACTTAGAACTCAACGGGGGAGAGTCCAAAGGGGCTGAGAGACTCCTTTCTACCTCAGACCTTGAATCTCAGGACTGGAGGTCAGGAGGGGAACTCAGTGGTAGAGCACTTGCCTAGCATGTATGATGTACCACAAAAGAATAAAATAAACCCTGCCCACTTTGTCGGTCCTGGAGCTTGAACTCAGGACTGGGCACTGTCCCTGAGCTGCTTTTGGCTCAAGGCTGGCACTCTACCACTTGAGCCACTTCTGGCTTTTTCTGTTTATGTGGTACCAAGGAATCGAAACCAGGGCTTCATGCACTCTACCACTCTACCACTGAGCCATATTTCCAGCCCTAAAGTCCTGCTAGAGAGCTGTTGTTGCATTCTTTTCTACAAGCTGTATATGAGAACTCTCTCCCTCTTGCTACCCCTGAGTGGCTTAGTCCATGTTTATGCTTCTCCAAAATTCCTCTCTGAATTCCTGAGTGTCCTGCCACAGCCTAGCTCATTGTGACATCTCGCCTTGTTCTTGACACAGGTCAAACAGCTTTGTAGCAACTCAATTCTCAGCACCATTCAGAAGCTGGTGAATCTTAATGAGTTCTTCCTTTAATCTCTTCTCAAAAGGCCTAGGATCCTTAATTTCTCTAACTTTCTTTTAAATTATTTTAGCTCCTGGGTTATTTCCTTGGCCTCAGACCATCCCTGATCGGTTTAAAGGCCACTTTATTTTGGTTGACAAATGGCCCAGGGTTGTACATATTGGGTCTCAAACTCCTCAGCAGTGCCTCAATTTCTCCCCCCCCCCTTAGTTTTACTCACTTTGAAATTCACATTCAGGTAGAAGTATCAGTTTCAGGCCTCTCAAGTTTCTAATTCGATCGATAAAATGGTAAGATTGTCAACCTAATATAAAGAGTGGTTAGAAATAATCTAATCTACTTGTTTGCTGTAGAGAGCTCAGAGGAGAAAATATCTTGGTGTGTGCTGCAATTTCCTGAGGAAGAAGGGTCTCCAATTGGAAAGGAAAAAACAGCGGGTTCCCTGTATTCAGAACTTTAAACCTTTAATACAATTTTATTAAGGAAGTTAATTTAGAAACTTATTTATAAAAGTTCCAGGCATAAATTGAGATTTGCTAGGAAAAGCAAGAGCCATATTGCAGGGTTCAAAGAATCTGGGATTTGCCAAGCACCCATGGCTCAGGCCTGAAATCCCAGCAACTCAGGAAGCTGAAATCTTGAGAAACGTGGTTCTGGTTCAAAACCAACCCAGGCAGGAAAGTCTGAGAGACTTTTATCTCCAGTTAACCCCAAATGGCTGGAATGAAGGTGTGGCTCAAGTTGTAGAGCACTAGCCTTAAGTTAAAAACAAAACAAAACTCAGCTCCCAAGCCATGAGAGCAGCCCTCCCTTCCACCCACCCCAAAAAAGATGCACCTAGGAAAAAAAAAAGATGACAGTTAGAAATGCATCATGTATCATGGTCCAACTGTCTCGATGGGCATCTGGTCAACCTCCCACCCAGGAGCTGTTCTGAGCTGTCAGGCTCTGGGTGACCACCTTCTGGTTGTACAGATAAGGAGTCACTCCTGCAAGAGGCAGACTGTTCTAGATTTGATTGACTCTCGTTGTTCAAAGAATCGTCTACAGTGAACTGAAAGCTGCCTCCCCCCTAAGTTTAACTCAGCTATCGTCGGTTAAAGAGTGATACAAAGACGTATTTCTTCCTCTTCCACCCAATACACTGTTGCTCTAGGATGTTTCGGCTCTCTGGTTTTGCTTGCTGTGTTTTCTGTTGACCATATTTTTCAGTGTTGTGGATGGACCCAGAGCGGGAAACATATTAGACAAATGCTCTATCACTGAGCCTGGTCCCGAATTGTTCAATGTTTGTATTCCTAGCACCTAAAGCAGCACTTGAAACTGAAAAAAGAAAAAAAAAATCCAACTAACAGGAAAAAAAAAAAAAAAAAAAAGCATCGACTTTTAGCCTTTTCTGTGCCAGGTATGGTAGTCACCTGTAGGTGTAGATTTACAAAGTTCAATAAACCAGGGTCTATGCACCATGGCAATTAAAGTCAAGGAAGGACATCGAGCCAATAAATCAAGGATTAGACTTTTAAGTGTAAGCACGGCGCGCGAGGAAGCCCAGAAGAAGAGAAGCCAAACTAAACGAGGACAGCGGGGTTTACTTCCTGGGCGGCAGCTGGGACAGTGGAGCTTGAAGGACACTGTGCCAGCTGGATGGAGAAGGAGGAAACAGAGAAAATGGTATAAACACAGCCGCTGCGTAGTTCAGTGGCTGCTGCGTGGCGTTTCTGCAGAGCATGAGGGGACTCTAGCACCAAGTTCAGAGTTCAGCTAAGCTTTATCATAAGATAACTGAGGATGACACCTATTGACGGACTTTAAGCAAGAGAATAAAGTAGATTGAAAGCCAGGCTTGGGCCTTTTGAGAAAGACACCCTGGGATCCTGAAACCATTTCAGGATCCATGCAAAAGCGGGAACCAAGTGAGGAGGTTCAGGTTGAGGTTGGCAGGGATGGAAGGCAGAGCAGGGTCAGAAGAGAGGCAGCCCACACATCTGCAGACACTGAAGAAGGGAAGCAGTCAGAGGCAACCCCAACTTCTCATTAGTTAGTCACTAGTTGTATTTTTCATTTGAGGTTTTGCAATGCTGGGATTGAACCCTAATCCCAAATATGCTAGACATGTGTTCTAACCATATCCCCAACCCTAAAGGTGGTGTGTGTGTGTGTGTGTGTGTGTGGTGTGTGTGTGACTGTGTGTGTGTGTGTGTGTTTAAGCAAGGACTTGGGGTATTTTGCTGTATACCCCAGATTAGGCTCAAACTTGCCATTTTCCCCGCCTAAGCCTCCCAAGTGCTGAGACAGTCCCTTCAGTTTTGAAGCAAAGAAAGTGAATAAATCAGGCTCCAAGTATGATTCCAGTGTCTCCCAGAAAAAGAAAAAGGCATCAAGGGGTAAGGAGAGGACATTGGGAGAAGGGAGAAGACATCAGGAGGAGGAAGATCAGGAGGAGGGAGAAGACATCAGAAGAAGGGAGAAGACATCAGAAGAAGGGAGAAGACATTGGGAGGAGGGAGAAGACATCAGAAGAAGGGAGAAGACATCGGGAGGAGGGAGAAGACATCAGAAGAAGGGAGAAGACATCAGAAGAAGGGAGAAGATATCAGGAGAAAGAAGACATTAGGAGATGGGAAAATACTTCAGGAGGAGGGAGAAGATATCAGAAGGGAGAGGGAGAAGACAGAGGAGGGAGAAGACATCTGGAGGAGGGAGAAGACATCAGGAGGAGGGAGAAGACATCAGGAGGAGGGAGAAGATATCAGGAGGAGGGAGAAGACATCAGGAGGAGGGAGAAGATGTGGGGAGAAGGGAGAAGACATCAGAAGGGAGAAGACACCAGGAGAAGGGAGAAGATATCAGTAGAAAGGAGAAGACATTAGGAGTAGGGAAAATACTTCAGGAGGAGGGAGAAGATATCAGAAGGGAGAGGGAGAAGACAGAGGAGGGAGAAGACATCAGGAGGAGGGAGAAGATGTGGGGAGAAGGGAGAAGACATCAGGAGAAGGGAGAAGATATCAGGAGAAAGGAGAAGACATTAGGAGAAGGGGAAATACTTCAGGAGGAGGGAGAAGATATCAGAAGGGAGAGGGAGAAAACAGAGGAGGGAGAAGACATCAGGAGGAGGGAGAAGACATCAGAAGGGAGAAGACATCAGGAGGAAGGAGCAGACGTCAGGAAAAGGGAGAAGACATCAGAATGGAGATGAGGGCTTTGATAGGTGTTTTGTACACCAGACTCCAGAGAACCTGAAGCATTTTTCTTGTTGCTGTTCTCAGTGCTAGGGATGGATCTCAGGGTTTGTGCATGTCAGCCATTGAGTTACATACCAGGCCCATATTGCTTGTTTGCTTGGGAGTATTTTGGTAGCAATGGGTTTTGAACTGAGCCTCATATATATAAGGAAGGCAGGTTGACCACTTGATTCAAACCTCCATTTCTGGCTTTTCATTGCTTAACGAAATAATCTGAGACAAATTTGATGGATTTGTCTGTCTGGGCTGGTTCTGAATAACAGTTCTCAGGACTCAACCTAGCAAGCGGCTAAGATTACAGACATGAGAGTCACATTTGCTTGGCTACCTTACCATTTTTTAAAAATCTGAAATGAAGCTGGGTGCTGGTGGCTCACGCCTGTCTATCCCAGCTATTCAGGAGACTGAGATCTGAGGATTGCAGTTCAAAGCCAGCCTGGGCAGGAAAGTCTGTGAGACTCCTATCTCCAATAAACTACTAGAAAACTGGAAGTGATGCTGTGGCTCAAGTGGTAGAGTACTCGCCTTGAGCTGAAGAGCTGAGGGACAGTGCCCAGGCCCAGAGTTCAAGCCCCATGACCGACCAAAAAAATAAAGAGCCAAAGAGCTGAAGCTACCGCTCAGTCGTAAACTTACCTAGTAAGGAGGAGCCCCTGGGATCTAGTCCCAGCACCACCTAAAATAAAAGATAAAATAAAAGTAAAAGCACAGAAACCTTCATTTGGCAGAGAAGGCAAACAGGACGTGTTATTCGGCCTGTGTGCCTCTGTGTGTCAGATCAGGCATACACAGAAGATACACAACCCCGGCCTGGATGTTACCAGACACGCACACCTCCTGCCCCTCTGCTGTGCCAAATCTGGGCCTTGAGAAGAAAGGGATCTCCCTCCCTTTCTCATATTTTTCATGGGTCTCCTCTTTTCTTTTTCCTCCAGCTCTATACCATATGCCTTGCTAACGTCAGATCAAAACGAAAAAGGCTAGATTTCCATTTCAACTGAAATTCTTTCCCCCACGGGACTCAAAACCACAGGCTAAAACCCAATAGCACAGTCCCGGGAGAACAACCCAACGGTGTGGTGTGTATATGTGGTAGACACCCAGGATGCAACTCCACCAGAATGAGAGCCAAGCTGAAGTAATTACAGAGAAAATTGCAGCCAGGCTGGGTGCTGGTGGCTCACACCTGGAACCCTAGCTGCTCTGGAGGCTGAGATCTGAGGATCGCCACAGCTCAACGCCAGCCCAGGCAGGAGAGTCCATGAGAGTTTTTCTCCAATTAACTACCAAAAAGCCATAAGTGGAGCTGTGGCTTGAGTGTTAGAGCACTAGCCTTAAGCAATAAAGCTCACAGTGCTAAGACCCTGTGTTCAAGTCCTAGGACTGGCATAAAAAAAATTGAAGATACACTTAGGCATTTGGGAGAGCTCAGTGGTAAAGCACATACATTGATCCCCAACACCTTGAAATAACGAAGAGACAAAAAGAATGTTGGAGTGGGGCTGGGAAGGTGGCTCAGTGGTATCGCACTTACCTTGCATGCCTGAGGCCCTGGGTTCAATTCCTCAGCACCACATAAGCAAAAAAAAAAAAAGCCGGAAGTGGCACTGTGGCTCAAGTGGTAGAGCGCTAACCTTGAGCTGAAGAGCTGAGGGACAGAGCCCAGGCCCAGAGTTCAGGCCCCATGACCGGACCCAAAAAAAAAAAAAAAAAGAAAAAAAAGAATGCAGGATAAGCTAGTGCCAGTATTTGGCATATCTGTAATCCTACATACTCAGAGGACTAATATGTGAGGGTTGTGGTTCAAAGCCACCCTGGGCAGGAAATGCTCACAAGATGGGCACACACAATAATAAAAATAAAATAAATTTTTAAAAGAAGGGGGGCCTGGGAAGGTGGCTCAGTGGTAGAGTGCTTGCCTTGCATGCCTGAGGCCCTGGGTTCCATTCCTCAGCACCACATAAGCAAAAAGAAAAAAAGCCAGAAATGGAGCTATGGCTCAAGTGGTAGAGCGCTACCCTTGATCTGAAGAGCTGAGGGACAGCACCCAGGCCTAGAGTTCAGGCCCCACGACTGGACCCAAAAAATAAAAATAAAAATAAAAATAAAAGAAGAGGGGACTGGAGCCAGTGACTCATGCCTATAATTCCAGCTACACAGGAGGCTGAGATCTGAGGATCGAGGTTCAAAGCCAGCCTGGGCAGGAAAGTCTGTGAGACTGTTCTCTCCAATGAACCACCAGAGAACTGGAAGTGATGCTGTGGCTCATGTGGCACAGTGTTCCACTTGACCAAAAGGAGCTTAGGGACAGTGCCCAGGCCCAGAGTTCAAGGCCCAGGACAAGAAGAAAGAGAGGGGGGGGAAGGAGGGAAGGAAGGAAGGAAGGAAGGAAGGAAGGAAGGAAGGAAGGAAGGAAGGAAGGAAGTACTTCTTTCAGTGAAAAATAAATGGTTAAGACTGCGAAACTTTGAGTAATTTGCCTCAATTTCTCATTTGTGACTAGGAACTGTACTGATTTTAAGGAACACAGAAATGGCTTTAGAATGGCCACTGGCCATGACCCTTACATAACTTGGAAAATAAGGATGAAGATAAACACATAGTTCAAATTACCCATAAAGGGTTCTCAGTGCTCAGATAAGTGGAGGGTATTGTGTGGGCCCAAGAACTATAAGCCTGGAGGCCAGGATAATGCCTTGTGCCTATAATCCCAGATACTTGGAAGGCAGGGCTAGGTCTTAGACCAGGTGATGGAAATCTGTCTAAAAACTAAAGAGGACTGACTAAAGGCATGGTTCAAGTGGTAGAGCACTGCCTAGCAGGCTCTAAATTCAATACCTAGTATGGTAGAGGACTAAATCATCCCATTAAGGGCAAGAAGACATTGCCACTAGCCCAGTGTGGTTGTGTGTGCTGAAAATGTAAGATGTGATTGAGGCATGGTGGTACCTATCTGTAATCCCAGCACTGAGGAGGTGAGGTGGGAAGACTGGGAGTTGTTCAAAAGCCAACCTAGGCTACAACAGCAAGGACCTGTATCTGAAAGGGAGGGAAAGAGAAAAGGACAAAAGGAAATGTGTGGGATGGGGCACACAGCTTGCCTAGCATGCAAGAGGCATTGGATTCCATCCCACACACTGAAGGGAAAGAAAAGAAAAGGTAGGGGGCTGGGAAGTTGGTTCAGTGGTAAAGCGCTTGCCTTGCATGCCTGAGGCCCTGGGTTCGATTCCTCAGCACCACATAAGCAAAAAGAACAAAGCCGGAAGTGGCGCTGTGGCTCAAGTGGTAGAGCGCTAGCCTTGAGCTGAAGAGCTGAGGGACAGTGCCCAGGCCCAGAGTTCAGGCCCCACGACCTGACCCAAAAGAAAAAAAAGGTAGGGTGTGTTCAGCCTGCAGGGGTTTTGTGACTAGGGCACGGGGTGTGATTCCCATTCACTTCCCAGACACCTTTCCAAGCAAGCTCCTTGCAGCCAGGTGTTCACCCACCACATCTGGAAACGAAGGTTTTCCAGGTGGCCTAGGCTCCGTCGACCTGGAATATGAACATGTGAACCAAGAATAGCTCTGAGATGGACAAACACCTGGTCCGGGCTGACAAGCAACAGGACTGGAGAGGGGAGAGGGGCCAGGCCCGATGCATGGCTGTGCTCGGAGCATGGAAAGTCTCTTGGTTCTGAATGAGTTGGGAGGGAAGGAAGAGCCCTTCGCGTGGCTCTTGGTTTCTTTCAGGTCAGCTGGAGAGGACTTCCCAGGCCCAGCCCAGGGCAGGAGAGGAGTCCCTGTGGGGAAGGCCTTAGGAAACAGGAAATGGCCTAGTGGATGAGCCCAGTAAGGTACACACACACACACACACACACACACACACACACACACACACACACACACACACACACACACACACACACACACACACACACACACACACACAAACGAAGCTCTGAAACCTGCCTGCTGTCTGTGGCCCTTATGTTTGTTTGTTTTCCCTTTGGCTTCCCCTGGCTTTTGGGAGGAGTCTGGCAAATTCCCACTGTCTTTGGAAGTGAAAAGAAGGCTTGGTGATTTTCCAAGCTGGGGCCAGAGGGACATATGCCGTGCTGGCACCTGGCTGGCCAGGCACCCAGTCAGCTCCAGGTGCCATGACCTCCCCTCAGGTGGGCCAATTAAAGGCTCCTGTGAGCTCACCCAGAGCCGCCTCTGGGAGGAGGGAGGCCGCTGAAACTCGCTCTCTTTGAGCTGGGGGAGGGCGGATATCACTCTCCATCAGCCACTTCATTCCCCGAGGGTGCTAATGCACACCTCAGCTTCATTTCATCTGTTTGATTAAGAACTTGATAGCCATAGCCGGGTGCTGGTGGCTCACGTCTGGCATCCCACTACTCAGGAGGCTGAGATCTGATGGTCGTGGTTCAAAGCCAGCCCGGACAGGAAAGTCCACGAGACTCTTATCTCTAATTAACCACCAGAAAAAAACGGGAAGTACCTCTATGGATCCAAGGAGTAGAGTGCTACCCTTGAGCAAAAAGAGCTCAAGGACAGCACCTAGGCCCAGAGTTCAAGCCCACAACTGACCAAGAAAAAAAAAAAGTGTTCATCATGCTATGCATACTAGTACATACAAGGGGTCACCTTCTGGTTACAGTCTTAGAGCACTGGACAAGGGACCGTGATTTATTTGTTTTAAATATTCCTCTGGTGGACAGCTAGTTTTCCATCATTTTGTTATTCTGTGCCAGACCAGGGGCTTGAACTCAGGGCCTGGATACTGTCCCTTTTTAGCTCAAGGCTGGCACTCTATCACTTGAGCTACAGTTTCACTGCCAGGTTTTTGTTGTTGGTTTGTTTCTTTGCTTGTTGCCAATCCTGGGGCTTGAATTCAGGGCCTGGGTGTTGAGCTTTTGTGTGCAAGGCTAGCACTCCACCACTTGAGCCACAGCTCCACTTCCAGCATTTTGGTAGTTAATTGGAGATAAGAGTCTCACAGATTTTTCTGCCTAGGCTGGCTCCAAACTTTGATTCTCAGATCTGAGGCTTCTGAGTAGTGGGGATGATAGTTGTAAGCTACCGGCACCCAGTTATATTTTGCTTTTGTTGACCTGAAACTGGTGACCCTCCTGTCTGTTTCCCGGGTAGCTAAGATTACAGGTATGTACCACCATGCCTGTGTCCACTGGGGATCCTACCCTGGGCAGGGCAAGTTCCTTACGAGGGGACAAATATGAATGACCACGTTTTCAGTTTCTGTTCCAGGAGAAGCCAGCGCAGGAGCCACCACAGGGCAGAAAGCCCAGGGTGAATATACACATCTGAGAGGCATCAACAAGTGTCCGTCCTTGGGAGACTTGGATGTGTGCTAGGCCATCCAGGAAGGAGTGAGCTGAGCCCAGCCCTGGGGAGCAGCTGCGGGTGGCCACCATGGAAACTACCGATCAGGGAGCTCTGAACATGCCCCTCTGAGCTCACTGCTGTGGATGCCGCTCTTCTTCTTCCATGCCAGCAACCTGACTGTTCGATGCTCTCTATGCAAATCTAACTCCTTGTCAGAAATAACAATGTCAGCTTCCGCCTAACACCTCAGCTCCAGCAGCCTTCCCTTCTTCCCTGCTCCCAACAGACTGCCAGCACAGCTCACCCTAACAGCCTTGTGCTCACCTGGTCTCCAGCAACAGGAAAATCCCCCTAAGGTCAAGCATTGTTGCTTATTTGCCTTTGATTCTCCACACCTGGTCTAGTGTAAGCATTTAAATAATGGCTGTTGAAGGGCAAATGCAGTGGTTCACATCTATAATCTCAGCTACACAGGAGGCAGATTATCAAGATCACCAGCCCAGGCAAAAAGCCAGCAAGACCACATCTCAACCAACAACAGAGGGTTATGTCGGCACATGCCTGCATTATCCCTGGGGCTGGGAAGGTGGCTTAACAGTAGAGTGCTTGCCTAGCATGCATGAAGCCCTTGGATCCGTTCCTTAGTACCACATACACAGAAAAAGCCAGAAGTGGTAGAGCGCTCGCCTTGAGCTGAAGAGCTGAGGGATGGCACCCAGGCCCTGAGTTCAAGCCCCATGACAACAAAAAAAAATCTGAAAAAGTCCCCAAAATGTAAGCACGACCCAAGTGTGCAGCAGTGTCTGAGTTTGCTCACAACCTGCCAGGCCCTGGGAGAACCCAAGTACAGTCTGCACAGCATCATCACAGCTGATGTGCAAGCTCAGACCCATACACAAGGTTTTATGTTTGCATGACTTCTGCCTTCCTGAGCCTCCTACCTAATTTCCTTAGCAGTTTTGTCTATTTCATTCTGAGTCATTCTTAATAAACAAGACAGGTTCATCTACAAGAAGGGTAGTATGGCTCAACCTGCCAACCCTTAGAGGAATAGAACTTCTGTAATTGCTACGGCTCAGAGAGGAAAAAAGTCGGAGATGGAGCTGTTGTTCAAATGGTAGAGTGCTAGCCTTGAGCAAAAAGGAGATCAGGGACAGCTCCCAGGCCCTGAGTTCAGGTCAGAACAGATAGGAGAGAGAGAGAGAAAGAGAGAGAGAGGAGGGAGAGAGGGAGAGAGGGAGAGAAGGAGAGAGGAAGAAAAGAAGGAAGGAAGGGAGGAAGAAAGGGAGGGAGGGAGGGAGGGGGGAGGGAGGAAGGAGTAATAAAATCTACATACAAAATTTTGACTACTAATTCAACAGATAAGATTTTTTTAATTGTGGTCACCACAAAAGAGTAGTAAAGTAACAAAATAATTTTCAAAGCTGTGCTCAATCATGTCCCAGGTAAAAACACCAGGCTTCAGTGGGCACTGGTGGCTCACGCCTGTAATCCTAGCTACTCAGGAGGCTGAGAACTGAGGATCGCGGTTCTAAGCCAGCCTGGACAGAAAAGTCACAGTGAGGCTCTTATTGCCAATTAACCACTCAAAAACCAGAAGTGGCGCTGTAGCTCAAGTGGTAGAGCGCTCATCTTGTGAACAAAGAAGTTCAGGAACAGCCCCTAGGCCCTGTGTTCAAGCCCCACAACTTTAAAAAAACAAATAGCTCACCAGATCCTCTTCTGTCATTACCACTGTCTTAGGAAATATGAGAGGCAGAGCAAATATCTTTGGCCTTGCCTAGCATACTCAAGACTCTACTTTCAACTCCCAGCACTGCAAATTAACTAATTCATTTAATTAATTAATAGTTTACAAAGACTGGGGTGCGGCTCAAGTGATACAACACCTGTACAACACACTCAAGGCATTGTACCAAGGCTACAAAAGAGAGGAGAAAGAGAGAAGATAAGGAAGCAAGGATGGAAGGAAGCCAGGCACTAAGGCTCACATCTGCAATCCTAGTTACTCAGGAGGCTGAGATCTGAGAATCCTGTTTTATGCCAGCCAGGGTATGAAATTCCATGAGACTCTTATCTACAATAAAGTACTCAGAATAAGCTGCAAGTGGTACTGTGGCTCAAGTGGTAGAGCGCTAGAGCATTGAGCAAAAGAAGCTCAGGGACAATAGAACCCAGGTCCTGAGTTCAAGTCTCAGGACTGGCAAGAAGGAGGAGGAGGAGGAAGAAGAAGAAGAGGAAGAAGAAGAAGAGGAAGAAGAAGAAGAAGAAGAAGAAGAAGAAGAAGAAGAAGAAGAAGAAGAAGAAGAAGAAGAAGAAGAAGAAGAAGAAGAAGAAGAAGAAGAAGAAGAAAAAATAATGAGAAAAAGAAGTAATCTACTGCCTTTCATTGCCAGTAACAGTAGGGAATGATGAAATGATAGTATACAGAGCCCAGGACTGTTTACATCGGGGTGTCATTTTTCCAAGAGAGTTGGTGGTAGCCGTTGCTACCACCAGCCCATAATCTAAACCAGAAAGTGCACTTAAGGAAATAATTAAGTTTCCTTGGCTCATTAAATCTTGTCGTTCGGGAAGTGGCTGTAACCATGTGTAGTTGTCTCTCTGCTGAGCATTAAACCCAGATCATTACTTTGGGGGAAGTCAGTGTGGAGTCTGTGTCAAGGCCTACCTGCCAACTTGACAGAGTCTCTTTGCCGGCTCCAACCATCCAACCAAAGGGTCCAGGTCTTCATGCTCTGGGCACAGAAAACCGTGCGAAACTTATAAGAGATGCAAAATGAATTGAAAACGTCATCGTTTCATGGGAGGCTTTTGATCTGACTGTAAGACAAAATTAGCATTTTTGAAATGATTGAACAGTAAGCTGGGCACAGGTGGCTCACGCCTATAATCCTAGCTCCTCAGGAGGCTGAGATCTGAGGATTATAGTTCAAAGCCAACCCAGGCAAGAATGAGACTTCTTATCTCCAATTAACTACCTCCCTCCTTCCAAAAAAAAAAATGGCCAGAAATGGCCGGAAATGGAGCTGTGGGTCAAGTGGTAGAGTGCCAGCCTTGAACACAAAAGCTCAAGGACAGGGCTGGGAAGGTGGCTCAGTGGTAGAGCACTTGCCTTGCATGCATGAGGCCCTGGGTTCGATTCCTCAGCACCACATAAGCAGAAAAAGCTGGAAGTGGGGCTGAGGCTCAAGTGGTAGAACACTAGTCTACAGCTGAAGAGCTCAGGGACAGTACCCAGGCCCAAGTTCAGGCCCCACAACCGACAAAAAAAAAAAAAAAAGCTCAAGGACAGTGTCAGGTGCTGAGTTCAGAAAGAGAGAGGGAGAGAGAGAGAGAGAGAGAGAGAGAGAGAGAGAGAGAGAGAGAGAGAGAGAGAGAGAGAGAGAGAGAGAGCAATTCCAATTTCAAGGAAAAGTCAGGAGCCAGTGGCTCAGGCCTGTAATCCTAGCTACTCAGGAGGCTGAGATCTGAGGATTGCGGTTCAAAGCCAGCCCAGGCAGAAGAGTCCCTGTGAGACTCTTTATCTCCAATAAACCACTCAAAAGCCAGAAGTGGGGCTGTGGCTCAAGGGGTAGAGTGCTAGTCTTGAGCAAGAGAGCTCAGGGACAGTGCTCAGGCTCTGAGTTCAAGCCCCACACCAGACAAAACCAAAACCAAAACAACTAACTGAAGAGCTGCAGATTTCACATGTCACGTGTGAGCAGGGAGGCTGGGGATCTCAGAGCACAAGAATGTCTGTGATAACCTCTTCCTGGGTGCAGGCACACTGTGTGGCCAAGACGGCTAAGCCAGTTAAATGGGTGCACTATGTTCCACCCTGCCCACGACACCCTAGAAAAATCCTGAACCCCTTTCATTACAGACCTGGTCTGCGGGGACCAGCAAAGGGCCCCCTTCTCACTTTTCCGCGACTCTTTTCCTTCTTCTTTTACTGTACTCCTGAATTTGCTCTGCTTCGGTGGGAAGGCAATCCCTTCAAGATTGGGGGTTCAGCTGGAAGATGTGATGTGCCAAATGAAGGCTTTTATAGAAGTGAGGATGTCTCTGTAAAGCAGGTAGCTGGATTACCAGGACAGGTCAGGGCTGTCTCCATTGCTTGTGCAGGCCTGGTGGAGAACAATTTGGTGGGCAGCCTCAGGAGGCACAGCCAGATACTTCCCGGCCTCGAAGTGGCCCCCTGATTCTTCACCCCAGTGGGAGAGTGGCAGTCAGCTGTGCGCATCCATGCTCCTGGATACCCGGCCCTCTCTGCTTCACCAGCACTGTTCTATAAGGGGCAGGTCAGCTGTCTGCCTCCTCTAAACAAAGGGTCTTTGCCACACACCTGTCTGCTACCCTGCCTGGTGTTTTTCTTTTAGTTGTTTGAGCCTTCAATAAAGACACTTTGATGCCTACACTGGACCACTTCCACTGAAGAACCAGGGAACCAGAGGGCAAATTGAAGCCTGAGAAGCCAGGCATCCTGCAGGAGTATTCTGGGCACCTGACTTTGGCTCCTTTGCTGTTCCCAAAAAGGCCTTTAAAAAGAGGTGCTACACCAAGATACAGAAACAACCCAGAAGCCCCACTACAGATGAATGGATCCAAAGACTGCGGTACCTATATACAATGAAATATTAGGCAGCCATTAGAAAGGACAAAATAACGGCATTTGCAGGGAAATGGATGGACCTAGAAAAAAATCATTTTGAGTGAGGGAAGCCAAGAGCAAAGAGACAAACGGCACATGGTCTCCCTGATATGTGAATGTTAAATCCAAAATGTAAGGAGACACAACAAAGTATACAGGACTGGAGAAACAAAGGACCTCCACTGATCTGGTTGAATCATTACTAAATGGCCCATGCTACTGACACTGGAGGGAAGCCAGGAGGAGGACTCAAAAATAGAGGGAAACAGGGGAAAACATACAACAGTGGGACCCACCAGCTGCACTGGACATTGATGAAAACAAACTAAGCAACTCAATGGCAGCAATGGGAGGGAGGGAATGAGTGGGAAAGAGGGAACGGCTGAAACTAAGCAAAAGGAAAGAGATGTACATATCACCCAGTGTAGAAGAAACAACTGTATTGTCAAAGCTTATAGAACTCATAAACTTTATAGATGACAATAAAGACAATTTGCCCCATGAAGGTTAGAATGTGTTTGTGACTTTAAGTATCACTATCTCACCATACTGTGAAATTTATGTAATCACTTAATCATGATAAAATTTTTTTTAAAGAGGCTGAGATCTGAGGATTGCTGTTCGAAGCTAGCCTTGGCAGGAAGTCCATGAGGCTGTACCTCCAATTAATCACAGGAAACACCAGAAATGGTGCTGTGGCTCAAGTGGTAGAACGCTAGTCTTGATCACAAAGAGGCTCAGAGACTGCACCAAGGACCCAAGTTCAAGCCCCAGGACCAACAATATATAAAAAAGTATAAATAAATAAAAATTAAATAAAATGAACAAATAAAAAATAGAGATATAGAGTTCCGGGAAGATGGCGGAGGAGAAGCTGGAATCTGAACAAGCTCTCGCATAGAAAGTAGTTTTAGAGTTCCAGTGAACAGTCCTAAGCCAGAGAATCACACCAAGTGTGCCATAACAGGACAGAGAGTTAGACAAGAGAGGGGAAGCCAAGGAAACGCATCAGCTGCCGCTCCTGCGGCGGGGTCGCGGCGGCGACCACCGCCGCGGGGTCATACCTGAGACACAGAGAGTCGGGGACGAAGGAGCCAGACGCAGTGGACGAGCAGATTCTACTCAACACCAACAAGAACTGACAAGGAGCAAACATCTTCATCCTGCTGTTTGCAGACCAGAGATGACCCAGTATCCAAGACTCGGTGTGAGTACAAGCCCGACATCCTCACTCCTCAGGGAGCAGAGGAGGGAAGGCCACCCCTCCCCCCCCAGCACCGGTGATCTCCATCTTGGATACCGACAAAGCTCAGAGGAGCTGCTAGCTCCAGCTCAGGCCTTGGAATAAAATGAGTCATTTAGCAGGTCACAAGAACTTAACGGCGAAGTGACCTGCCAGACTCAGCTCCATCCAGGGAAAAGTCACCCAGCTCAGGCGCCAGCCATTGGAGTGCCTTGCCTCACTGGGTAACCAGAGCCAGAGGCTGCCCCTCCCTCTAGCAGCCTCAACAATCATTGAAAAACAGAATCCCTGAGAATGGCTCCAGGCTGGGCGCTGTGAGCTTTATCACAAAATAGCCCCAGGGAAAAGCTACTGTTTGTTGAAAGGCCTCAACTCTACCCAGAACCTAGCCTCATCACCACATCCCCCTCTTTTGTGATTCTCAAAGCAGACCACCCTCCCAGAAAACTAACCTGGGAGGGGGATCTCAAAATCTTGGGTAAAGCAGAGCATTTTTCTGCCTCTTCCAACCAACCGACTTAAGAAACCAATCAAGCCACAGGACCTCAAGCTGACCAGAGACTCCAACAAGAGACTGGTTGCAGACAAAAGGGAGATACAGGATTCTTCCCACTCCTCCCCTCCCCCCCCAAAAAAAAATCAAAACACTTCTTTTTCTTTTTTTTTCTTTTTTTTCCTTCTTCTTCTTCTTTTCTTTTTTTTTGCTTGTTTTTTGTTTTTTGTTACCATATATATATATATATATATATATATATATATACATATATAAATTTTTTTCCCTTCTAAAACTTTTATTAATCTTTAATTTTTGCCTCTTCTGAAAAAATAATTGTTTTCCAGTAACTTTTTTTTTTCTCATCTTATAATTTTTATTTTAGGAATACGTGAATGAGCGTTTTCCTTTCTTTTCTTGTCTTCTTTCTCTGACATTAACCAGGCCCTGAATTCAAGCCCTATGACCAGCACCAAACAACAAAAAAGCTCAAGTGGTTGAGCTGTGGTTCAACGTGTGAAGCCTGCTTGCCTGTTGAAAAATAACAACCCTCAAAGAGAGACATCAGACCATTAAGAATAAGATATAAAACCTGCACTGAAAAAGTAAAACAAAGACCCAGTATAAATGAAAATGCAGGCATGAAAAAGAGCTAATTAAAGGTTTTTAAACCTTTACACTCACACCTGAAATCCGACCTGCTCACAGTCACTGAAATCTGAGGATCATGATTCAAAGCCAGCCCCGGCATGAAAGTCCATGAGACTTGTTTGAATGTGTGCCAGTGATGCACTTGAACTAGAAGCATTTTGCTCATGGCTAGAACTCTAATGCTTCCTGCCTCTTGGTTAATTGGAGATGAGTCTCATGGACTTTCCTGCCCAAGCTGGCCTTGAAAGGCAATCCTCAGGCTTCAAGCTTCTGTGTAGTGCCCTTGGTTTCCTATGGGACTCTTATCTCCTCTTCAGCACCAGAAAATGGTCAAACAGAAAAGGTAATTGGTGGAACTGTGCATCAAATTGTATGAGCTCCAAACCTTGAGGAAGAAAAACAACTAAACTGTTAAGAAGTGAAGGAGAAAGGATGGAAATAGAGACCAGACTCAATCTTCCACAGGCAATGACTGTTAATTGAGATAGAGCAACGAGGAACAGCCTTCCCACAGGCTTGGAGACTGTGTGTCAGAGCTGAGACAGGAGCTAGGTTTTATGAAGTCTGAGCAAGGAGGCAGCTCATGAAAAAGCCACTAGGTCAAAGGCGGTGTGGGTAGGCCCACAGTGGTGGAATGCTCACAGCTGGGCTTAGAGTGATTGTCCTGCTGGAGTCAGGCAGTCGACACTTATCTTTGGTGGGTTGCTGGTATCTGTATGCACCTGGGAAAACAGGGTGGGAATCAATCCTTCATATTCCATCTTTGGATACATAAAAAGAATTGTGCTGAGAAGGGAGCAACATGTTATAGCAAGAACAAAGCAGAGTCTTATCACAAACAAAAATAGTGGGCAGGAAGTGAGTTCAAGCCCTGGGGCCAGCACCATAAAAATAAAAAAGGCAGAATTTCACCTGTGGCTAAAGCTGTAAATCCAGTAACCTTGAGGGGTAAAAAATTAGTACAAATTGCAGGCGATGATTCCAAAACCTAGCACTAGCTCCCAAAATTTTAACATTTTTAAAAAGTCAAAATTTCTGCTTTGGCTTAAATTGTAGATTCTGCTAGTCTTGAATAAAAAAAAAACATTAAAAATGAATAGGATGGTCAGGCCCTCACTTCAAGCCCTGCAAGTGACAAAGTGGCAGATCAGAAGTCACTCCATCTGAGCATGATGAATGAGCTCCCTCTTTAAGACAAGGAATGTCTTACATAAGGTTTTAAACCCCTTTACAGTCTCAGCATATGTGATTGTGGCAGGCAAGACCTGGTCCTGAGTGCAAACTTATGGTGATTCAGAAGTAGAAAGAAGTCCACTGGCCACCCAGGCTGGTTGTATTACTTTTTCAGTTCAGGTTTTATGCCTTATTCTTAAAGGCCTAGTGTCTCTCCATGAGGGTTGTTATTTTTCAACAGACAAGCAGGCCTCACACGTTGAGCCACAGCTCAACCATTTGAGCTTTTTTTGTTGTTTGGTGCTGGCCAGATGTCATGCTGTTGAAAACTTTGGAGAAAGGGGGATATTGACATAGTGATGGGACCATAGATGGCCCCAAATACACTCAGCAGGGGGGAAGGGAGTAGAGAGACCCAGATGCACTTACCCTACTTGCTGTGAGCTCTGTCTCACTCTCTGATCTCACAGGTGCCATTTCTAAACCCTACATGCTTATGAGCCTCAGGTCCATACCCTGTGTGACCCTCTGGCCCCTTATTGGTAACACACACACACATTCGTAACAAACACACATATACACACAAACCTCTTCCTAAGAACAAGCCTGTCAAAGTAACAACCCTAGCAATCTCCTGGCAGGAAACCTAATTGAGCAACGGTGAAAGGTCAGTTTCAACATGCCAGCTTGAGTTTATTGAATATATCTCCTTTCTTTGTGTGAGCAACTTTGTAGCCAGTTGAAACAGGAAGCAGGCATTTTCATGTGGATAAAGGTGTTAGCAGGAGAGGGAGGAAATACTGTTTGTTTTCCTAAACTGTTGTGGAATGTGTGAGAATTGAAGTCTTCACTTATTAAAGTGTGAAGAATTTCTCTCATACAACCTGTTTATTATTATTATCATTATTTTTATATTCCCTGCTTGTCCTGGGGATTAAACTCAGGGCCTGAACACTGTCCCTGAGCTTCTTTTTTATCATCAAGGCTAACAAATCTATCACGTGAGCCACAGCTGTTAAATGGCTTTTTTGCTGGTTAATTTACAAATTTTTCTTCCATCCAGGGCTGGCTTCAAGCAATCCTCAGATCTCAGAATCCTGAGTAGCCAGGATTACAGGCTTGTTATAATTCTAAAAAAAAAAAAAAAGGATTACAGGCTTGAGCAACTAGCCAGCTTCAGAGCCTGATTTTTATAGAATCTTGGAGCCTGGAGATCCCTGAAAAGTTCTTGAAGGCAAGGGGGCAGTGTATTCCCTGGTGGGAGGAATAATGAGGATCAGTATTGGTCCCTTAAAATATTTCATAATCCCTAGAACTCTACAGGGGTTCAGTAACATGGACAAAAGAGATTTGGTGGACATGAATATATTAAAAGGAAACTTTCTCACATTATCTACGGTGGGCCTCATGATATGCTACTCAGGGTCTTTTTTTTAAGAGAGGAATGTCTGAGGGAATGAGATGTGACAGCAGAAACAGAGTTTGGAGAGGTGCTGCTATGAGCCAAGGAATATGGGTAACCTATGTAGACATTGGAAGAGGCTCTGCTTTATATCCTCCCAAAAGGAGACTGCTCTTCACACACCTTGATTTCCTATGAGAGCCCATAAGAACCCTGTGGGATTTATTTTGAATTTGTCATTTCCAGAACTTGGAAATGTTGTTGTTTGGTTGTTTTATGCCACCAAATCGGTAGTCATTTGTGACAATAGCAACAAGACACTGACACATCCATCCTTGGATCTTGCATTCCTACAATTTACTCCAGAATACCACCCATTCCTTAGTGGCATTTGTGGAGAACAGATGCCCTTTAATGTAAGGACATTTTAGAGACCTACTATACATTGTACTTGAAGTAAGAATTACACCTGTTACTCCTCATAACAACTCCGTACTCCATCACCACTACTACCTACACCATTAATTCTCTATTCCTGTGTAACAAATGCTTGCAAACACTAAGCATTTATTCTCACTCAGTTTCTGGGAGTCAGGAATCCAGGAGAAGCTTAGCGTGAGGGTTCTGAGTGAGGAGCTTATGATACAAGTGTGAAAGTTTCCACTGGGTCTAGGGTCATCTCCAGGCATGACTGCTTCCTGCTCATGTACTCTAGTCATCAACTGGAAGTTGCAGCTCCCTGTCGTAGGGCCATCTCCATACACTGCTCACACATGCAATTGTTTCATCCAGAGCAAAGGGTGAAAGAGAGACAGAGATCTCACTGTGAGAGCAGGAGCCACTTACATGGCAATCTCAGAACTGATAGCTCTCATTTCTACTGTATTCTGCTCACTAGAACCACGAACTAGATCTGGCCACGTCTGAAAAATGAAAGTGAAGATGATTGTTACAGTTGGTGCAGTTTTGACCTAGGACTTACTTTAGAGTGTGCTCCCTAAAGGAGACCTGTCCAGCTAATGGCTTATGCATCCTGAAATGAAGGGACAATCTACACCTTATCTATGCTCTGTCATAACCAGTGTCTGAAGGAGTCTGTGCTCAAGATACCTGGTTTCAGAGAGGGTTGGGTGTGCCTGGCATAGTCTGGAACCGCCCCAAGGCTAAGGGTCACTGAGTGGGACAGGAAGAAAAACAGCATAAGAAAAAGGTAAGGGCCCATTATTCTACCACATTGAGAAATTGGCAGTCATGACAAAACGCTGAGGCAGGAAGATCATAAATTCCAGTACAGCTTGGGCTACATCACCCAAGTCTATCTCAAAAAGGAAGGGAGGGAGAGACAAAGGGAGGAAAAATGCAACGAAGGAAAAGAAAAGGAGGAACTAGTAAAGAAAAGGAAGGGATAAACAGAGGAAAGAAGGTAGGAAATTAAAAGACCAATAATAGAGGGAAAGTATATGTTAGGATGTGTAAATAAACCTCAATAATGAACCAACAACGATAAATGACAGCAACGAATTATGGAGAGTTTTTAAAAGAGAAAGAAGCGGTTCCGGGAAGATGGCGGAGGAGAAGCTGGAATCTGAACAAGCTCTCGCATAGAAAGTAGTTTTAGAGTTCCAGTGAACAGTCCTAAGCCAGAGAATCACACCAAGTGTGCCATCACAGGCAGAGAGTTAGACAAGAGAGGGGAAGCCAAGGAAATGCATCAGCTGCCGCTCCTGCGGCGGGGTCGCGGCGGCGACCACCGCCGCGGGGTCATACCTGAGACACAGAGAGTCGGGAATGAAGGAGCCAGACGCAGTGGACGAGCAGATTCTACTCAACACCAACAAGAACTGACAAGGAGCGAACATCTTCATCCTGCTGTTTACAGACCAGAGATGACCCAGGATCCAAGACTCGGTGTGAGTACAAGCCCGACATCCTCACTCCTTCTCAGGGAGCAGAGGAGGTAAGGCCACCCTTCCCCCTCCAGCACCGGTGATCTCCATCTTGGATACCGACAAAGCTCAGAGGAGCTGCTAGCTCCAGCTCAGGCCTTGGAATAAAACGAGTCAGTTAGCAGGTCACAAGAACTTAACGGCGAAGTGACCTGCCAGACTCAGCTCCATCCAGGGAAAAGTCACCCAGCTCAGGCGCCAGCCATTGGAGTGCCTTGCCTCACTGGGTAACCAGAGCCAGAGGCTGCCCCTCCCTCTAGCAGCCACCACAATCAATTGAAAAACAGAAACCCTGAGAATGGCTCCAGGCTGGGCGCTGTGAGCTTTATCACAAAATAGCCCCAGGGAAAAGCTACAGTTTGTTGAAAGGCCTCAACTCTACCCAGAACCTAGCCTCATCACCACATCCCCCTCTTTTGTGATTCTCAAAGCAGACCACCCTCCCAGAAAACTAACCTGGGTGGGGGATCTCAAAATCTTGGGTAAAGCAGAGCACTTTTCTTCCTCTTCCAACCAACCGACTTAAGAAACCAATCAAGCCACAGGACCTCAAGCTGATCAGAGACTCCAACAAGAGACTGGTTGCAGACAAAAGGGAGATACAGGATTCTTCCCATTCCTCCCCCCCCCAAAAAAAAATCAAAAGACTTTTTTTTCTTTTTTTTTTCTTCTTCTTCTTCTGCTTTTCTTTTTTTGTTTGTTTTTTGTTTTTTGTTACCTTATATATATATATATATATATATATATATATATATATATATAAATTTTTTTCCCTTCTAAAACGTTTATTAATCTTTAATTTTGGCCTCTTCTGAAAAAATAATTGATTTCCAGTAACTTTTTCTCTTTTTTCATCTTATATTTTTTAGTTTAGGAATACGTGAATGAGCGTTTTCCTTTCTTTTCTTGTCTTCTTTCTCTTTTCCTTTCTTTCTTAATTATCTTTTTGTTTTTTATCTAGCTCTACTGAACTTCTGATCTTTTCTTCTCCCTTTCCCATCCTTAAAGTTTTTCACATCTCCTCTACGTCCCTCCCTTTCTCTGAACATATTCACATTCCTCTCTAAATAGACGGTCTTTTAACCTCTATAATAACATTAATTTTTACGTTTCTATTCTTTTTCTGGTCTCTCTTTATTCCCCTTTCCGTCTCTTCTTTTTCTCTCTCTCTCTACTTGCATCCTACCCAACCCATTTCCTGCACTGTGATTAGGACATAGTTAACTCTCCCTGTGCCTCCCCACACCAATCTATTCCTATTTTTTACCCACATCTCTCCCTAATCCTAATAATTTCTGGTTTTCCAAATTCTTTTCTGCGCTTCGAAGTCCTTTAACATATAGTCGTTTGATGTTGAATAGATGTATCTGTTGAACTAGATTGTATCTGTAGACTATTGACTGTACAAATGCAAACTTTGGTTGATGGTTGCCTTAAGATAGTGTTCTAGCACAAAACTGGTGCAATCTTTATCTCAAATGGGCCGAGTAAGGGGGAAAAACACAAGAAAAATGGCAAATTCGGGTATCTCAATTCCCAACCTTGATAATCAGGGATTAGAACAGATAAAGAATAATCCAGAGGAGAGTTCCCAAATAGCTCTACAAACACTAATAGCAAACATGATAAATGAGAAGTTTGACAATGTACAAAGGACTCTGTATGAGCGTGATAGGGAGAGAGAGGAGGCATCCCAGAAGTTTATACAGGAATATCATAAGCGTGAGGAAGCTACTCAAAAACTGATACAGGATTTGCGTGAACAACTTGAGAATACTCAAAGAGAAAGGGAGGAATGGCGTGAGCAGGCTGAAACACGCAAAGAGAACTGCAGGAATCCCACGAACGTGAGGAAGCTAAACAAAGAGTAATACAGGAATTGAGAGACCAGGTAGAGAACACACAAAGATCACTAAAGGCATCCATAGAATCCATTAACAAAGAGCTGAAGGAAGTCAGGGAGACCACAAAGGGAATGCTGAATGGAACCCAACACAAGGAATGGGAGTCCAAAGAAACCATAACCAATCAACTAAGTGATTTGAGAACAAACACTGAACACCAAATTAAGGAAGTAAAGAAATTCATACAAGACCTAAAACAGAGCTTCAACAAAGAACTTGAAGCCATCAAAGCTGACCAATTAGAAGGAAAAGAGATAAAAAACAAAGTAGAGAGTCTTGACAGCAGGTTAGACCATGCAGAAGATCGAATCTCAGGGATTGAAGACAGCCTAGATATTATAGACAAAGAATATACAACCATCCAAGACAAGTCCAAGAACTATAATAGATCTATCCAACACCTGGAAGACACCATCAGAAGGCCCAATCTAAGGATAATGGGTGTAGAGGAGCACCTAGAAACAGAAGTTAATGGTCTAGGAAATTTGTTTAACAGGATCCTAGCAGAGAACTTCCCAAACATACAAAAAGATAGGCCTATTCAGATACAAGAAGCTTTTAGAACCCCAAATAGACCAGACCAGAATAGGACATCCCACTGTCACATTATAATCCACACAGGATCAACCCAGACCAAGGAAAAGATCCTTAAAGCTGTCAAGGACAAAAGGTTAATCACCTATAAAGGGAAACCAATTAGAATTACCTCAGATTTCTCAGCAGAGACAATCAAAGCAAGAAGAGCCTGGAATGACGTATGCCATGCCCTAAAAACAAACAACTATCAACCAAGAATACTGTACCCAGCTAAACTCTCCTTCATAACTGAAGGCCAAATAAAAACCTTCCATAGCAAAGAAAACTTGAAACAATACATCTCCACCAAACCAGCCCTGCAAAAGATTCTTAAAGATGTCCTACACATAGAAAACCAACAAGAACGCAACAAAGGCCAAGAAACTGCACCCAAACTGAGAATCCAAGAACCTTAGGAAGAACCCAGTTTTCACAGCCCCCAAGAAGGTGGATAACATGGCAGGAACTCCCAAATACCTCTCAGTCCTATCTCTTAACGTTAACGGACTGAACTCTCCAATTAAGCGACATAGACTGTCTAGTTGGATTAAAAAACAAGACCCTTCTATCTGCTGCCTGCAGGAGTCACATCTTGCCCGTAAAAACAAACACATTTTCAATGTTAAAGGCTGGAACAAAATCTACCAAGCAAACGGCCCTCATAAACAGGCGGGAGTTGCAATCCTAATATCAGATAAAATAGACTTCAAGTTAAAATTCGTGAGAAGAGATAAAGAAGGTCGCTACATACTAATTAAAGGATCTCTCCTTCAAGAGGATATTATGATTCTAAATATCTATTCACCAAACAATGGAGCCCCCAAATTTATCAAAGAAACACTACTTTCCCTCAAATCCCATATAGATCCAAAGACATTAATTGTTGGGGATTTTAACACACCACTCTTCCCACTAGATAGATCAACTCGGCAAAAACTCAACAAAGAAACCGCAGATCTAAACAGCTGCATAGATCAACTAGACTTAACAGACATTTACCGAACATTTCACCCAGCAGCATCAGAATACACGTTCTTCTCAGCAGCACATGGAACGTTTTCTAAAATAGACCACATTTTAGGCCACAAAGCAAACTTGTGTAAATTCAGAAACATTGAAGTTATACCTTGCATTCTCTCTGACCACAAGGGAATAAAATTAGAACTCAACAACAAAAGCCACCAAAGAAAGTCCGGTATCACATGGAGGCTGAACAACACATTGCTGAATCATGAGTGGGTCATGGAAGAGATTAGAAAGGAAATTCAAATGTTCATGCTATTCAACAAAAATGAACACACAAATTACCAGCTCCTCTGGGACACAGCAAAGGCAGTACTCAGAGGCAAGTTTATAGCTCTGAGCTCCTACATCAACAAATTGGAGAGATCGGAAACTAACAATTTAATGACACATCTAAACCTCCTTGAGAAAGAGCAGCAAGGTAAACCCCAATCCAGTAGACGGAAAGAAATAATCAAAATTAAATCAGAATTAAATGAATTAGAATCCAAAAAAACTATAGAAAGAATCAACAAAACAAAGAGTTAGTTCTTCGAAAAACTTAACAAAATTGACAGACCCTTAGCAAACCTTATCAGAAAAAGGAGAGAACACACCCAAATTAATAAACTCAGAGATGAGAATGGAAACATCACCATGGAAACAACCAAGATTCAGAACATTATAAGGGAATACTTCTCAAAACTTTATGCTAATAAGTTTGAGAACTTGACAGAAATGGACCTTTTGCTAGCAAATATTGACATGCCAAAACTAAACCAAGATGAGTTAAACCAGCTTAACAGGCCCATATCAAGCATTGAAATAGAAACAGCAATAAGAGACCTCCCAGCTAAGAAAAGTCCAGGACCAGATGGTTTTACAGCGGAATTTTACAAGGCCTTCAAAGCAGAGCTCACACCAATACTCCTCCAACTCTTCAATGAAATTGAAAGAGAAAGCTCACTACCGAACACATTCTATGAAGCCATCATAACCCTCATCCCAAAACCAGGCAGGGACTCATCAAAGAAAGAGAACTATAGACCCATTTCTTTGATGAACATTGATGCAAAACTTCTCAACAAAATTTTGGCCAATTGACTTCAACAATTCATCAAAAAAATCATACACCACGATCAAACAGGATTCATTTCAGGGATGCAAAGCTGGTTCAATATACGCAAATCAATTAATATTATTCATCACATCAACAGGAGCAAGAATAAGAACCACATGGTTATCTCAATAGATGCAGAAAAAGCATTCGACAAGATCCAACACCCCTTCATGATGAAGGTTTTGGAAAAATTAGGAATCCATGGAACATTCCACAATACAATAAAGGCTGTATATGACAAACCTACAGCCAGCATTATACTCAATGGTGAAAAACTAAAGCCATTTCCTCTTAACTCAGGAACAAGACAAGGATTCCCACTCTCTCCACTTCTCTCCAATCTAGTATTAGAATGCCTAGCTACAGCAATAAGACAAGATGCAGACATAAAGGGGATCCAAATAGGGAAAGAAGAAATAAAACTCTCCCTCTTTGCAGATGACATGATCTTGTATTTAAAGAATCCCATAGACTCCACTCCCAAATTACTCAAGCTGATTCAAAACTTTGGCAAAGTAGCAGGTTATAAAATTAACCCCCAAAAATCAATGGCTTTTCTATATGCCAACAATGAGAAAAGTGTGGCTGAAATTAGGAAAGCAACTCCATTTGTAATAGCCCCACAAAAAATAAAATACCTAGGAATTAACTTAACCAAAGGAGTGAAGGGCCTCTATGATGAAAACTTTAAAATCTTGAAAAAGGAAATCAACACAGAACTTAAAAAATGGCAAAACCTCCCATGCTCCTGGATTGGCAAGATTAACATCGTGAAAATGGCAATACTTCCCAAGGCTATCTACAAATTCAACGCGATACCTATCAAAATTCCACCCTCATTCTTCAAGGAAATAGAAGAGGCAATCCAAAAATTCATACGGAACAATAAAAGACCCCGAATAGCAAAAACGCTCCTCAACGGAAAGAACACTGCTGGAGGAATATCAATACCAAATTTCAAACTCTACTATAAAGCCATAGTAATTAAAACAGCTTGGTATTGGCATAAGAACAGACCTCAGGACCAATGGAATAGAATTGAAAGCCCAGAAATGAACCTACAGACCTATAGCCATCTAATCTTCGATAAGGAAGCTAAAACAATAGAATGGAAGAAAGACAACCTCTTCAGTAAATGGTGCTGGCAAAATTGGTTAACTACATGTAGAAAACTAAAGCTAGATCCTCATATATCACCCTGCACCAGAATCAACTCCAAATGGATCAAAGACCTTGAACTCAAAGCAGACACTCTGAAAACATTACAGGATGGAATAGGAGAAACCCTAGGTCTCCTTGTCTCAGGCCGAAATTTTCTGAATAGAGACCCGGAAGCACAACAAATCAAAGAAAGGTTGGACAAATGGGATTGCATAAGATTGCAGAGCTTCTGCAGGGCAAATGATATAGCTGGCAAGATCAATAGAAAGCCCACGGATTGGGAGAAGATCTTTACTAGCCATACAACGGACAAGGGTCTCATATCTAAAATATACTTGGAACTCAAAAAATTAAACCACCCAACAACAAATCCTCAAAGAAACAACTGCCCAATAAATAAGTGGGCGAAAGACTTAAAGAGAAGCTTCTCTGAAGAAGAAAGAAGGATGGCCATTAGACACATGAAGAAATGTTCAACATCCCTAGCCATAAAAGAAATGCAAATCAAAACAACATTGAGATATCACCTCACTCCAGTTAGAACAGCAAAAATCAAGAACTCTAACAACAACAGATGCTGGAGGGGATGTGGACAGAAAGGAAACTTACTTCATTGTTGGTGGGAATGTAAACTTGTTCAACCACTTTGGAAAGCAGTATGGAGGTTCCTCAAAAGACTTCACATAGATCTCCCCTATGATCCAGCAATCCCACTTTTGGGCATTTACCCAAATGTTTACAAACAAGACCACACTAAAGCTACCAGCACAACTATGTTTATTGCAGCATTATTTACCATAGCTAAGATATGGAACCAACCCAGATGCCCCTCAGTAGATGAATGGATCAAGAAAATGTGGTATATATACACAATGGAATTCTATGCCTCCATCAGAAAGAATGACATTGGCCCATTTGTTAGGAAATGGAAAGGTTTGGAAAAAATTATATTAAGTGAAGTAAGCCAGGCCCAAAGAAGCATAGGTCCCATGGTTTCCCTTATTTGCAATATCTAGTATATGTATGAGTCAAGTGGAAAAGGTCAGATAATGTGATGTTAGGAAAATGAACCCTTAAATATGTATTTTAATGTTTTAGTTTCTTTCATGCATGTGTTTCTAATGCATTTATAAGATTATTTCTTTGTTGCTTTGTATGTCCCTCTCCCACAGTGTAACCCCCGCTTTCACTATATTTGATGTCAGTATAACATGTGGAGGAGATGGGGACAAACAAGTCGTTTAAGGATTCAGGTGGACCTGTTGCAACAATGAGAAGTACAAAATGTCATGTCAAAACCAGCTTTACAATGTCGGTGTGGGGGGGAGGGGGGTATAGTTCGGTGGGGGGAGGGGGGTATAATTGGGTGGGGGGAGGGGGGAGGCGGGGCAGGGAGGTGAAGGGTAAACAAAGGAGGAGGCTGCAATGCTTGGTAAGAAATGTATGCATTATCCTGCCCATGTAATTGTAGCCCCTCTGCACAGTATGTTCTCAAATAAAATAAAATAAAATTAAAAAAAAAAAGAGAAAAAAGTAGTAGGTGACAATAATTGAGAAAATGAAGTAGGGTTATGGAAGAATAACTCCCCGAGATTCTTCTGTGAGTGAAATTACTGTTCTTGGGGGAGGAGAGATTTTTTTTTTTTTTTTTTAACTAAGTCTTGCTATGTAGCCCAGGTTAGTGTGGAACTCACTATACAGGCCAAGTTGGCCTCACTCCCTAAACCTCCTGCCTCTGCCTTCTGCATCTGTGTGAATATAGCTTTATTTGAGTGTCTCATTTTAATGCTGTTGCTGTTGCCAGTCCTGGGATCAGGACACAGGATGTGGGCTCTATCTCTGAGCTTTTTTCTTTTCTTTTCTTTTCTTTCTTTCTTTCTTTTTTTTTTTTTTTGCTTAAGGCTAGCCCGCTCCCACTTTGAGGCTTGGGACTACTTGTGGTTTTCTGGTGATTAATTGTCAAGAAGAGTCTCATGGACTTGCCTGTCAAGGCTTCCTTGAAACCCAGATCCTCAGATCTCAGTCTCTGGAGTAGGTAAAATTATAGGTGTAAACCACCAGTGCCCAACCCATTATTTTCTGCCCCAACCCGCAGGACTTCAACGAGGGCAGTGAACCTAAGCAAGAAGGAATGAAGGGACAAAAGACACGAAGAAGGATAGCAAGACAAGGATTCTGATCAAGCTGCCAAATTTTATTTTTCACACAGGGGTATTTATATGCTTAGAATAAGGAAGCTTTTTCATTGGGCGTAGCAGCTGCAGGATGCTTGCTTAGGGCAATGTGAAATGGTGGTCAATAGCAGCTACCTGGTCTTTGTTTGGGGCAGGATGCAAAGACCAGATTCTGTAAATAGCCTCGAGAGATGTTCCAGCCAGATAGTCAAGCTTATCATGCAGAGAGACTCCCTGCAGGGCTCTGGACATCTCCCCCTTTCTTATTTAGAAAATTGACCATCAAATGTTGGCTGCAGTTTTTAAGGGGGTGATAGAGGCTCTGTTCCTCTAAGGGCACAGGGTTTTTCTCCACTCAGAGCGAGCATCCTCACTCGGGGAGGGGAATTTTACAGCCTTGGCATGTTTTTTGAGGAGACGGCTTGTAGGTATGCATGCCAACCGTCATGCAACAGAGCTTGCCACTCAGGGATCTTGGGTTTTGGGATCTCGCGGATCCATCCCCCTGCAGTCTTACCTGCACCCTTGATTTGAGCATTTTTTCTTCCTCCCATAGGTGCATCCTCCCCCAAGCTGAGCGGCCTATAGGTGGAGGGGCGAACCTATCCCTTATGGCAATCGGTCTTGCCAGTTGAATGGTCAGGAGTTATGAATAAGAAGGGTTTTCTAAATAAGAAAAAGAAAGGGGGCTGTTTCCCACTGGAACAAGCTCATGGCAAAAACACTAATTTCTAGATCTCAATGCTGCGGTCTGCCATATCAAGGCGATGGTGATGAACCTGTATGGGCTTAGAAACCAAGAGATTAATCTGTTATTTAAAAAATTCAAACAGGATGGTCCATGTCTGGAGTTCTAACTGCATCTGCAAGAGAAAAGGTATCATCCTGGGGGGGGGGGGGAGGGGGGAAGGTTTCCCCTGGTTTGTGGTAAGCCATTAACCTGTTTTATCAAGTGTTCTGGCAGCCACCTTGGGGCCCTTTGTTCTTTTAAAAGTTGAAGGTGTTTTTGCCTATGTTGAAGAGTCTCGCGTAAAGGTGCCAGGTTAGGTAAAGGGGGGGAACATCTGGATCTGGAGGGGCAGTGGGCCCTTGAAAGGCCGGGTCACAAAAGGGAGAGGTTTTCAGTAAATTGACCAGCAGTCATATCTAATACAACCGATGGGCAAGCCACGGGGGGGGGGGGGGGGCGAGAGGCATTTTGGAGAACCTCCTCTCCTGTTTTTACAAGTTTTCAAATTCCACTATCAAATAGAGAACATTTTAAAACTTCATTAACTAAATTCCAATAGGAAAAGGCCGTAGCAGGAACCTTTTCTGGACCAAAGGTTTCATAATAACCTTTTAAACAATCTCCTACTCTTTGCCATCTTTTTTCATCTTTGAATCCTACAAGTCCTCTATGAATGAGAAAAATAATTCTAAATCCTTTTCCTTAACCCGTGTTCCTCGTGTCTTGAAGGCCTCCTTGAGGTCTGACAGAAATAGATCATGTGACAAATTGCTTGTCCCATGGTGGGTCACTCACCATGCACTGTCCCCACTCTCCTCCTGAATCTGTCTCTCGGCGGGGTCTGTCGAGGCGATCTCACGATCTCAGACTGTATTGGCCAAGTTTTCCTGGAGGACTGAGTTCCTTCCTTAGTCAGAGGCTCAAGGCCCACGTTGGGGGCCAGTTGTCCCGACCCGCAGGACTTCAACGAGGGCAGTGAACCTAAGCGAGAAGGAATGAAGGGACAAGAGACACGAAGAAGGACAGCAAGACAAGGATTCTGATCAAGCTGCCAAATTTTATTTTTCACACAGGGGTATTTATATGCTTAGAATAAGGAAGATTTTTCATTGGGCGTAGCAGCTGCAGGATGCTTGCTTAGGGCAATGTGAAAAGGTGGTCAATAGCAGCTACCTGGTCTTTGGGGCAGGATGCAAAGACCAGATTCTGTAAATAGCCTCGAGAGATGTTCCAGCCAGATAGTCAAGCTTATCATGCAGGGAGACTCCCTGCAGGGCTCTCGACAATTTTCCTTACAAAGACCTGTCAAGTAGAATAAGCTGTAAGCCCATAAACTATGGGTTGTCCTCTGGGAAAGACTTAGTATTTTATGCTTGGCCAACAGAGCTATATAAAAACTGCCATCTATATATACCCACTTGCATGCTGTATTATATGATTTATCATTTATTTGATTTATCATTTATCAATGTCTACCATGGAGCAAGATATTCAGGTAGGTATTTTTGTTGTGGTGTTATTGGTCATGAGGCTTGAACTCAGCCTGGGCGCTCTCCCTGAACTCTTTGACTCAAGGCTAGCATTCTATCACTTTGAGCCACAGTGCCACTTCTGCTTGTCTGGTTGTTAATTGGAGGTAAGAGTCTCACGGACTTCCCTACCCAGACTGGCTTTAAATCACAATCCGCAGAACTCAGCCTCTTGAGTAGCTAGGATTACAGGCATTTTCTAGCACCCCTGGCTAGAAAACATTTATACCTATGCTGAAACTGGATTCTGGTGGCTCACACCTGTAATCCAACTACTTAGGAGGCTACAATTGATCTGAGAATTGCAGTTCAAAGCCAGTTTGTGTAGGAAAGTTTGTGAGAATCTTACCTCCAGTTTACAAGCAAAATGTCTTCAGCAAACATGGTCCAGGTGGTAAAATGGTAAGTGTCAGCATTGAGCAAAAAGGCCAAGGGACAGAATGAGGCTCTGAGTTCAAGCCCCAATACTGGCACAAAATTCAAAAACAAAATAGACAAGTGCCAGTGTCTCATGCCTATAATCCTAGCTACTCAGGAGTCTGAGATCTGAGAATCAATGTTTAAAGACAGTTCAGGCAAAAAAGTCCACATGACTCTAGTCTGCAATAAACTATTCAGAAAAAGATGGAAGTGGCGCTGTGGCTCAAGTGGTAGAGCCCTAGCCTTGGGAACAGAGTCTAGAGACAGTGGCCAGGACGTGAGTTCAAGCCCCAGGACTGACAATAAAGAGGAAAAAGAAAAAGAAAGTTGAGCAAAATGAGTAATAAGGGGCTGGGAAGGTGGCTCAGTGATAGAGTGCTTGCATTGCATGCATGAGGCCCTGGGTTGGATTCCTCAGCACCACATAAGCAGAAAAAGCTGCAAGTGGCACTGTGATTTAAGTGGTAGAGTGTTAGCATTGAGCTGAAGAGCTGAGGGACAGCGCTCAGGCCCAAAGTTCAGGCCCCATGACTGCCCCCCCCAAAAAAGAGTAATAATAGTAATTAATAGGTGTTAATATACCACAGTAATCAATTATAAATGATCAAAACTGAAAGAAAAATATTCACTTGGTATGTATATTATTCTCTACATATGTGTGTATATTTATATACACATATATAAACTCACATATATGTAAGTTTACATCCTTGTATATAAGCAGTTAGGTTTTCCTATATGTACATGGATGTACTTAACTATAGACAATTGTCCTTGTGTAAATATATGCATATATGTAAACATACACACATATGTAAATATATACATATACACATATACAAGCATCTTACTAGGAAAGAAAGCTAACTGATGAAAGTCCCAGAATGTTTAATTACTAAAAGGTTTTGAAAGAAAAGAGCTGACATATCGCCTTAATAATAATTTGACTTGGGCTTGGAAGTTAGCTCAGTGGTAGGCTGCTTGCCTTGCATGCATGAGCCTCTGGGTTCAATTGCTCAGCACCACACAAGCAGAAAAAAATCTGAAAGTGGCACTGTGACTCAAGTTGTAGTGCGCTAGACTTGAGCTGAAGAACTGAGGGACAGCACCCAGGCTCAGTGTTCAGCCCCCATGACTGATAAAAAAAGAAATAAAATAAAATAATTTGACTTTTTTAATCTGTCACCTCTTGCTGTTGAGTTGTTGTCTAAGAGGGTAGGCAGGCAGACTGCACACATGCTATGTTTGGTGGTGACACCAGGACTTTTGCAGTTTGGATTGCTCATGTTGGGGCTGGAGGCAGATAGCTCTGCTTCTCAGTTGTCATTTTTGTTGGCTTCATCAATTCAGAAGTGGTCAAGAACTTCAGTTCCTAATGTGAATTTCCTATTATTCTTGTTTGTTTTTATTGTGAAAATACTGTACGGAGGGTTTACAATTACATGGGCAAGGTAATGAGTACATTTCTTATCATTTCTTCATAGCATTGTTGCCTCCTCCTTTGTTTCCCCTTCCCATCCCTTCCATGCCCCACCCCCCTCCCTTCTGCCCCCAGGCAAAGTTGTAAAGTTCGTTTTTTGACATAAGGACTTGTACATCTCATTGTTGCAATGAGTCCACCTGTATCCCTATTTGAATGATTTGTTTTTTCCCTTCCCCTCCACAAATTATACCAACATCAAATACAGTGAAAACAAAGGTTATACCATGGGAGAGGGAATACAAAGCATCTAAGAAATCAAATTATAAATATGTGAGAAACAATCGCAAAAAAGAACAAACATTTGAATCCTTATCTTGGAGTTTGTTTAGCCTAATATCAACTTATCTGACTTTTTTTGCTTGTCTCAGACATATACTAGTTATTGCATATAATGGAAACCATGAGACCTATGTTTCTTTGGGCGTGGCTTACTTCACTTAATATAATTGTTTCCAAATCTTTCTATTTCCTAACAAATGGAGCAATGTCATTCTTTCTGATGGAAGTATAGACTTGCGTTGTGTATATATGCCACATTTTCTTGATCCATCTACTGAGGGACATCTTGCTTGGTTCCATATCTTTTTTTTTGTTCCATATCTTATCTATTGTAAATAATGCTGCAATAAACATAGTTGTGCTGTTAGCTTTAGTATAGTATTGTTTGGGATCATTTGGGTAAATGCCCAAAAGTGGATTACTGGGTCAAAAGTGGGGAGCTCTATGTGGAGTCTTTTGAGGAACGTCCATACAATTTTCCGAAGTAGTTGACCAAGTTTACATTCCCACCAACATGCAGTAAGGTTCCCTTCTGTCAATATCCCCTCCAGCATCTGTTGTTATTAGAGTTCTTGGTTATAGCCATTCTAACTGGGGTGAGGTGGTATCTCAATGTTGTTTTCATTTGCATTTCTTTTATGGCTAGAGAGTTTGAGCATTTCTTCATGTTTCTATTGCCCATCTTTCTTTCCTCTTCAGAGAAGTTTCTCTGTAAGTCTTTACCCCACTTATTTATTGGGCAGCTGTTTCTTTGAGGATTTGTTGTTGGGGGATTTAATTTTTGAGTTCCAGGTATATTTTAGGTATAAGAACATTGTCGGTTGTACTAATGAGAATTTTTTGAGTGTGTGTGTGTGTGTGTGTGTGTGTGTGTGTGTGTGTGTGTGTGTGTGTGTGTGTGTCTGTGTATTTGTCTGTAGAATCCCAGCATGTTAGTTTGGGTTCAGATCCAGGAATGTCATGTTTAAATGAAGGAGGAAGAGGGTAAAATGTCTTTGCTTCCTTGTGGAGAAGGTTGTTGTGAAATGGCACTATGTGTGACAGAGGTGCTGGTTATTACTCTGTAATGACTAATGCTGATTGAAGGACTGCTTACCCTTTCCATCTTGACCACTTCAGCACCAGGCAGGCACATTTATTCTCTGTGAATGATGTATTTTTCTGGTCTCTACAAGAGACTGCATTGCTATCCCCAGAGTGTTTTGTGAGACCATTGTAATGCAGACAGTTCTTTCAAAATTTCCACCATCTGACACCAAGCCTGGTATTTATTCTTTTTTTTGAGACAGACTCTCACTACCTCTGCCTTGTCTGGTTCCGACCTGGAAGTACAGATACGTGGCACCAGGCCCTGAAGTGGTCCTGAAAGTCGTAAATTGTATAACTGGGGTTAATTTGTAACTCTTCCCAACTAAGAATTAATGAGAGTTGGAAATAAAACAACAACAACAAAAAATAACCCAAAAGCTCTTCCCTAGCATTCCTATGTCCCATGTTTCTTTCTCTCTCCTTCTCTCCCCCCCCTTCATGAATTCTTTTGTTCATCCACAGGAGGACCTAAATCAGGGCAGGAAACCATTACAGAATAAAGGGAAGTTCTATTGTGTCCCCCCTCCTACCCCCACCAAAGCACTGCCAGGCATGCAGCCCAGCAGTCCAGCTACCCAGGAAGAGATCTGAGAATTATGGTTCAAAGCCAGCCTGGGACAGAGAAATCCATGTAACTCTTATCTCTAGTAAACCAACAAAAAGCCAGAAGTAGTGGTATGGCTTGAATGGTGGGGCTGTGTCCTTGAGCCAAAAGAAACTGAGTGAAAGCTCAAAGCCCTGAGCTCAAGCCCCAGAACACAAGTGTGTATGTGTGCACAAGATTGAGTACCTAGCAGTAGGTTTTACATCGAAGAATATAGTACTGGGGCTAGAAATTAGCCAGGTGCCCATAGCTCACACCTGTCATCCCAGATACTCAGGAGGCTTAGATCTGAGGATCGCAGTTCAAAGCCAGCCTGGGCAAGAAAGTCCATGAGAGTCTCATCTCCAATGAACCACCAGAGAACTGGAAGTGGTGCTGTGGTTCAAGTGGTAGAGTGCCAGCCTTGAACTGAAGAGCTCAGGGACAACGCCAAGGCCCTGAATTCAATCCCCATGACTGACCAAAGAAACAACAACAACAACAACAAAAAATACTCGAGTCTCACTGGACACTCTGTGGAAAATGTGGGTGGGGATGGGAGGGAGAGAGCAAGGGAAGGGGAACCCGGTCCACAAAGATGTCACTGTCACCCCTTTGGATGTCACCTTTATCATAACTAAAAAAAAATCCAAAAATCAAAAAAAAACTAAAGTAACAGGAAAGCAAAGAACAACCACTAAAGTCTCATTGCAAAAGTTGAAACTAGCGGCCAGAGTAGGTTAACAGCAGATGGGGGAGATGGCGCTGAAGCCAGTCAGAAAAATTGCAAGGGCTGGGCCCTTGGGCAGAATCAAAGGAAAGGGAGAAACAGCCGGGGGGCAGGGGAGGGGGGTCCTCCCTCTCTCCCCCTCTGTCTCTTTCCTTTGCTCTTTCTCTCTCCCTCTGTCTCTCTCCTCTCCTTCCCACTTTTCTCTTTCTCTGCTTTCTGGCCACCATTATAAGTGATACTCTTCTTTTCAACGGTCTCCCTGCCTCAGTTGGTAGAAATCTCTGCAAGGAGTCAGGATAAGACCTTCTTCTCCTGGAGTCGTTCCCATCCAGCGTTCCATCAGAAAGACAAGTGCCCATGAATACAATGACTGGATGTCCAGTGGAGTTTCTAGAAGGTGAGCAGTAGGCTGTGACCAGGGGATAACTGGGTGCTGCCCCAGCCACGGACTCTTTGGGAGGGGGGTGGTGAGGGTTGAAGCTGCTCCTCCCACCCAGACTTTCTGTCTTTTCCAAGTGTTAGCCAGACTCAGAACTGCCTCAAATAAATGTGACACTTCCTCCTGTTCCTGGAGGCTTCTCTAGAGGTGGAATATTGCTTTGAGAAGAACAAGACCAGCCCTGTATCAGTCCACTCTGTATCCTGATGGATAGAATGAGGACACCCCGTCCAGAGCTTTGTTAAACATGTTAGGCCGACTGGGCCTTGGTGTTCACACTTGTCATCCCCACTACTCAGGAGGCTGAGATCTGAGGAGCATGGTTCAAAGCCAGCCTGGGGAAGCAAAGGCCATGAGACCCTTATCTCCAGGGAACCACCACCACACTGGATGTGAAGCTATGGATCAAGTGGAAGAGCGCCAGCCTTGAGTGAAAAAGCTCAGGGACAGCACCCAGGCCCTGAGTTCAAGCCACCGCAGAACTGACACCAAAAAAAAAAAAAACAAAGGAGGAAGGATACAGTACTCTGATGAGATCCAGCTTTGCCAAACCTCCACCCCTGACCTCTACTCACCTCACCTTCTGCTCTGGAATTTTGCTTCCTGGGATGTTGATCTCTGAACCTCCTTTTTACCACCCCAGCTCCTGACTTTAGCCCATCCCTAGACTCCAACTCTTCCTCCCCACCCCCAAACTCCAGGTGAGGCTCTTCTCTGTTTCCAATGAATCTTCTGGGGGCATTGTTCTTTTTGGAGAGGAGGAGCACCCATTTTGTCTTAGCTACTTCCCTTGAGTTGTGTTTTTTGGTGGAGGGGCAGAGCCTCCGGCTGGCTCTGCATAGATTCTTTGTTCTCTTTTACAGCCAGGGGCCAACTCATTCTGAGGAAGGGCGAAGCAGCAGGGGCTAACTTTGGAATCAGGATTTTCTGATGTATTACTTACTTACAAGGTTAAATAATATTAATAAAATAAGAAAAATATTAAAGAAGAAATTATATGGGCTAACCATCCACCAGCTAGATGTGTCCTACAATGCAGTGTTTCCAACCAAGGCTCTGGGGGAGGAAAAGGATTTGGGAAAGCAAATTAACAAGTTATTCAGGCTTGGAAACTCCCTCCTTCCTTTCCTCCCTCACTCTCTCCCTCCATTACCCTCCCTGCTACCATCCCCACTCTCCTCTTTCTTTTTCCCTCCCTCACTCCATCATTCCCTCTCTCCCTTCCTTCCTTCCTCCTTCCTTCCTTCCTTCCTTCCTTCCTTCCTTCCTTCCTTCCTTCCTTCCTTCCTTCCTTCCTTCCTTCCTTCCAACTTCCCTCCCTTCTATAACATTGAGACTTAAACTCAGGACCATGAGCTCTGACTTGGCTTTTTGACTCAAGGCTGGCACTCTACCACTTGATCCACACCATCCCTTCCAGCTTTTTGGTGGTTCCTTGGAGACAAGAGTCTCATGGACTTTCCTGTCCTGCCTAGCTTTGAACCACGATCCATAGCTCTCAGCCACCTGGGTAGCTGGGATGATGGGCATGAGCTGCCGCGTGCCTGAATGCCCTGATGGGTTTATAAAATACTTCCAGTGCCTTAGGTGGGGGGCAGCTTTAGTTTTTTACAAGTAGTTAAGCAATTTTGCCAGCACCATGTATTGAATAGGCTATCTTTCTTCCATTCTATTTTTTTAGCTCCCTTATCGAAGATTAGATGGCTATAGGTCTTTAGGTTCATTTCTGGATTTTCAAGTCTATTCCATTGGTCCTGGAGTCTGTTCTTGTGCCAGTACCAAGCTGTTTTGATTACTAGGCCTTTGTAGTAGAGTTTGGCAAAAGACATAGCTCCCAAGATCAATAGAAAGCCCATGGATTGGGAGAAGACCTTCATACAACAGACAAGCGTCTCAAATCTAAAATATACCTGGAAATCAAAAAATTAAATCCTCCCAAAACAAATAGTCAAAGAAACAACTGCCCAATAAATAAGTGGGCTAAAGACTTAAAGAGAAACTTCTCTGAAGAGGAAAGAAGAATGGCCAATAGACACATGAAGAAATGCTCAACCTCCCTAGCCATAAACAAAGCAAATCAAAACAACATTGAGGTACCACCTCACCCCAGTTAGAATGGCTAAAATCAAGAACTCTAATAACAACACATGCTGGAGGGGATGCGGACAGAAGGGAACCTTACTGCATAGTTGGTGGGAGTGTAAACTTGTTCAACCACTTTGGAAAGTATTATGGATGTTCCTCAAAAGACTCCACATAGAGCTCCCCTATGAGCCAGCAATTCCAATTTTGGGTATTTACCCAAATGATCACCGACAAGACCAAACTAAAGCTACCAGCATGACTATGTTTATTGCAGCATTATTTACCATACCTAAGATATGGAACCAACCCAGATGCCCCTCAGTAGATAAATGGATCATGAAAATGTGGTATATATAGACAATGGAATTCTGTGCCTCCATCAGAAAGAATGACATTGCCCCATTTGTTAGGAAATGGAAAGATTTGGAAAAAATTCTATTAAGTGAAGTAAGCCAGGCCCAAAGAAACATAAGTCCCATGGTTTCCCTTATTTGCAATTACAAGTATATATCTAAGACAAGCAGAAATGTCAGATAAGTTGATACTAGGGAAATGAGCCCTAAAATAAGTATTCGAATGTTTTTTTTTCCTTTAATGCAATTGTTTCTATTATATTTATAAGATGATTTCTATGTTGCTTTGTATCTCCCTCCCCCACATGTAACCCATGCTTTCACTGTATTTGATGTTGGTATACTTTGTGGAGGGGAAAGGAAAAAAACAAATTGTTTAACTAAGGACACAGGTGGATCCATTGCAACAATGAGATGTACAAGTCTTTATGTCGAAAAACGAACTTAAGAACTTTGGTGGGGGGTGGGGGGAGGATCTGGTGGGGGGAGAGGAGGATTATGGGAAGGGTTGGGAAGGGGAGAAAACGAGGAGGCAACAATGCTTGATAAGAAATGTACTCGTTATCTTGCCCATGTAATTATACCTCCTCTGTATGGTATTCTCACAATAAAAAATTAATTAATTAATTAATTATAAAAATAAACACTTTTGGTCATTACCCATTGTTATAAAAAAGAATGAATTTTTATAGCTTTTTTAAAATAAAGACAAGTACCATTAAAAAGCAAACTTTTCTGTTTGTATGTGTTTGATTTTTGTAAGCTTATACTACTAGAATATACATTGAATATTTGTCAAAATTAATTTTAATATTTGAATAGTGCCCATCTTTAAATGTTTTGGTCAAGACAATATCTTTGCAATGAGTGATTTTGGATGCTTTTTCTTTAAACATTTATGATTTTAAGAGGGTTATATAGTATTTACAGCTGTTCTTTAAAATTGTGCATATAAACAAAATTAGCTGGGACATAAAAAGTGCTACTTTAGTGAATGTGTATGCATAGCAGAAAAATATAAAATTTATATAAAATGGATACTGTTTCTGTATAAATTTTATCATCTTTAGAACACTATGTATAATAGATAGGCTAATAAGGAACATATAACTTTTATCACTAGAAAAAATACACATTTTTATTGGTGCATAAAATAAAATTAGTATATACATAATTATGTGTAATTGTTATATATCATGGAATTTTGAAAGATTTGTATTCCAGGAAACCATCATCACTATCAGAAAAAATATTTTGCACTAATTTAAGAAATTATTTGCTCCCTTTGTGGTCATTCCCTGCTTCTCTGACTTAATATCTATTTATTTTATTGTATATAATCTTGCATCTTATTTATGTGCATAATTATATGTTATAAATTCATACATATGAATTCCTACAGTGGAGTCAAATGAGACAAATAAGTCTCCTTTAGACTTTCTTCTTCTATGTAGAACATGAAATCAAACTGTACTTGGAGTTCAAAAGTCACATTTTTATGAAGAAGGAAGAAAGTCTATTTGTACCACTAGATTAGTTCTTCAGTAAATTAAATTCAGATCTATTTTTAGGTGAAAACATTTTCAGGACATGGCCAATTTCTATTTTGTGAATCATCACTAAGAAAACATATATGGACGCTGCATTGATTTCAACCATTTTTATTGTATATTTATACATTTGGGTCAGTATTCATGAAGGCACACTTTACCTCTCAAAGGTTGTGTTTGGTCCCAGAGTCCACCTCTTTTGAGTTTATTAGAGGGTCATATAAATGAGCTTAAAGATGAATCTACCAGTGGATCTTTTTTATTTTTCTATCGAGATTAGGTTACACTATATAAAATCAAGGATAGTTTAAAAAATCAAATTTCTTCCTCTGTTTTGAATGGCCCATTCAATAGTGTAACTCAAGGGCATTGGTGCAGGGTGATTATTGGCAGTATCCACCTCCTGTCTAAGGAGGTCCAGAAGTCTTCAAGGCCTGAGATCATATGTACATGAGAAAATGAGAGGGAAAGACATCAGGAATTACATTCAATATCTGAAAAATTATGAATTCATTTATTTGTTCCAAAAGCCATTTTTAAAAACTTGCTTAGTATCGTGTTTTGACAAGCAGTAGAAATTATAAGTAGAGAATGAATAGGATTTCTGAATTTAGCCAGAACATAATGGCTCTATTTAATGTCTTAATAACATACTCCAGCATTTTGACATCAACCCAGAGGAAAAAGGAAACATATTTTATTTGAATTAGGACAGTTTTGCATTAATTTGATGTCAGAAGTATATGCAACTATCTACCATATGATATAAGGAAGAAGTTTTCATTAACCTATAGAACTGAAACTATCAATTTGAAGATTTCTAATGATAGAATTGCTATAAGTTTAATAAAAAAAAGTAAAATAGGAGGGGAAGGAGGACCAGAAGTAAAATGAAAATTATTAATTAACTGAAAATTTATTGAAATGGCCATAGAGAAGCATACAAACAATACACTTTCTACTTAGTATTGTTCTGGTTTAGTTAGCAAAAAAAACGTATCTTCATAGTAATAATTGATCCTTTTAAAGGCGTCTGTATCTCAGTCACTCTTGATTTTAGTGTCAAGTATCACCAATCTCCATTTAGTCACTATTGCTTCTTTACAACACTCAAGTTTAGAGCACTTATTTAAAGCATTTTTAGAAAACACAGATATTGGCTGTCACTCTTCATGGAGTCTGTCCCTGTAATCTCCATGAAACCACTTTACTAATCCAGCTCATTCCAGTTCATTTCAGCAGGTATATACTAAGCACTTACAAAGTGGCCAACAGTTCGTTTTCGACAGGACAACTTGTACTTCTCCTTGTTGCAACGAGTCCACCTGTATCCTTATTTAAACGACTTGTTTTTCCCCATCTCCTCCACAAATTATACCGACATCAAATATAGTGAAAGCAGGGGTTATACTGTGGGGGAGGGACATACAAGGTAACAAAGAAATAATCTTATAAATGCGTTAGAAACAATTTCATGAAAAAAAAACATCTAAATACATATCTAAGGGTTCATTTTCCTAACATCACCTCATCTGACCTTTTCTGCTTGACTCATACATATACTAACTATTGTAAATGAGGGAAAGCATGGGACATATGTTTCTTTGGGCTTGGCTTACTTCACTTAATATAATTTTTCCAAGTCTTTCCATATCCTAACAAATGGGGAAATGCCATTCTTTCTGATGGAGGCATAGAATTCCATTGTGTATATCTACCACATTTTCTTGATCCATTCATCTACTGAGGGGCATCTGAGTTGGTTCCAGATCTTAGCTCTGGTAAATAATGCTGCAATAAACATAGTTGTGCTGGTAGCTTTAGTGTGGTCTTGTTTGTAAACATTTGGGTAAATGCCCAAAAGTGGGATTGCTGGGTCATAGGGGAGCTCTATGTGGAGTCTTTTGAGGAACAACCATACTACTTTCCAAAGTGGTTGAACAAGTTTACACTCCCACCAACAATGAAGTAAGGTTCCCTTCTGTCCACATCCCCTCCAGCATGTGTTGTTATTAGAGTTCTTGATTTTAGCCATTCTAACTGGGGTGAGGTGGTATCTCAATGTTGTTTTGATTTGCATTTCAAATTTTATGGCTAGGGAGGTTGAGCATTTCTTCATGTGTCTATTGGCTATCCTTCTTTCTTCTTCAGAGAAGTTTCTCTTTAAGTCTTTAGCCCACTTATTTATTGGGCAGTTGTTTCTTTGAGGATTTGTTGTTAGGGGATTTAATTTTTTGAGTTCCAAGTATATTTTAGATATGAGACCCTTGTCTGTTGTATGGCAAGTGAAGGTCTTCTCCCAATCCGTGGGCTTTCTATTGATCTTGCTAGCAGAAGCTGTTTTGCCTTGCAGAAGCTCTGCAACTTCATTCAATCCCATTAAAGCTTATGTCATTTTACATATGGTAATATTTTGAAGTACAGATGAGTACAAACTATGGAAGACATGAAATAAAGTCTAGAAATAAGAGCCATGTATTTCTTTTATTTTCAGGAACTCTTCTTGGTGAAGATAAAAAATTAGGGTTTATTTACATTTTTTTCAAGTGAGAAAATTTATTTGAATATATGTTTAAGTATTTCAAACTTTATGCATATTCAATTCACTTATGAGAATAAAGTCTGTATCTTATAGACAATTGTTAAGAAATGTCAAACTTCAGAAAGATGATATAATGAATTTGTTTTTTTCAAAGTATACATATTGTATTATCATATACCAGTTATTAAATGTATCTGTTTTAATACATTTTGGCATATATTTCCTTAAGTAACTAGTCTGTTTAGGTAGATTCTAAGAATTTAATAAAACACATTAGCAATTTATGTCATTGACCTCATTTGTTTTTGCATAGTTTTAAATATTAGAAGGAAAACAATGCATACAGAAGTCACTTACAATTCTTTCTATGGAAATTTCAAAAATATTTTACTAGCGTTTTCAAATAGTATTTTTTTCAACTGATGGTCAGTTAACAATTTTCAAAATATAGCAAGAACATGACGTGTTTTATTATATCCAAAATTACCTCCTTGTGAAGCATTTTGCCTAGGTTTACTAAAACCACAATGAATATTTTCCCAATTTTAATCCTCACTTGCTAGAAGTTTATGTCTCATATCATCCAGAGATGAATACAAACTTTAAAGTGAGTTAGAATCATGGATAACCTTGCCCTTCATTTCTAGCCTACCTAATTTCCAACTATTTGCTATCTCTGTCTCATCCTTAGTAATGCATAACAGGCCCTTGACTTAGCCCTATTTCTATTCTCGTTGCCTGGGGTCCTTTTCTCATATAATTCATGCAAACTGTGTTTCTACTGAAGATCTCAGCTCAAACATTTTTCCCCTGGTAGTATAAATCCCCATTAAAATTGCATTTCCCTCATGTAAAAAGTCTTTCTGTTTTAAGCTTGTTTTATTTTTCTTTGCATCAATTGTCACTAGTATTACCATTTCCTAACTCCCCCCCCCCACAACACACTTGCTTATTTTTACTTCTACCCCCATAAGATGTTAATTTCCAAGTGAGGAAGAAAAAATTATTAATTCTGGACTCCAGAGAATTATGTTCATAATCTACTTTGAAAGCTGAGATCTTGAGGATTACTGTTGGGAACTGGCCTAGCCAAAGACTCCTGGGATATTGTACACTATGTCCAGCTAAAAAGCAGGCCTGAAGCTGTGGCTGAAGAAGAGTACCAGTGGAGATAACAAAAGGAATGAAACGAGGCCTTGAATTTAAACCCCAATACCTACAATACATTTATTGAAAAAAAGATAAGAAAATAGGAGTGTTATTATTTTGTAAACTAGACCAAATCACTGTACTTTTTGATCTTACATATGCTATGATTTGATTATGTATTGAATTTCCAAATTCATGGAAGAATTTACCCAAGTCTTATTTCAGTGGCATGAAGAGTAATGCTTACCAATGAAGCATTACATAATAATTAGATTAGATTATTTCACTATAATGGATCTGTAACTGTGTCTTGAAGAACACATGGATACTAAAATATACAGAGTTCCCTATTTTATGTGGGAGCACAGGAGAGATTTCCCTTTGTACTTTGGACATTGTATTTCTAGAATTGTGAGCCTATAAATCCATCACTTTGTATATGCCTACCTCAGGTGTTTTATTACATGACAATATAATAATTTCATCCTGGAGGGAGTATTTGTAAATCACCTGAGTGGATGACATTTAATTTTAATGCACAAGTATTTGTGTAAAGAAACATTTCAATGACCAGTGAGTGAGATATAAAATAGAAGTTGATAAAATGTTGGTTTACTAAATAATACACAAAATATGAAGTGGGGAAAGATGTTAATGAATAAAGATACAGAAACTACTGCCCTGCTTAAAAATTGTAGCATTCTGAAAAAATACAATTTAATCTGATTGCTTGTTATGTTTTATATGAAAATATAACTGTTAACAAAAAGCTGAAGTCATGTAATATAGTAATTTACAGCACTAGTCCATTGATTAAGTCCCAGCTAGTGATATTAAAACCGTTTAAATAACTTTATAGTATGTATGTTAATGTGTTATACTCCTATAATTTCTAATTAACAGGTATGTTTGAGAGTTACTGCTTAAAAAACAAAAGTAATATTTCCTAAAAGATCCAGCTGCTAGTGGCACACTCCTGTAATTCTAGCAACTCAGTGGGAGGAGACTTTAAGGTATACAATTTGAGACTGCTTGAGTAATCTGTAAGGTTCTCCCTCCAAAACACACAGCATAAAGCAGAGATAAATATTAAGGCCAATACACGATATAACCCCTGTTTTCACTGTATTTGATGTTGACATAATTTGTGGAGGGGAAAGGAAAAAACAAATTGTTTAACTAGGGATACAGGTGGAGCCATTGCAACAATAAGATGTACAAAATGCTATGTCAAAAACAAACTTTACAACTTTAGCAGGTAGGCGGTTGTGGGGGGGATTGGGATTGTAGTCATCGAGGTGGGAGGGCAGAGATGGTACAGGAAAAACAAAGGAAGAGGCAACAATACTTGATAAGAAATGAATTCATTACCTTGCCCATGTAATTGTAACCCTTCTGTAAAGTATTTTCACAATAAAAAATTATTAATAAAATATCTTTCTCAAAAAAATATGAGGGTCGAGTAATAGAGTGCCACAAACAAACAATCCAAGAGTTCATGAGGTCTTTAGTTCTAATCCCAGTACCACAAAAATGAAATAAAAATACCAGAAGCCCAAGAACTCATACCCTTCTTGAATAACATGAAAATAATTGTATTCCTTCTTTCACAAATGTTCCCATCTGTCATCATGATTTCGCAGACACTATATTCCAGAGTTATGCTGAAGATACCCCCAGGTCTTTTTTATTTTACATTAAATAGAACGTGGCTAATTTCTATCGTAAAGTAACAAAATATTCATGGGATTATCCCCAAACAATGTGTTTTGTCTTTTAGGTTATAGATTTTTGTGTATATTTTTCCAAGTAGCGATTTGGAAACTTTTCTTCTTATTTTGTTGCAATAAGAGACACTGAGTCTTCAAGATCATGAAGGTTATTTAGCAGAAAGAAAGAACAAAAGATATAGGTGATAAAAAAAATACCTCTTGCCTGGGAGCTACTTTCTAAGAACACTAGTGAATGTTTGATACTGAAGGACATTGGACTCTCTGTATGTTATGGTTTTCACTCTATACCTATACCCTGGATTAATAATAATGTTTTTTTTTCTCACAGGAAGAAAATCATGACTTTTCTTTGGTATATCTACATTCTGAAATTTTCTAACTTACTCCATCACTATTATGGTATTTTTAAACTTCTACATCACTTCAGAAATATGAATAAGAAAACCCAAGCCTCATGATATCAACCAGTAATCGGTTAACTGAGATATGTCTTCAGTGACTGACAGGTAGGAAAACATATCCTGTGGCTACACGGCAGGACCAGTGTGGTTGCATGAAACAGGTTAGTGTGAGATTTCATCATTTTAACTAGAACATCATGCAGTGTAATACTTATGAGAGGGGATGAATAGAATTGAGAGAGATGGAGGAAAATGACTGAGGCAGTGGCATTGATCAAGCAGCATCATACTCACAAATTGACATGTTAAAGTGAAACTCCTTGTACAACCACATAAAGGTAATTTTAAAAAAAATCAAAACACTGTTTAGTTCTAGATTTTTTCATTTCATACTTTCACACCTCAGTAGGCTGACACCAAATATGTTGTCTACAAAAAACAGTTTAGGAGTGAGTCAAATCAAGTCTAATTATTTGGAAATGAGGACTTAAATTAACTGCCTAAAGACAGCGGTGTTTAAACTTGAAGATACCATATCTGTTATGCTTGTTTACTATTGGGGCTGTGGGGGGAGAACAAAAATGGCCTTAATTTTTCAATTGCCCCTCAGGATAACTCATTTTATTTGGTTTGCCCGTGCTTGCTATCTTGTTAGTTTCTCTGCTTTGTGTTCAATCCCATCTGGCTCTCATTTTCCACTGTGTTATAGGCCTTTGGACTACATCCACTGTTTTTTGGCGGGGGGGTCCGGTCGTGGGCCCTTTTGTAAGTGTTTAATCACGTAGTCTGGAATCTAGACACACACCCCCTTTCCCAAAATACCACAAACAAAGCCACACTAAAGCTACCAGCACAATTACTTTCATTGAAGCATTGTTTACCATAGGCAAGATATGGAATCTATCCAGATGCCCTTCAGTAGGTGAATGGATCTAGAAAATGTGATATACACAATGGAATTTTATGCTTCCAGCAGAAAGAATCACATCATCCCATTCAGAAAGAAATGGAAAGACTTGGGGAAATATCTTATTAATGAAGGAAGCCAGACCCAAAGAAACACAAGCTCCATGGCCTCACTCATTTGTAAGAATTAGTATATGTGTAGCATATTCCTAGCAGAAGATCACAATAGCTCAATAGCTATGTACATATGACCATATAAAATGATGCTAATCAAAATGAGCTACAAGATATGGAAAAAGAGGTGTTTTTTTTCCTTTAGTGTACTGTTTGCATTTATTCCTTTTTTTCTTTCACTTTTTCCTTTGGCTTATTCCCTGTTATCAGTGTTTTTAATTTTGGTACCCTTTGTCTTGTATATAATTTATCTGATTCAGGGAGGGGAAAAGTGAATATGAAAATGATGAGACAAAGGATAAAGGGTAAACCAGTGCAACAGTGATACTCACAAGACACTACATTGGATCTTTACAACTTGGGCAGGAGGGGAGTTGGGGGAAGGGAAAGTGGGAGAAACAAGGGAAGGAGTAACACTATTCAAAAGAAATATACTTACTGCCTTACTAAAGTAATTATAACCTTTACAAATTTTAGAAAAAAGGAAAAAAAGAAAGAAAGAAAATGGCAGTTATGCTGTTATAATCCTCTGAATTAGAGCACTGGGAAAGTTAGGGCACTTTAAGAACCTAACAATATATACCTACACAAGTACATCCCGGTTCATACCTGGCTACTATGTATCAAATATTAAGCAACATTAGTAACAGAGGATAAAAGTAGTGATGGCACATCTCTTCACAGAGAAATTCACTAAAACCAAGCGAAGAAAAGATCATCATTAGCAGTATGAAAGGGGGATATTTCATCCTCCCTCTGTCCCCCAATACCAGAAAAAATACTCATGCATGAAATCTTCTCTTAGGCTTCTAGGACTGTAAGTTGTATTCAGATATTTAATATTAAAGCTTAGGAGACTTTTTAATTCTAGTTACTAATTTCAAAGTAAATGAGGTAATATTTAAGGCAGTGAAGAATGAACTTTGGAGTCAGTAGAATCAATGTTAAATTCACCTTGTCTACCCTAAAAATTTGCTGTTCCTATTTATTTACATTTTTTCTCCTATACCTTTGGTTGTTTAATGTAGTGATATATTTTTTGGCCATATTGTACATCAACAATTTGGTATCCAGTTCTCCCACTTGTAGGACAATTCTTCTGGAAGATCTTTTTTGAGGACTCTTGTGAGCCCCATGATTCCTCGTTCTTCCCATAATAATGAGATTGGGGGCAAAATGGAATGAATAATAGGAGGAATTGAACCCTCAACAATGTAAACTTACCACTTATGTCAGGGAAATCTACCTGCTATATAATCTGAATTTTTCTTTACTTTTCATTTCTTTTTTTTCTTTTTTTTCTTTTTTTGCTATTTAAGTTTTTATTTGCTTGTAATGTTCAGTCAGCATTCTTTGCCTGGTCCATCTGTGTGGAGAATGTGGAGTTCATCCCTCATTGCTTTTTTTTTTCTTTTTGCATTCAAGTCTAGTGCTATATATCTATATATACTCCTTGAGCCATACTTCTAGCTTTTTTTTTTTCAAAACTTTGGCAAAGTAGCAGGGTATAAAATTAACCCTCAAAAGTCAATGTCTTTTCTGTATGCCAACAATGAGAAAAGCGTGTCTGAAATCAGGACAGCAACTCCATTTGGATTTTTCTTTAATATTTTTGCATCATTTGTGGAGATTGTCCCTAAAAGGTTACCATGTTAAATTTACCTCTATTTGAATTACTTCTATGATCCTGGATCAGTCTATAACATATAGACATATCAGAGTCCTTGATTTGACAGAATGTACCATTGCTGGTTAGTTGTGGAACCAATTTACTTCTCTTTCTCTTCACTAAAAATTTGACTGCATTTGTAACAATTGCTGTATCTAATTTTGACTATGTGACTCATTCTGGACGGTGGAACACGTTTGGGAAAGATAGAGGTCTCTTGTAAACTTGGAACATAAATGCTTCCATTTATGTATATACCATTTTCTATTTTCTAGGTTTTTCATCTTTTGGAGGGATTTGCTGTACACAGCACAGGCTTAGAAGAGTGTATAGATGCAAGACAAAAAGGCACAATTGTATCAAATTCAGAAGTCTGATTTTAGAATACTCACAGAAAGAGCATGAACAAAGCCTCTGAGACTTAGTGATTTCAGCACTCTGACTGTAAGCAGAATTGGATTACATTTATCCTCTAGTTATATTGTGTTCCATAAAATCAAAATATTTTCTGGGCATTTAACTTTATTGTTTAGGCACAATCAATAAACACTTGAGAATTGTTTCCACATTTATGATCTGTGGGACATTACCTCCCACCAAGGGGCAGCTTTACTTAGTGCCATCCATCAACCAAAGAACTGTGAAGTGACTTGTTCAATGTATAGGTCTCATAGTACTATCTGAAAGCTTGTTCTTCGATTTCAGATAAATAGCCAATTCCTGTACAATTTTAAGATAAGCATGGATTAATTGCTGATATGCTTTTTCTTTGCTATCAAAAGTGAGCAAAACAGATTCAGAAAATGTGCCCATTTTGTAGAATTTATATACTTGTCATTTTGCAGACTTGCATTTGTGTCTATATGTATATAAGAATGTTGTTACATATGTGCACATATATAAACATTTCTATTCAGTATATACTTACATAATGAATGGTTGTTGATGTGAATAGGCCATCTTAGTCTCTGATAGCTGAAATGAGTCATCCTCAACTTCCAAATACACCTTTCCCAAGAAATTTAAGTTGTATGTGTGTGTGTGTGTGTGTGTGTGTGTGTGTGTGTGTGTGTGTGTGTGTGTGATTGTGTTTGTCTGTGTGTATATTTCCACATGCACACATATTAAAGATGTAACAGAATTAAGACCTACTATGCTTATATCTGCAATTCTGGATACTTAGGAGGCTGAGATCTGAGGAACATGGCTAGAACCCAGCCAAGGTAGGAATATCTATGAGATTCCTATTCCCAATGAAACAGCAAATAGTCTGAAATGGAGCTGTGGCATAAGTGGTAGAGAGTTAGCCTTGAACACCGATAGCACCCAGGTCCTGAGTTCAAGTCTCAGCAACACACACACACACACACACACACACACACACACACACACACACAAATTTGTTCCTGTGATGGGTACTGGTGGTTTATCCCTACAATCATAGCTACTGTAGAAACTGAGAAATTAGCCCTGTAGTTCAAAGCCAGCCCAATTAAAAAAGTCTTTGAGATTCTTTTCCCCAATGAATTGAAAAGAAGCTGAAAGTGTTGCTCAAATAGTGGAGTTTCAGTTTTGCCTAAAAAAAGCTAGACACAGTACAAAGTCCTGAGCTTAAGGATCAGTACTGGCACGAAAATTAATTAAGTAAGTAAGTGCTTTTTAGAGCTTCTGTTTAATACAATGCAAAGCTTCTATTTAATGTAATGGTACTTTCACAAATGTCACCAGAGCTCTAAAGCAAATGTGTTATATCCAGGCAGCTCCACAGATTAGACTAGACTATTTGTCTCAAAGACAAAAACAATGAGGAAAGGGTTGAGAAAAGAGCTTTAATTAGTGTGGTCACATTAGAAATAACTGATCAAAGTGTTCAGTTATCCCAAGCCTATCTGTGAAGGGCTGTAATAACTTTGACCTTTTATTGTAAAAGAGTAACCAAAAATAAAAATTAGCGCTTTGTAGAGCTATTAGTTTTGAGAACATGTTGTGTTGTCAGGCTATGATCTGCCTGACCATTGTCTCAGTTTTAAGGATGGATCTAGAAGTCTGTATTGATGTGAGCATTGAATGGGTGAGTAATATGTGCCCCAGTAGATGATTGTTTCTGCTGAGGATGAAACCTGTTTCCATCCTGGGGCTATTGCTCTCCCTTGAGGAGAAATCTCATCATGGGAAGATTTGCCCCGTGGACTTTATGGTTGCTGACAGTTATTTGTCATAAAGACATTTATCTATCACTCCAGCCATTTCTGAAATCTAAGGGAAATATTGAAGAAGAGACTTAAAAGGGGAAAAAATTGAAGAGACTGAATGAAGCCAGAGAGGGATAAAATGGAATTAGAGAACTGATGAGCTGTTTCAAACACAGATGAGCCATATTACAATTAGATCAGTGGCTCGAACTCTGATGCTTCAATGTTATATGATTCCATTGTTAGAAGCTTAAAAAAGAGCTTAAATCTGGGAGTCCCAATAGACAATGCAGTAATCTACAACTGAGTTCTTTCAAGTCTCCATATATGTCATGATTATCCCACCCACTGTTTAGCTTGAATGTAGAAAAATGGGCTGATGCAATCAGAGCCAAAATTAACTTGGTTATCTTGTTGTCCCTTTTAATAGACACCTATTCTCAACCCTGTTTCTGACCTAACATCATTGTGAATATTAAGTAACATTCTTAGGATGTATTGTTAAACTTAACAGACCACTGGCTTCTAAAAATGGAGTGTCAGGCTCTAGGCAAAACTCAAGGATTCTGTACCTGTAGTCCATTCACCTGCCCTCATATACATACATACATACACACACACACACACACACACACACACACACACACACACACACACACACACACACATATATATAAAGAGATGATAATTACTAAAAGCAGGGAGAGAAAATGTATTACACAGCCTAAGCAGCCACAGGAAAATGGGAATTTTGCACTTTAGCCAATCATCTTTGGCCACCTGAGGTATAAGCAAGAGCTGTAGGTTAAAATAGGCAAAGAGATAAGAGCTTATAAGAGAGTGCCAGATATAATGAATTAAAGGTCTCAGTTATGAGTATGGGCTATTGACCATTATTTCTCCATACTCTTGGAGGTTGTAGAGAAGTTTCTATTGTTACTGGCATGACTTTAGTGATATGCACCAATGCCTGAAAGGTGACCTGCCGTGATATTGTAGCTGCTCTCTTCTTGTGGAATAGTTTATTCTATTCCATCCTTCCTTGCATTTTTCCTATCAAATTGGCTGCTTAATGTAAGCATCACCATCTTGCAAGAAACTGATTAAGTTAAGCCAAATCCTGTCAGAGGAATTATTCTCTCTAGGACCTGAAGGTCTGCCTGACCAAAGTGACAGAGAGCCAGATGAGTAAGAATTATTTTTCTGATAAGTTCCTACTTTGGCTCAATGTTTGGTTGATTGCTCAGGTAAACTTTTAACATTTTTCAAGTCAGCCAATAGCACAAGGTTGTGAATGTAACTTCTGACTAATCAGAATGATGGACAATAATGCATTAAGGAGTACCCACCCACCCAGTATATTTTCTTATTTGGCTACTGTCCATAGCAAGCCTTTCTGCAGGCACAAACTTCACCTTTTGAAGTTCCTTTGGAGTTGATGTACTTATTCCTATGTGACATGCAATATCCAGAACTATTTCCTTGCCTATTAATACTTTCATTGATTATTATTGTTTTTCTCAATGATGGGGCTTGAATTCAGGGCCTAGGCACTGTTCTTGAGCTTTTTCTCTTAAAGATAGTGCTTTACCAACTTAAGCCACAGTTCCACTTCCATTTTTGGGTGGTGGTTAATTGGTGATAAGAGTCTCACAGATTTTCCTGCTTGGGCTGGCTTCGAACCCCGACCTACTGATCACAACCTCCTGAGTTGCTAGGATTACAGGAATGAGCCATCAGTGCCAAGCTTGAAATGAAATTTTTAACTATTTGGATTGTAATATCATAAGTTGGCTGAGATATTAACTAACTCTATTTTATAGGTTTTTTTAGAGTTCAGGTTGGGATGAGAAAATTGATGGGATATTGACAACATTAGAGCATTTCCTATCTTATATTCCCTTATGTTCTATACCATCGCTCATCATTCATCGTAAATATATTTCTCGGAGAATTATTTCTCACAAAAATAGTGTCTTTTTGAATAGCACTAACTCATTGCCTTATAATCCTATAGTGAAAAATTTGGCATACATTGCACATCTCAAAGTGCTAGTGACCTTGATTCATTTCTTATCTCCTTCTGTTTATCGCTGGAACTACTTCCCTCCTGGTTATTTCCCTCCAACTTCAAAAATAACAAATGCACACCAATTTCTTCACATGTCACATCCACCTCACCTGTGTTTCATTGTTACATCTCTTTCTGACCCACCAGGGTTGGATTCTCAACTATTAAAGATTTATAGTAGACTAGGCTCACCCCAGTTGTCCATGTTAACTTTCCCATTTCAAGATGTTTAAACTTTGTCACATGGGCAAGGAAAATTTGTCGTCATACTGTAAGGAATTCACAGGTATGTGGGACTTACATATGTCTGCATCTCTGAAGAGCTGTTATTTCTCTCTCCCATACAGGACCTTCTTAGCAATGGACTATTACAATACAATACAATTAAAAAAGGAGTTACTGGGCAAAATTTCTAGAAAAAGTTCTTTAGCTAGCAAATACTGAAGTTTATTAGACCCTTTCTTGCTTGATCATGCTCCCATTATGCTTTGTGAACTATAATCAGTTTAGCTAACCCTCTGAGATCAGAGACAAGCACAGAAAAAGAGAAACCTAGAAATTACAGTACAGTCTCCAACCTGCCTACATTAGAAACTTCTATGTAAAGGAACATGTAATTCTTATTTGATTTGTTACTGTTTTATCTGGCTTGTTTATATAGCTTTTGGATAAATTCCTAGTTAATGTACTTCATCAAAGTAAAGCTGAGTTTGTCATTATAAAAGAAAGATCTATGGGGATTTCAGGATGCATTTCTTAAAATATGACTTAGAATATCCATTCAGCAACCTCTCTGGAAGCAGGCAGTCTTTTAACTAGTTGAATCGACCAACTCCAGAAACTTGGACAAGGCAACTTATATAAAAAAGACAATGCAGAGCGGATGTTTTATTAGCACGTTAGCTGTAATTAAGCCAACAGTCAGACATCAATATAAATGTCAGTATTATAAGAAAATAGATTTTGCTGCAAGAAGAGTATGGTAATATATTTAATTAGAACAGTAATTGTTTTTTGAATAAGCAAATCTTAGCCTGCTACAGATAATATTAGTGTGTTAAATTTGTCACGTATACATTCATTTATCTTATTAAAAAACTATGTTATCATGCAAAATATTAAAAAAGTGCATAATACTTGAAAATATTGATATATCTAGAAGAGGTAAAAGGCATCTTATAGCTAAAGTTTGAAATTAAGATTAATCCTGAAGCTTTAAGCTTAAGTTATACAAAGCATTAAATGTGCTCATAGTCTTTCTTTCATTCATTCATTCTTTCTTTTCCTTTCTTTCTTTCTTTCTCTCCCTTCCTTCCTTCCTTCCTTCCTTCCTTCCTTCCTTCCTTCCTTCCTTCCTTCCTTCCTTCCATTTTTTCTTCCTTCCTTCCATTTTTTCTTCCTTCCATTTTTTCTTTCTTTCTTTCTTTCTTTCTTTCTTTCTTTCTTTCTTTCTTTCTTTCTTTCTTTCTTTCTTTCTTTCTTTCTTTCTTTCCTCCTTTTTCTTGTTTGCTTGCTTGCTTGCTTGCTTGATTACTGTCAGTCCTGGGGTTTGAACTCAAGGTCTTGGCATTGTCCCATTGCTTTTCTGATTAAGGCTAAAAATTCAAGTCTGAAAAAAATCAGATTTTTAAAAGCCTATTTTCTTTGTCCATTCTTGCCATTTTTTTAAAATTAAATTTTAAATGTTAGAATTGTATATGCTATGTTCACATAATATAACACAACAAGCATATTTTAAGAGTATACATTTACATGATATTTATTTTGAAAAGATATCCGATTGGAGAAAATGTATAAATTGATTTAAAATTCTAATCTTATTGTGCTGATGTCCCCACCTACAAGAATGTGTGCATTCCTCGGGAACCCATGCACCCTATTTTATTTGGGAAAAGAGATTGATGATTAAGAAAAAAAATGATCAGAGGAGCAGACAGTATCATCGATGATGGAGGCAGAAGTTTGTGATAAAAGCTCTTAGCCAAAAATGGCTAAGGAATTCCAGCATTGACCAGAAGGCAAAAGAAAGACATCCAATAGAGTTTTTCTTCAATGGGAATATATCTAAGTCAACACATAGATTCTGGAATATGTCTCCATTAAATAACCTTTTAATTTGTCCATTGTTGTACCAATATTGGGCTTGATATCAGAACCTGGAGCTTTCACTTATCTTTTTTGCTCAAGGTTGGCTCATAAGCACTTGAACCAAATCTCCACTTCCTTCTTTTTGGTTGTTATTTTGGAGATAGAAATAAAGGATTTTCCTAGTCAGATCTCAGACTTGAATAGCTTTATAGGCTTAAGCCACCAGCTCCCCGGCTCTGTATTGCTTTAAGTCATCCAGTTTGTATTGATTTGTTATAAAGCCTCTGTAATCTAATAATAGAGCTATCATACAAATACAGTTTATCTTTACTTTTATCAAATTATCATTTTTTCCATCCCTTTGACTGGGGGAAATTTTGTAAGAGTATTAGCCAGGCACAGGTGGCTGACACCTGTAATCTTAGCTACTCAGGGGGTTGAGATCTGAGGATCATGTTTCAAAGCCAGCCTTGGCAGGAAAGTTGGTTGAGAATCTGATCTCCCATTCAGATACTCAGAAGTGGCACTGTGACTCAACATGGCAGAGATCTAGCCTTGGGCAAAAAAGCTCAGAGACAGAGACTGGGCCCTGTGTTCAAGCCACAAAAAAGAGAAATTATTTTAAAATCAGATAAAAGGTAGCTAATTTAATGTATAGCTATCAGTCTAGTTCCATTGACCTCGTACTTACCCAGATTATTTTAGTTCTCATTACAAGAAATAGGAGAATGTGAGAAATAATGCCAGAAAACACAATTTAAAAGCTGTAACTTGCAACAGAAATAAGCATCTCTATCTCAGAAGGCCAGAAAAGAGTTATCCATCAATAAGCAACACTAAGAATACGAATAGAAGGTTTGTTCACAAGGCTTAAGCTCTCTCCTCTGACATCTTCAGGATCCTCCTCTCTTCTCTGGAGAATAAGATAACTGCTCCTTCCCACAAATACACTTATATTCCCTAGCAGGGGCATAGTCTAGAAAATTTATTGCTAGGATTTTGAAGGACAGGTTATGTATTCAATGATATTCCAATTGCTTCTGCTCTGAAAACAGTTGACCATCCAATTTTGAAATACAAAGTCAATATATGTGCTAGAGGCCAATTGCTCACACTTAAACTCCTAGGTCCTTGGTGGTTGAGTTCTGAGAATAGAGGTTTGAAGGCAGCCTAGATATTTAAATCTGAGAGATTCTTTCCCAGTTTACCAGAGAAAGCCAGAAGTAGAAGGTGTGGCTTGAGTTGTAGAACTCCAGTCGTGAACGCAAAGGCTAAGCAGGAGCATCGAGGCCCTTAATTCAAGCCCCAGATATATCTGGAACACACACACACACACACACAGAGAGAGAGTGAGAGAGAGAGAGAGAGAGAGAGAGAGAGAGAGAGAGAGAGAGAGAGAGAGAGAGAGAGAGACAGACAGAATTTCACTAAATCAGTCTTTTCCCTAGAATAAGAGTGGTTTGTTGGACTTCCATTAAACCTCTTATGTTTCCATCTGGAAGAGATAGATTACAAAATCATGAGATACTAAGGAAACTTCTAGTGTGAAAATCCAATCAAAGCAAGATGAGGAAAATGAGCAATGTGCTCAGGTACAAAACTATAGTAGGAAAATGGAAATATGTGTCCACAAGATCATAAATTTCTTGAGAAATATTTTTAAAAACTTTATGATAAGAATGGAAAACATTATATAATCAAAAAAGGAAGTTAATCTGTTATTGAAGTTATTCTAGTAGTTAAAGCCTTATCAAAATTATAGTTGTTACAAAATTGAGGAACAAAGCTAAGACAAAGGGCTCAAAGACTCAATATTCTCATGAGATGGAAATAGAGTCTTTCTCTGGGTCGGCCCAAAGAAAGCCACACTCTTTTTGAAGCCTGTGAGTCTTAAGCCTAGAAGAAACAAAATAAACTATGGTTTAGCTCCAAACCTAAAGAAACTGTTAAGATAATAAATGAACTTTATCTTCCACCATCATGTCTGTTGTTTACAAATATTAAAAAATGATAAACCATATCTTGATGGGTGTAGACAGCTTTGCCCTAAAATGATTTGGTTGACATTATGTTAAACTCATTGTGTCTAAGATGTGGAATAAGCCACCCATTCAATTTAAGGGAAACATATTTACAAGGTAGTGAATGGGATTTGGCTGAAAATGAAATTCTTGTTGACTTAAATTAGTAGACAATAAATGATATTTTACATGGAATAAGTTGTACAAATATATACAAAATATTACAAAATGATAATTATGGTAAACCTATGGGTTGTTTTAAATCTGTGGTGGGTTATACATATATGGAATATATGCAAATGAAATTAGTAGTTGCCTATTCTACATGTTTTCAACCACTCTCATTCCATTTTGAACCAAGGAATCAGAGAATAGGCAGAGAGGGTAATGTAAAATATACAGAGGAACTGTGAGCAGAATGTGGTAATACTAATGGCTTCCCCAATATTCTTAATGTAGCTGCAGGAAAATGTTCTGGTTGCAAAGAGGGAAAATATTTTGTTTTGTTTTTCATGAAAAACTACATTAAAATGTTATGGTAACTTTTTAAGTGATGACTATTTCAAAGACTTCTTTTTTCCTCACATGAAAATTACTGAAGTATACTTCACTACCCTTATCTATGCTGGCTTTCTGAATCATTTTATTTTAACAGCTATTTCTTTTGAGCATGAAGATGCAAAGGATAAAAATAGCTTGTTAACACAAATTAAAATAATAAAAAGAAAATTTACAAGAATTAGAAGAAAAATTATTTGTCAAATATATTCTGATATCTGCTAAAATTACCCACCATTTTATGTTTTTAGAAAAAATTCAACAGTTACATGGACTCTCACATGTAATATATACTTAGAGGCATGGAATCAGAAGGATAATGCCTCGAAATTAGTATAAGCATTGAAGTAAACTAGATCTCATCTCTAAAATATCAACAAAATGCTACAATAGAGGCTTGGTTCAGGTGGCAGACTGCCAGCCCAACAGGCAGCAAGCTTAGTGCAATGTGAGGCTCTGAGATCAAAGCCTAGAGTATGCAAAAATTGAAAAAAAAATTCATGAACCTTAGATTTTATGGATCTAGTGATCTAGTATTCTCTTTATTGATGATAAAGATCACATTTGGACACACTAACCTGGGGAAAAAAGTACAAGAAAGAATTTATTGTGCATCAAACAGGTGGACCGGATGCAACAATGAGAAGTACAAGTTGTCATGTCGAAAACGAACTTTAAAACGTTGGTGCGTGCGGGGGGGGCGGGATTAGGTGGCGGGGGGTGGGGGTGGGGGAGGGAGGCTGGGAAGGGATGTGAAGGGTAAACAAAAGAGGAGGCTGCAATCCTTGATAAGAAATGTACGCATTATCCTGCCCATGTAATTGTAACCCCTCTGTATGGTATGTTCACAATAAAATAAAATAAAATGAAAAAAAATTTTTCATAAACTAAAAAAAAGAACAATGGGAAAGTAATCATCATTTGTATGATTACTGTTTTACAAGTAGAAAATATCAACTATGAGATCTCTTACTCAGTATTTTTCTACATATATATGAATTATCACTGATAATTAACATTTATATATTAGTAGTAATGTTGAAAGCTAAGAATTACAGACAATTTCCAGCACCAATTTCTATGCTATGAATATGACATAACAATAAAATATACACATAAATATCTGTGGCATATTATATATGCTAAGCATATGTACATAATATCTATAGCATAGTATTTTAAATTAAAATGTTCAACATAGTATGATTATAAAATAGTAATAGTAATATAGACATATTATTTAATGTCAGTCACTTCATGAAATAGGCAGGATTTTTGTCTTTATATTACTTATGCTAAATTACTACATATATACCATATATATTATATGTAAATATAGTATATAATATATATATACATATAGTTCTATCTATCTATCTATCTATCTATCTATCTATCTATCTATCTATCTATCTATCTATCTATATTAGAGTAAGTTCTTCCTGGAAAAGGTAAAGTGTAAGAGTGGAGCTAGAATTTGAAATTATGTTTAAAAATTCAACAAGACTCAATTTGGGACTGTATAAAATTTACTCTTGCTTAAAAAAGCCTCTTGAGTACTTGAAAAGAATATGGATTCTTTTTCATTTTGTAGAATGTCCTTTAATAGTCTTTAAAAACTAGTTAATTTACTATGTTTCATGAAACACCCATTTTATTACTTAACTTCATCAGATTCTTCTTTGAGAGTATGTGGTTAGAACCTCCAACTATTACTGTAGAAGTGTCTGTTTTTTCTTTATGAATTTTCTTGTCCTTCAGTTACTGTATGCTTATCATTTTATTCTTTCTTATTGTATCTAATGTTTTCTTCTATATTCCTGCTTTCATCATATTTTATTTTATTTATTTTGTGCTAGTATCAATGATTAAGTTTGGAGTCTAAAGATCTTGCTCAGCTATTATGTTCAAGGGTGTTGCTCTATCACTTGACCCATGCTTTCAGCATAAAATTTTATGGGTTAGAGAGATGTAGTCCAGAATACTTTTCTACTCAGGCCTTAGACTCCTGACTAATTAAAATTCCATATGTGAGCCATTGGTGCCTGGCAATGTTTCATATTTGAATTTAAAAATCTATTTTATCTAAATTACATCTAATCTCCTGTTTCCTTTTGTTACTATTTTCAAGGAATCCTTTTAAAACTCAGCTTCTTTGGGCTGTTGGTTTTCAACTCAGTCTTACAGACAGCATTAAGATGGATGAGATTTTTTTCAAGGGAGACAGTATTTCAAAAGGGTTCCCTGAGAGCACCTTGCCTCTCCTACCAACTATTAGTATAATAGGCAGTTACTACCATGTGATTGCTTTTAGTGTTTTAGTGAGCTAATCTTTAGCATAATGTTTTCAAAAGAAGACAAAGAATAAAATGAAGTGGCTAAGGACACTGGGTCCTTAAATTCCCTGTGTGTTGCTTTAGCTAGGTACACATGGTTGGAATAGGTGTATGTACACAAGAGTGGATTCATCACTCTGAACGTGACTTAGATTCTCAAGAACAGAACACAAGATGGCAACAGAAGTCATCAATGTTTGGAGATCAGGATAACGAAAGTCCATCTTGATTTCAATGTTGGGTATAAGCTTGTCCAGGAACATGTCCATGCTCCATTCAACTAGGCTGACAATGAGTATTTACTGGGATATTATGTACTGAATGAAATTGCCAGGAAAATCCTTCAATTTACTGCTCAAATGATCACCTGGAAGTTGAAATCCCGATTCTAGAGAGACCTCATGTATATTTGACCCATGCATGCCCAAGCTTGTTCTTCTTTGCCATCTTCAAAGTCATATTGCCCAATATTTTATGTTTAAAAGTTATTTGAGGGCTGGGAAGGTGGCTTTGGGCTGGGAAGGTGGCTCAGTGGTAGAGCGCTTGCCTTGCATGCCTGAGGCCCTGGGTTCGATTCCTCATCACCACATAAGCAACAAGAAAAAAGCTGGAAGTGGTGCTGTGGCTCTATTGGTAGAGCGCTAGCCTTGAGCTGAAGAGCTGAGGGACAGTGCCCAGGCTCAGAGTTCAGGCCCCACGACCAGACCCCCACTAAAATATTCTGAGTTTCATCATTCAAACATGAGCGACGGTTTTTCGAAAATGAGATTCTCCCCCAAGGACATTTTAATAATAATTTGATGATCTAAGTATTAAGAACCATATTACTACTATGAAATATTTATTCTTATGGGTGAATCTGGCAGAAAACTTCTTAAATTAATCTGTTCTGTGAAGTTCGGAGGAATTTTAGATTTCATAACACCAAGGAAATGGCTTTTTTTTTTTTTTACCTCTGCATTGATTATGTCAGTGATAGTGCTAGTTGTTGAGTTGGAATATTCTTTGCTAAACTAGATTTTGTTGTACGGGCTAGTTTCCCAAGTAGAAAATAAATAAGCAGACTTGAGTAAAATTCCTCTAGCTGCCATCGTCTTTGGATTTAAAATAATGCAGAACCTGGGCACTGTTTCTTAGCTTTTTAGCTTGGGGCTAGGGCTCTACCACTTGTTCCACAGCTCCACTTCTGATTTTGGGTGATGAACTGGGTATGAGTGTCTCATGGACTTTCCTGGCTGGGTTGCCTTTGAAAGGGGAACCTTTTGAGGTTCCATTCAACCTCCTGAATAACTAAGTTTGTAGACATCAGCCACCAGCACCTAGCACAAGATATATATTTTTTAGATGTAGCTACTTAAGCACATGATTTAAGAAGTAAAATGTGAATCTGGTGGGGGGGGGTTCTAAGAAATAAAATCTTTTCTAAAATATTGCATTTTAATATTTGGAATATGTTGCAAGGACATTTTCTACTTCACATACGAAAACTGTATTGTTGATGGGTAGGTTCTTATTATTTAAGTTAACATTTATTGAGCACCTAAAATTGGTTTCAAGGAATATTACTGATGTTTTATGATTCAATTTTCTCATTTTTAAGAGTTACATTAATTAACTCCTCAACCTGCTTGGTGATAGTCTCACTTTTTTTAAAAGATAGTATTTTTTCCACGTCATTTGATACAGAAGAATGGCTTTCTCTTGCTTTCAAGCCAATAATAACGCTAAAACTAATTACATGCCAACTGTGTGATAAGGACTATGCTGAGAAGACTTTTTTCTATTAATCCTCTGAGCACCTCATGAGGTATTATAGTATCCATTTTCAGATAAGGAAGCAGTGTAATGAAACTATGTTACTTTCCTATGATTATATGGCCAATAAACTGTAGGTCTGATATTTGAATCCAGGTTTACTCAGGCTCAAAATACATACACAAGAAAAAATAATTTCCTATTAACATCTTAGTTTAAAAAGCTGAGTTCAAGAAATCAGAGTAAGAGATGACACAGATTAAGAGTATGGGGAAAAAAAAGTGTTCATTTCCTTACTCACGGTACAAATATGTGGTAGAAGCCAATGGAAATTAATTCAAATGAATCATTTGATTTAGAGTCTTATGGGCTATGGGATGATTCATGTACCAGAGCACCTAACAAGCACAAGTCCCCAGTTCAAACCCCAGTCCCATCAGCAGGGGGAGAGGAATGGAATTGGAAGCTTACATGCAATCCTACCAATGAGCAATAGGGTTTACAGAAAAATAACAAGATAGAAGATGAGATACTTAAGATGCTAGGACAGCATCATATACTATTTTGCAATGTAATAATGAAAGAGTTGAAGCTGGTTGTAAAGAAAAATGCTTCCCTTTACTCATAGTTCCAAAAGATCTAGAATATATCACCTATGGCTTGAATGGATTTGAGTCAGCACCTCGTGATGATACTCCGAATCAGTGTAGTATAGCAAAGAAAGCAAGTATGCCTGCAGAACTAGTGGATGGGAAAGTTAAGTTTCTGGCTCACTTTCAGAGTTACTAATGTAAGGCCTTAACTCCCTCTTCCTGGATCTAATCAGATACCCATAAAAATAAAGATTGTTTATAATGACAGGTCAATAAGAATGTGAAAATTTTAAAAAGGGAAAAAATGTTTACTAGTATTAAGAATGCTTGAAGAACATTTACACTAACAGCAAACTTTTTCCTTTCTTTTTTGAATTAAGTGTTTTATTGTGAAAATACTGTACAGAGGGGTTACAGTTACATGAGCAAGGTAATGAGTACATTCCTTAACAAGCATTGTTGCTTCCTCCTTTGCTTTTCTCCTACCATCCCTTCCCTCCCACCTCCAGGGCTACATCCCCCACCTCACCCCTCCACCCCTCAACCCCTCCACCCCTGACTAAATTGTCAAGTTCGTTTTTCTGTCTTGTACATCTCATTGTTGCAATGGGTCCACTTGTATCGCTATTTAAACAATTCGTTTTTCCCTTCCCCTCCACAAATTATACCAACATCAAATACAGAAAAAACAGTGGTTGTATTGTAGGGGAGGGACATACAAAGCAACAAAGAAATATCTTTTAAATATGTTAGAAACAATAGCAAGGAAGAAAACAAAAAAAAACACTTGTGTCCTTATATTGGGGTTCATTTGCTTAACATCATCTTATCTGACCGTTTCTGCTTGTTCCAGCATATACTTATTTATTACTGCAAATAAGGGAAACCATGGGACCTTTGTTTCTTTGGGCCTGGCTTACTTCACTTAATATAATTTTTTCCAAGTCTTTCTATTTCCTAACAAATGGGGTGATATCATTCTGATAGAGGGTTAGAATTCCATTGTGTACAATTTCTTGATCCCCCCAGTAGATGAATGAATCAAGAAAATTTTTATTCTTTCTGATATTGTGTTGCTATATAGCCTGAATTTGTTTCAACCTCTTTGTGTGTGTGTGTGTGTGTGTGTGTGTGTGTGTATTTGTCTATGTGCCCCTGCATCCTGGTGTTGCTAGGCTTTCTTGCCCACAACTAGTGCTCTAACATCTCAGGCAACCCTCTAAATCAGCTTTTTACTAGTTAATTGGAAATGAGATCTTACAGGCATTTCTACTTAAGCTGGCTTCCTACCATGATCCTCTGATCTCGGTCTCTGGAGGAAAGCTAGCATGAAGAATGTAGAACGAACTATATAAATAAATAAATCAGATAAGAAACACTGATGTGAGTATACAGATATCAGAATTTTTATCCAGGGCCATCTGTGGTGGTTCTTGCCTGCTATCCCAGTTACTTAGGAAGAGAAGACTGTAAGAAATAGTTTGAAGCCAGCGTGTGCAATTAGTGAGGCCCTGTCACACCAAATAGCTGTACAATGTAGAATGCAACTGTGATTTCAGCTATGGTAAGAGGTGTAGGCTCAGCAGCCCTAGGCACCCAAAATAGCACCTTATTTGGAAAATAAAGTAAGAAAGAGCCAAGTAAGCTCAAGTGTTATATTGCCTGACTTGTAAGCACGACTCCCTGAGTTCATGTGCTAAAACCTACATGACCTACATATATATGTGAATATATATATGAAAGTTCATATATATATATATATATATATATATATATATATATATATATATACTTGAGTGGAAAATGCTAAGTAAAGACTGTAAGCTACTGAGTTCAAAACCCAGTACTGGCAAAAGAAGGAAAAGGAAATATTCATAAACCTGGAAAAAATATATATATAAAGTGAAGATAAGTAATACAAATTCTTTGTGAATTTTAAATAAAATAGTGGTGTGGCAAAAATGGCATTCATGATTATGTTTCTAGGAACCATGATTTTCTAGAATCTATTCAAACAATTTTAGTTTTATTCCCAATCTAAAAGATGTACAAGGGCAGAGAAAGTGGCTTAGTGGTAGAGTACTTGCCTAGCATGGATGAAGCCCTGGGTTCAATTCCTCAGTACCACTTAAACAGAAAAAGCCAGAAGTGGAGCTGTGGCTCAAGTGTTAGAGTGCTAGACTTGAGTATAAGAAGCTCAAGGACATTGCCCAGCCCTGCATTCAAGAAAATACTCTAGTTTAAATATTTTAATAAATTTAAATAGTAGTCTCAAGAAATGAACAGGAAATATGATCATGCATTTCAGAACGCCAAAAAAAAACTCTACCCTGAAATTTATCTATGTGAGTAGGGTCTAAATTATGACTTATAAGTGAAACATGGGAATATATACCATTTTCTCAATTTTTCCAGGTTTGTGAATATTTCCTTTTCCTTCTTTTGCCAGTACTTGGTTTTGAACTCAGTAGCTTACATTCTTACTTAGCATTTTCCACTCAAGGCTGGTGCTCTACAACTTGAGCCACACCACCATTTCTATTATTTTACTAGTTAATTGGAGTCTTTCAATTGTCCCCCCAGGTTGGCTTTGAACTAGGATCCTTAGATCTCAGACTACTAAATTGCAAGGATTACAATCATTAATTATCAGCATCCAACTAAATATTTTAAACACATATATATTCAGTGTTAGGAAACCTAGAAATGTAAATGAATTATAATATCCTTGTATGTTTATTTACATACTACAAACATCTATACTCTTCAGCATTAAAAGTTTGAAGAGAAGAGAGAGAAGACAAGGGAAGGGAGGAGAGGAGAGGAAAAGAGAGAAGAGAGGAGAAGAGAAAAGAAGAGAAGAGAGGAGAAGAGAAAAGAAGAGAAGAAGAGAAGAGAGGAGAGGAAAGAAGAGAAGAGAAGAGGAGAGAAGAGGAGCGGAGATGAGAGGAGGGGAAGGGACACAGGAGAAGCAAGGGAAGAAGAGAAGGACAAAGATGAGCAGAAGGAAAAAGAGCCAAGAAGAAGAACATGTTGGTGGTCAGACAGATTGTTTATGGGACAGAAAGAACAATGACAGCTGAAGCAAAAGGAGGAGTGAGTAGAAGAGCAAAGAGGAAGAAGGGTGAGAAAAAGGGTAGGAGGAAGTAGAGGATGAAGAATGGGAAAATCAAGAAAGGAGAAAAGAAATAATAAAAATGTTGGCAATTTGGGGAGTAGCCTATGTGGCAAAAGGGTAGCCTTTTTATCTTAAGCAAAGTGCACATAATAAAATTCTTAGAGAATTAGAAAATACAAGAGAAAATGCAGCTGGATCGCCAGTAAAGATCATTTTTCAAAACATATAATGCAGAACTTATTAAATGTTCTTTCCTTACCTAAGCTTGGCAAGTTTAAGAAGTTCTTTTTACTCTAGTTTCTTTTTGGCCTGTGTTTTAGGAGAAAAAATTCAAGTTGGAAACTATATTTAACAGTAGACTTTATTGCAATTGTCTTCATTGAAGTTTGTGAGACATTTACATTACTTCTGCTCTCTTTTTAAAATCATTTTCCATAATAATTGAAGGTTTTGAACTCTTTCTGTTTATGTGTCATCAGATAAATTCAATTAATGCTTCTATTTCAATGATCCTAGTTTCTTTTGTTTAATTTCATGTTTTTTTCTATTTGTTATAGAAGTTATCCATTATTTCTGTGATGATTACATTAATCTTTTAATTTAGTATTTCTTTGATTCTAATCATCTCCCTTATAAAAACTGAGCAGCTGTGTGATATAACTTTCTCCTATTTCACTCAGATTTTATTTTTCCACACTTTTAACCACACAGACTAGATTTTAAAACTTTAAATCTGCTAAATTATTACCCTCACTATGTGCATTCATTTGATTTGTTCTTCTTAAGTTTACTAATATTTTCACTACAATATTTTACAATATTTCTTACATCAAAGAAATTCCATAGATGTTAAAATTTCAACAATGCTATGACTAATTTAACAAGAGTATATTTCATATGGGTCTCATGTTCAGAGATAGGCCCTGGCTATATTTACATTCTTCCTCTCATTTCCTAAGTTATTGTGTGTCTCCCATAATCAAAATAAGTATATTGCAGTTGGATTAAGAGTTCAAGTATTATAGGCAAAGATACTTGGCTCAGAGATAGCAAAAATATCTATTTCTTTATTTTTCTAGAAACAAACATGAGATTAAGAAGAGGAAATTGTTCCATTGGTAATTACAGGTGGAATTTCAGCCAGTGATGGGAATAATCTTGCTTACTGGACAATGGGACATGATACTATTGAAGCTATTTTGTAATAAAGATAAATATTGATTTATTACTTCTAAGTCTGTAATGCTACATAGATGCCTCCTTTTATGCCTTATAGTATGTGTGTGTGTGTGTGTGTGTGTGTGTGTGTGTGTGTGTGTGTGTGTGTGTGTGTAGTTCTCTGCAGTAAATTGACTTGTTAGTTACAATGTCTCACAATCTAGTATAGATATATAGGTATTTTTGAAAGTATTAATATCTAATGTATTTGTGTCATCTGTGGGTATTGTGAATTTTATAAAATAATATTATTTAAAATGACAATGGAAAGACATAGCTCAAGTCAGATTTGTTTTAAATTACCTGATCTAAATTCATGAGAATTAATTACTATAGACTATATGAGACTTACTATAGACTGTATTACTATATGAGAAATTAAGAGAAGGCTTTACTGTGTTCTACCAAGAGAAGAAATCTGGATTGGTCCTGAAATGAGTTTTGGATTTATATTGACTAATTAGAAAATGATATTCACTGTGAGTATTTGAAAATGGAAGACTTAAATACTTACTATGGAAGTGACTAAAGATTTCAGCATCAGTTGATATTATATTTTACAATTGAAATATTCTGGAAAGATCAGTCTTCATTTGTGAGAACTTTGAATATCAGTCTGGAAGTGTAATTTATCCTGTAGGTAATAGGAAACAGCTAAATATTTGAGCAAGAACATGACATGATAAAAGGTTCATTTCAGGAATATTGAGCTATGAGATTATGAAAAATGAATTGCAAGATGGAAAAAGATTGCTCTTGAAGGATTAAGAACCTATCACAGAAGAGAATTCAGCTTGAAGAGAAGTAACAAAAGCCCATCTTAAAAGGATGAATTAACATTTTAGCATGCAGAGATAAGATATGAAAGTAGAAAGCAGAAAATTAGTAACATGCAAATATTAAAAATCTACTCTAATGAATAAGTCAGATAACATAATTAATTTTCCTGGGAATAAAAGGAATTATAAGCCTTCTGATGCTGTCAATAAATAGAATCTTATTATTTCATCAATGATTATATAATATCTCTTCAAAATAGTATTCTATAAATTAATAAAAATCTATAAATTAATAATATATATATAAATTGATGCCTTGTGAAGCAAGGTGCTATTCTCTCACACCTGTAATCTTAGGTACTCAGGAGGCTGCAGTCTGAGGATAGCAGTTCAAAGCTAGCTCAGATGGGAAATGTCACAAGACTATCCTCAAGTGCAAGTGTGGCTAAGAGATAGAGTACCAGCCTTGAGCAAAGAAGCTAAGGGGCCGTGTGAGTGCCAGTACCAGAGAATGAATATATATGCACATTTGTTTGTATATTTATATATCTATATATAATATATTCACATATATATCCATATCTCCTCGTTTACAGAACACTATACTATTGCATAGAATATAGAATAGAATATATTATAGATGATTAATAAAAACTTATGTAAAAGTTTATATGTATGTATAACTCCTATGCATAAAAATATATAATATATGATATATATAGAATTGAAAATTTAACATACTATATTATAAAATAATTATAGCATAATATATTGTAATATAACTTTTATATAATATATAATATATAAATATAGAATATAGAATGAGCTATATATAAATTTTGAATAAATAATGCTAATTCTATAATCTACACTAACATTATATACAGAAGGCTTATTCAATATTTCTATATTATATATTGTGATATGCATATGATTAACAAAAACTTACATAAAACTATTCTATTATTCAAATCCTATGTCTGAAAAAGTTGTAAAAGTTCCATCTAATTTTTTTTATCTTCCAAGATATCCCTATTTCATCTATATTTTGATTTCCATACAGTCATTTTTTGAATAATATGTGATTTCAAGAGACTATACATCATGCTCTTCCTACACTTTAATGAGAAAAGTTATGTTTTGAAAATATATTACTTCAATTAAATGAAAACAATTCTTTTTAGCAAGACCTTGAATTTTAAGGTAAAATATTATGGACAAATTTAATTCAAATAAGTGGAAAGAAAGACTTTCTATAATGTTTGTTTGTCCTATGAGTTCTCCTTGGGATATTCAGAAAATAAGTTAACTAGCTTTGTTTATTATATGGTCAACAAAATAAATTTCAATAAATATGAGCTACTTCTTACTCTCATGACATCTTATTTCTATGTACTATACTGATATGACAAGTACATTTTCTACTCTAAAACTTATCATGCACTTGACACCATAATAAGTATGATTCCTGGAGATTTTATCTAAGATTCTCCAATTGTATCATAATAGGCCTCTTATAATGTTAGAATTCCGGAATGTATGAATAAAGTCACCCAGATGTATAGTAAACGCACTAGCAATCAAATTTAGATATAATTTAGGAATATTCCCCTTCTGCTCATACCTCTTTCATTTATTGAGTCTTGTGATTATTAAGACATGGTCCATTTTTGTTTTTTTTGTGTTTGATTTCTGTTTCAGATGTATATCACATTGTCTATTTGTATGCAAGCTTTCTTGACTCACCCTACTATGCTAAAATCTACCATATTCAGCATACGTGCTACACCCATAAATTAACTTTCAGAATATCTCCAAGGTCATTATTACAAAAGGTTATTATTGTTGTTAAGGATAGTGAATATGTGAAGTACAGGCATTGTTTCCTTCCTTTTTGAAATTTGATTTGAGATGGTGAGATAATAATTTTGAAAGAAGTTACATAGATATATAATGTGATCTTCAAGTAGGGTCTTTGAGGAATTGTTGTTGTGTTGGTGTTGGTTTCTTTTTCCTTCTGTTGCTTTTCATTTTAGGAAAAGTTAAAGCTGAAAATTTTGGATAAGGATCAAAATGGTCAGTGTTTATATTCTGGGAGAAATTAGCTCCAAGTGTATTGACAGGATCTATAATACAATTAGCATAGGCAAATTTTCTGAGAGCCAGGGACTTCACTAGAGAATGGGAAATCTCTCAAAAAATCTGTGGAAAAAAATTCTTAACTGAATTATGTGTTTTTTCATGGAAGAACTCCAAGATTATAAACATGGTCCTGGGCATGCAAAACCTTTCTCCATGACATCAGTACAGATTGTAGGTAAGCAGGTTATCACCACTGTTCTCCAAGAAACGTAATCATCCTAATAAAGACTGCTAGCTAGCTTTCCTTCATTATTAATAAAATATCAGATACTTTACAACAGCAAGTTCCAGATGGTCTACACACTCAGTTGTAGCACATGGAGCTACACCTGTTATGTTAGTCACCCCTGATGTTATTTCCTAAAGAAAATTTCCTTGAAATTCAGACAATATGGCTTTTTTTTTACATTGCTAACTGTTCATCTGCTTTTATTTTAATACTAGTTATTGAAAATAAAGGAAACCATGGGACCTATGTTTCTTTGGGCCTGGCTTGCTTCACTTCATATAATTTTTTCCAAGTCTTTCCATTTCCTAACAAAAGGGGCAATGTCATTCTTTCTGATGGAGGCATAGAATTCATATATTTATATATGATATATGTGTGTGTGTGTGTATATATATATGCCACATTTTCTTGATCCATTCATCTACTGAGGGGCATCTGGGTTGGTTCCATGTCTTAGCTATTATAAATAATGTTGCAATACTTACACATTCATGCAAACTGATGGAAAGGCTTTTGTCTCTATAAATGTCAAACATTATTTAGAGATCTGTTACTGACATTCTGCTCATGGCTTCATATAAATGCTGCCCTTTTACTTTTTGAGAGTTAACATTTCCAAAGGATGTTGATAAGACTGTTTGTCCCAAAAGTTCCAAAACAGAAAGAGTTAATATTAACTTAATTTGGAGATAACAACATATAAACCTATTTCACTAATGTTTATGTATCCAAAATTCAGTATTTTTACTAGGAAATCTTAAAATACAGTTTAAGTTCCAATGTTTAAATATTCATTTAAAATGTCTTTATCAGGCTGGCCACTGCTAGTAGCTCACCTCTATAATCCTAGCTACTCAGGAGCCTGAGATCTGAGGATCACTGATCAAAGCCAATGTGGGCAGCAAAGTTCAGAAGATGCTTTTATTTTTTTTCATTTTTCTTAGCACCATTTGTTTAAATTTTATTTTATTGTAAAGATGCTTTACAGAGGGGTAAAAGTTACATGAGTAAGGCAATGAGAACATTTCTTGTCAAGCATTGTTCTCCCACTAGGCCTTCCATCCCTGACCTCCCCCGCTCCCCTCACCCTGAAGTTGTAAAGTTCATTTACAACTAACCAATTAATGAATTAACCAGCAAAAACCTAGAATTGGAGTTCTGGCTCAAGTCACAGAGAGTATCAGATTTGAATAAAAACTCAGGCCTTGAGCTCAAACCATTGCTACCAGAAAAAAAAAAATATATATATATAAATTTTATTTTTAAGCTTTTATAAGATTGTTTTGGAAAAGAGTATGATGTTTAAAGCCGTAAAACTTGAACCAGTGAGGGCAAGTTAGATTTTTTATTGTGAAAATACTATACAGAAGGGTTACAATTATATAAGCAAGGTAATGAGTACATTTCTTATCAAGCATTGTTGCTCCTCCTTTCTTTCCCCTACCCATCCTTTCCATTTACCCACTTCAAAGTTGTAAAGTTCACTTTTTGGCATAACAACTTGTACATCTCATTGTTGCAATGGGTCCACCTCTATCCCTATTTAAACGGTTTGCTTTTGCCCTTCCCTTCCACAAATTATACCAAATACAATGAAAGCAGGGGTTATACAATGGGGGAGGGATATACAAAGCAACAAAGAAATATCTTTTAAATATGTTAGAAACAATACCAAGCAAGAAAAAACATTTGAATCCTTATCTTGGGTTCATTTCACTTAACATCAACTTATCTGATGTTTCTGCTTGTCTCAGAAATATACTAGTTATTGCAAATAAGGGAAACCATGGGACCTATGTTTCTTTGGGCCTGGCTTACTTCACTTAAATAATTTTTTCCCATGTCTTTCCATTTCCTGACAACTAGGACAATGTCATTCTTTCTGATGGAGGCATAGAATTCCATTGTGTATATATACCACATTTTCTTGATCCATTCATCTACTGAGGGGCATCTGGGTTGGTTCCATATCTTAGTTATGGTAAATAATGCTGCAATAAACATAGTTGTGCTGGTAGCTTTAGTATGGTCTTGTTTGTGATCATTAGGGTAAATTTCCCAAAGTGCTGATTACTAGGTCATAGGTAAGCTCTATGTAGAGTCTTAGATTTAAGATATATTCAGTTTATGATAAATCTTAATGCTTTTTCTGATTACATTGGAGTTGCTTTTTAGTTGTAAGGATTTGAACTTGGAGTACACTACAACTTTAAGCCATGTATCATCTCTCTCCTTTATATTTCTTTTAGTTTCGTTATTTTTTTCTTATACAATTTTGTGATTTTCCTAAGGCTAGCCTGGTCATTATTCTCTTGATTTTGTTTTCTTCGTATGCAATTGGGATGAAATAATATATGATATAAACTATTATGATATACATGATTATACATGATATATATGATTATGATATATATCATGTATATTATAATATATGATATATTATTATATTATACATGACATATTATGATATACATGATATATATTATAATATATTATTATATATTATATATATCACCACATCCTAACACTCTGCTTGAAATTAATTCTTATTAAAATTTTGGTCCAGGTTTAATTTTTCCTTTAAATATATAAAGGTTTATCCTGCAAAGGACTCTCTAAACAAGATTGTCCTTCTTGAAGAGAAACCCTGCTATTGAGTTACCCTGGAAAAATGATTTTATATCTATCAATGACCTCCTCAATTCAAATAAGTGTAGATTTTCTAGCATGATTTAGCTTATTCTACCTGACTTTTCTATCCTTTTTCCAAATGTGTGGTGCCCACCATACCAACCCTCTTTTCCTTTCAATGCACTCATTTTCCTCCATTCCTGAAACATGAAAAACCAGCTCCCCAATTAAGCTGTTGTTCTTTGTGGCCTCCTCCTGTTCTCTTCCCAAAGAATTCTAATCATCCACATGTATTTTGAACTTAAATTAGCTATAGTGAACTAAAATTTCATCTATCAGTTAAATATTCATATTGTTAATGTCAGTTGTCATGTGGGAATAAAAGCTCCCACACTGGATAGCACAAAGTGTAAATATTTTCATCACTATTAAAAGCATCACTGTTTAAAGATTATCTAGAATGTTCTATCAAAGATGTCATGCTGAATTGTTGGTAATATCTTCACAGAGCTGTGTAGTTTCTGTGACTACCACTGATATTTCTTTCAAGTCTCTATCATTCAGTTTTATTATTTTCCCTGTTAGCCATTTACTACTAATCTGAGCAACAATTTTTATTGTTTTATCATGGTTAAATCCACACACATATGTATATGTGTATATGTACATATTTGTTTTGGTAAGTATGTATGTGTATTTGAATATAAGAATTATATTCTAAGTATATACTAGAAAACTACATGTACACATCATGTATATTGTTTATCAATGAATAAAAGAATGAAAAATAATTAAAATTAACTCAAAATCAGTTAGATATTCCAAAATCAAAGACATTGATATGTTATTTTCAGACAAAAATGATTAATTTTAAATAATATACTAAACTATATATCCGGTACCACACTAAACTAAAACAACTTAAGAAATCTTTGAATTAACCTGTGCACTGGGGATCAGTAGTTCACACTTGTAATCCTAGCTAGTCAGGAGGCTAAAACCTTGATGATTATGGTTTCAAGACACTATAGACAGGAAAAATATCATTAGAATGCAATTCCAAAATGATCAATTAAAAGCTGATCTGGAAGATTCAGCCAAATCTGTAAGCTTAACAAGTGAGTCACAACAATTTCCAACCCCAGTCTGCATATCAATTTACCAATCAACCCATCAATTAAAAATTGCAACTGAAAATGAAATCTCATAGAAACATTCCTATGTGTATATTATCCACAAGTCACCATTGTTATATTTACTTGAAGTTTAATTCATACATTTAATTATGGTATCATTGTTAACAGAAGAGATTTGCCATAGTATCAATGAAGTGAATAAAGAATAGGCATAATTACAACAGTCTTTCCCTGTTCTTTATTTTATTAAGTATGTTCTTTTATATACTACTATTAATTATCTTTCTTAATTATTAAACAAGAAGTATTTTAGTAGTTTTTTTTTTAATTTTCACATCTATAAACCTAACACTTGCTTATGCAGTCCTAATACCCTTATCTTTCTTAATTATTAAATAAGAAGTATTTCAGTAGTTTTTTTTAAATTTTCACATCTATAAACCTTAACACTTGCTTATGCAGTCCTAATACCCTTAGCTCATCTACAAAATCATGAAATTAAAACAAAGATTCTTTGAAGATGACCCTTATTCAGGCTTTGTTATATAATAAGGATACTGTACTAAGGATGTTTATATATACCTATTTGCATTTCTTCATACGTTCATCACAGAATTATGTTTTTTGTCACTTAAGGCCAAATTTAAATAGTACATGAGAGTAAATTAATAAATAAAATTTGTATTTTTCATTGTTATTCTTCATTTACTTACTCCTTTTCTAAAACTAGAGATTGAACAAACGTTGGCCTATTTTATACTAGGCATATTAACAAATAAAATTTGTTATTAACAAATAAAATTTGTATTTTTCATTGTTATTCTTCATTTATTTACTCTTTTTCTAAAACTAGAGATTGAACAAACATTGGCCTATTTTATACTAGGCATATGCTCCATCACTTGGATCAACACTCATATTCTGGAATAAATATTTTCTTATATCATTACATTGAAAAAATTATTTTTTTCCCAAGTTCTTTTTTTGGATCCGGTCGTGGGGCCTGAACTCTGGGCCTGGGTGCTGTCCCTCAGCTCTTCAGCTCAAAGCTAGTGCTCTACCACTTGAGCCACAGCGCCACTTCTGGCTTTTTTTCTTTTTGCTTATGTGGTGCTGAGAAATCGACCCCAGGGTCTAATGCATGCAAGGCAAGCACTCTACCACTGAGCCACCTTCCCAGCCTGAAAAAAATTATTGTAATGCATTTTCATAATACAATCATTAGTAAACATATGCTATCCTATTGTAAGTTATTAAATGGTAATGAATATTCCAAACTATCTGATTATATTCTGGGATTTGTACATATATCCATAGTTGCTAGTGCTGTATCGAATAGCAATACTAAAGTTTTATAATACATAGAAGATGTTCATACAATTGTAAGTCACAAAATGAACAAAAATACAAATATATACATATATACATATATATATATAAATGTTAGTACATGATGTAACAAATAAACATTTGAGTTCTGCTGTATGAGAAGTCCTTGTACTTGAAATAATATTCTTTCATTGAAAATGCCTTCAAAGTAATATTTCTTATGAAAAATTGGCAATGACTATTTGTTTTTCTTAATTAAAGAAACTATTAGTGCAATCAAGTGCATCTAATTATCTGTCATAGAAAAGTAGTGCATAACTGCTTTCCACAAACTCCTTGATTCGTATCAGGTTCCATTAAGTAAATATTTAGAACACAATATTTGGGTATGTATTAATGACCAGACACCTCATCTTGCTGATCTATTGCATGAGAACTCTATTACGCAATTACAGTTTGCATGTAAACTGTGGTTTAGAACTTTTAAATATTTCATTACAAAATTTATTAAACTGCTATTTTCATTACTACTTAAAATATATATTGCATATATATATATATATATATATATAGAGAGAGAGAGAGAGAGAGAGAGAGAGACAGACAGACAGACAGAGACAGAGACAGAGACAGAGAGACAGTGCACCATTGTTGTTGCTTGAACTTGGGGTCTTGGTGCTGTCTCTTAGCATTTTCACTTAAGGAGAACTATCACTTGAGGCATCACTCTACTTTTGACTTTCTTGCCTGAACTGGCTTTAAAAGGCAATCCTCATAATTCAGCCTCCTGGGTCTCTAGGATTGGAAGCATAAGGCACCAGTGCCCTGAAATGGTCATAGTTTTGTAGTCAAGAAGTTTAAGTTATTACTGTAATAGACATAAACTTTGTTGTAAAATTTATAATAAAAATTAAGCCACCAACCAGGCAATGGTGGCTCACGCCTTTAATTCTAGATACTCAAGAGCCTGAGATCTGAGCATCTCTGTTCAAACCCAGCCTGGGCAGGAAAGTCCATGAGACTTTTATCTTCCACTAACCATCAGAAAACCAGAAGTGGTAACTGTGGCTTCAGTGGTAGGGCACTAGCCTTCAGCAAAATATTTCATGGGCTGTGTCCAGATCCTGATTTCAAATCCAATGACTGACAAAAAGCTAGTGCTCTACCACTTGAGCCACAGCGCAACTTCTGGCTTTTTTTCTTCTTGCTTATGTGGTGCTGAGGAATCGACCCCAGGGCCGACAAAAAAATTACGGCACAATTTATTTCAAAAGAATATATTTTATATTTATATTTATATATTTGATATTTATATATCTGGTATTTAATATTCCTATCTACTCTGATCACCTTACGCAGTAAAATAACATAAGAGAAAAAAATTCAGAAAGTATTCATATTTTTATTATAACATTTGTTCTTTGTTGTATATGTTGAAAAACAAAGTTGATATCCACCTGGTATTCAATGTAGACAAAAGTACAATTTTTGTGACTTATTTTTTAATATTATTTTTTGTGTATGAGAGAGGAGTGGTGGTCCTGAGGCTTGAACTTAGGATCTAAGACTTTTACTCAATGCTAGAGCTCTACCACTTGAACTACAGCCCAACTTCCAGCTTTTTTTATTAAATAAATGAAAATATGAGTCTCACATACTTTCTTCCTTGGGGTGTCTCCAAACTTTATCCTTTGATCTCAGCCTCCAGAGTAGCTAGGGATTATAGGCGTGAGCCACTAGTGCTCAGAATAATGTTTGTGATTTCTTTTGCTCTGATGATGCACTTTTCTCCTAGCAGAACTACTTTTTTCTATTTCCAAAGTCAAACATCTGCTCGCCACACAAATGCATTTTCTGTTTTCTATTCCCATAGCACATGCTTTTCTAGGGTTTTAACACAGATAATCCACTGCTGACAGCTCTCCCATCACTGCCTGATGGAGATTGATAAGGGAGAAACTGGGTCAAGACCAAACCCAAGTTCATTCACCTTCCTTCTCGCAAGAGAGAGTCGACTTCTCATTCAAGTTTTGATAAATGCGATTTTAATTACTCGATTGTTACACTTTGCCCTCAACAGAGTTAAATATATGCTATCATTTCTTATTTTGATTTAAAAACGATAAGGGAGCCGGGTGCTGATGGCTCATGTGTGTAATCCTAGCTACTCAGGATTCTGAGATCTGAGGATGTGGTTCAAAACCACAGTAGGAAAGTCCGTGAGACTCTTTTCTCCAATTAACCACTAGAAAACCGGAAGTGATGCTGTGGCTAAAGTGGTACAGTGCTAGCCTTGAGCTGAAGAGCTCAGGGACACTGCCCAGGTCCAGAGTTCAAGCTCCATAGCAGGCCAAAACAAAAACAAAAAATAAAGTTATGAAATAATTAAAAGTACTATGAATTATAGATGATTTATAATATGTTTTAAAATATTACAAAATGGTTAAAGAAATTTCAATTACAGTGCATAAATCTTCTATTTTCATTGTATCCAACATAGAGTAAACTGTAGTTACCGATTAGTTGGAAAAACCAATGAAAGAGGAAATTTTAAAATGAAATAAAATATTCTAATCTAATTTCCTGAAAATGAAAATATTCACTAGCATCAATATCTCCTTAATGATTTTAGATATTAGATCTTAGTGACCTGATGTGGTTCAAGGGGTAGAATGCCAGCCATGAGCAAAGAGGGTCTTCAAGAGTTCAAGGGACTGAGTTTAAAACACAATACCACAACAAAAACATGCAAATAACCCATATCCATTCCTGTTCAAACTATTTTCAAGGGAGGAAAATGCCCTAGTGTTTGCTAAAAGGAAAACATCCAACACATGGTAATGTTCATTCATGTAAAATATAACGTTATCATTATACCTAAATGAAATGCTAGTATACTAAATACAAGGAAGAATATCATTACTTTCATGCATATGTGTAGTGGTATATGTTTATAAATTATGTTTTATATGTTTTTATATTATATGAATTATATGTTTATAATTTATGCTGTGAATGCTTATAATTATCTATAATTCATAAACAACATATTTATTATATTCAATATATTCATTATATACAATATGTAATTAAATTATAATATGTCATGTTGTCTTCTTCATATAAATTATAGAGCGTCTTGGTAGTCTCAGGAATAACAATTGGGTTCGAGAATCATCAAAGTGAAAATTGTCTTTGGAGTGGGAAACAATTGCATAGAATTTGTAAAGCTTTGAGTTCAACCATTCATTCCCCCACCCAAATTAAATATTTGAACTTTAAAATGCTAAGAGTTCTACAGACAGCAGTACTTCATGAGACAATATAAGGCTATGGAACTTATACAATACATAAAACACATTTAAAATCTAGTGAGAATGATACAACTTATGAGGGTATTTATTTTTCACAAGTAGTAGTAGCCAAGATCAATTATTGAACACTTGAAAAATAAGACTTATTTAGGTAGCGAAAGAAGCACCTATGAGGAAATGCAGGGAAATTTCATGACATAGGCACACATAATAAGGTTTGAACAAGAAGTGTCCTAGCGAACATCATGCTCCATGTATACCAGCAAACACATAATTCCTCTGACCCTGGAGATATCAGAACTGACAGGATGGGTACTGACTCTGGAGAACAGTGACATGTAGGATTGTCACACTGTCACAGCCTTACATACCAGGTACACCTGACCCTGAGTTTTTGTTGTTTTATTTTTTTTGGCACAGCTCCCTTTCTGCCTATTTTTTCTGTGGCCAAATAGAAATAGTCTCTGGTACATTCCTTCCTCACCTGGTGATCCTCAGATTTCAGCCTTCTAGGTAGCTAAGGATACAGGCATTAGTCATTGGAATTGTAGTACATCTTCAGTATATTTTAATATAATATTAAATGATAATTTTATATTATATGATATTATATATGATATTATAATATATAATATATTTTGTATTATATATTGTATATGCACTATATATTTTTTATTTATAATATATTATACATACATATATTCGAATATATTACATATGCTATATTAATATTTATATGTTAGCATATGTTATTATATTTTAATAACTTTTTTATTGTAAAAATACTGTACAGAGGGATTACAGTTACATGAACAAGCATTGTTGCCTCTTCCTTTGTGTGTCCCATACCATACCTTCCCTCCCACTCCCATAACTATATTCTCCAATTGCCCCCCTAAATTGTAAAGTTCATTTTTTCTTTTTCTTTAACTTTTTTACTGTGAGAATATTGTACAATGGAGTTACAGTTACATGAGCAAGATAATGAGTACATTTCTTATCAAGCATTGTTGCCTCCTCCTTTGTTTTTCCCCTACCATCCCTTCCCTTCCATCTCCACAACTACACTCCTCCCTACCCAGCCAATCCCCACCCTTAAATTGTAGAGTTCATTTTTCTACAGTCTTGTACATCACATTGCTACAATGGGTCAACCTGTATCCCTATTTAAACATGTTGTTTTTTCCCTTCCTCTCCCCAAATTATATTGACATCAAATATAGTGAAAACAGGGGTTATATCATAGGAGAGGAACATACAACGCAACAAAAAAAATCCCATAGTACATTATGAATATGTTAGAAACAATAGCAAGAAAGAAAAAAACACGTGAGCCCCTAAGTGGGGGTTCATTTTGATTAATTTCATTTTATCTGGTCATATGTACATAGCTTTTGACCTTTTCTACTTGTCCCAGATGTGTACTAGCTATTGCCAATAAGGGAAAACATGGGACCTATCTTTCTTTGGGCCTGGCTTAATTCATTAAATATAATTTGTCCAAGTCTTTCCATTTCCTAACAAATGGGAGCAATGTCATTCTTTCTGATGGAGTCATAGAATTCCATTGTGTGTTAATATATATATATATACATATATATATATATGTATGTATGTATATATGTATGTATTTACATATATCACATTTTCTTGATCCATTCATCTACTGAGGTGTATCTGGGTTGGTTCCATATCTTAGTATGGTAAATAAAGCTGCAATAAACATAGTTGTGCTGGTAGCTTTAGTATGGTCTTGTCTGTGATCATTTGAGTAAATGCCCAAAAGTGGGATTGCTGGGTCATAGGGGGGCTCTATGTGGAGTCTTTTGAGGAACCTTCATAGTACTTTCCGAAGTGGTTGAACAAGTTTACACTCCCTCCAAAAATGCAGTAGGGTTCTCTTCTATCCACATCCCTTCTAATATCTGTTGTTATTAGAGTTCTTTATTATAGCTATTCTAACTGGGGTGAGGTGGAATCTCTATGTTGTTTTGATATTCATTTCTTTTATGGCTAGAAAGGTTGAGCATTTCTTCATGTGTCTATTGGAAATTCTTATTTCCTCTTCAGAGAAGTTTCTCTGTAAGTCTTTAGCCCACTTATTTATTGGGCAGTTGTTTCTTTGAGGATTTCTTGTTGGGGGATTTAATTTTCTGATTTCTAGGTATATTTTAGTATGAGACCCTTGTCCATTGTATGGGTAGTGAAAATATTCTCCCAATCCATGGGCTTTCTATTGATCTTGCTAACTATGTCTTTCGGATGCAGAAGCCCTGCACCTTCATGCAATCCCATTTGTCCAACCTTTCTTTGCTTTGTTGTGTTTCTGGATCTCTATTAAGAAAATTTTGGCCTGTGCCAAGGAGATCTAGGGATTCTCCTATCCATTAATATTTTCAGGGTGTCTCCTTTGACTCCAAGGTTTTTGATCCATTTTGAGTTGATTCTGGTGCAAGGTGATTTATAGGGATCTAGCTTTATTTTTCTACAGGTGTTAAACCAATTTTGCCTGCACCATTTAATGAAGAGGTTGTCTTCTTCCATTCTAATTTTTTAGATACCTTATCGAAGATTAGATGCCTATAAGTCTGTGGGTTCATTTCTGGGTTTCAAATTCTATTCCATTGGTCCTGAGGTCTGCTCTTGTGCCAGTACCAAGCTGTTTTGATTACTATGGCTTTGTAGTAGAGTTTGACATTTGGTATTGCTATTCCCCCAGCACTGTTGTTTCTGTTAAGGATCTTTTTTGCTATTCAGATCTTTTATTGTTCTATATGAATTTTTGGATTGCCTCTTCTATTTCTTTGAAGAATTAGTTAGAATATTGATAGGTATCACTTTGAATTTGTAGATACCCTTGGGAAGTATGGCCATTTTCATGATGTTGATCCTTCCAATCCAGGAGCATGGGAGGCTTTTCCAATTTCTAGATTCTGCTTTGATTTCCTTTTTCAAGTTTTTAGTTTTCCTCATAGAGGTCCTTCACTTCTTTAGTTAACTCATATGTATTTTATTTTTAATGGGACTGTTACAAAAAGAGTTGGTTTCCTGATTTCAGGCACGCTTTTTCATTGTTGGCATACAAAAAAGCCATTGATTTTTGAAGGTTAATTTTATACCCTGCTACTTTGCCAAAGTTTTGAATCAGCTTGAGTAATCTGGGAGTGGAGTCCGTGGGATTCTTTTTTTTTGGGGGGTCCAGTTGTGGGGCCTGAACTCTGGGCCTCGGTGCTGTCCCTCAGCTCTTCAGCTCAAGGCTAGCTCTCTACCACTTGAGCCACAGCGCCACTTCTGGCTTTTTTCTTTTTGCTTATGTGGTGCTGAGGAATCAAACCCAGGGCCTCATGCATGCAAGGCAAGCACTCTACCACTCAGCCACCTTCCCAGCCCCTCCATGAGATTCTTTAAATAAAAAATCATGTCATCTGCGAAGAGGGAGAGTTTTACTTCATCTTTCCCTCTTTGGATCCTCTTTATGTTTCCATCTTATTTCTGTAGCTAGGCATTCTAATACTAAATTGAAGAGAAGTGTAGAGAGTGGACATCCTTGTCTTGTTCCAGAGTTTAGAGGAAATGGCTTTAGTTTTTCACCATTAAGTATGATGCTGGCTGTAGGTTTGTTATTTACAGCCTTTGGTGTATTGAGGATTGTTCCATAGATTCCTAATTTTCCAGAGCCTTCATGATAAAAGAGTGTTGGATATTGTCAAATGCTTTTTCTGCATCTATTTAGATAACCACGTGGTTCTTATCCTTGCTCTTGATGTGATGAATTATATTAATTGATTAGTGTATATTGAACCAGCTTTGCATTCTTGAAATTAATCCTGTTTGATCATGGTGTATTTATTTTTGAAGTTTATTGGTCAAAATTTTGTTGCAACCATGTTTATCAAAGAAATGGGTATATAGTTCTCTTTCTTTGATGAGTCAATACCTGGTTTGGGGATGAGGGTTATGATGGCTTTATAGAAAGTGTTTGGTAGTAAACATTCTCTTTCAATTTCATTGAAGAGTTAGAGGAGTATTGGTGTGAGCTCTGCTTTGAAGGCCTTGTAGAATTCAGGTGTAAATCCATCCTGTCCTCTGCTTTTCTAACATAGATTTCTTATTGCTGTTTCTATTTCAATGCTTGATATGGGCCTGTTAAGTTGGTTTAACTCATCTTGGTTTATTTTTGGCATTTTGATATTTGCTAGGAAATCGTCATTTCTTCCAGATTCTCAAACTTATTAGCATAAAAGTTTGAGAAGTATTCCATTATAATGCTGTGAATATTGGTTGTTTCTGTAGTGATGTTTCCATTCTCATCTCTGTTTGTTTATTTGGGTGTGTTCTCTTCTTTTTCTGATAAGATTTGCTAAAGGTCTGTCAATTTTGTTAATTTTTTCATAGAAAAACTTTGTTTTGTTGATTCATTCTATGGATTTTTAAATTCTAATTAGTTTAATTCTGATTTAATTTTAATTATTTCTTTCCATCTACCGGATTGGGGTTTAGTTTGCTGTTCTTTTTCAAGGAAGTTCAGATGTCATATTAAATTTTTGGTTTCATATTTCCCCAGTTTGTTGGTGTAGGAACTCAGAGCTATAAACTTGCCTCTGAGTACTGCCTTTGCTGTGTTCCAAAGCAGCCGGGAATTTGTGTGTTCACTTTAGTTGAATATCATGAACATTTGAATTTCCTTCTAATCACTTCCATGACCCACTGTTGATTCAACAGTGTGTTGTTCAGCCTCCGTGAGTTTCAGAGCTTTCTTTGGTGGCTTTTGGTGTTGAGTTCTAATTTTATTCCCTTGTGGTCAGAGAGAATGCAAGGTATCACTTCAATGTTTCTGAATTTGGACGTTTGCTTTGTGACCTAAAATGTGCTCTATTTTGGAAAATGTTCCATGTGCTGCTGAGAAAAATGTGTATTCTGATGCTGCTCGGTGAAATATTCGGTATATGTCTGTTAAATCTAGTTGATCTATGCAGCTGTTTAGATCTGCAGTTTCTCTGTTGAGTTTTTGCCGAGTTGATCTATGTAGTGGGGATAGTGATGTTAAAGTCCACAAAAATTAATGTCTTTGGATCTATGTGAGATTTGAGGGAAAGTAGTGTTTTTTGGATGAATGTGGGTGCTCCGTTGTTTGGTGAATAGATATTTAGAATGGTAAAATCCTCCTGAAGGAGAAATCCCTTAATTAGTATGTAGCAACCTTCTTTATCTCTTCTCACTAATTGTAATTTGAAGTCTATTTTATCTGATATTAGGATTGCAACTATTTTATCTCAGCTTTTCACTTTCAGAATGTTTGTTTTTATGGGCAAGGTGTGACTCTTGAAAGCAGCAGATAGAAGGATCTTGTTTTTTAATCCAACTAGACAGTTTATGTTGTTTAATTGGAGAGTTAAGTCCAGCTCCAGCCTGCTTTGAATATTTTTTCAAAATAAATGCTTCAGGCTGGGATGAACACTCAGCCAAGATTATGGAGGGGACATCCAGAGTCATGACTCCCATCACGACGGACTACCACCAACTCCCAAGATCCAACTAGGAGCTTTTAAACTCCAGCAACTTTAATATACACTATTGGACCTGGAATTACCACAGCTGCTGGCACAAGACTTTCCCTCCAATGGATCCTCGTGAAAGGATTTAAAGTGGACTCATTCCAATTACAAGGACTGGAAAGAGTCCTGTATTGTTATTTTTGTCACTACCTCAATGGGTCAGGAATGTTACTATATTATATGTATATAATATTATATACATATCCTTTCTATCTTGTGTCTTTTGAGAAATTATGCTCTTCTTATATAAGATTTGTAATATTTGTGGGAGTGCAATGAAGTTACATTGAAAAATCTTTCACTGATTTTGTATCATTTTCATCGGTGTCAAGAAATTTCAACATTACAATTTAAAGAAATGAAATTGAAAGGTAAAACTAAATGAATAGCTGATCAAAGATCACATCTTTATTGCAGTTTGCAGTTCTTATTTTTTGCGAATTAAATCCATGAACAATTAGACTTCACTTATCAAAACATATAAACCTTATTTTTGTTGCCTACAATTTTGATGTAGCTCCATACCAACAGTGGGTACAATTGACAGAATTCCCACACATAAATACTCTAATGCATGTGTATGATGTTTAGGAACAAGAAATAATCTGAAGATTTTCCTTTTTATTTCTCCCAGTAAGTTTCTAAGTACCATTCATGCTAATGAAGAATGAAAAATTACTCAAGCATATTTTTAAAAGAAGATAGAAACAAAACAAAAATATTTGATATATCTTTGTTGCTAAAGATAAATTGCAAACCATGCTATCCACTTGCAGGTTGGAGAGAACTGGAATGCAAACACATATTTCTGTGGTGAATTTAGATAGAAATAGACATTTCACTATGGATACACAGAATAGACAAATATGGGGAAGGGGTTAGAATATAATGTTTCTGGAAATATCCTTACAGTTTGACTGGAAATAAAGAAAAATAATATTTCCAGCCCGTCAATCTACTTAAAGCAATATAGTCTACCTCATTCTGAAATTCTCATTAAGATTATGTGTTTTGATCTCTTAAAAAATCTTCTTTGGCCTATGGAGGTGGTGAACATTATTAAATTTCCTTTCTATCTGGGCACCCATGGCTCACGCCTGTAATCCTAGTTACTCAGGAGGCTGAGGTCTGAGGATCATGGTTCAAAGCCAGCCCGGGCAGGAAATTCCATGAGACTCATCTCCAATAAAACCACTAGAAGACCAGAAGTGGTGCTGTGGCTCAAGCGATGGAGCACTCGCCTTGAGCTGAAGAGCACAGGGACAGTGCCCAAGCCCAGAGTTCAAGCCCCACGACTGATCAATCAATCAATCAATCAATCAATTTCCGTTCTTTGTATGTATGCAAATGCCATGATGAAATCTCTTACAATATATAATTTAATACTTCTATTTTTATTTTATTTATTTTATTTCCATTAAAAGTTATACAAAGGGTTTTCAATTTAACATGTCAATTTATGAGTACAATACATATTGACTGATGTCATCTTGTTCATGATTTTTACAACTAAGAAATTGTGTTAGTGCATTTTTGTTCACAACTCAATTTAAATTTTATATTCACAAGGGAACTTTATGTTATTTCTTTCCTTTTTTTCCCTCCATCTGGTACCAGGATTTAAAACTAGCTTGTTACCTCACAGTTGTTGCTCTCCAGCTTGAGCCAGGCCTCTAACCCTGCATGTTACTTACTATGTTGAAGATGATGTCTTTTGAACTTTTCTGCTTAGGCTAGATTTGAACCTCAGTCCTCAGTTCAGAGACTGCTAGGTAGCTAGGATTACAAGTGTGAACCCATTGGGGCCTGGTGATTTTTTCACTTTTTCAACACTCTCCTGTCTCTTTCTTTCACTCTGGATTGACACCCACATTGAAGGAGAAATCTCCAGGACACATTGTGATATTTTGTGCAAGGCCTCAGTCAATGTGTGCCCTTGGTCCATTCCTTCCTAGAAGACTGCTGTCAATGACTTTTGTACCCAGATTTGTAGACAACCTCAAGTCCTGGGCTGAAAAACCTACACAGACCTCCTATCATAGTTTATATTTATCAGTCCTCACTTTAGAATAGGATCTCCTGGAGGTTCAAATGTGCTGGCATCATTTCTTGTATAATAAGGAAGAGTTATGCCTTCCATCCTTTGACTGTCCTATTTCTTTTCCTCAAGTCAAAATTCTTCTCCTTTAAATTCTCCAAGAAAATTGATACTGTCCTGCATCACCTGCACACTATATTGAGGGCATAAGAAAATCAGGGAGCTTAGTGAATGCTGCAGCCTGTTTCATGGGAAGCTCACTGTTGCTGCAAGATAGATAGATAGATAGATAGATAGATAGATAGATAGATAGATAGATAGATAGATAGATAGATAGATAGATAGATAGATAGATAGATAGATAGATAGATAGATAGATATCTGAGATAATTGAACTTTCAGGAAGGAAGTTTTATTTTATTTCTACGTTGGCTTCTTTGTTTTGGGGCCAGAGATGTGGTACACAGTGGGAGCAATCAGAATTGGAATATATTGACCAAAGGGAAAAAGAGAAACGGGAAGAGGCCATGATCCCATCCTCCCCTTCAACTGCAACTCCCCAGTGACACTGCTCCCTCTCATTAGGTCCTCATTCCCATCTACCATTTGGTTCCTTCTTCCCCTCCATAACTGAGAATGTGACTGCCTCTCTCTCTGAATTTTGCTCTTTGCTTTCCTAAAATACAAAATTGTCTTCTGAGAATGTCTTCCCAATTCCTAGGAGGGAATTCTTGACAAAAAGTCCTTTTATGTACAATTTCTTTCTGCAATTCCTTTTATCTGCTTAGGTATAGAAAAGAATTACAACCAAGTGGCATATTTCAATTGATATTTAGTGAAAGTAATTTATCACAGTTTTATAGTGTTCTAGCATTGAGGTGAAATGACAGCAATAATCCTTTGCAAACTTTTGAGAATTTTGTATTTGCTAGAATATCATTTTCTCTCCATTGGTATTCTGATTTGGTGCTCTTATTCCCTCCTATTACACAAAATTGTGAGATGATCAGAGGACATCTTGTTCTTTAGAGTGTGAGTGATTACTCACTCCAGCTTACTACATTTGAGATTCCAATGATCTATAAGGAACTTGGAGATAGTGCAGGCTTGCTAATGCTTAACCGTTCATTCATAGAGTTATATAGCAGTTGTTTGTTTTCACAGTAGATGCGTTTTATTTAGTCCTGACTCATTGAGCCTGAAATGCTTAGAGACACTTCAGGGAACTTAGCTCCCTGCTGTTCAAATGGCAAGTTTCTGTAAATGAATTACTTGGGTAGATGCCATCACATGCTGCTGGAGTTTGCATGAGTACATTTAAAACCTGGCCATTTTTTTATCACAAGATTTAAAATTACAAGTATTAGTAGATACCTGGAAGACCGAATAATTTTGGGGGCCTTATGATAAATACAAATAAGATTGTTAACCCATCCACGTTTTTATACAGTGATTTTTTGTTCATATCCCAATACTTGCATAGCAAAAAATGCCAATTTCTTTAGAATTCACAGAAATAATTAAATTTTACAAAAAAATTAGCATAATAACATGTCAGAGTTCTGTAACAAAATAATCAATATTCATGTTTTATTCCCACAGAGTTTAATAAAATGAAGGCGAGCCAGGCACCAGTGGCTCATGCCAGTAAACCTAGTTACTCAGGAGGCTGAGATGTGAGGATCATGGTTCCAAGCCAGCCCAGAGACGGAAAATCCATGAGACTCTTATCTCCAATAAACTACTAAAAGAAACCAGAAGTGGTGCTGTGGCTCAAGCAGTAGAATGCTTGCCTTGAGCTGAAGAGCACAGGGACAGCCCACAAGCCCAGAGTTCAAGCCCCATGACCTACAAAAAAAGTGATAAAGGTTACATAATTATAATTAAAAGTCAACATAAAAATTCAAGAAATATTACGGTATATCCATTGAAAAATCCAATTGAAACACTCCCTCAATAAAAATAAGTTTCAGGCACATGTTTTGTTTCTACATCATTTATTTTAATTGAAAGAAAAATTAGGAAGAGGTTTAATAAATCTGAGGTTTTAGGAATTAGAGATTTTAAAAATTACATGAATCACCGGGTGCTTGTGGCTCATGCCTGTAATCCTGCTACTCAGGAGCCTGAGATCTGAGGATCACTGTTCAAAGCCAGCCCAGGAAGGAAAATCTGTGAGACTCTTATCTCCAATTAACGACAGGAAAAGCAGAAGTGATGCTGTGGCTCAAGTGGTAGAGTGCTAGCCTTGAGCTGAAGAGCTGAGAGACAGCACCCAGGCCCAGAGTTCAAGCCCCATGATGAAAAACAAAATCACGTGAATCACTGTGATTTTATTTGTTATTTTCTCAATAAATAGTATTATAAAGTATTACTGATACATAGTAATATGTATATGGTTGAATTTTACAACTTGATATTTTTGAATGTATATTTTGGAATATATATCTATATACATACAAATATCTATATATGTCTTAATAGGTAGGTATACATAGATTAATGGATACATATATAAACATATCTATATCTATATCTTGATAGAGATATATGTATGAACATGTATGTATGCAAAGTATACCACAGAATATTTTTGTTTTCTACCTTTACTATGTGTCCCTTCTCATGTTTCATCTTATACTATGTATGTAATCATTCTCTCCAACCTAGAAAACACTCATTATTCTAATTTTTCATTTCTTAGAATTCTCCTAAGTAGAATCCTACACTATACATTTTTTGGTCTGAATCCTATCATTCAACATAATTACAAATCTCATAGTCAAAATGTTTTTGCATTTATCTATTGGATTTATCTTAAAATGTAGTTTTTTGGTTTCAATTTGTATTATCATTATTTTGGGAGGGGGAGTGTGGTCGTGGGGCCTGAACTCTGGGCCTGGGTGCTGTCCCTCAGCTCAAGGCTAGCTCTCTATCACTTGAGCCATAGTACCACTTCCAGCTTTTTTCTTTTTGATGATGTGGTGCTGAGGAATCAAACCCAGGGCCTCAGGCATGCAAGGCTCTACCACTGAACCACATTCCCAGCCCAATCCATTTGTATTAGTTCTCTAATGACTAATGATGTTAGCTACTTTGATGTTGCCTGTGACCTTAATATCTTCTTGGGTGAACCACATGCTCAAACTCTTTAGCAATTTTTAAGTTAGAGCATTTGTTTCCTTATTGATGAGAAGTCATTTATTGATTGATTGATTTTCAATTTTTAGTTTTTGGTGCCAGTACTGGAACTTGAACTCAGGACGTAACTGCAGTCTATTAGTTTTTTCATTTAAGGTTCTTTACCATTAGAGCCACAGCTTCACTTTCAGCTTTTTTTTCAATAAATAATTGGAGATAAAGTCTCATGAACTATTCTGTGCAGACTGGTTTTAAACCATCATCCTCAGATATCAGCAACATGTTACCGAGGATTGCAAGTGTGAGCCACCAGTTCTTGGCTATCAGTGATTTTTAATGGTTCTTTGTATATTCTATATTACTTTTACTACTCACAAAATTGATATATGTATTCCAGAGATATTTATTATTCTTATAATAATATTTATTAAGCAATCAAAGATATCCATTTTGATGAAATTGAACATTTTATGTTATTGGCCTAATGTGATCTAAAATGTTACATATATTGCCTGTATTTTCTCTTCTTGGGGATATATGGTATATCGTTTTATGAATTCGCATCCCACATATTTCATTACTTCAGAATTAAACCACAGCAGACTTTAGGCTACTTAGCACTATATTAACAATACATAGTGACATTACCAAGTTCTTAATGACTGTAAGGTACTGAAGAAGGGAGTTGAAACTTCTTCAACTTTCCAAAATAGAACTCATATTTGAAGTCAATATAAAATATAGCATAAATTTCTTAACACCATTCAAGAAACATCCTTTGCCTTAATTTGTACAGATGTCTATGTTTAAAAAATATTTGTGTGGGTCAAAAGGTAAGCATGCATGAACCAAGATTCCTTAACATGTCCTTTGAAAAATACAAGTAGAAAAAACACTTCACTTACTACAAGTTACTAAATGAGCTGAAGCAAGCATTTGCATTACAAAGAGAACAAAAACTATCTGTACTCTGAAAAGGAAGGTTGTATATAGGATGACAGCTCCATGAACACAAGCTCAAGGTGAGTGCAGTCAATATGGGTGGGAAGTACATATTCAATTGCATGAGCTCAATCATTGCTTTGGTTAGAAGTTCAATATGAAGAGCCATAAATAAGAAAGACGAAGGAGATACCTGCTAGCATAAGTGGGCTGAAGGTGTCTATGACATGTATCCAACTGAGATAAGGATGAGAAAATTAAGAATTAAGTAGAATTCCAGCCCAGAGGCATTCAAGTCAAACAGTGGTTGAAGGAAAAAGTATCTCAACTCAGATTGAAAGTTGAAATTAGGCACTAGAAAATAGCCAAAAATTTAGCAGGATTCTAAGCGGTTTCATTAGTGTTCATCCTGAAATACTGTAACTTATTCTTTTTTTTGGGGGGGGGTACGGTCTTGGGGCCTGTACTCTGGGCCTGGGCGCTGTCCCTCAGCTCTTCAGCTCAATGCTAGCGCTCTACCACTTGAGCCACAGCGCCACTTCCGGCTTTTTTCTTTTTGCTTATGTGGTGCTGAGGAATCTAATCCAGGTCCTCAGGCATACAAGGCACGCGCTCTACCACTGAGCCATCCTCCCAGCCCCTGTAACTTATTCTTGAATATGATATTTATTTTCCATTTGGAGTTCAATGCTTTCCTGTAGTAAGTAAAGCAGCAAAGAATGTATTTCATATTTATTTTATGTAGACATCGAATTTGAAGAAGACATGAGATTTTTGACAAAAAGTTAAGTTTGACAATATTTTTCTCTAATGTTCCTGTATTTAATTCTCAGGTATCATCTTTTAAAAATGAAGAAATTATGCTTTAAATATGCTACTGTATTGTTACTGTGTTGTTCAATGTATATTTTCATGAGTAAGAGGTTATACTATATCTTCTTTTACTCATGTTGAATCAAAATGGTATAAAGGAAAAAAAATAAGCCTACATATCAGATAGTATATATAACTGTCTTAGATATAACAATACTGGTGATTTATTGTCATTTACATCTCTACATGTTTCAATATATGTCTTCATTAATAGAATGAGAGATATTCAGATGAGACCCATCATTGTGAATTTCACCATATGGTGATATAGTCCTTAGATTTTTCTAGAATATTACTTCTACATAGATATATCTAGGTTTAGGAATGACTATACCCAATTTGCAATGGAATCTGCAAATAATAACTGTAAATCTGTTCAGATAGCTAGCTGTATTTGCTGGTTTGGGTATTACAAGTTCACCCCAACCTAACCGCAATGGATTGGTTGTCTTAAACTATAGATAGCAACAGATTTTAACTCTATCTATTATTTGTCATATATACCTTAAATACATATTTTGTTTTAAATACATAGTTTTCTCTATGCATGAATACTTATAAAACATAAAGTAGCCACAGTTAGTTATTAATAACCATTAAGTATTAAAAAATAGAATAATTATGATATGCTGTAATAAAAGTTATATAAATATTTTTACTTTTGTCACATTTTCACAAAGTATGTGGGTCTGTGTGTATGTGTGTATGTGTGTGTGACTTGAAATGAGACCTAGCACCTTGTACATGCCAGCCAAATTCATCATCACATAAGGTAGTCCTTCAGACTTCAAAGCAACTGTTTGGTCTTCTTCTGGGGTTGGTGTGATACAGGCAATATGCCATCACATAGATCTCAAGTGAGGAGAGGTAGTGAAGAGAATGACATAGGACAGATTAGGCAGTGCTAGGCTAGTATAAGGGTTATCACTCACAACACTGGGACCTCACCACAGATGATCTGATGACCAAAACAGACATTCAGTGCCTCATGAGTGGGTTGCATATTTACAGAAGACAAACTAGGCCCAGAAGACACAGTGAGCAAACCATGATTTACTTTCCCAGCCAGCAAGAATGGGATGGTAGGAGATTTCATTGTGTTTCTCAGAATGGCATGACATTTACAATCTATGAAGTGTTCATTTGTTCAATATTCTATTGGATATTTGTAGACAGTAGTTGATTGTAGGTAAATAAAGCTTAGAACATGAAATTGTAGATAAAAGGAGACTTTATAAGGTGAATGTGTTCTTTTTCATGAGATATGATAATTTAACTATTTCATTTATTTTATTCATGAGAAATAATAATTTAACTGTTTCATTTATTTTATTCATGAGAAATAATAATTTAACTTTTCAAACCCCTTTACAATTTCTCATTTATTACTTCAATATTTTTGTATTGTTACATAAGCATGAAAAAAATGCACATTTCCTTAAATTATTGTAACTAATTTGTATGTGATGTTTAATATATTGTTTCTATAAACATTTTTGTTTAGGAGCTCCGAATGTGAAACTGCATTGAAATTATTAAATATTGTCACTATTGTCATTTTCTGATTCTACAGGTTTTGATCAAGATTAAATATTCTTTTCATGCCCCTCTTTGTATATAAGTGATGTTTTTGGTTTTATTTAAGTTAATTACTTAATTTTAGACAGTCTCTCTTTTTGTAGTGCAGGCTGGCCTCAAGCTCATCATCATCCTGCCTCAGCCTCCTAATACTTTGATTTATAAAGGATTTTCCTATTCTCTACTGAGCAATAGCTTAAAATCTGTGCTTTAAATCCCATCACTTTTAATAATCCAGGATAGTCAAGAAAGGATCACACTTTTGATGATGGTAAAATCGTTGGCTCTGTTACTTCTTTGTAACTTTTTTTCATATTATAGGGATATAATTTCAAAGGAGGTGATATATTCTTTCTAGGGAAAGGCTAATCTCAGCCATCAGGTCAGAAGCTTGTTATTTACTTTTCATCCGTTTGCTAAACCTTACAACAGGAAAGACATAGACTGACATATTTATTCTCCAGACCTTTACATTGAGTTTGCCCTACTATGTAGTAATGTTAACATCTTATCACTTTCTAGATCGAGACTACTCAAGAAAAGTTAACTATTTTTTCCTATTCATCTACTTTCCCCATAGAATGTTTATGGAAACTATCTGCAAGTTTAAATTGAATACAGTGCCACCTGAGAAAATTAGTTGTTAAATATAGACAGAGTTTGCCTGGCACTGGTGGCTCACACCTCTAATTCTAGCTACCCCGGAGGCTGAGATCTGAGGATTGCAGTTCCAAGCCAGCCCAGGCAGGAAACTCCGTGAGACTCATATCTCCAATAGACTACTCCAAAAAGCCGGTTCTGTGGCTCAATTGTTAGAGTGCTCTTGAGGGAAAAGAAGCTCAGGGACAGTGCCCAGGCCCATAGTGTGTTCAAGCCCCAGGACCAGCAAAACAAAACAAGAGTGGGTAACAATGTCCAATAAGAAGTGTACTCACTACCTTAAGGTATATAACTGTATATAACCTTGACAACAAGTAAATTAAAAAGTAAAATGTACTTGGGTAACTAAAAAAAATGGATTCTTGCCACCACAATCTTATAGTGACAAAACAAAAAAAGTATCTATAAAATTGCCTAGTCATCAATTTGTGGATGCTTATTCAAAAACTTGTTTCCATCTTTATATTCATAACCCTTCTTCATGCTTACTTCCAGTAACCCCATTCTCTCTTTGTATATAAAATTTAGCAACACTTATTTAAACTTCTTAGCTTTTATCTAACAAAATTTCATTAACTTCATTTAAATGCATGTGGTTTCTGCCATTTTTACTGTCTCTACTGCCATTAGGTCTCATTCATTTCTTATATACAGAATTACCACATTTTTACTTTCCCAGAGGCTAACCCATTTTCAGGCTGTTATCAAGACAAGAAAATTGAACTTGTAAAGATGGAAATTTGTCAGCATATCTTTCTCTTTTAAAGACTCATTCACTCCTTTTCAGTTGAAATAGTTCTCAGCCCATAAATATGATAAACAAGTTCCTATAAAATGCGTTTTTCCAGAGTAGTTGAATGGGAAACTGTATAGAGGTTCCTTAAAAGATTAAATCTAGCTGGGGGCCGGTGGCTCCCGCCTGCAATCCTAGCTACTGAGGAGGCTGAGATCTAAGGATCACGGTTCAAAGACAGCCTGGCAGAAAAGTCCGTGCGACTCTTTTTTTTTTTTTCACTTTTTTATTTTTTAATTTTTTTTAAATTGTGAACATACTGTACAGAGGGGTTACAATTACATGGGCAAGATAATGAGTATATTTCTCTTCAAGCATTGCAGCCTCCTCCTTTGTTTACCCTTCGCATGCATCCCTTACCAGCCTCCCCCCTCCCCCCCAATCCTCCCCCCACCCCACCCCCACACCAGTTATAAAGTTCGTTTTCGACATGACAACTTGTACTTCTCATTGTTTCAACGGGTCCACCTGTATCCTTAAACAACTTGTTTTTCCCCTTCTCCACAAATTATACCGACATCAAATATAGTGAAAGCAGGGATTATACTGTGGGGGAGGGACATACAAAGCAACAAAGAGATAATTTTATAAATGCGTTAGAAACAAATGCATGAAAGAAAAAAATCATTTAAATACATATCTAAGGGTTCATTTTCCTAACATCACATTATCTGACCTTTTTGGCTTGACTCATAGATATACTAGATATTGCAGATAAGGGAAACCATGGGACCTATGTTTCTTTGGGCTTGGCTTACTTCACTTAATATAATTTTTTCCAAGCCTTTCCATTTCCTAACAAATGGGGCAATGTCATTTTTTCTGATGGAGGCATAGAATTCCATTGTGTATATCTACCACATTTTCTTGATCCATTCATCTACTGAGGGGCATCTGGGTTGGTTCCATATCTTAGCTATGGTAAATAATGCTGCAATAAACATAGTTGTGCTGGTAGCTTTAGTGTGGTCTTGTTTGTAAACATTTGGGTAAATGCCCAAAAGTGGGTCATAGGGGAGCTGTATGTGAAATCTTTTGAAGAACCTCCATGCTGCTTTCCAAAGTGGTTGAACAAGTTTACACTCCCACTAATAATGAAGTAAGGTTCCCTTCTGTCCACATCCCCTCCAGCATCTGTTGTTATTAGAGTTCTTGATTATTGCCATTCTAACTGTGGTGAGATGCTATCTCAATGTTTTTTTGATTTGCATTTCTTTTATGGCTAGGGAGGTTGAGCATTTCTTCATGTGTGTATTGAGACTCTTATCTCGAATTAACTACCAGAAAACCGGAAGTGGTTCTGTGACCCAAGCGGTAGAGAGCTTGCCTTGAGCTGAAGAGCTGAGGGATAGCGCCCAAGCCCAGAGTTCAAGCCCATGACAGACAAAAAGTAGATTAAGCATAGCGTTTCCCTGTGACCTAGCAATCCCACTCCTGATCTTTTACCCAAGAGACTACAAACCAGGCCACACTACAGCCACCAGCGCAATCATGTTTATTGCAGCCTTGCTTACCATGGCCAAAATATGGAATCAACCCAGATGCCCCTTAGTAGATGAATTGATCAAGAAAATGTGGTAAATATATACAATTGAATTCTATGCATACATCAGAAACAATGATATTGCCCTATTTGTAAGAAATGGAAATACTTGGAAAGTTAAACCAGCCAATATGCTTGAAAGAAAATAGTATCATGAATAAAATAATGATTTTCTGAATATTAACTGGAGAATTCCTCTACATTTGTTTTAAGTCTCTGCTTGACTTAATATGAGTTAGGAACTTATGGTGTATTAAGAATCCTGTGGTAGAAAATCCTTTATATTATTTTAATAATAATGTTCACTAATAATGTTTTTATTAATGTGTTTTAATAATGATCAGTAATCATACAGAAATATATGACACTTAACATTGCTGTAAAGATCTATACATTAAAGTTACTGGGAAGAAATTATTTTTCTTTGGTTCTTTCATGTTCACATACAGAGTGCTAGAGAGGACTAATCTTGCTCAGAATAGTCACAAACAAATTAAAGTGGCTATTTAAGAAGTGCTTGTTAAACTAGCTCAGCTTCTAAGTTTAAGATATCAAGAAATCCCTTAGAATATTTCCTGCAGTCGTCTCTAAACTTAAAAGTAATCACAAATTTAATGCAAAGTTTAATTTTCTCCTTTCCTCCATGGAAAAGATGGAACAGTAGATATTGAGTTGACTGGAGGGGGGTCGGTAATGATACTGCAAGCTTGAATAATATGCAGATGGCTTCAATCGGTTCCACACATACCAATTGGGATGGAAGTGAGAAAGAAGAGGCAGGAATAGGGTCCCACTGCAGAGTGACCTCCTGAACACAGTAGGAAATTGGGCTAAGGCATGCCTACAGCCAGGTGATGAACCCCTACAGTGAGAGCTCTTCATGGCATTTATTTTCCATCCTCTCTTTTGGTCTTAAATTTTTCCAAAGTTCATTTTCTTTTTACAGCATTCACAGGTGCTAAAATTATTGCAATTGGCAGTCTTTCCCATTATTAGGGAATAAATCTTAGCCATACCATGGAGAATATTAGCCATTCATACATATTAGCATATGAATGCAATCAGAGTGTCTTTAAAGAAATTCTGGAAAGGCAAATTGCATTTAATATGACCTTGTCTTGAAACAACCATATTTGTGAAAGTATTTGTGAGACTGCTGACGTGTCATTTCTACTACCTACAAAAGTTCAGAGAGAAATGGTATTTTTTACTTTGCTATGAATGATTCCAAGTTGGAAAAGTTCTGTGTAGACCAAAATTCATTTATATATTTGTTTATATTCACAGGTGCAGTACTGAGATTGAAGTAAAAGTTTAACCTGAAATTTGAGTGAAGCTTTCTTAACCTATATAGATGATCTTTTAAATTACTTATTACTGGAATTAATGTACACTTATACATGTGTAAATGTATATGAAAAATTATGTAGAAATAGGTAAATATGTATTGTACATTATCTATTTTTCTTTCTATTCAATTATCATCTGCATACTTGCATATGAACACACACACACACACACACACACACACACACACACACACACACACACACACACACACACACACACAAATAGCATGGTGAAGTGTAAGACCCAGACAGAGACTTTATTAATATTTTCACATGTAAAGATTCAAGTTTCTATTTATTTTAAATGTCACCACTTTTCAAAATTTTAAGGGGTCCTAAAACTCATTATAAACTTTCTTTTGTCAGGCACAATGGTTCATGCCTGTAATCCTAGCTATACTGGAGGCTGAGATTTGGTGATCTTGGTTAGAAGTGAGCCTGGGCGGGAAAATCTGTGAGAATTTTCACTGACCCAAAAAAGATATAAGTGTCATTGTGGTTCATATGTTTAAGTGCTAGTCTTGAGCACAAAAGCTCAACGACAACTCCCATGCCCAGAGTTCAAGACCTAGGATTGGCAAAACAAAATTGTAACCATAAGCAAACATTATCATTCTAATACATTTTAGAAATAAATACCAATCCCATAGCGATTGGAACTCTAGCTGTTGTCTTGTACCACATAATCAAAATGTACATGTACACCCATGACTGGTTTCTTTTGTTATATAATCAATAATAAAACTAAGTTTTAGGATAATATAATGGTTAAATATTGAAGTATGCATCCAGATTTGCATGTTTTGACAGATTTATGTTTTGTCATTTTATGCCCATGCATAATTCAGATTCAAACAAATAAGAAAAAAGTAATATTAGATTTTTTTGCATGTGAAAATCACATAAGTTACTATGTAGAATGCAGAAGAGTGCCTGAAGGTTGCTAACTTCTCACTATGTGGAAACAGAAGCTAGATATCGATGAAATTTTAATTTCTAAATGTATAGACAACCCTATTCTGCCCAAAGTAAATTCTCCTTTTTGTTTTCTAAATGAAGTTTATTAAGCTTTGTGGCTAGTGGGTCACACCTGCAATCCTGACCACTCAGGTGGCCAAAATCTGTTCAAAATTAGCTGAAGCAGAAATAGCCATGAGAGTATTATACTCCAAGTGGCCACCACTGCAAAGAAAAAAGAAAGAAAGAAAGAAAGAAAGAAAGAAAGAAAGAAAGAAAGAAAGAAAGAAAGAAAGAAAGAAAGAAAGAAAGAAAGAAAGAAAGAAGGAAAGAAGGAAAGAAGGAAAGAAAGAAGGAAAGAAAGAAAGAAAGAAAGAAAGAAAGAAAGAAAGAAAGAAAGAAAGAAAGAAAGAAAGAAAGAAGGGAGGAAAGGAGGGAGGAAAGGAGGAAGGGAGGGAGGGTGGAGGGAGGGAGAGAAAAAGAAGAAAAGAAAGATAGAAGAAAGGAAGTAAGGAAGGAAGGATAGAATGAAACAAAGAGAAAGAAAGAACAGAAGAGAAGAGAAAAGGAAAGGAAAAGAAAAGAAGCCACAAGTGTCTGAAAGACAGGCCCTGAATTCAAGCCTCAGTACTGGCATGAGACAGAGGGGGGAGAGAAAGAGAGAGAGAGAGAGAGAGGAAAGAAGAGAGAGGAAAGAGAGAAAGAGAGGAGAGATAAAGAGGAGAATAGAAAGGAGACAGGAGATAGAGGGGAAGAGAGGAACTTAAAAAAATTAAATCCCCCAAAGACAAATCTTCAAAGAAACAACTGCCCAAATAAATAAGTAGGCTAAAGACTTAAAGAGAAACTTCTCTTAAGAGGAAAGGATGGCCCATAGACACATGAGGAAATGCTCAACCTCCCTAGCCATAAAAGAAATGCAAATCAAAACAACATTGAGATAGCATCTCACCCCAGTTAGAATAGCTATAATCAAGAACTCTAATAACAGCAGATGCTGGAGAGGATGTGGACAGAAGGAAACCTTACTGCATTCTTGGTGGGAGAGTAAACTTGTTCAACCACTTTGGAAAGCAGTATGAAGGTTCTTCAAAAGACTCCACATAGAGCTCCCGTATGACCCAGTAATCCTACATTTGGGCATTTACCCAAATGATCACAAACAAGACCACAATAAAGCTACCAGCACTACTATGTTTATTAAAGCATTATTTACCATAGCTAAGATATGGAACCAACCCAGATGCCCCTCAGTAGATGAATGGATCAAGAAAATGTGGTATACATGCACAATGGAATTCTATGCCTCCATCAGAAAGAATGACATTGCCCCATTTGTTAGGAAATGGAAAGGCTTGGAAAAAAATATATTAAGTGATGTAAGCCAAGCCCAAAGAAACTTAGGTCCCATGGTTTCCCTTATTTGTAATAACTAGTATAGGTCTGAGTCAAGCTGAAAAAGTCAGATAAGTTGATGTTTGTGGAATGAACCCCAAGATAATATTAATTTTTTGTTTTATTTCGTTTCATGCAATTGTTTCTATCATATTTATGAGATGATTTCTATGTTGCTTTGTATGTTTCTCCGCCCACAGTATAACCCATACGTTCACTGTATTTGATGTTGGTATAATTTGTTTAACTAGGGATACAGGTGGACCTATTGCAACAATGAGATGTACAAGTCTTTATGTTGAAAAACAAACTTAACAACTTTGGTGGGGATGGGGGGAGGGTCGGATGGGGGGTTGGGGAGGAGTGTGGGAAGGGATGGTAGGGGAAAAACAAAGGAGGAGGCAACAATGCTTGATAAGAAATGTACTTGTTATATTGCCCATGTAATTGTAACTCCTCTGAATGGTATTGTCACAATAAAATAAAAGAAATTTCAGTCATATTCATCTGGACCCATTTTTGACAGAGTAGAGAGGAAGGGAAGAGAGCATAAAAACAGGTGTTCTTTTTTCGTGATTATATATTTAGAAGAACTTTCAAACAAATAAGGACATTTGTACTGAACTCTGTTGCACAGGTGGAATCTATGTCTCTTTGAAAATCCAGCCTGACGATAGCAAATAGAAAAAAAATTGCACATGATCTCTATCTTGTCAAGGTGAAATGTGATGTTCAAGCTATTCAAATTATATATCCCTTTAAAAGAAATGCTTCTGGCTACTGTTAGATTTTTAGGTAAAATATATGTTCCCAGATATTCAATATTGTTTAGTTAGAGGTATAGCTCCCCTTTACCAAATTGAAGTTCTGTGATATAGATATATCAATCAATTGAAACAAAATGTGAACAACTAAGAAACTAAGATATTCTTTGTTTAGTGTCTTTCTATTGCTGGATATTTAATTAAAGCATATTTAAAAATGTATGACTTGCAATTTGCACATGTTCTCTGATAGCATGATCATTATGTGCCCAAAGTTACACTGAAATAAATCATTACAGGGAGAGAATTTCTTTAAAAAATTTGAGTACATTTTCTTCATTCAAAGATAATGAATGATTTCCATTAAGGCTTAAATCATTTAAAATGTATGACATATTGTTTGTCAGGCATGGTTGCCACCCCAGATTTATTTAACAGTATTAACGAATAATAATAGAAATTGAAATCTTACACAGTTCTCTTCACTTTTGTTGAAAGCCAGTGAAACTTTGATTTGCTCACCAGATCTCTCTGTCTCTCTGTCTCTCTCTCAGTCTCTGTCTCTGTCTCTGTCTCAGTCTCTCTATTTCTCTGAGGTGCACAAGGGATTAGAAACTGAATTAGATCATCTTTCAGAACTTGAAGTTGTAATTTCCATTACATGTTTGAAAGGATTAAAATATAGGAACATCACAAAATGATCAAAACGTGAAGATGTAAGCCCATATGAACAGGAAAGAAGGCACCTGACTCATGCAGTCAGAATTTGATCCAAACAGGCGTCAGTGGCTCACGCCTGTAATCCTCACTACTCAGGAGACTGAGATCTGAGGATTGCGGTTCAAAGCCAGCTGGAGCAGGAAAGTCCATGAAACTCTTATCTCCAATAAAATCCACCAGAAAATGGAAAGTGGCGCTGTAGCTCAAGTGGTAGAACGCTAGCCTTGAGCTGAAGAGCTGAGGGACAGCGCTGAGGCCCAGAGTTCAAGCCCAGCCACCAACAAAAAAAAAAGAAAAAAAAAAACCTGATCCAAGTAGACAAAATCTTGCAGAATGGGATCAGAGAACACCTCCAGAGTTCCAAGTTAGGTTGCCTTTCCTTCTAGACAGAAAAGTTACCCTGAAGACAAAACACATAAGGGAATCTAGCCTTGCAGTTGTAGATGCTAACAAGACCATCAATTTGTGAAGCTTAATTTAATGTCCATAAAATAGTAAACCCTCTCCTGTTTCTTCAATATATGACCTATGTGAGTTTGAGCACCCTAGGCATTGGAGAAATAATTACCTTCAGCCAGGCGCCGGTAGTTCACGCTTGTAATCCTAGCTACTCAGGGGGCTGAGATCTTAGGATCGTGGTTCAAAGTCCGACCAGGCAGGAAAGTACATGAGACTCTTATCTCCAATTAACTACCAGAAAACTGGAAGTGTCCCAGTGGCTCAAGTGGTAGAGTGCTAGCCTTGAGCTGAATTGCTCAAGGACCAAGCCCGGGCCCAGAATAACTACCTTCAAATATCCAGCGTCATAAATAATCATTTACAATTGTGAGAATAATTTCCTTTGCTCTGACATGACATTGGTTGAAGCCCAGCTTCTGATGGGAACTAATAAAAGAACATGTTACCAGTATCACTTTACCATTTCCATTTTTGTTTCCTTTTCTTTTCTTTCTCCAGGCATTAGATTTGGTATATCATTTTAAAGGCGCTGTTTTTCTGAACAAACTATAACAAATGAACCTAAGGTATATCTCTTGTCTCATTCATGGATGAAAATAATAAACCTGGAATATAAGAAAGAAGAGGCTGAATACATATAAGACAGAAGCACTATCCTATTTCAAACAAAGTGGGGCTTCCTGGTATAAGAGTTATTGTTCACTGATGATCCATGAGAGATGTAAAATTCGAATTTATAGTTTATTCTAAAATAGATACTTAATTAAAAGAAGAAACTATAGCAAATTAATTAATCTTTGTCCAATTGCTTCAAATTCTACATCTCCAATTTGATCTTTTTCTTTTCTTTTTTTGTCGGTCCCAGAGCTTGAACTCTGGGCCTGAGTGCTGTCCCTCAGCTCTTCAGCTCAAGGCTAGCACTCTACCACTTGATCCAAAGTGCCACTTGTAGTTTTCTGGTGGTTGATTGGAGATTAAGCTTTCCATGGGTTTTCATTTCTGGGATGGCTTTGAAGAATACTACTCATATCTCAACCTGATAAGGAACTTTTTTTTTTGTCGGTTGTGGGGCTTGAACTCTGGGTCTGGACGCTGTTCCTCCTGAGGAACTTTGATTATAGTTATGAGTCACCTGACCCCAGCACACAAGTCATTACTGATCATTACCACTAACTAAATCCTGTCGTTCAAATTAAGATAATTGTATATTCTCCTGGTTTTAGCAAATGCATACTGCTGTATATTGGCCATTGTATCTAGTGCATGGGGTATTTATCTAGTGCACAGAATATTTTCATGCTCTAAAACTTCCCTTTGTTCTACTTACACAACCCCTTTGATGCCAAGACCTTCTAAGAACTCGTATTTCACTGTCTTGATGGTTTGGCTTTTGCCATACCTTCATATACTTGAAAGCTTATATTATGAAGGCTTAGCTCATTAAGTAATAAGCATTTACATTCTATCCATATATGTTTCATGTTTGGCAGCACATTTCTATATATCTTGGATGATATTCCATTAGGATAATATTCCTTCTAGATAAAACTGGCACTTTTCTCTTCTTGATTCTTTTGTGTTTTGTCATTTTTTTATTGTTCCTCAGGATTGCAGGTTCACTACATCTATCTTCAATAATAAAACAAGTTTTCCATTGATAAAATCACACATTGCTATCACTACATATTCTCAAAGTTGTTAAAATATGCACAGTATTAAAAACCATATTTTGTTTCACAGCCTCAAGCTTTATATACCTAATATTTTTACACAGAGACACTCAATGGACAGGAAAAAATTAGAATTGGTTTTCTTTTAGTTGAACTGACCCAGTAGTCTGATTTTCTTAGATCTATTAGACCACAGTATTCTCCCTGGGCAAAAAGGTAAAGCCATGTGCTCTTTTGTTTCCCCATCAAAAAACCAGATTATTTAATTATACCTACAGCATATGATTTTCTGAATCTCTTTACCATCTCACAGATCAAACATAAACCTCCATGAAACACTAAAGATTTGGTTTTATAGGCTTTATTTTTTGCTTTATCAACCATAGACAGTTTGTTACCATACTTAGCTTCTTAAAATGTAAATTGTTTTGTTGTGGTGGTGGGTCTCTATGTAGAAAATTTTGGCTTATGCCAAGGAGACCTGTCTGTCTATCTGTGTGCTAGTACAGGGGGTGGAACTCAGGGCCTTGTGATCTTGCTTGGCTTTTCATTCAAAGCTGACACTCTACAACTTAAGCTACAGCTCTACTTTTGGCATTTTCCTGGTTAAGTGGAGGTAAGATCTTGTCAAATTTCCTACCCCAGCTGGTTTAAAACAAGATTCTTAGAGTAGCTATGATTAAAAGTGTGAGCCATTTTGTCCACCTTCCACAATATTCTTGAGGACGTGGAAGAAGCACATATGGATGAGAACAAAATACACAGCTAACAGCCATGGTGAGAGACCATGGCCATTTGCTTCCATCACTTCCCAGTCAAATGGGCCACTTTTAACTTTTCAAGTGTCAATTTTCATTCCACCTGATATATGTCTGAGATTTATTTCCCATCTAGAACTCTTTCTTCTCCATGGTTACTACCTCCTCATCGCTCAAATGTTACCTTAAATATTAATTCCCTAAGCCCCCAGATTACAAAGTATCTCAATATTTAAGCATTAGTATGAAAATTTCATGAAATCAGAAAAAGTGTAGTGCCTGGTAAATTAGGAGGCATTCATCTATTGAACTAGTAATGCACTTTCATTAGAATTAAATAACATATAAATACAAAAAGAATGCCACGTGTTCTTTTGCATATTTCTATCAGATGCTTTTATCATAAGTTCATGTTTAAGCATTAATTCTAATTTTTGAGCTCTTTCATACCTCATATGCTCTTCTGAAGGGCATAGGCATTAAGATCCAAAAAACAATGATGATATTAAGTGCCTACTAGAATTGCCATTGATGAGCTGATGATTCAATTACATATATATATACATGTATATATATATGTATATATATATAGTGTGTGTGTGTGCACATGTGTGTGCACGCACACATCCATATACATGTGTGTGCTGGGGATCAACCAAAGGGCTGAAACCAGGGTTTTGCAACTGGTAATCAAGCATTCAGTCACTAAGTTGCAGCCGTGAGCATCCTTTATGTAGACAACATTTATCATATTTATCCACTAGGGCTCTCTTGAGAATTTCATGCACTGGTTTCATTCCCTTAGCCTGAAGATCATGAAGAGACAGTGATTGCTTTTAAGACTCAGAGCAATGTGCAGAGTAGATTCTAGGATGAACAATGTTTGATATTTACAACTACCTTTGTCTAGCATTTTATGTAAAGTAAAAGGTTCCTATAAATAGATGAGGGAAATATGTAAAACAAAGGTACCTAGTAAAGCAACTATGAATTTTATGAGCCATTGTTTGATTTGGCTGATAAAAATGTGAGTATAATTCACTTACTTCACTAACATCAGACCAAAAGATGTTTTCTAGTAAATTAAGATACTTGATTAAAAAATTTGAAAAATCTATGGTATATGAATGCTAGAAACTGGTGATGAAATCTATGATCTAAGCGTTACAGTTACTTTTACTTTAGAAATCTCAAGAATTTACCATACTCCTTTCATGGAAATTCTGATACAGCAATCTATAGTTTCATATTTTGTAGAATTAATTTACCTAGCATAACTGACAGTGATTTATAGACCACCAATTTTATACATTCTAAATACACTTCACCAAGATTTATATAGTAATAAAAATTTCAGTCATCTTTCACTGGAGTAATATTTCTAAAAAGTGCAAGTCATTGACTTCAATGGAAATTTCTAAAATCCTTAGGAAAATAGGCATTGATTTCAAATATTATATATTCTTATCTATACTCCATCTATCATTGCTATTTGTTACCAATACATTTGTAAAGAATTAATGCCAAAATAATCTATTACCAAATGAAATTTATTCATATTTGAATGAATTATGAGGCTACCTACTGTCAATAACCCACTTTTATGAATACCATATATAAGGGATTACAGTCTGAGAATAGTTCCATAGGACAAAATCTTTTGTGAAAAATAACTACAGTCCAAAGGATTGTGGAATAGCATAAATGGTAGGGTGACTAACAAGCAATTGGCCCTTGGTTCAAATTCTTGTACCAAAAAAGAGAAATCCATTTTGTTTTGATTCATATAACAAAGATAATTATTAAAAAGGTATCTTGTGTTGAAGTTTTTACATAACCTTACTGAGATCATTGTAATCTATATTTATCATCCTAAGTAAAATATTTATGGGTCTGGGTAGATGGGTAGGTGATTTCTAAATGAGTAAAACTAATCACGTCATTTGCAATATAAAGAGATTGCAGGCTACCTACCTCTGTGCTCAATGAATTTTTTTCTTGAAAAATAACTTGTCTTGAATTGAAAACACCTTCATTTATGTAGACAGCAAACGTACTGCTGAAACAATGAGATTATTAATTTTCTTGTTTTATTAAAATTAATATTTATTTTTCTCTCTCTTGAGACTCCAGTCATACAGCAAGTTGGATTGGTACAATTTTAGTAGGAAAATAAACTGTTTAAATGTAGCAGTAAGAAGGGTTTATGAAAGTTCTAATAATCATCTAAAATTTTCTTCTTTGACTTCCATTTCTTAGAAGGTCTCTTGATCCTATATTGCTCTACGTTTTGAAACCACAAAAGGGACGACTTTATCTATATATAATTTTCTCATTTCCAATGTAATATGTGTGTGTGATTTTTTTATCCCAGGCTGTCAGAGATTTTTCACTTGAATACTTTCCCATTTATTTGTTTTTTTGTGTGTTGGTATTAGAGGTTGAATATTTCTTATTGATTTTGTAATTAAATACACATTAAATATGAATCATCCAGGGCACTTGGCTGTGCCTGTGAGCTGTTCTATGAAGTTACAATTTTCCTTTGTCTGAATTGTCCATGAACTTAAAAACAAAAGAAGGCTTTGCTTTGCCCAAACAAAAATATTGGTTATTCACATTTGTATGTCTGCTGTGATTTTTATTGTTACTACTTGTGGTGGTTTTCAATGGATCAAAATATCTTCAGAGACACACTGACTTCTAAATTTCTTCTTAGCATAAAGATCTGTCTCTGGCATGAAAATGGTGTCTATTTAATGACACTGGCCTTTAAATTTAAAGAACAAGGTTAATACTTAGACCTATCTTTGAACATTAAAATACAAATTGTATCTGGACTTAATTAAGTTTGTATAGTTCTAACAAACCTTTATGAAAAGCGGTTTAGAAAAGAAAAGCTTTATTTGGGCTTAATATCCTGGGTTACACTGCATTTTGGTTCTGTGTTTTGGGACCTGTAGCAAACAGAACCTTGGAAGGGTGGAGTGAAGCAGAGGTGTTCACATTAAGGTGTCCAAGAAGCAGAAAGAACAGAGTAGCAGAAAGAACAAAGTAGGGCCCAGGGCGAACATAGCCCTAGAGGGTACATTCTCAGTAACCTACTTCCTGCTCCCCCTTTCTCAGTTAGAGCAAACTTTGGAACTTTCCATCAACTCCCAATAATCCAAACCATTTTGAAACCATCAGTGGACTAATAAATGAATTATGTCGCATGTCCTCATTATGTAACAATCTCTCATTGAGTGGCCCTGACATCAAGGGTTGGAACTTTCAAACCATGAGAGGTATAGGATGACAGTTCATATTGAAGCCAAGTAAAAGAATCTGAGGATAATCAGTGGTTAAAAATAACGTAAAAGGATGTTTCAGCAAAGAGAACTTAGTGGTGAAATGGTGACTTCTTGTGTGACACAAGAGAAACTCCTAAGACTCCCTAAATTCTCTAAGGTTTTAAAATATAAATGGATTTTGTCCATATAATTTTATAAAGGAGTACCACTTATGAAACTAGTCAGATGATATTGCTCTTAAACATATGGGCTCTCATCCATTTATATCTTCTTACAACCCTTACTCACATATTTCGCCATACCAGTCATTTTCTCATGGAAGTGTAGAAGATTTAATAGCACTGTTCTCTCTCTCTCTCTCTCTCTCTCTCTCTCTCTCTCTCTCTCTCTCTCTCTCTCTCTCTCTCTCTCTCTCTCTCTCACACACACACACACACACACATACATAAACTTACACAAAATGAGAATATAAATCTCTCATCAGTTTTTAAACAAAAAAAATCATTCCAATCAACCAATAAATTAAACAAGAGAATCAAATTCAAGACAAACGCAATTAATCTAGTCCCTAAAGTTGCATAATTTTCAATAATTTAGTTAGATGTTTAGTTTATATTTTCTGTGTTTGTTTTATAATTTGTAAACTACATGTAATAAAAAAATACTTACCATACTGAGAACTCCTGCTATGAAAAAAGCCCTTAAAGTTGGTACAAAGTGGGTGCTAAATAGTAATTGCTAAATAAATTTATATTATGAAACCCCATCTTATGCTGCATTGTGACATCTCAGTGACTAATGCATGTTATGTTACTGTGTCCAAACCTATTGCTTGGGTAGTTGGATGGAGTTGTAGCCCATTATTTATTGATGTTATTTGTTGATAATAAAGGATAGTAAATGACTATCTAACTGGCTTAAATATTTGCTACATTACACTTCTTGTGAATTAGTGTTCTATAAACCATTAATGGAAAAGTATACTACAAAGCACTGTGCAGTATTGCACAGTCTGGTACATCTGGTGTGTATTGTCTCATTGTATACAGAGGCCATAGCAGATGATCAACCTATACTACCCAGAATTGGTTAGGTATACTCTGTGTTTCTTACACAATGACAAAATCACCTAGCAATGCATTTCTCACAATGTTACTGCATCATTGAGCTGTTCATGTCTATACAGTGAAATTATACAAAATTCAGTTTAATAAATAAGAATTGAAGCAATGAATCAATAGCTCAGACCTATAATCCTAGCAACATAGGAGGCTGAGATCTGAGGATTGAAATTCAAAGGCAATCCCAGCAAGGAAAGTCTCTGAGACTCTGACCTCCAATTACTATCAAAAAGTTTCAAGTGAAGCGGTAGCTCAGCTCAAGTAGTATATCACAATCTATGAGTAAAAATGGCTCAGGGACAGTGCTCAGGCCCTCAGTCCAAGACCTAGAGTCAGCACACACAAATATATATGAATACACACACACACACACACACACACACACACACACACACACACACACACACACACACACACACACACAGGTAGCCATATAATTTAATCTCAAAGAAACAAAATATACAAAGCATTACTAGGACCCCAGTGGTTGCTTCTACACACAACTGAATTGCAAATTCATTTTTTCCCTGACAAATTTCCTAGCACTTATTCAACTACTAGCTATTAATTCATTTATTAGCTAATTAATTAATATTACTATAATGGGCTTGAACTCAGAAACTTGAGCTCTTGCTTAATTATTTTGTTCAGGGCTAGTACTTCTAACACTTTCTTTTTCTTTCTTTTCTTTCTTTCTTTCTTTCTTTTTTTTTTTTGGTTGGTAGTGGGGCTTGAACTTTGGGCCTGGGTGCTGGTCACTCAGCTATTCAGCTCAAGGATAGTGCTCTACCACCTGAGCCACCGTGCCACTTCTGGTTTTCTGCATTAATTGAGTATGAATCTCAAGGACTTTTCTGTCCAGCTGGGTTTGAACTGTGATTGTTAGTTCTCAGCCTCCTGAGTAGCTAGGATTACAGTTGTGAACCACTGGTACCTGGCATACTTTTTAAAATATATATTTTTGTCCGGCCATTTACCCTATACTTCCAAACCACCCCTTCCCTTTGGCCCATTTGTTGTTACATTATTATGTGGTTAATCAGGCATAAGAGTCTCAGCAATTTGTCTGGCTGTTTTTGAGCCTGAATCCTAAGATCTCAGACTCTTTAGTATTGAAGAGTATAGGTGTGAATCCCCAGTGTCAAGTTTATTTCTGTTATTATTATAAATTATTATTTTTACTCTTTCCTTCTTTTTAATTACTTTCATACATACTCATTAAACCATACAATTTTATGTATCTCTAAAATTAGCATGACCTAATATCATTGGATTTTTCTTAGGTCTGGAAAATTTATCTGAGATATCTCTGTGTATTTTTATTTTGATGAATATACTACATATTATTAGTCCTCTTGTTATTAGTCTTCTGAAACTTGCTATTTTACTAAAAAGGCTGTGATATTTTTGTTACATGAAATGCATATATCAGAAAAAAGTTAGATCTGCTAAATGAAAGGATTTGCATATTTTCTTATTCTTTTTTGGGGGGAGGGGTCCGGTTGTGGGGCCTGAACTCTGGGCCTGGGCGCTGTCCCTCAGCTCAAGGCTAGTGCTCTAACACTTAAGCCACAGCGCCACATCCAGCTTTTTCCTTTTTGCTTATGTGGTGCTGAGGAATCGAACCCAGGGCCTCAGGCATGCAAGGCAAGCACTCTACCACTGAGCCACCTTCACAGTCCCCAAGGATTTAAATATTTTCAATTTTATTAGATACTACTCAGCAGTTTTTCAGTATGTCTTCACCAACTTATACTGTCAATAAAACCAGATGTATGAAAGTAGTCATTCCACCACTTACTGATAACTTATCACTGAATATAAATTTTCCTAAATCTGAAGAACTTAAAGCAATAGAAAATTATCACCTCACTTTTTCTGTGGGTAAGAACAGAGGAGATGCTCAATTGGGCACTGCTGGCTCCAGATTTTCTCATTGAAGTACAGTGAAATGTCACCTGTGAGTTTTAGCCTTAAAGCCATACCAATAATTGGAAAATCCTCTGCGAAGGTGTTTCATTCGCATGGCAGGTGAAAGATCAGAAGGGAAAGTAGAGACATTTGCCAGTGGAAGGCAAACTGAGAGTGGCTGGTAGCTTTGTAGTCCTGTCCACATGGATTTCTTCAGTGTTCTCAAATAGGGGTGTGGCTTTTCCAAGCATTGAACCACTGAAAGAAAAATTTGAAATGCCCTTTCAGTCTTCTCTAAGAGGACCAAAATCACTTGCATGTCATTGTACTGGTTAGATAGGACAGCCTTCATTCATTTCACATGGCATTTTGCAAGCACATTAATAACAGGAAGCCAGGAGGCTAAATGTAATATTCCATATCCATCCTGCTTTTAGAAATATTACCCTTTTAAACACTGGTTTGTAGCTTTCATTTGAATCTTTCTGTTTGCTTTGAAATTAAGTATTTCTCATTATTTGTTGACATTGACACTTTGTTTATGTTTTCAAAGTTTACTTTTTATTTACTTCTCTCTCTAGGGCTCATTGGTGCATTTTATTATGAGATGTGTTGACTAAATCTAGCAGTCTTAGGCAGTATACTAAATGTGTGACAAGCTTACAGGACAATTTTTGGCTTATGGCATGAATTCAATAGGATGTCTGCACATTTAGTAAAAAATCATACATGTTTCCAGAACAGCAGGACTGAAAAAGCTCACAAAGTTACTTCTACTGATGACTGGATTAAAATATTATCAAATTCATAGTACATAGAAAGTGCTTAAAGAAAAGATTGGAAATAGAATAAGAGAGAAAAGGTCTTAAGATCTCGTATAGATTATAAAAATACATTCACAGCATGTGAAACAGCAAGGCACACTGACAATATGAAAATGAAACAGATCATCCCATCTTATTGCAGGATGATGTGACTCCTTCATATAAGAAAATTACTTTGTAATTGCTAACAAAGACAATCCTTAACTCCCGACACTTACAGCTCTTAATTTTCCTCATTCTTATTACTAAAGTTACATGTCAGTGTGAGGTTTAAGAGGAGAAAGTGAGATGCTAATGTCTTATAATGATTCCTCTCACTAGAATTCTTATGTCAAGCATCCTGACTATGGACAGCAAGAGTGAATTGATTAGAGGCATCTAGAATCATGTCCATTGTCTCTTGAGGCAAAGAATAGTAATGATGTGCCCTTGGCTCTATATTTATATTTTGAGAGGCACAGTAGGACAATAGTAAGCACTAAACTACAGGGAAGAACACCGTGCTTTCTTCAGCTTCATTGATTTTCAGGACAGGTCTATATCCCCTATGTAAAGAATCCACTTCTACTAGATTATAGTTATTTTCTTTTACATTCTTCTTAACGGTACTGGGATTTGAACTCTGGATCTCAAACTTGATAGGCAGTTGCTCTACAACCTGAGCTTGTACCCTTATCCATTGTTTTGCTTTTTATTTATTAGTCAAATTCTCATGCTTTTGCCTGGCATTGCCTCAGAAAATGATCCTCTTACCTAGAGTCTCCAGGATAATTATGGTGACAGGTGCACACCATTACACTCTTACTGACTGAGATAGAGAGGTTGTCTCACTAAGTTTTTGACTGGGATTCCTTTAAACTTTAATCCTCCCTATCTCTGTTCCTGAATTGTTGGAATTCTACAAATTGGATGCAATGTGCTCTAGAGGTTGGAAATTTGATAAGTATACCATGCTTCCATGGGCAGGGATAGGATAGTGAATGGCAGACTAGGTTTATTTGCAGCTGTTCTCTTCTGTTTTGTCATTCAGATTCTTTCAGTGTCCTAGAGTATGAATTGAACTTCTAACTCCCAAAAAATTTGTTCCCTATATGGGTATTGAAATGTTCAAAACTTCCTTGAATCACTCACTCAGGATTTGAAAAAATATTGACAACATGAATTATTGTAGGTATTCCAAGTGTTTGTTCAATCCAAAAATCTAAGTGGTACAGATAGTTATTTGTGTCTGTTTACCTATATGCATATAAGTAGCATCTCAAAATACATTATGTCCAAAACATTTGTTAATGTACATATATTTATTCATTTCAATAAGGGGATTCCATTTGATTTAGGGATAAACCATTGTTATTTTGCTGGAAATGTGGAGAGGAATTAAAGTGGAATCTCTCCTACATGAATGGAGGTTTTTGTATCTAAGTTAATACAAATTAAAAAAAAACATTTCTCTTTATGAATCATTTGGTTCTTAGGACCAACTGAAACTCATTTGATATTACCATGGCAAAAATCAGTTACTCAATGAAAAGTGGGACTTCTATGAAAGTTGCAAACATATATTTCAACTATACAAAGACATTAGGTTTAAAACAGGCAGATAAGTTACAGTAGATCATCAAACACATTTAGATGAAAATTATACCATTTTGCACTTAAAACATATACATACTGTAAATGCCAATTTAATGTCGAAAAAGTTATTATGAATTAGTATCCTGCAGACATTGTTGACAAGGTCTTAATAAGCAGATTTCTTATCATGACCTGGAGTTGCTCTGGTTATTAGTCAGAAGCCTCTTTGGAGAAGTTATATTAAATTTTTATAACAATTGTGTGTGTGTGTGTGTGTGTGTGTGTGTGTGTGTGTGTGTGTGTGTGTGTGTGTGTGTGTGTGTGCCCATCCTGAATTCAGGCTTGAATTCAAGGTTGGGGCCCTGTCTCTTAGCTGTCTTGCTAGAGACTGGTGATCTTCAACTTGAACCACAGTTCCACTCCTCCCTCTTTGTTAGTTAACTGAAGAAAAGCAGCTCAAAATTTCCTGCCCAGGCTAGCTTCAAATGTGACCCACAGATCCCTCACAGGCATGGGCCACCAACTCAGCTGCTGCTCCTCCTCCTCCCTTCTTCCCCACATCCTTCCTTTCATCTTCCCCACCTCTTTCAGTTTATTTTTCTCCAAATCTGAGATGTTAACTACAGCCAGGCCTTCACAGTATCATTGAAGACACACATCCAGTCCTTTATTCTCTGGTTACGGTTCAAAATAAGGTCTCACATTTCACCAGGGTGAGTCTAGACCATGATCTTCTTATACAGTTGAGATGAAAGATGAAACCACCACAAATTAGGATAAAGTTCTGCAAACATTTCCCAGACAGGTCTCAAATTGTGTTTCTCACAGTCTCTTAGTTACATATAGCATTTATTGTCAGTCACATGAGTATATTTGTGAAGAAATACAAACCAGAGCCATGATGCCTATTTCACAAATATGAAAAAAATAATTACTGGGAAAATGTAGTGAGCAGTTACCAAAGGATCTCTAACAGGAACAAAAGATCCTGGTTTGTAATCCAAAATCAGACTCTCACTGTATGTTTTATGTGAGGTGTATCACTTACTTTGTGCTATTTTGTTGTGGCACACCTAGGCGACCTCCATGCACACTTGATGTGGCTATTTTGCCATTGTTTAAGCCAGCAGTCTGTGTTACTTCAAACACTGATTTTTAACAAATGCATACTAGAATCGAGTTATCTTTATTCTGTGTCCTCTGCATTACTACGGCAAAGGGTGGGTCCATCATAAAGTCGAGCTCAATAATCATAATAAGGCATACCTAAATCATACCAGTAAGACCTCTATTAGATATTAGCCCATTCAATCCTATTTTATCCCCTCTAGTTCTCCAGTTAATTAGTTCTTTGATCTCTAGAATGACAGTTCCCCTTCCTCAACACATGGGCTAATACTCGAACAGCTATGGCATAATTTCCAGAAAAGAATGAATAAGTGATGCAAATATATGAGAGTTTACACAAATTCACAGCTACAAATCGATGTGTCCTATAATACTTATTATTAATAGTATTATACAAATACATGTGTATATTATTTTTACAGTGAATCATTAAATTTAAGTAAATATATTATAGAATTTAGAGGTAATTGAAAATGAAAACAGTCTTTGATTTTACATTTCTTTTTATTATTTTTTTTATTGTGAAAATACCATACAGACAGGTTAAAATTACATGGGCAAGGTAATTAATACATTTCTTATCAAGCATTGTTGCCTCCTCCTTTGTTTCCCCTTCTGATCCCTTCCAATCCCCCCCCCCCCCGCCAAAGTTGTAAAGTTCGTTTTTCGACCTAACAATTTGTACATCCCATTGTTGCAATGTGTCCATCTGTATCCCTATTTAAACAGTTTGTTTTGGCCCTTCCCCTCCATACATTTCTTTTTTTGATGAAAGTCACTATAACCCATGTGATTTCCATTTGTCATATTTTAATATTATGTGACAAGGTTTGAATACATTTTGAGTGAGATTTTAATACTTAGCAATATATGTATATATATATATATGAATATTTTTGAGTTAATTATAATTCTGCAATTTTTATTTACAATGACAGTCAAAACTTATTTACAATAAAGAAAAAGACAGTCAAAATTAGGACATTATTATCAGCCAAATATTTACCAATAATTCCAGTTAACTGATCACATTCTGAATGAAAGTAAAAATGTTCAGGTTATTTCATTGGCTAGAGGATACAGTATAACACATTCAATTGTTGAAATGAAAATGATGTATCCTAAATTCCTATTTAAAAAGTGATTTGCATTTCAAACACTTTTAATTGTTACTTAAAAGTGACTAATTTATTATTAATCTCTTAACTTGTTAAATTAGTACTCTGCAAAATGTATGACATTGAGAAATTCCCAAAGGAAAATAAGCAATAATAATCATTTGATGAAATAGTTTAGGAAATTGTCCTATTACCATAATTCAATTTCCATATGTACTACCTATATCATAGCATATGAACTTAAAGAGACACTGTAAGTAATTTCTTCTCTAGAATATGGAAATCTGAAAGAAATCCTGGTTTTTAAAATAAGGTCAGTTTTATAACTTTGTAAAGTCATTGAAGAGCTTGATAGCCAAATAAACACACCTAAATCTCAGAAAAAACACATCCATTCTACAGGAAGAAAGGAGGTAATCTCTGTTCTTATTTAAGTAGATGTATTAAAAACTAATAAAGTGCTTTTCAGTCACTGTGCAACTTTTAAGGTCTGTAGAAATCACAGTTTGTACTTTCATGCTTATTATTTATCTAGAAAAAAAGTAGACTGTTCAACATATATGGAACAATATATGTGCTAATGTATATGTGATCACCATTTAAGAGGAAAGGTTGCAAAAACAATGTCTAATAATTTTCTAAAAAATAATACTAAATTGTCCAGCTCTTGTTCAAAACCTCAACACTGACTCTTTAGGTAAAATGAAAGTCTAATTGACCAACTTGACATTTTCTTCTCGAAAGCATGCCTGTTGGACATCCAGGAAACTGCCATCTCCTAATGAAGTTGTAGTCAAGGGGTGTGATTAATGATAGTACAGAGGATATGCAAGGGAATTAGAAAAGTCAGAACCTACTTATGCAAAAAGAGAAGATACTGGCATGTTCTCCATATGCTAAATATACCTTAAACAAAAATTTAAGGATCAGGAAAAATGCAGATTAAAAATTTTCAAGTAACTAATAGCAAAAGTAAGCTAGGTATCTGTAATAATGTCAGGAAAAAGAGCAATTAGACTTATAATATTTCCAACAATAAAGTTTGCTATCTTATTACATGTGTGTATAATAAACACATTATCTATAGTGAAAACCTGAACTTCAAAATATATGGAATAGTAACTGATATAATCCATGCTACATACATATCTATAGTTGGGAAAAATCAACTCTTTTCACTATTGCTTAGAGTAGTGGAGGATAAATTACTAAGTGTGTAGAAAAACATAAGCCAACTAAATTAAATCAAAATTTACAGAAAACTACATCAATAACAGCAGAACCTATGTCCTTCAATGTTTATGTGTGTATTTCTCCATAAGAAAGAATATTTTGAGCCATGCAACAAAGCTCAAGGCTCAAAAGAACAGAAATTACAAAAAGACATCCTTACATAATAATTGGATTGTTGTAGAAAAATTTGATGAAGATGTGTAGAAGTTAAAAGTCCACTTTTACATAATACGTAGGTCACAGAGGAATTTTCCCAAGGAAATTTAGATCACATGTACCTAAATAAATGAGAATAAGATTCATGTCCTATGAGATGCCTTTAAAGCAGCAATTCCAACATTAAATATTTACAATGGTGAATTATGAAGTAGAACTCTGTGATGTGCACAAATGCAGCAATGATTTTAACAAATTGAATAAGCAAATGGTCATGCAACTGCACTTTTTCATGCTTCTCCAGATCATAATTTCTAAGCTTAATATTTTTTTTATTCCAATTAAGGCACTATTGGTACTGCTAGACTACTTACAGAATTGCACAAGAGGAGGATTTCCCTGTTAGGGACTCTGAGTCTTGTTGTTGTATAGGAGATTGTTTCTGATTGGACTACATACCCTTCTATAAAAAAACAATTTGCATTTTATTTCTGTTCCATAGGTTGCCTTGTGACTTCTGAACTGGTAAGTTAATTTTAAGAAAAAAATCCTAGAGACTTGTCTATGAAATTTATTTTTTTACTTGCTGGTCAAACCCAATTTGGGTTTATTTCACTTTGGGGTATTGGGGGTATTTCACTTTGTATTTTCACATTTCATGTTGGATTACTTCAAGACCTATCCAACCTTATTATCCAATAAATTTCCATAGCTTGGTGCCTTTTTTCTCAAATAGTCTATAATATTTGCTGCAGACAGTCTTGACCTCCATCTACAATTTAGGGTCCTGTCTTATTTATTTTAAACTGGAGATCCTGAGAGATATGTCCATACTATACAGCCTAATAGCCATGTCAGTAGTCATACTTGAATGAATGCCTTCTATGCCACCCAACATTGTAATTCCCTCTGAATGGTAAACTTGGAAGAAGCAATAATACACATTTGGCTTTGAGGATGCTGTGCAAACATGCACTAGGATAGAACTCTGAAACTTCATAAGGCTTATATCCCATGTGAAGAGATCATATAGGCATGAATGTGATGATTAGGGCATAATTTGTCCTTTGCAGGGGACAATGAAGTTTTTTTATTCTTCTTTATAAGGATAAAAGCAATGTGTTAATTAGTTGTGGTTGTCCCAAGAATGTAAGAAGAATCACTAGCCAATTAGGATAGAGGTCATGAAAGAGGAAATCACACCATCCTGTTGTGTTCTGATCCCCTTCTGTCATTTAATCTTGAATGTTTGCATGCAGACATTGAGAGTATTTCTCAGACACTGAGCATTTGCAATTGTTATACTCTTAATGATCTGTTATGAACATCATTTCTATATGCCACTAATGACAATATATTATATAAATGTAAGTTATTTTAAACTTGTATGCAGGACTTTACAAATATTTCTGTAAAACAAGGGTATACATATAAAGAGACATCAACTTTTATAATTGGTCTTATAGATGAGTTTTTATTACATAAGAATTATTTACAAAAATATTTCTTCATAACCTTGAAGATATTTTCACATTTTTGTAAGTTTGTCATTCTGAGAATAAACACCTTTATGAGAAAATGAGTCCATTTTCTTTTAAATTATGTGTGTGACTAGAATTATAAGATGTTATGAAAATTATAAGATGTTATGTCAGGATACAGGTGGACCCATTGCGCCAATGAGATGTAAAAGATGTTATGTCAAAAATAAACTTTACAGCTTTGGCATGGGGAGGGATGGGGGGGAGATGGGAAGGAATGGGAAGTGGAAATAAAGGAGGAGACAACAATGCTTGATAAGAAATGAACTCATTACCTTGCCCATGTAATTGTGATCCTCTGTACAGTATTTTCACAATAAAAAATCCCACAATAACATAATAAGATATAATAATGTGATAATATATCACAATAATATAATGATAGCGATATAATATGTTCTATATATAGTAATATAATATTAGTAATTGTCATAATAATTACTATTATCACTGATACAATTCACATACCATAAATTTACCTATTAAAGTATACAATTCAATAATCTCTAGTACATTCAGAAAAAGAAAAAGAAAAATTCAGAGGTTAAAAAGAAGATATTACCACTAATAGAGGCATTTGGGTGCTTCTCTTCAATTGCATTCTTTCTCTTTATTGCCCAAAAGCAGACTGTTCTACAGTGCTGGATGTCTTTCTCAATGCTCTATTGCAAATAGATCTCTAAACTATCTTTGTAAACTCCAGAACTGAATCATGCAGTATATATTCTATCATATTCTTTCAATTAGTCATTTTACAATTGTCAGAGGTACACTTGCTTAATAGATATAATTGTATATCATCCATTTCTACAGCTGTGAACAGTTGTCCATGCTCATAGTCATCCAAATATCTTCCATTTTTATAATTATATTTATCAGTTCTCTGAATATGACACTACTGGTTTCCCAGAGCAGATATGCAAGAATGTATAGGCCTAACAGGAAGCCCTCTGATTTTGAAGTAAAGACAATTTTCATTTACATTTGTAAAGTTAAACTACTTACTACCTGTTTAAGCCTATTTATACTTTCATCAGCAGAACATGTTTATTGTATATCTTTTCCTTAGTATTTATTATCTAAGGCTTAATTCTTGAAATTTACAAAATTTTGCTAACTAATAAAATTAAACATCCTTAGATAAATGATCTATTATTTGAACTTTCCTCTTCCATTGGCCTTTTTTTCTTTATTTCCTCCTTGGTTTTAGAGCGCTCAAAGACTTGTATGCTTGGGATTTTTCTTGTGATTACAAGATGATACCGTCAGGGCTGGGAAGGTGGCTCAGTGGTAGGGTGCTTGCCTTGCATGCATGAGGCCCTGGGTTCGATTCCTCAGCACAATATAAGCAGAAAAAGCCGGGAATGGTACCGTGGCTCGGGGTAGAGCTCTAGCCTTGAGCGGAAGAGGTAAGGGTCAGTGCCCAGGCCCAGAATATAGGCCCCATGACTGACCAAAAAAAAAAAAAAGATGATACTGTCATATATTTAATTTATGGGTTCCCTTTTCTCCTAGAACTTACATATTATGTACCATGCAAGTCAAAATTCTAACAAAGAGCCAGGTGCCGGTGGCTCATGCCTGTAATCCTAACTACTCAGGAGGCTGAGATCTGAGGATCAAGGTTCAAAGCCAACCCGGGCAGGAAAGGCCGTGATACTCTTATCTCCAATAAACCACAAGAAAACTGGAAGTGGTGCTGTAGCTCAAGTGGTAGAGAGCTAGCCTTGAGCTGAAGAGCTGAGGGATAGAGCTCAGGCTCAGATTTCAAGTGGCATGACCTACAAATATATATATATATATATATATATATATATATATACATATATGTATATATACATATATATCCATATATCTATATATGGATATATATACATATAAAACAAAGAACAATATGGCTATATCTATAATGCCATCAATTGGGAGGCTGAGACAGGAGGATTAGAAATTGAAAGTCACCTGGGCAATTTAGTGATACACCTAGTCAATTAGTGAAACAAAAGAATACCAAGAAAATATTAAGTATTTGTATTATTTTGTGAATAACTTGATAAAGTAGAATGGCTATGGATTCTATTCACTGTGAGAAAATATGTTAAGGATGAGTAAGTCGGGGCTAATACAGACCATCAGTCAAACAATATTTGTCATTTAAATGTAATATTTCTTTTTTTTTAGGGGGGCGTGGGAGGTCCAGTCGTGGGGCCTGAATTCTGGGCCTGGGCGCTGTCCCTCAGCTCTTCGCTCAAGGCAAGCGCTCTACCACTTGAGCCACAGTGCCACTTCCGGCTTTTTTCTTTTTGCTTATGTGGTGCTGAGGAATCAAACCCATGGCCTCGAGCATGCAAGGCAAGCGCTCTACCACTGAGCCACCTTCCCAACCCCTAAATGTAATATTTCAATAGTGCAATATTTAATACTTTTATTAGTACAATATTTTATTTACTTTGATGTTTTCACCGATCTTTAAGTGAAAGAAAATATATCCAATTCAATGTGTATTAAAATCAATTTCATTTAGAGTTTGCTTTTCTTATCTTTTGGCATATTTGGTACTCAGACACGTTTCTTATAACAAGTGAATATGAAGTTGAGCATTTCAACTACCAGAAAGTCACCACATTAACAAGCTCATTTGATACAGTCAGGCTCAATGGTAAAAAAAAATAAATAAATAAAAAAGAAAGAAAAGAAATTTAAAATGACCTCTTTACTATCAAGGCCCATGGGTTGTTTAAAAATAAATACTTTGCTCTGGTGGCTAGGCTCTTGTTGATTATCCTATTCTACTATGACAGTACCAGCAAGTAAAGAAAGTAGCAGAGCGTGTGCCGTGGTTAAATCTAACATCAGATTGTGAAAGCAAGATACAGATATGAGAAATTAAGACTGTTAATATCATCTCAAAGTTATTTAATGGTCACTTTATGCAAATACAGACTACCTTCTTTAAACTAACCAATCATGAGCAGAGTAAGAAATTGAGCTTGGCCAATAAGAACAGAGGGGACGGGCTTTCTGTCTTAGGGATAAATAAGAAGCAACCCTCCTACTCTGTGTGCCTGTATGTGAAGGATGCACCCTTTTGGACTGAAGTTAATTTTGCCTTGCTGAGACAATTCTTTGTTTTCGTGTCTTTTTGAGACTTTGGTGGTTTTTGCAGAGCATTTTTACAACACAACTAACACAGAATGTTTGAATACTTGAAAATTCACCATCAGGTTTCCTGATAATGTAAGTACATCAAATCCTTGCAGGTAGAATACCTAGAATGTTGTAATACCTGGCATGAATTTCTAACACAGCTCTTCCTCTGTCTTTTCATTTCTTCCATGTCATATTTGCTTCCTTGTGTTTTACAGTTAGATATAGAGATAAAATTACACAAGTTTATAAATTTAAAAAATAAGCTTGTCGAATAAAGATGGTTTCTAGGACAGAGAAAGAATATAGGTTCTCAACCAGGCTCATCAATTTGTTAATTTCATGTGAGTGAATCAGGAGCAAAGGGGGCCATTAGAATAGAATCATTGGGCCAAGCAGCAGTGTTTTGGTTTTTTGTTGTTGTTGTTGTTGTTTTTGTTTTTATTTTGTTTTTAACCCCCTCAGTAATCTACTGGATGTGAACTTTCCCTATTAACATATGCCCTTTAAGTGGCTCTCTGAAACTAAGATGCAGCTTGAAGGCATTTACAGTTGGAGGCTGATTTCTGACAGCTGGGCTAATGCATGATTCATTGAAGGAAGTGACATGCATTGGGCAGTTCCTCTCTACATCCATCATAGTATGCTTTTGCAGGGTCCATGTTCCCAGTAATGAGAGGCATTTAGTGGTACTAAAGGTAAAAAGGATAATATCATGAGAAAGGAGCAAAACCAGGATTATAGAATAAAAATGTGTTCAGAGAGTTTCCAAGGGGGGGAGGGTAGTGGGGAGGATTGGGTGGGGGTGAGGATGGGAAGGGATGGGAAGGGGCAACTAAGGAGGAAGGTACAATGCTTGATAAGAAATGTACTCATTATCTTGCCCATGTAATTGTAACCCCTCTCTACAGTATTTTCACAATAAAAAAGAGAGAGAATCACCATACACACATAATTTTAAGCAGGATGAATGGTATAATTATCAGACAAGAGTTTAAAAGTAAGGCAAGATGTTACTAATTAAAAAATCCCCCACAGTATACCCGTACTTTCACTGTATTTAATGTCGGTATAATTTGTGGAGGGGAAGGGGAAAAACAAGTCATTTAAATAGGGATACAGGTGGACCCATTGCAACAAAGAGAAGTACAAGTCGTTACGTTGAAAACGAACTTTACAACTTTGGTGGCGAGGTGGGGCGGGGAGGATTGGGTGGGGGGCCGGGGAGGATGGGAAGGGATGGGAAGGGGAAACAAAGGAGGAGGCTAAAATGCTTGATAAGAAATGTACTCATTATCTTGCCCATGTAATTGTAACCCCTCTCTACAGTATTTTCACAATAAAAAATAAAATAAATAAATAAATATTTAAATATATTAAAGAGTAATTAAATTTCCAAAATGGAAATTATGTCATAAGAAAGGCTGAATGTTTCTTCAAAAGGTTTACGATCAGGTCTCTGTTACAAAACACTCTTTTTTTTCTTTTTTTTTTCTTTTGTTTTTCAATTTAATTTAATTTCATTTGTGAACATACTGTGCAGAGGGGTTACAATTACATGGGCAGGATAATGCGTACATTTCTGACCAAGCATTGCAGCCTCCTCCTTTGGTTTACCCTTCACATCCCTTCCCAGCCTCCCCCTGCCCCCCAATCCCATTCCTTCTCCTCCCCACCCTTCCCGACCCTCCCCCCGCACCGACGTTGTAAAGCTTGTTTTGGACATGACAACTTGTACTTCTCATTGTTGCAACAGGTACACCTGTATCCTTAAACAACTGGTTTTTCCCCATCTCCTCCACAAGTTATACTGACATCAAATACAGTGAAAGCAGGGGTTATACTGTGGGGGAGGGACATACAAAGCAAAAAAGAGATAATCTTATAAATGCGTTAGAAACATATGCATGAAAGAAAAAAAAACATTAAAATACATATCTAAGGGTTCATTTTCCTGACCTCACATTATCTGACCTTTCCCGCTTGACTCATACCTATACTAGATATTGCAAATAAGGGAAACCATGGGACCTATGTTTCTTTGGGCCTGGCTTACTTCACTTAATATAATTTTTTCCAAGTTTTTCCATTTCCTAACAAATGGGGCAATGTCATTCTTTCTGATGGAGGCATAGAATTCCACTGTATGTATATATACCACATTTTCTTGATCCATTCATATACTGAGGGGCATCTGGGTTGGTTACATATCTTAGCTATGGTAAATAATGCTGCAATAAACATTGTTGTGCTGGTAGCTTTAGTGTGGTCTTGTTTGTAAACATTTGGGTAAATGCCCAAAAGTGGGATTGTTGGGTCATAGGGGAGTTCTATGTGAAGTCTTTTCAGGAAACTCCATAATGCTTTCCAAAGTGGTTGAACAAGTTTACATTCCCACCAACAATGAAGTAAGGTTCCTTTCTGTCCACATCCCCTCCAGCATCTGTTGTTGTTAGAGTTCATAATTTTTGCCATTCTAACTGGGGTGAGGTGATATCTCAATGTTGTTTTGATTTGCATTTCTTTTATGGCTAGGGATGTTGAACATTTCTTCATGTGTCTATTGGCCATCCTTCTTTCTTCTTCAGAGAAGTTTCTCTTAAAGTCTTTCACCCACTTATTTATTGGGCAGTTGTTTCTTTGTGGAGTTGTTGTTGGGTGGTTTAATTTTTGAGTTCCGAGTATATTTTAGATATGAGACCCTTGTCCGTTCTATGGCTAGTAAAGATCTTCTCCAAATCCGTGGGCTTTCTATTGATCTTGCTAGCTATGTCATTTGCCCTGCAGACGCTCTGCAACTTTATGCAATCCCATTGGTCCAACCTTTCTTTGATTTGTTGTGATTCCGGGTCTCTATTCAAAAAATTTCGGCCTGAGCCAAGGAGACCTAGGGTTTCTCCTATTCCATCCTGTAATGTTTTCAGAGTGTCTGCTTTGACTTCAAGGTCTTTGATCCATTTGGGGTTTATTCTGGTGCAGGGTGATATATAAGGATCTAGCTTTAGTTTTCTGCATGTAGTTAATCAATTTTGCCAGCACCATTTACTGAAGAGGCTGTCTTTCTTCCATTCTATTGTTTTAGCTCCTTTATCGAAGATTAGATGGCTATCCGTCTGTAGGTTCATTTCTGGGTTTTCAATTCTATTCCATTGGTCCTGAGGTCTGTTCTTATGCCAATACCAATCTTTTGATTACTATGGCTTTATAATAGAGTTTGAAATTTGGTATTGATATTCCTCCAGCAGTGTTCTTTCCGTTGAGGAGTTTTTTTGCTATTCGGGGTCTTTTATTGTTCCATATGAATTTTTGGATTGTCTCTTCTATTTCCTTGAAGAATGAGGTTGGAAGTTTGATAGGTATTGCGTTGAATTTTTAGATAGCCTTGGGAAGTACTGCCATTTTCACGATGTTAATCTTGCCAATCCAGGAGCATGGGCGGTTTTGCCATTTTTTAAATTCTGTGTGCATTTCCTTTTTCAAGATTTTAAAGTTTTCATCATAGAGGTCCTTCACTTCTTTAGTTAATTCCTAGGTATTTTATTTTTTTTTGGGACTATTACAAATGGAGTTGCTTTCCTAATTTCAGCCACCAATTTCTCATTGTTGGCATACAGAAAAGCCATTGATTTTGGGGGGTTAATTTTATAACCTGCTACTTTGCCAAAGTTTTGAATCAGCTTGAGTAATTTGGGAGTGGAGTCTATGGGATTCCTTAAATACAAGATCATGCCGTTTGCAAAGAGGGAGAGTTTTATTTCTTCTTTCCCTATTTGGATCCCCTTTATGTCTGCATCTTGTCTTATTGCTGTAGCTAGGCATTCTAATACTAGATTGGAGAGAAGTGGAGAGAGTGGGAATCCTTGTCTTGTTCCTGAGTTAAGAGGAAATGGCTTTAGTTTTTCACCATTGAGTATAATGCTGGCTGTAGGTTTGTCATATACAGCCTTTATTGTATTGTGGAATGTTCCATGGATTCCTAATTTTTCCAAAACCTTCATCATGAAGGGGTGTTGGATCTTGTCGAATGCTTTTTCTGCATCTATTGAGATAACCATGTGGTTCTTATGCTTGCTCCTGTTGATGTGATGAATAATATTAATTGATTTGCGTATATTGAACCAGCTTTGCATCCCTGAAATGAATCCTGTTTGATCGTGGTGTATGATTTTTTTGATGAATTGTTGAAGTCGATTGGCCAAAATTTTGTTGAGAAGTTTTGCATCAATATTCATCAAAGAAATGGGTCTATAGTTCTCTTTCTTTGATGAGTCCCTGCCTGGTTTTGGGATGAGGGTTATGATGGCTTCATAGAATGTGTTCGCTAGTGAGCTTTCTCTTTCAATTTCATTGAAGAGTTGGAGGAGTATTGGTGTGAGCTCTGCTTTGAAGGCCTTGTAAATTTCCGCTGTAAATCCATCTGGTCCTGGACTTTTCTTAGATGGGAGGTCTCTTATTGCTGTTTCTATTTCAGTGCTTGATATGGGCCTGTTAAGCTGGTTTAACTCATCTTGGTTTAGTTTTGGCATGTCAATATTTGCTAGGAAATGGTCAATTTCTGTCAAGTTCTCAAACTTATTATCATAATGTTTTGAGAAGTATTCCCTTATAATGTTCTGAATCTTGGTTGTTTCTGTGGTGATATTTCCATTCTCATCTCTGAGTTTAATAATTTGGGTGTCTTCTCTTCTTTTTCTGATAAGATTTGCTAAGGGTCTGTGAATTTTGTTAATTTTTTCAAAGAACCAACTCTTTGCTTTGTTGATTCTTTCTATAGTTTTTTTGGATTCTAATTCATTTAATTCTGATTCAATTTTGATTATTTCTTTCCGTCTACTGGATTGGGGTTTATCTTGCTGCTCTTTTTCAAGGAGGTTTAGATGTGTCATTAAATTGTTAGTTTCAGGTTTCTCCAAATTGTTGATGTAGGAGCTCAGAGCTATAAACTTGCCTCTGAGTACTGCCTTTGCTGTGTCCCAGAGGAGCTGGTAATTTGTGTGTTCATTTTTGTTGAATAGCATGAGCATTTTAATTTCCTTTCTAATCTCTTCTAAGACCCACTCATGATTCAGCGGTGTGTTGTTCAATCTCCATGTGATGCCGGCTTTCTTTGGTGGCTTTTGGTGTTGAGTTCTAATTTAATTCCTTTGTGGTCAGAGAGAATGCAAGGTATCACTTCAATGTTTCTGAATTTAGACAAGTTTGCTTTGTGGCCTAAAATGTGGTCTATTTTAGAAAACGTTCCATGTGCTGCTGAGAAAAACGTGTAATCTGATGCTGCTGGGTGAAATGTTCGGTAGATGTCTGTTAAGTCAAGTTGATCTATGCAGCTGTTTAGATCTGCGGTTTCTCTGTTGAGTTTTTGCCGAGTTGATCTATCTAGTGGGGAGAGTGGTGTGTTAAAATCCCCAACAATTAATGTCTTTGTATCTATATGGGATTTGAGGGAAAGTAGTGTTTCTTTGATAAATTTGGGTGCTCCATTGTTTGGCAAATAGATATTTAGAATTGTAATATCCTCCTGAAGAAGAGATCCTTTAATTAGTATGTAGCGACCTTCTTTATCTCTTCTCACGAATTTTAATTTGAAGTCTATTTTACCTGATATTAGGATTGCAACTCCCGCCTGTTTATGGGGGCTGTTTGCTTGGTAGATTTTGTTCCAGCCTTTAACATTGAAAATGTGTTTGTTTTTACAGGTAAGATGTGACTCCTGCAGGCAGCAGATAGAAGGGTCTTGTTTTTTAATCCAACTACACAGTCTATGTCGCTTAATTGGACAGTTCCGTCAATTAACGTTAAGAGATAGGACTGAAAGGTATTTGGGAGTTCCTGCCATGTTATCCACCTTTTTGGGGGCTGCAAAAATGGGTTCTTCCTATGGTTCTTGGATTCTCAGTTTGGGTGCAGTTTCTTGGCCTTTATTGAGGTCTTGTTGGTTTTCTTTGTGTAGGACATCTTTAAGAATCTTTTGTAGGGCTGGTTTGGTGGAGATGTATTGTTTCAATTTTTCTTTGCTATGGAAGGTTTTTATTTGGCCTTCAGTTATGAAGGAGATTTTAGCTGGGTACAGTATTCTTGGTTGATAGTTGTTTTTTTTTTAGGGCATGGCATACATCATTCCAGGCTCTTCTTGCTTTGATTGTCTCTGCTGAGAAATCTGAGGTGATTCAAATTGGTTTCCCTTTATAGGTGATTACCCTTTTCTCCTTGATAGCTTTAAGGATCTATTCCTTGGTTTGAGTTGATCCTGTGTGTATTATAATGTGACGGTGGGATGTCCTATTCTGGTCTGGTCTATTTGGAGTTCTAAAAGCTTCTTGTATCTGTATAGGCCTATCTTTTTGTATGTTTGGGAAGTTCTCTGCTAGGATCCTGTTAAACAAATTTCCTAGACCTTTAACTTCTGTTTCTAGGTGCTCCTCTACACCCATTATCCTTAGATTAGGACTTCTGATGGTGTCTTCCAGGTGTTGGATAGATCTATTATAGTTCTTGGACTTGTCTTGGATGGTTGTATATTCTTTGTCTATAATATCTAGGCTGTCTTCAATCCCTGAGATTCGATCTTCTGCATTGTCTAACCTGCTCTCAAGACTCTCTACTTTGTTATTTGTCTCTTTCCCTTCTAATTGGTCAGCTTTGATGGCTTCAAGTTCCTTGTTGAAGTTCTGTTTTAGGTCTTGTATGAATTTCATTACTTCCTTAATTTGGTGTTCAGTGTTTGTTCTCAAATCACTTAGTTGATTGGTTATGGTTTCTTTGGACTCCCATTCCTTCTGTTGGGTTCCATTCAGCATTCCCTTTGTGGTCTCTCTGACTTCCTTCAGCTCTTTGTTAATGGATTCCATGAATGCCTTTTGTGATCTTTGTGTATTCTCTACCTGGTCTCTCAATTCCTGTATTACTCTTTGATTAGCTTCCTTCTGTTCGTGGGATTCCTGTAGTTCTCTTTCCTCCCGTTTGTGGGAATCCTGCAGTTCTCTTTGAGTGTCCTCAGCCTACTCATGCCATTCCTCTCTTTCTCTTTGAGTATTCTCAAGTTGTTCACGCAAATCCTGTATCAGCTTTTGAGTAGCTTCCTTACGCTTATGATATTCCTGTATAAGCTTTTGGGATGCCTCCTCTCTCTCCCTTTCACGCTCATACAGAATCCTTTGTAAGTTTTCAAACTTCTCATTTATCATGTTTGCCAGCAGTGTTTGTAGAGCTATTTGGGAACTCTCCTCTGGATTATTCATTATCGGTTCTGACCCCTGATTATCAAGATTGGGAATTGAGATACCTGGATTAGCCATCTTTCTTGTGTTTTTCTGGCTTACTCTGCCCATTTGAGATGAAAATAGCACCAGTTTTGTGCTAGAACACTATCTTAAGGCAACCATCAACCAAAGTTTGCATTTGTACAGTCAATAGTCTACAGATACAATCTAGTTCAACAGATACATATATTCAACATGAAACAACGATATGTTAATGGGCTTTGAACCGCAGAGAAGAATTTGGAAAACCAGAAATTTTTAGGGTTAGGGAGAGATGTGGGTAAAAAATAGGAATAGATTGGTGTTGGGAGGCACAGGGAGAGTTAACTATGTCCTAATCTCAATGCAGGAAAAAGGTTGGGTAGGATGCAAGTAGAGAGAGAGAGAAAAAGAAGAAAGGGAAAGGAAATTAAAAGAGACCTGAAAAAAAATAGAAACGTAAAAATTAATATAATTATGGAGATTAAAAGATCATCTATTTAGAGAGGAATGTGAATATATTGAGAAAAGGGGAGGGACATAGAGGAGATGTGAAAAACTTAAAAAAATGCTTAAAATACTATATAGGTATAAAGAGGTAGTATTGCTATTAAGGAATTTAAGTCTCAGAGGTTTTGAATTGAGTAATAAATTTGTGGATTAAGTGTGTACACAATGGGGGATTGGGTCTACTAGTTAACTACGGGTTTATTTGAGGATGTGCAGGACAAGAGTTAAGTCACATAAAGAAGATCAAAAGAGAGGAAAAGGTAGAAAGGATAAGAAAGGGAGAAAAAAAGATCAGAAGTTCAGTAGAGCTAGACAAAAAACAAAAAGATAGTTAAGAAAGAAAGAAAAAGAAAGAAGACAAGAAAAGAAAGGAAAACTCACATTCACGTATTCCTAAAATAAAAAATATAAGAGGAAAAAAAAGTTACTCGAAAACAATTATTTTTTCAAAAAAGGCAAAAATAAAGATTAATAAAAGTTCTAGAAAAGGAAAAACAATTTATATATATATATATAAGGTACCAAAAAAAGAAGAAGAAGAAGAAGAAGAAGAAAAAAAAATTCTTTGATTTTTTTTTTTTGATTTTTTTGGGAGGGGTGGGAAGAATCCTGTATCTCCCTTTTGTCTGTAACCAGCCTCTTGTTGGAGTCTCTGGTCAGCTTGAGGTCTTGTGGCTTGATTGGTTTCTTAAGTCCGTTTGTTCGAACACCCAGAAAAATGCTCTGCTTTACCCAAGATTTTGAGATCCCCCTCCCAGATAAGTTTTCTGGGAGGGTGATCTGCTTTGAGAATCACAAAGAGGGGGATGCAGTGGTGAGGCTAGGTTCTGGGTAGAGTTGAGGCCTTTCAACAATCAGTAGCTTTTCCCTGGGGCTATTTTGTGAAAAAACTCACAGAGCCGAGCCTGGAGCCATTCTCAGGGTTTATGTTTTTCAATTGATTTTTGAGGCTGCTAGCGGGAGGGTCAGCCTCTGGCTCTGGTTACCCAGTGAGGAAAGCCACTCCAATGGCTGGCACCTGAGATGGGTGACTTTTCCCTGGATGGAGCTGAGTCTGGCAGTTCACTTTGCCGTTAAGTTCTTGTGACCTGCTAAATGACTCGTTTTATTCCAAGTCCTGAGTTGGAGCTGGCAGCTCCTCCGAGCTTTGTCGGTATCCAAGATGGAGGGGTGGCCTTCCCTCCTCTGCTCCCTGAGAAGGAGTGAGGACGTTGGGCTTCTACTCACGCTGAGACTTGGATCCTGGGTCATCTCTGGTCTGCAAACTGCAGGATGAAGATGTCTGCTCCTTGTCGGTTCTTACTGGTGTTGAGTAGAATCCGCTTGCCCGCTGCGTCTGGCTCCTTTGTCCCAGACTCTCTGTGTGAGCGCTCAGGTATGGCCCCGGCTGCGGTCTCCACCACGACCCTGCCGCCGCCGCTCCGGCGGCTGCTGGCAAGAGCTCAGATGTGTCTTTTTGCCTTGGCTTTCCCTCTCTTGTCTAACTCTCTGTCCTGTGATGGCACACTTGGTGTGATTCTCTGGCTTAGGACTGTTCACTGGAACTCTAAAACTGCTTTCTATGCGAGAGCTTGTTCAGATTCCAGCTTCTCCTCCGCCATCTTCCTGGAACCTCCTCTTTTTTTTTTCTTAATATATAATTTTTTTGTAAAGATATTGTACAGTGGTGTTACAGTTATATAAGCAAGGTAATCAGTCGATTTCCTATTGAGCATTGTTACACCCTCCACTTCCATCGCTTTCCTCCCCTCATCCCTCCTAATTCATCCTTCCCCTCTCCCCAACCCTTTGCAAAGTTGTAAAGTTCGTCTTCAACATACTTTCTTGTATATTGTTATAATGAATCATCCTGTACCAAAACTCTCTTAATAAATAATTGATCAAATAATTGTTGGTAGTAATGGTGCTGACTTTGGTGTGTTTGTGTGTGTGTGTGTGTGTGTGTGTGTGTGTGTGTGTGTGTGTGTGTGTGTGTGTACTGATTTTGGAGCTTGAACTCAGGGTCTTATGTTCTCCTTTGGCTTTTTTGCTTAACGCTAGCTCTACTAAGCCTCAGAAACACTTCAACTTTTGCTTGTTAATGGAAGACAGGAGTTCCTCAGATTTATCTGCCCCAACTGGTTTTGAACCTCAGTACTCACAGCTCAGCTTTCTTCTGCGTCTCTGTGCCTACATGTGTGTGCCAGCAATGTGTGGCTCTAAATGGCGATTTTTGAAATTTCATTCTTGTAAATATATACAAATACACTGAATAAAACAATATCAAAATATCCTTTATATTTCTCTGTTTCCTAAAATGTAAATGACATTTTCCTATTTTAAAATATTTTCTATAACCCAACAATTTAAAGTAGCATTTTTTCACTTTTATTTGTATTTTGTATTAGAAATATCATACCTAATGAAAACTATTAGGTCCAAATCATAACTTTAACTATAAATATCCTAAGCATCTCCAGTTTTAAATGTCATTTTCTTTGTCTATTTCACAAAAAACACTTCTTTTATATGTTCTATCACAAAAACTATTAATCAGCATTAAGAAAATGAAAATTACAGATGATATCTATGTTAATTTCTTCTGTTACATTCTTCTCATTTATATGTGAGATATTGCTATTTATTATACTAAAAACCACTCTGACTGACACAGATGCACATAAAATCATTGAAGTTTGTGGTAGATATCTACAAGTCATATTGTTAGTATTTATTGGAACTTGAATTTCTTGAGAAATCTTAAATATATGACCTGATTCAATTATGATTCTAATATTTTACTATTAGTATTATGTTGATAAAATTATTTAAATACTGAAGGATGGAGTTGTTGCTTAGATGAGAGATGAACTGTTGGCTTCAAAGGTACAAATAATAATAATAATAATACAATGGTATAAGACAGTAAAATATGCAACATTATATATGTATATAGATTGTCTTGTATAGAGAATTTGAAATTTTATTTTCTATGAAATCTTAAATGATAGAGATTGTTACAGCCAGGTGCTCAAATTTCCCATTATGATTGTCTATTAGAGCCATTTTTGTGTAGGGAACTGGAATTGTTTCTCATTTCCATTTCTCCCTGCTTTATCCTGTTTTACTAAAATAATACTAACTAAAACATAAAATAAAGTATATAAGAACAATGTCACATTAGTGTGTGGAAAATTTTTGTCAGAATATGATCGTTATAACTTAATATGCAGGGGCTGGGAAGGTGGCTCAGTGGTAGAGTGCTTGCCTGCAAGCCAGAGGCCCTTGGTTCGATTCCTCAGTACCACATAACATAATATGCAAATTTAAACAGGTATATTAATACCTATAGTGTCAACGTCTAGTGCCTTGGGGTCCCTGGGTAAGGCTAACGAAATCACCAGGACACAGGGATGCAGAGTGCAAACAGCAATTGCCACTGCATGCTGTGCTTTATTGTTAGTGGGTATTTAAAGACAAGCAAGCATAATCTTTGCCAAGATTTGGTTAGAAAACATTCACACAAAAAATTTCCACAGATACATTTTTACTTAACCTATGAGACAATGTCTAGGTATATTATTATCTAAACTATTTTAGAACAAGCTCAAACCACTTCTCCAATCTCAGGAAAATGCTTGACTAGCTGTTCATCTATGCTTAAGCAAGCAGAAGAGCCACTTCCTCAGCTCTCAGGAGCCTGTGACATGTGTCTGGAGATAGGGAGAGAGAGAACGTTTTCCCTCTCTAGCCTGGCGTTCCAAGAGCTTTCCTAATCCCAAACACAGTCCTCAGACAATCAATTCCGAGGCTGGAGCCTGCATCATTCTGCCCCCTAAACATAGACCCTGAGTCTTCACACTATAGAAATCTTATTTTTTTCTTCCATAAAACAAGGTGTTTTATTTGGGATTATTCAAGTCCTTTAAAGAAAGTGAATGTCTAATTTTTCATCATGTCTTCTGGTTTTGGGTGGAGTACTGTACTGGTAGTAAACTCCTGCCTTCTTTTCCTCTAAGAAAAGTTCATAACTTGCAATGCTTTTTAGGTTAGTCTGTGAGTAGAGATACCACATAAAATTTCCACAGCAATATTTGAGATTAAAATGGAGAGAGACATAATATTGAAATGAAATTTAGAAATTGTTCCTGGCATGAATATTTTATAGGAAGCAGTTCCACCAATTAGCTCCATAGATGTGCAGAGTCCTGATAGCTGGACACTACCTGAGGCACATGTAACATTAGAAAAATAAATCAGCTCTGTAGAATTCATTGGACTCCTGGTAACATGAACATAGACTGAGTTCCATGAAATGAAATAGGTGAAGTCGACAGTTCTTTACCCATTTGCGGTAAGATTAAAAACGCATTTCTCAGTTGCTCAATCTTTGTAATTGCTTGGATGCCTGCTTACAAGAACTCTTGGAGCAGATGTTGATCTTTTATGTTTACCCTATGGTTCCTGGCCTCCCTGAATTTGCAACTGCTTCCTTCAAAGTACATGTTCACCTGGGTTTAGATGGAAGATGAAAACTTGGCACATCTTTATGTTTTGAATCTTCATACCAGAGGATTTGGCAAATGACTGTTTGCTGTTTAGATGTTCTTAAAAGCCAGGAACTCCCATTAGCATTTGTACTAAGCAATTAGAAACTTTCTTTTAAGTTAACATAATCATTTTAGTAGTTATATAAAACTTGCATATTTTTGTTAGAAATTACAAGTTAAAGGGTCTCAGACTTTTCTACCATGTACTTAAAACTAAAGAGTTAGCATTGAAAATTCTTGATTTAGGTGAAATGTGTTTTACTGTGACAATCTGTGTTCTGAAAATATGAAATTTACCCAAATTAATTTCATATTGTTACCATTGATTTTAAAAATGCATTTTAATTCAATGTTATCTTTTTATATCACAGAGTTACATCATTTCATGCAATTCTCAGAAATGTCATTTACATGTGACTCTGTGTGACAGAAAAAAAACACAATAAAAATAGTGTAATTGTTTCTGTGGATTTTACTGGAAAAAGCATAGAGAAAACTATGAAGGATGAAATTTAACTCTTTGAAAAAGACTTGTTTTTATGTAATTGTTTACAAATTAAACATGTATCACTTTCTATGTGTTTACAAATTAAACTTGTATCACTTTCTATGTTATGTGCTAGAAATACATTCTGAGAAAATTAGTCTTACTCTCACAAAAGCAAGTTTAGTGAGGGAATTAATTGTATAATCATAGATCAACTACTTGCTCTTGTAGCTTTTAAAAGAGAGAAAATGGAAAAATTATGAGCATATGGGAAAGAATAAAATATAATAAATCTGTGTGTGTGTGTATGTGTGTGTGTGTGTGTGTGTGTGTGTGTGTGTGTGTGTGTGTGTGTGTGTGTGTGTGTATGTTCTGTGCTAGTCCAGGCCTTAAACTCCATGCCTAGACATTGTCTTGGAAGAGATTTGCTGTAGGCTTGATCTCTACCACTACAGCCACAGATACATTTCTGGCTTTGGGTTCTTAATTGGAGTTAAGAATCTCACAGACTTTCATTTCTGGACTGGCTTTGATCATCAATCTTCAGATCTCAGCCTCCTGAGTAACTTATAATCATAATAGTGAACTACCTGTGCCCAAATTAAATCTATGTTTTCATGAAATGTCATTTAAGCTAAACTTAAATAAATGAGTTGGTTATTGGGAACACCACAGTGAGATGTTAAATATCAATCTTGTGTTGTATTTTCATAAAAGACTCATGACTACCTATGGAAAAGAAAGCCAGACTTCTGTTTTCATCTACTACAAAACAAGATTAAATAATAATCTCTTAAATTCATTGTTTTACCTTGAAATATTGAACATTCAAAGTTTTGCATATGAATGGAATTGTATTATTAAAATTTGTAATATTAAAATTAATTGAATGAGTGTCACAGTCCTGTTTTTTACTGAAGTGTAAATAAGCATTCAAGCAATGAGTGCTGCTGACAAACTTGGAAACAAGTGTTTACCTCATCAAAATTGGGAAGAAACTGAATTTACTATTTTCATCTATTTCATTATGTATACATTTATTTGTGTGTGTGACCATACCAGAAAATGATACCAGAACTTCACATTATCCTTTGACTTTTTTGTTTTGTTTTGTACTTTTTGCTATTCTAGGGGCTTGAACTCTGGGCCTGGGTGCTGTCCTTGACATCCTTTTTCTCAAAGCTACCACTTTGAGCCTCAGTGCCACTTCTGGTTTTCTGGTGGTTAATTGGAGGTAAGAGTCTTATGGACTTTCTTGCTCTGGCTAGCTTCAAACTGTAATCCTGAGTTCTCAGCCTTTTGACCAGCTAGGATTACAGGCATGCGCAACTCACGGCCAGCCTTCCTTTGATATAATATTTTTTTTATTCATGTCTGGTGATCTACCACTTGAGCCACATCTTAGGCCAGTATTTTGTTGGTTCCTAAAAGAAGATGCAATCCCACAGAATTTCATACTTTTCTGGCTCTGAATTGAATTCCTTTAGTACTTAACTTCCTGAAAAGTTAGGGTTGCAAACATGAGCCAGTGGCAACCAACTTTCAGTTATACTTTTAGTAGGCCTAAACATAATATATTACCCATAATTTTACAGATCCAGAAATTAAATTGGGAATGTCTAATATATTTTGCCCAAGCCCAAATTGAATCATATTGTGTATGTATTTATTAATAATGACTTTATTCAAATTTCCTATGCAAGTTGAGACTATAATAACTTTCCAACAAAATAAAATCGTTTGCCCACCCCAGATTTGGTTTCATTTTTTGTTTGCAAATTAGTAATGATAATATGATCTTCGAGGAAAAGTATGTGAAACAGTTAATAAGAAACAGTACTTGCCATATAGTTCTTCATTAATGTTATTATTGTCACCGTTATTGCTTTGATAGAGTCCTATTTTGGTGAATTGAGTTCTCTCATTTTTAAAATTAACTTTAGGTAGAGTTGCCATTATATAAAGCAGTTTATGAATACAATATACTTGATCAGTGTCACCTCTTTCAACATTCTCACCCATCTTTCCTTACCTACCCAATTTGTTCACTTTTTAATTTTTTTTTTTTTTTTTTTTTTTTGTTGGTCGTGGGGCTTGAACTCTGGGCCTGGGCCCTGTCCGTCAGCTCTTCAGCTCAAGGCGAGCGCTCTACCACTTGAGCTACAGCGCCACTTCCAGTTTTCTGGTGGTTTATTGGAGATAGGAGTCTCATGGTCTCTCCTGCCTGGGCTGGCTTTGAACCGCAATCCTCAGATCTCAGCCTCCTGAGTAGCTAGGATTACAGGCTTGAGCCACCAGCGCCCGGCTTCACTTTTTAAATTTTATAAGATATACATTGGATACTTTTTAAATATATATTACTTAATATATTAAATATAATTAAATAAAATATACATTTTATTCAATATATATACTGTATAGAGGGGTTACAGTTACATGAGTAAGGTTATGAGTACATGTCCTAACAAGCAGTTACCTCCTCCTTTGATTTTCCCTTAACATCCCTTCCCTCCCCACATCCCCAACAACTATTTCACCCACCTGAAAGTTGTAAAGTTAGTTTTCAACATAGTGTCGTGTACATCCCATTGTTACAATGTGTCAACTATATCCTTATTTCAGAATTTTGTTATTTCCCTCCCCCTCCCCAAATTAGAAAAATGTATACAAAAGATTCAGGGAACTGGAATAAAACACAGTGAAAACAGGGGTTATACCATGGGGAAAGAACATACAAAAGAAACAAAAAATCACATAGTACATTATAAGTACATTAAATACAAGAGCAGCAAAGATAAAGCCTCTGTGTCCCTATCGTAGGGTTCATTTTGTTTAGCATCATTTTATATGTACATAGCCTTTTGAACTGTTCTGCTTGTCCTAGACATATAGTAGGTATTGCAAATAAGGGAAACTATGTTTCTTTTGGCTTGACTTACTCCACTTAATATATATTGTTTTCAAGTCTTTTCATTTCCTAAAAAATGAGACAGTGTCATTCTTGCTGATGGAGGCTAAGAATTCCAACATACATAAACATATATATGTATATATATGCATGTATATGTATATACACACACACACACACACACACACACACACACACACACACATGCACCACACTTACTCGATCCATTCATCTACTGAGGGCCTTCTGGGGTGGTTCCATAAATTTATATATATATATATATATACAATTTTTTTATTGTAAAAGTAGTGTACAGAGGTGTTACAGGTACATGAGTAAGGTAATTAGTACATTTCATATCGAACATTGTTACCTCTTTCTTTGTTTTTCCTCTACCATACTTTCCCTTCCTCCTCCCCAACTCCCCCCTCCTCCTACAAGTTGTAAAGTTGGTTTTCAACATAGTTCCTTGTACATCTCACTGTTACAATGGGTCAACCTGTATCCTTGTTTCAGCATTTTGTTATTTCCTTTCCCCTCCCCAAATTAGAAAAATGCATATACAAGATTCAGGGCACCAATATGAAATACAGTGAAACCAGCGGTTATTACATGGGAGGAAAACCTACAAGAGAAACAAAAAAATCACATAGTATATTTTAGATACATTAATAAAAATAGCAAGAAAGAAAAAATAAGTTGTTTCCCTATCTTGGGGTTCATTTCACTTATCATCATTTATGGTGATATGTACATAGCTTTTGACCTTTTCTGCTTATCCTCGACTTATACTAGTTATTGCAAATAAGGGAAACCATGGGACTTATGTTTCTTTGGGTCTGGCTTATTCCACTTAATATAATTTTTCCACGTCTTTCCATTTCCTAACAAATGAGGGAAATGTCATTCCACATTTTCTTGATCCATTCATGGTCTGAGGGGAATCTGGGTTGGTTCCATATCTTAGCTATGATAAATAATGCTGTGATAAACAGTTGTGCTGGTAGCTTTAGTTTAGCCTTGTTTGTGATCTTTGGATAAATGCCCAAAAGTGGGATTTCAGGGTAATAGGGCAGCTCTATGTGGAGTCTTTTTAGGGAACTCCATACTGCTTTCCAAAGTGATTGAACAAGTTAACACTCCCACCAGCAATGCAGTAGGGTTCCCTTTTGGCCACATCCCCTCCAGCATCTGTTGTTATTGTATTTCTTGATTATAGCCATTCTAATTGTGGTGAGGTGGAATCTCAATGCTGTCTTGATTTGCATTTCTTTTGTGACTAGAGAAGTTGAGTATTTCTTCATGTGTCTATTGGCTATTCTTATTTCCTCTTCAGAGAAGTTTCTCTTTAAGTCTTTAGCCCACTTATTAATTGGGCAATTCTTTCTTTGAGGATGTGTTGCTGGGGGATTTAAATTTTTGAGTTCTCAGTATATTTTAGATATGAAGCCTGTGTCTATTGTATGGCTAATGAAGATCTTCTACCAATATGTGGGCTTTCTATTGATCTTGCTATGTCCTTTGCCAGGCAGAAGCACTGCAGCTTCATGCAATCCCATTTGTCCAACCTTTCTTTGATTTGTTTTGTTTCTGGGTCATTATTGAGAAAATTTTGGCCTATGCCAAGGAGTCCTAGAGTTTTGCCTATTTCTTCCTGTAATGTTTTCAGGGTGTCTGCTTTAATTTGAGATCTTTGGTCCATTTGGAATTGATTCTGGTGCAGGGTGATATACAGGGATCTAGCTTTAATTTTCTACAGGTGTTTAACCAATTTTTCCAGGATATTTACTGAAGAGGCTCTCTTTCTTCCATTCTATTTTTTAGCTCCCTTATTCGGTGGCTATAGGTCTTTGGGTTCATTTCTGGGTCTTCAGTCCTATTTTATTGGTCCTCAGGTTTGTTCTTGTGCCAGTACCAAACATTTTTTATTAGTATGGCAAGGTGACATGGCCAAAAGGGAACTGTATTGGTGGTGGGAATGTAAACTTGTTTGACCAGTTTGGAAATCAGTAATAAGGTTCCTCAAAAGACCACACAGAACTCCCTTATGACTCAGCAATCCCACTTTTGGGCATTTACCCAAACGATCACAAACAAGGTCATACCAAAGTTACCAGTACAACTATGTTTATCACATCATTATTCACCATAGCTAAGATATGTATCCAACCCATATGCCCCTCAGTAGAAGAATGGATCAAAAATGTGATATATATATGAAATATATATATATATATATATATATATATATATATATATATATATCACATTGTGTGTATGCCTCCATCAGAAAGAATGACATTGCCTATTGGTTAGGAAATGGAAAGACTTGGAAAAAATTGTATTAAATGAAGTAAGCCAGACCCAACAAAACATGGTCCCATGGTTTGCTTTATTTGCAATAACTAGTATATGTCCAAGAGAAGAAGTAAAGCTATGTACATGTGACCATATAAGATGATGAGAAATGAACCCCAAGATAGTACACAAGGACTGTTGTTTTTAATGTATTTATAATGTACCATGTGATTTTTTTTGTTTCTTTCATATATTCTTCCCCCATGGTATAACCCCTGTTTTCACTGTATTTGATGTTGGCGCCCTGTACCTTGTATATACATTTTTCTGATTTGGGGTGGGGGAAGGAAATAACAAAATACTGAAACAAGGATACTGGCTGACCCATTGTAACAATGAGATGTATAAGACATTATGTTGAAAATGAACTTTACAACAGTAGGGACTTGGGGTGGGGAGGGAAGGATTGAGGAGGTAGGGACGGAAGGATAGTAGGGGAAAAACAAAGGATGAATTAACAATGCTCAATAGGAAATACACTCATTACCCTACTTATGGAACTGTAACCCCTCTGTACAGTATTTTTACAATAAAAATATATATGAAAAAAAGAGTTGCTTTCCTGGATTTCAGCAATGTTCTTCTCGTTATTGGCATACAGAAAGGCCATTTAGTTTTGAGGATTAATTTTATTTGCTAGTACTTTGCCAAAGTTTCTGATCAGCTGGAGTAACCTGGAGGTGGAATCCATCGGGTTATTTAAATACAAGATCATGTCATTTGTATAGTGGAATAGTGTTATTCGTCTTTCCCTATTTGGATCCCCTTCATATTTGCATCTTATCTTATTACTCTAGGAAGGTATTCTAATACTAACTTGAAGAGAAGTGAAGAGAATGGACATCCTGGTCTCGTTCCTAAATTTAGAGGAAAAGTCTTTAGCTTTTCACCATTAAGTATAATGCTGATTGTACATTTGTCATACACAACCTTATTTTATTGAGGAAAGGTCTGTCAATTCCTAGTTTTTCCAGAGCTTTCATCATAAAGGGGTGTTGGATCTTGTCAAATGCTTTGCCTGCATCAATTGAGATAATCATGTGATTCTTATCTTTTTCTATTCTTGTTCTTATTCTTGTCTATGTTGATGTGATGGATTAATTATATTGATTTGGGTGTATTGAACCAGCTTTGCAGCACTGAAATGAATCCTATTTGATCATAGAGTATGATTTTTTTGATGAGTTGTTGAAATCGATTGGACAAAATTTTGTTGAGAAGTTTTGCATTGATGTTCATCAAAAATAGGTCTCTATGGTCTGGAAAGGTGGCTCAATGGTATAGTGCTTGCCTTGCATGCATAAGGCCCTGGGTTCCATTCCTCAGCAACACATAAGCAGAAAAAACCAGAAGTAACGCTATGGCTCAAGTGGTAGAGCACTAGCCTTGAGCTGAAGAGCTGAGGGACAGTGCCCAGGCCCAGAGTTCAGGCCCCAGATCAACAAAAATAATTAGAGTCTCTAGTTCTCTTTCTTTGAAATTCCTGCCTGGTTTTGATATGAGGATTACGATGGCTTTATAAAAGAGTTTGGGAGTGAACTTTCACTTTCAAATTAATTGAAAAGTTGGAGGAATATTGGTATGAGTTCTGATTTGAAGGTCTTTTAGAATTCCACTGTAAATAGTTCCAGTCCTGAGCTTTTCTTGGATGGGAGGTCTTTTATTGCTGTTTCTATTTCGATGCTAGATATGAGTCTGTTAAGTTGATTTAAGTCATCTTGGTTTAGTTTGGGCATGTCAGTATTCGCTAGAAATTTGTCTATTTCTTCCAGATTCTCAAAATTATTAGCATAAAGGTTTGAAAAGTATTCCATTATAATGTTCTGAATATTGGTTGTTTCTGTGGTGATGTTTCCATTCTCACCTCTGAGTTTATTTGAGTGTGTTCTCTTCTTTTTCTGATAAGCTTTGCTAAAGGTCTGTCAATTTTGTTAACTTTTTTAAAGAACCAACTCTTTTTGCTGATTCTTTCTATGATTTTTTGGGGACTCTAATTCATTTAATTCGGATCTAATTTTATTATTTGTTTCCATCTACTGAATTCGGGTTTAGCTTGTTGCTCTTTGTCAAGGAGTTTCTGGTGCCTTGTTAAATTATTGGTGTTAGATCTATCCAATTTGATGTAGGAACACAAAGCTATAATCTAGCCTCTGAGTACTGCCTTTACTGTGTCTCAGAGGACACAGGTAATTTTGGTTAAGTATCATGAACATTTGAATTTTCTTTCTAATCTCTTCCATGACCCACTGGTGGTTCAACAGTGTATTGTTCAGCCTCCATGTGTTACAGGATTTTCTTTGGTGGCTTTTGGTATTGAATTCTAATTTTATTCCCTTGTGGTCTGAGAGAATGCATGACATAATTTCAATGTTTCTGAAGTTGGACAAATGTTCTGTGGAACCTAAAATGTGATCTATTTTGGAGACTGTTCCATGTGCTTCTGAGAAGAACGTGTATTCTGATGCTTCTTGGTGAAGTATTCTGTAGCTGTTATGTCCAGTTAATCTATGCAGTTGTTTAGATCTGAGGTTTCTCTGTTGAGTTTTTGCCCAGTTGATCTACCCAGCAGGGATAGTGGTGTGTTAAAGTCCCCAACAATTAATTTCTTGGGATCTATGTGAGGTTTAGGGAAAGTAGTGTTTCTTAGTTAAATTTGGTTGCTCTGTTATTTGGTGAATAATTATTTAGTATTGTAATATCCTCCTGAAGAGAAATCCCTCGATTAGTATGTAATGACCTTCTTTTTGTCTTCTTGCTAATTTTAATTTGAAGACAATTGTATATTGTATCTGATACTAGGATTGCAACTCCTCTGTTTATTTGCTTGGCAGATTTTATTCCAGCCTTTCACTTTCAGAACGTTTGTTTCTGTGAGCAAGGTATGTCTCTTGAAAACAGCAGATAAAAGGATCCTGTGCCTTGATTGGTTTCTTAAATCAGTTTGCTTGGGCAGGCAGAAAGAAGTACTGCTTTACCCATGACTTTATGACCCTCCTCCCAGGCTACTTCAGTGGAAGGGTGATCTACTTTAAGTATCACAAACGAGGAAGATGGCTGTTTTATCTAGCTAGGAGTTGCTGTGAGGGGGATAGGTTGTGGGTAGGGTTCAGGTCTGTCAGCAATCAGTAGCTTTTCCCTGAGGAGCTAGCTCTGAGACACTCACAGAGCCCAGCCTGGAGCCATTCTCAGGATGTATGTGTATTGAGTTTCCATTCGTTTGTCTTTTACCCTCCAGAAGCTGGAGTTGCTACCTATGCTACAGAGGGTTGGAACAGCTTCTGGCTCTGTTTACCCAGTAAAGAAAGATAACCCACCATGGGCATAGCTTGCTTTGCCTAGGAAGGACAGCTTTGGTGGTGGAAGCGGTTCTTTTAACCTTCTTCCAAGGCCTGAGTTATGTGCTAGCTGCTCTGGATTGGTATTTGTCAATACCAGCGATGAAATTCTTCTCTGGTAGTTGGGGAGGAGCTACCTTTCCCCACCTTTGCTCCATGAGAAGTAGTGAGGATATCTTTTGGGGCACTCATATCTTTCCCCTGGTTTCTGGGCAGTCCACAGTCTCAGTGGTCTGAGGATTTCCACTCCTTGTCAATTCTTGCTGGCAGTGAGTAGAATCCGCTTGCACTATGTCTCTGGCACCTTTGTCCCAGGCTCTGCTGATATGGAGGCCAAGGCAGCAGCTGCCATCACTGGCAAGTGCTTGACTCTGTCTCCTTAACTAAGCCACTTGAATTTTCCCTCTCTGTCCAAATTCTCTATACTATAAAGGCACACCTGGTGTGACTCTTTAGCCTTGGACTTTCGCTGAAACATTAAAACTGGTTTCTACACGAGAACCCCCAGCTTCTCCTCTGCCATCTTCCTCCAGGTCTCTACAAGGGATTCTTTACTGCATCCCCTCCTGCTCTTCTCTTCTTTCATCTATTCCCTTTCTCTTAATCCCACCCCACTCCTTTGAATACCATTTCCTGATATTCTATTTTCCTTAACTTTGATTTTGTCTTTCTAAGGAATTATATGAGTGTGGGGGGCAGGCAGTGTTAGGGCCTGGGCACTGTCCCTGATCATCTTTAGCTCAAAGTTATCACTTGAACGACAGGTCCATTTCCAGCTTTTTCTGAGTAGTTAATTGGAGATAATTAGCTCATGGACTTTCCTGCCTGTGATTACTTTGAATATTGATCCTCTGATCTCAGCCTTCTGAATAGATTGGATTATAAATGTGAGCCACCAGCAACCAGCAGGAATTACACTGAGAATTCACTTAAGTCTATGCTCTTTCAGTTAATATATTTTCATGCACTGAGATACTCAACCTATTTACTTATGGATTTGTAATCTAAATCTAACTTCCACATACAAAGGAATACATGGATCATTTGTACTCTCAGGGCTGATTCTGTATCTTGACTGTAATAAATAGTTCTACAGTAAGCATGGTTGTGGTAGCTTTACTATATCCTGGTTTGTAATCTTTTGGATAAATGCCTAGGAATGGGATTGCTGGATCATAGCATAGTACTTTCATTTTTTTTGAGGAACCTCTATTCTGCTTTCTAGAGTGGCTGAGCAAGTTTATATTCCTATCAACATTATATTAGGGTTCCCTTTTGGCTGGATCCTCACCACCATGTTATTGTTTTCTTGATAATGGTTATTCTAACTGGGATACAGTGGAATCTTAAAGCTGTTTTGATTTGGATTTCAGAGATTTTGAGCATTTCCTGAGGCCATTGTCTACTTTTCCTTTTCCTTCTGAGAAGGCTCTCTTTAATTCACAATTGCATTTACTAATTGGGTTGTTGCTATTTTGAGGGTTGAATTTTTAAATTCTTGGTATATTCTTGGTATCAGGCCATTGTCCAATGTGTAGCTTGTAAAAATCTTCTCTAATTTTGCTCATTGTAATTTTAATATGTTGGCTATATCCTTTGCTATGCAAAAACTTTTAAGTTTGATGCAATCAAGATTTTAATTTGTTGTAAATCTGGATCTTTACTCAGAAATTTTATACCAATGCCCAGAAGCACTAATGTTTTCCCTCTTTACTGTAATAGTTTCATGGATTGCAGGTCTCAGGTTGAGGTCTTTAATCCATTTTGAATTGAAGCTGGTACAGGTGATGTATAAGGATCTAGTTTCAGTTTTCTGCATGTGGATATCCATTTTGACAGCACCATTGGTTGAAGAGCCTGTCTTTCTTCCAGTATATTGTTGCATCCCTTATCAAATAGCAAATAGCTATCTGTCTGTGGGTTAATTACTAGATCTTCTGTTCCATTGGTCTTCAGGCCAGTTTTTGTACCAGTACCAAGCTGTTTTCATTACTATGGCAATGTAATAGAGTTTAAAGATTGTTATTTTTATTATTCTAGCACTATTCTACCTGCTAAGAATTGCTTTGTACCAGGGTCCTTTGTGGTTCCATCTGAATTTTTTTTATTGCTTTCTCCATGTTATTGAAGAATGATATTGGGATGCTGATATGCATTATATTGAATTGGTGTTTTACTTTGGGCAATATTGTATTTTCACAACATTACTTCTTCCAGTACAAGAGTTTGGAAGGTTTTTCCCATCCTTAAGCTTTCTTCAATTTCCTTATTAAAAATTTTAATGTTTTCACTATAGAAGCCCTTCACAATTTTTATGATTCCTAAGTATTTTTTAAGCTATTCCAAGTGGAGTTGCTTTTCTGATTTCAGTCTTGATTCCATAGTTGATGGAGTGAGTTATCTTGATGCTTATTTTGTAGATGGAATTTATCATCATTTTTACTTTTCTATGTATGTGGACTTATGAGCTTCATATCTAATGATCTCAGCCAATGACACCAGCTTTAATGTCAATCTTAATATGCAAATATCCTAGGTTTGCCTTTAATATCATCACATTTTAATATTAATTTTCTGATATTATGATACTAATAATTATTCTATAGTAACTTGATGTAATTAAAGCTCATCGAATGCACCAGAGTGAATAGTTCTCATTCAAGAATTTAATGAGTAAAAATGTATAGATTTAATTTAAAAAATTTAAATCCTTGGAAATATTTTTACTATATATTCAATCCATAGCTTTGAATATAACATACCATATTTGATAGCTACATAGTAATTTTTATTAATTATAATTAATTATAGAGGAATATGAAAAATTCTTTTTAAAACTTGAATACCATGAAAATTATACAGGTTTATTTTATATAGTATAAAGTTCAGCACATGTAAAGAGTTTATCCTGCAAAATCAATGTAGTGTTTCCATTTTCTTATATTGTTATTCAGATTGGAGTATTTGGTCTACAAACTATTCACTTCTAATTCTTCATACTGTAATGTGAAGAGATGACTATCGTTGCAATATTGTGATAAAAAAATTAAACACTTTTTGTGTTTATGTTTTGGTATCTATTATCTATATATCCTCTTTTTGGCTTCCTCCACTAAACCAGCCTCTTGTAATAACAATTCTACATTCAGATTAACTAAATATCATAAGCCTTCTACATTCAGATCAACTAAAAATCTTCAATACATTAGAGAAAATATATGATGATATTTTTCTAATTCTAACTTCATACAATGTCCTAGTTTCATTTATTTACTTTCTAGGCAATAATTCTTTTATGGCTGAATATTTCATGTATATGTATATACACATATGTGTATATATTCACATATATAAATGTTTAGATACATGTATACATATGTGTACATGCATACATTCATTCATACATGTATTCATGCACATATGTATTTACACACATGTAGCATGTGTATATTTGCATGCATGTACATGTATATTTCTGTGTGCACACATGTACTCACATGTGTATGCATGCACATGCATGCATGCATATTCATTTACATGTGGGTCTATATATATGTGGATGTATTTATGCATATATGCATACATGGATACATAATATAGTTGTGCATATGTGTGTTTATATACATTTAAATGTATTTATGCACATATATCTATATCTGATATACATTTATATGCACATATGTAACTATACACGTGTATATATACATGTACACATATGCATACATGTTTATACAAATGTATATATTTAATACAAATGTGTGTGTATGCATGTATGTGTACATGCATATATATATACATATGTGTGTTTGTATATAAAGAAGACACAGTCTACTTTCTTATTTGTTAGTGATCCATCAAATATATGAATATAAATCCAATTTCACATAATATCTTTAGTCTCCATGACTACATGGGATTTATCCCAGCATGTAAAGACAATTGTATACATGCAAATCAGAGATAGAAAACATGTCTTACTGATATCATCTCAACTTCTCAAGAAGCAGAAATTGAGAGCATCAATGTTTGAAAACAGATCCCAAACTTCCTAATACAAATAAATAGACCAGGTGTGGTGGAAACATATCTATAATCCTAACTACATAATCACAAATTAGTCACAAATAAAACGATTATATTTTAAAGCTCATGGTCATAAAGACTGAGATCAATTTTTTAAAAAATTAATAATGGTCTTTGAAAGTTTAAGTTGTGTATTTTTTGACTTTCTGGCAGAAAACGCTGAGTTACAGCTCAACAAGTAGGTCATAGACAAATAGATGAAAAATATGATAGATGATAAATATATGATAGAGGATAGATACAAATTTATAAATATACTGACTCATGACAACAAAATTAATTTAAACACATGATTATTTCTATAGATATAAGAAAACATGATAAGGGACTGGGAAGGTGGCTCAGTGGTAGAGCGCTTGCCTTCCATGCATGAGGCCCTGGGTTCGATTCCTCAGCACCACATAAGCAAAAAGAAAAAAAGCCGGATGCGGTGCTGTGGCTCAAGTGGTAGAGTGCTAGGCTTGAGCTGAAGAGCTGAGGGACAGTGCCCAGGCCCAGAGTTCAGGCCCCGTGACCAGACTGCCCCCCCCCCAAAAAAATGATAAAATTCAACTTAGCCTAATGAAAAACTCTTGCAGCCTTATGTACAGAAAGGAGGACATGCCTCAAATAACACAAGCTACAAATGACGAAGCCACAACCAACTTGTGATTGAAAGGCCAGATCTGAGACTATTTCCTCTAAGTACTGGGAAACACAAGGATGTCCCTTGTCACCCATTTCACCTACTGCAGTACTGAATATTCCAGTGGAATCAATTATTTAAGAGCATAAAAGAAAACTACCATAAATTTAAAGAGAGGAATTAAAATTAACCATGTTTGAAGATAAGATGGTTCTATACATTGAGAACCCTAAATTATTCCATTGAAAGTCTATAGAAGTGATATATACAAAGTTTCAAGGTACAATCAAAATAAAAATTAGTAATGTTTCTGTTCACCAATAATGAATTTACCAAGAAAGAAATCTTTATTAAGTCTTCGCTGCCTTATTGACTAACTCGTTTTTCTCCTATAATCAAACCCTAATTATAGTAATAAAGTATTTAAAAGTGCCTATTTTATATTCACTGAAAACATAAACTGAAGTCTGAGCCCTATCAATTACTAATACTGACTCTATTTTAATTATAAAGATATATGAACACGAATATATAGATATTGAGCTGTGAATAACATCTGAAAATGTTTAAATCGTGTTATTCTAGGTCAGTATGACTAAAGAAATGGGAAATACCAGCTCACTTTTCCACAAAATGTAATAGTATCAAAGATTTCATAGACATCCACAGACACACAGTGCTTTTGGGGACCTGTTTCTTCCAAGTGGGAGATGACATAACAACTGTGGAGACAAATCAAAAAGGTAATCAGGGAAGAAATGAGTTTCATGGCTCTTGGTTATAACAGTAGTCTTAAACCTTCATCTGCAACCATTCTGGCTTCATCAGATTTGGGACTTGTGATACCCATATCCATTTTTGTCTCCAGTAGTGTGTCTTCTGACACTGGAGTTTACTACAGATGCTGAAGTGGAACTCCAAGACTCCATTCAATCACAGTCCAGGGACAATTATGCCTAAATAGGGGCCTAATAGGAGATCATGCCCATCCACGACCCTGGTAGCATGTCTACTCTCCTCAGACACTGTTCTTGCCCACTCCATGCTTGGCTCTGTATGATGTAATAAAAGACTGCTCACTCAGAACCTGAGGAACAATCTCATCACCCCTAGCAACAATGTCTCAAATCTCAGAGGTGTGCATACTGAACCAGCACAATGACTTGTATGCAGGAATGGTATACTGTATTCAAAAGTTAGTCTGTATCCCCAGGGATCTAGTTGGACTCCTGAGTAAAGCCATAGTTATTCCAGTAACTAGTATTAGGCTTAAGATTCAAAGAGGATCTGGAAATGTTCTCACAACCAAATTTTAGCAGGCACTGCTCAGTCCCAGAGACAGGCCCAGTAATCAGGAGAGCCAGCAGCTAAAGGTCTACAATTGACAAACCCAATATGGGAAAACTGGATGAGTCATTTCTCCTGCAAATGCAAGACATCAAAGCAAGATGACAAGGATCACAGACACTCAAGCAAATATGGCACTACCTAAAGAAATCAAGTTGTTTCTGTAAGAGTCAAGAAATGAGAAAGTGTGGTGTCTTTTCTTTTTCTTTTGTCTTTTTTGTAAGTTTGGGGCTTGAACTCAGGCCTAGGCACTATCCACGGGCTCAGTAGCTCAAGGCTAGTGCTGTAACACTTGGAGCCATAGCGCCACTTTTGGATTTCTGGGGATTAATTTACATAAAAGTCTCAGTCCCATACTGTTTCCTGCCCAGACTGGCTTGGTATAGCAATCCTAAGATCTCTGCCTCCTGAGTAGCTAGGATTACAGACATGAGCCACTGGCATCCAGATCCAGTGGGATCTTAAAGGCAAAAATCACAAAGACTTAGGCAAATGTGGAACCACCAAAGGAAACTACAATGTCCCATTAACTTATGGTAAGGAAATGGACTTTTCATGAACTGCCTGTGGTTTAAAATAATTGTTTTAAATTAACTCAGTGAGTTACAAGAAAACATTTAAAAATAAAACTGTAGGGAAAATAAATGAATAAAGTGAAAAGGATATTAAGTAGCAAAGCACAAAACCATCAGAAATGATAGAACTAAAAAATGAATTAATTGAATAATCCAATGAAGAACTTCAACAAAAAAACTCCATCATGCCTAAGAATCAGCAAACTTGGAAAGAGGTTATTTGAAAATTAGCAACCAGAGCAGTCAAAGAATGGATGAAAATGGGCATATAATCTGTGGACACCACCAAGAAAGCCTCGGTATGTGTTAGTATAATCTCTGAAGAAAACTCAAGGAAAAAACTTCCCAGAGAAGGAAATACATGGCTTGCTATATGAAACCAAAATGTACACAAATAAATTAAACCTAAGTGAGATCTATACAGAGGCAAACTTTAACTTGATGTAATAGACAAAAAAAAAAAAAAACCCAAGAAAAAAAAAGAAGACACCTGGAATGAGTGCTAGAAGAATTTGCCAAGCAAATAAAAAAATGAGAGTTTTCACCAGTAGACCTGCATTTTAAAAAGTGTTTTTTGTTTTACAATTTATAGTGAAAATGCTAAATGATTATTGCAAGTATGGTGCTGGTGAAATATATCTTTCTCTAATTCTAGATACTTAGAAGTCTGAGATCTGAGGGAATTAGTTTTTAAGACAGCCCCTGGAAGGTAAGTCTGTGAGACTCTTGATCTCTAATTAACAAGGAGTAAGTTGAAAATGGAACTGTGACTCAAGTTGGTAAGGAAGGGCCCACTCTTTTTATTTACTCTTTTTAAGCTACAAAAGCTAAGGGACAGTAGCTAGACCCTGAGTTCAAGACTCAGTATCAACACACGCACGCACACACACACATACACACACACACACACACACACACACACATTTTATATATAGAGATAGATAGATAGATAGATACAGATAGATATGATTCTCCTACTTCTTTTTTTAATTCACATAGATTTGTACACTGAATGTCTTGTTGTGATATTCTCATATATATGCAGTTTATTTTGGAAAAATTCACCTCCAGTATATTCTTCTTTACCCCATTTTTCAAACAACTCCCTCTTTAGTGGTTTCATTATGCTACATTCAAAAATATCTATATAGATATTTACATAGCTATAGATTTATACACGTATGTATATTATATATACATAAAATGAAATTAATATTGAAATAGTAATATAAAACATAATATAGACATTTGTCTCATATAACTTTTATGTAGAGATCTAGTGGCTCATGCCTTAATCCTAGCCACTCAGGAGGCTGGGCTCTGAGAATCATGCGAAAAAGCCAATCTGGGCAGGAAAGTCCATGAGGCACATCTTCAATTAACCACTAGAAACCCAGAAGTAGCACTGTGGCTTAAAGCAGTAAAAGATTACTTTGAGTACAAAAGCTCAAGGACAGAGCCCACAGCTGTTCTCAGGCCCCATGACCAAGAAAAAAAAAGTAAATAAAAACAAGCAATACAAGTTGTAGTTTAAATATGCTAAGAAATCTGAAAAAATAATTTATACAAAAATAAATTTTCATGTATATTCTTATAAATAAAATGTACAAAAGGTAATTTTAGATAATGTTCATTGCTTCAAAGTCAAAACAGTAGATTTTTAGTCCAGTTTGAATTATCATTTTTAACCTACTATCATAATTTCCAAAGTTAAAGGTGATGCCCTCATATTTATTTAGAAAAAGTTCACACTGCTTTCGCTAGATTGCTTACTACAGTCTAGTCTAAAAATTTAATTCATTTATTGAAGGATAGTAAAATTCCCTCAGGGAACAATTATGATACTATTTTGTAAGCCATATGTAATCATCTAAAATGGCACAAGGAATGTTTTAACTTCAGAGACTGGAATAAAAAGCTTATGAACAAAAGAAAATAAAATGTATCTTCAAATTTCTTTCTATGAAATGGGAAATATCATGTTACTTTAGAATAAATAATATTACCATACCCAGAGTATGACTGAAATCACAGTTTTACTATAGAAGTAAGCTAAGAAAGTACCCCTGATTTCCCGACAGAGAGAGAGAGAGAGAGAGAGAGAGAGACAGACAGACAGACAGACAGACAGACAGACAGACAGAGAGAAAGAGAAAGAGAGAGAGAGAGAGAGAAAGATTGAGAGAGAGAGAGAGAGAGAGAGAGAGAGAGAGAGAGAGAGAGAGAGAGAGAGAGAGAGAGAGAGAGAGAGAGAGAACTCAGCATTTGAAACAATTCTTAATAATCAGAAAATTTCCAGGGAGACATGACTGATTTTGTTTTCGCTGGAAAACAAATTTAATGCATGATTATTTAAAGTTCGATATCTCTTGTGTTTGACACGAGGTCAAATCTATAAAGAGGAAAAATGATAATTAAATATGATGTTAAATTGCATCACTGCATTTGTAATTCAGTGGGGAATATTTTCAGCTTGGGTTCCTGTCAATAACTTTTATGAACAAAATTATGCCATTGGCCTGACTTTATGATTGCATATAGACCCATAAATAACAATGGAAAACAACAACAGTAATTTAAATGAGATAAAATAAATTTTATGGTACCTCTTGAATGTAAGGATTTATCTTAATTAACAATATTCATACTTTATAAATGAAACTCAACCTTTCCCTCTTTAAATTTAATTGTGTGCTATAAGTAATAGAGTGGGATTCCTTACTAAAGTCAGTAACAGTACCTATGAGCACATTGAGAAGCTATTTTTAATCATTTGTGAATATGTGATCCTTGGTAATTTTATCACTAATTGCAAATAGAGAGCAAATTACATGATCATTAACTAAATATTCTGTGACATGATAACCAATTAACTAAAATTCTTTAAGCCTATACTTTAAAGAATAATGTGAGCTTTAGATATTTCTTCATAAAGGAAAAATGTGAGGTATAATATATGTGTATATATTTACTAAATTGTATTTGTTAATAATTAAATCTATTGTAATATCTTGGATAAAACAATCTAGAAAATCAGACACCCTGAATAAAATCCTGTGGCACCTTGCTACAGAATATAAACAAAGTAACACTTTATCCATAGATTGCAAACTCTCTTATTAAATACCTTGGGAATGATAACTTGACTAAACTTACAAAAAATATGTTAGAGCTTAATAATTACATTTGTAGTTAAGAGTGGCACTTGCCTCCTTTGATATTACTGTTTTGGAAAATTTACCTAAATTCAATCACAAATAGTTGATACAAATTGAGAATCGTTTAAAAATTTAAGAAGATAATTTAGCTATTCTTATATTAAATGCAATTTTAGTAAAAGTGTATCATATTATAAATCATAATATAAAATCATAATGTAAAATTTATCATAACAAAATTAAAATTCTGCATTAATTTAATTTGTTAGAATGTATCATAATTTAATTTTCGTTGTTTTCCCTATTATCTTACAATCATACTTTCATTTAAATTATACTTTTTTATCACTGCATCTGAATTTTATAGAGAAGGTTTCCATGACAACTTGATGTAGCTTTTGGCATATAATACTTTTGAAAGTAGTTTGCCTTTGGATTTGTGTTTTGGGTTATTCCATTAACCCTAGAGACTTTTCTGTTTAGTTTTTCTTGGAAAAACTCAAGTTGAAGAACAAAAGTAAAGATCAGAGTTGAACTAGAACAGACACGTCTTTCTTCTGAGGCATTATTCCTCTAATAATTTAAAACTAATTCAAACCAATTATTTTCAGATATGATTTCAAGAATATTGGTCTCTGTAAGTAAACATATTCATTTACACTTGCCCTTATTATCATATTTGTTCATAGTTATTAAAGCTATTTTATTGTTTACTGTAGGAAAATCAAACTATATGTGTTGTATAGATGATATTGGTAGGTAATTACTTTGATTTTGATCCACAAATACTTATTACTTTTCCAATATGTTGTAGTAGTTAAAAAAAAAACTTTAAATTTGGATAATAGCAAATAACATTGACCACTTTTTCATGATGGTGAAAATTTATGGGATGCTTTTTTTTCTGCTATGTCACATTACAATTTCATGTCATTTCATCATTGTCTCCTAATATGTATGCAGATGAATATAAATAAAAATTTCACTCAGCTACACACATTAAAGAAGCATATAACCATGGATCTATGAACATTTAAAGTGCTTCTAGGATTTTAAAAGGAAAATGTATTGAATCTATCCTGTAACCAGGATGTGAAATTATGCCTTAGCTAAAAGCACTACATTGCACAACATAAAAACAACAATGAGAATTATACAAGTCGTTATGTCGAAAACGAACTTTACAACTTTGGTCGGGGGGCAGGGAGGAATGGGTAGGAGGGCAGGGGAGGATGGGAAGGGATGGAAGGAGAAACAAAGGAGGAGGCTACAATTCTTGATAAGAAATGTACTCATTATCTTGCCCATGTAATTGTAACCCCTCTGTACAGTATTTTCACAATAAAAAATAAAACCTAAAAAAAAGAAAATCAACGAAAAAAAAAACAAACAGAAAAACCACAATACTTTGAAGTATTCCTGTGCCTTTTCTTTTTTCTTTTTCTTTTGTTACTGAAGCTTAAACTTAGGGCCTATCACTCACTTAGGTTTTTGGGTCAAAACTAGCTCTCTACCACTTGAGCCATACCTCCAGCTTTTTTACTCCTTAATTAGAGTTAAGTCTCTTGGATTCCCTCTGCCCTGCATGGATTTGGCTTGGGATCCATCCATCTCAGTCTCCTGAACAGCTAGGATTGCAGGCATTTAACTAGTCAGAATAATGCCAGCTTCTCATTTCCTTAATACCACATTGCAAGGCAAGATTATATCTGTTCCATTTTATTCCATATTCCCTTTAAAGTTTATTGAATCATCTGTGATTATCTTTACAGGATTTTCTTTTTTTATTGTGAAATTACTGAACAGATGGGTTACAATTACATGGACAAGATAATGAGTACATTTCTTATCAAGCATCGTAGCCTCCTCCTTTGTTTCCCCTTACCATCCCTTCCCATCCTCTCCTGCCACCTCACCCAATCCTCCCCACACACACACCAAAGTTGAAAAGAGTAAGCCAGGCCCAAAGAAACTTAGGTCCCATAGTTTCCCTTATTTGCAATAACTAGTATATGTCTGAGTCAAGCAGAAAAGGTCAAATAAGTTGATGTTAGGGAAATGAACCCTAAGATATGTATTCAAATGTTTTTTTTTTCTTTCAGGTGATTGTTTCTAACACATTTATAAGATTATTTCTTTGATGCTTTGTATGTCTGTCCCCCATGGTATAACTCCTGCTTTCGCTGTATTTGATGTTGGCATAATTAGGGGAGGGGAAGGGGAAAAACAAATCATTTAAATAGGGATACAGGTGGATCCATTGGAACAATGAGATATACAAGTCCTTATGTGGAAATACAGGATTTTCTTTTCTTTTCTTTTTTTTTGGGTCTGGTCGTGGGGCTTGAACTCTGTGCCTGGGCGCTGTCCCTCAGCTCTTCAGCTCAAGGCTAGCGCTCTACCACTTGAGCCACAGCGCCACTTCCGGCTTTTTGCTTTTTGCTTATGTGGTGCTGAGGAATCAAACCCAGGGCCTCAGGCATGCAAGGCAAGCGCTCTACCACTGAGCCAACTTCCCAGCCCTACAGGATTTTCTTAAAGTCCCACAATTGTCCATTTCCTGCATGTCTTTTAGAAGCATGGATCCCATCTTTGTCTTTCTACATACAATACTTATCAGCCAGAAAAATGTTGATTTAAATATTTTCCTTAAAATTATTGTTTAATTTGGAAAGAAATGGCTTTTGCAAGCAACACCACCAAGTATACATGTCAAATGCACAATGCTATTGCTATTCATATCACTTTTTATTTTTATAAGCAGATTATTTCTCCATAAGAACATGGAAATATAAAGAGGATAAAACATAAAATATTAGCAGGAATAATGTGAAGTAACTTATCTTATCTGAGGTCATGGAAAAATTAATTAAACAGAGTAAACATGATTTTTATTCATTTATTATTACAAAATAACTTGAGAAGTGTGGGTTGGTTCTCAATAGAGAGATTATAATTATCCTGATTTTATCAATGTATCACTTTGTAATCTATAAATATGTGTAATTATTGTCTACTAAAAATAAAAACTAAAGCATATTTTATAAAAAATGACTTCAAGTCTTTCCATTTCCTAACAAATGGGGCAATGTCGTAAGCCAGACCCAAAGAAACATAGGTCCCATGGTTTCCCTCATTTGCAATAACTAGTATATGTCTGAGTCAAGCAAAAAAGGTCAGATAAGTTGATGTTAGGGCAAGGAACCCCAAGATAAGTATTCAAATGTTGTTTTTTCATGCAATTGTTTCTAACATATTTATCAGATGATTTCAATGTTGCTTTGTATGTCCCTCCCCCACAGTATTACCCCTGCTTTCACTGTATTTGATGCTGGAATAATTCGTGGAGGGGAAGGGCAAAAACAAATCCTTTAACTAGGGATACAGGTGGACCCATTGCAACAATGAGATGTGCAAGTTCTTATGTGGAAAAATGAACTTTACAACTTTGGTGGGGGCGGGGGATTATCAAGTGGGGGGAGTATGAGAAGGGATGGGAAGGGGAAACAAAGAGGAGGCAACAATGCTTGATAAGAAATGTACTCGGTATCTTGCCCATGTAATTGTAACTCCTCTGTACGGTATTCACACAATAAAAAAATAAAATAAAAAGAAACAAAAAATCACATACATTAAACAACAACAACAAAATGCGGTCATTCACATGTTATTAATTCTAGGCACATAAGCAAATATATCTAAATTTCACTGTTAAGAAAATATTTAAATATATCTACATAGTTTTTTCTTTTTTTAATTTAATTTTATTTTTTGTGAACATACTGTACAGAGGGGTTACAATTACATGGGCAGGATAATGCATACATTTCTTATCAAGCATTGCAGCCTCCTCCTTTGTTTACCCTTCACATCCCTTCCCTACCGCCCCCGTCCCACCAACCACCCAATCCTCCCCTCTCCCATCCCCCCAACCAACGTGGTAAAGCTAGTTTTCGACTTGACCTTGTACTTCTCATTGTTGCAACAGGTCCACCTGTATCCTTAAACGACTTGTTTTTCCCCATGTCCTCCACAAGTTATATTGATATCAAATATAGTGAAAGCAAGGGTTATACTGTGGGGGAGGGACATACAAAGCAACAAAGAGATAATCTTATAAATGGGTTAGAAACAAATGCATGAAATAAAAAAGCATTAAAATACATATCTAAGAGTTCATTTTCCTAACATCACATTATCTGACCTTTTCTGCTTGACTCATACATATACTAGATATTGCAAATAAGGGAAACCATGCGACCTATGTTTCTTTGGGCCTGGCTTACTTCACTTAACATAATTTTTTCCAAGTTTTTCCATTTCCTAACAAATGGGGCAATGTCATTCTTTCTGATGGAGGCATAGAATTCCATTGTGTATATATACCATATTTTCTTGATCCATTCATCTACAGAAGGGCATCTGGGTTGGTTCCATATCTTAGCTATGGTAAATAATGCTGCAATAAACATAGTTGTGCTGGTAGCTTTAGTGTGGTCTTGTTTGTAAACATTTGGGTAAATGCCCAAAAGTGGGATTGCTGGATCATAGCGGAGCTCTCTACGTGAAGTCTTTTCAGGAACCTTCATACTGCTTTCCAAAGTGGTTGAACATGTTTACACTCCCACCAACAATGAAGTAAGGTTCCCTTCTGTCCATATCCCCTCCATCATCTCTTGTTGTTAGAGTTCTTGATTATAGCCATTCTAACTGGGTGAGGTGGTATCTCAATGTTGTTTTCATTTGCATTTCTTTTATGGCTAGGGAGGTTGAGCATTTCTTCATGTGTCTACTGGCCATCTTTCTTTCTTCTTCAGAGAAGTTTCTCTTCAAGTCTTTAGCCCACTTATTTATTGGGCAGTTCTTTCTTTGAGGATTTGTTTTTGGGTGATTTAATTTTTTGAGTTCCAAGTATATTTTAGATATGAGACCCTTGTCTGTTGTATGGCTAGTGAAGACCTTCTCCCAATCCGTGGGCTTTCTATTGATCTTGCTAGCTATGTCCTTTGCCATGCAGAAGCTCTGCAACTTCATGCAATCCCATTTGTCCAACCTTTCTTTGATTTGTTGTGTTTCCGGGTCTTTATTCAGAAAATTTCGGCCTGAGCCAAGGAGACCTAGGGTTTCTCCTATTCCATCCTGTAATGTTTTCAGAGTGTCTACTTTGACTTCAAGGTCTTTGATCAATTTGGAGTTGATTCGGGTGCAGGGTGATATATAAGGATCTAGCTTTAGTTTTCTACAAGTAGTTAACCAATTTTGCCAGCACCATTTACTGGAGAGGCTGTCTTTCTTCCCATAGTTTTTTCTTTAATTCATAGATAGCTAATAATTTAACAAGGTAAATTACTTGTTGTTTTTTTTTTTTCTGTTACCAAGGCTGGAGTTTCTGCTCTCTCTTGGCCTTTTCACTCAATACAGGCACTGTACCAATTTATTGAGTCACAGCTTTCTTTATCACTCTTCGCTTGTCAACTAGAGATAAAAGTCTCGGAGTCTTTTCTGCCAGGTTTTACTTGAACTGGGAATCTCAGATCTCAGCCTCCTGAAGAAGATTACAGGCCTGAGCCATCAATACTCAGCCAAACAGCATATTTTTAAGCATAAAGATAGTTTATGTTGCATATAGTCATGATACTACCATATGTGTATGTATTATATATCACATATGCATTATATTTGTTTCTCTTATGTAAATCATGTATTATATTAAGTAAAATAATATTACACACTATTAGTAAATTACTGTTTTCTGTTAGTCAAAATCTCAATTTTTGCTCCTTCATTTTTAGAAATATTGAGTTCTATGATCCATTTTTGTCTAAAATGATGAGAGAGGGAAATTTAAAGAGTAAACTATAAAAATGGCCACATAGAATATATAAAGATATTAATTATTACATTTTTCTGGAATGTTTAGTGGGATGTCTTAATTCATAAGGATTCATCTGGAAATATTTTTAATTTTTCCATTTTCTCCATCTTGTGAAGAAGCAATTTTCATACTGTTTAACATATTGTCTTAGAAATCTAATTAATTAAATGTATCTCTAATCTAGTTTTTTGTATAGATTCAAAAATGTTAATTTTAATAATATGCATCATTAGTATTTACTTTATTTCTCTTTCACTTCTGATTAGTGCCAAATAGATTTAAAAACACTTCATTTTATTTTATTTTATTTTGTTATTCCTGGGGCTTGAACTCCAGGCCTGGGAACTGTCCCTGAGCTACTTTTGCTCAAGTCTATCACTCTACCACTTGAACCACAGCGCCACTCCTGGCCTTTTCTATTTATGTGGTACTGAAGAATCAAACCCAGAGCTTCATTCAGGCTAGCAAGCACTCTACAACTAAGCCACAGGCCCAGCCAAGACTTTATCTTTTATAATGGTATTTTTTGTATAAGGCAAATCTTCCAGATTTTGGACTAATTACTAATTTCCAGAATATTATGTAAAATGAATTTACACACACTTAGTGATAGCACAAATTAATAAAGTATACATTAGTGTAATATAATAAATAGGAAGACTGGAAATAATATTTTTCATGACAAGTAAAGACTATATTATTGAAAACAATATTGAGATGAAGATTGATTATAAGATATATTTGGCTTATTTAAGTGTATTAATATGTGGCATTTTTGTTTTAACATGCTCTCAAACTCACAATATTTAGATAGTGAAATATTCAAATGTTATAGGTATCTCATTATCTATTACCTTTTTATCATCTATCATCTATCTATATATGAGACAACACATATTTCAAATTAATAGACTTATGTTCTTGTAAAACATTAACCTTTGTTGGAGAATTCATCCAATAAAAAGGATATTCAGTTAAAGATTTACTGTTACTTTTAAGTGCTATAAACTAAATCTATTCATTAAATAATTTTTATTTATTTACTTATTTTTATTTATTCCTTTTCAACTTTTTTTTTCCTTTTCAAGTTTTGAAACTTGGAATGATCAAAAGTAGCAATTTGACTTTTAGTTGGGCAATATATTTCAAAACATAATAACTACTAAATTCTTCCAGTTCTTTTTGTTCCAAAGGTTTTACCTTCTCATGCAGTACAATCTCCACCCTTGAGGTATGAGTGAGTATATTCCCTGCATGACTTCCATGAGCCTCAATGATATTGGCTTGTACTGGCTGTTTACAACTCTAAGCAGTGCCGTTGATTTAAGATGCTCACTACTAAGGGAAATTCTCTCTATTGAAGTGATTTGATTACGACAATCTTAGTAATTGTTATGCATAGTCTTTTGGACCAAAAAAAGACAAGGTCTTATATTTCACATCTCTAAATTTTAGGGCTTTGTTGTTTATGAACTATTTTATGTTTTCACAAATATCCACAATAATGTATTTTATATAGATTGTCATAAATTTAAATTTAATTACATATGTATAGATAAGTGTATCACATATTTCATATCCAGAATATTAAAGTGTAATAACAAGAAAAATACTGAACAAATAAGAATAATTGTCAAAATTTTACATACATGTACACATATATGTAGCAGATACTTTTAGATCATAGCTAAATATGTGAAAAGAGTAAATGGAAATTTTTAAAGTTTATTTATTGCTATTATAACGGTGATGAACAGAGGAATTACAATTACATGAGACAGGGAATGAGTACATTACTCTCTTACAATGTCTTCTGTTCCCTCATTCTCTCCTAGTCCCTCCCTCCTATCTCCACTCATGGGTTGTATAAGTAATTTTCATTAGTGTCCATTGCTATCCTTTTTTATTCTTTTCCCCTTGAGTTCTGAACCCTTCCCCCAACCCTCCAAAGATATACACTTAAATACACCACACATAATGGAAGACAAAATCATTGAAATTTAAATAAAAAAGAGGCATATCTTCTTTCCATATCTTGGAGGAGGTCATAGCTAGATAGATGGAAGAATGGACAGGTAGACAGACAGACAGACAGATAGATGATAGATAGATAGATAGATAGATAGATAGATAGATAGATAGATAGATAGATGTATGGATAGATAGATAGATAGATAGATAGATAGATAGATAGACAGATAGATAGATAGATAGATAGATAGATAGATAGATAGATAGATAGATAGATAGATAGATAGATAGATAGATAGATAGATAGATAGATAGATAGATCGATAGATAGATAGATGGATGTATGGATAGATAGATAGATAGATAGATAGATAGATAGATAGATAGATAGATAGATAGATAGATAGATAGATAGATAGATAGATAGATAGATAGATAGATAGAGACAGATAGATAGATAGACAGATAATTTGATACAAATAGGAAGAAGCACATAGACATTGCACCTTTTTGTTTCTCTCCTAAGAGAATCCTCGTTTGGTGTCATTGTGTATATCTAGAATCCTGTATAATTTAATATATCCCAATGTCATTTAGTTCTAATTTCCAAATTGACGGTTTGTTTCTCTGAGCTTGGATTACACTAGCATGATTTGTTCTAGTTCCATCCATTTCCCTGCAAATGATACTACTTTATTCTTTCTAAAGGCTGTGTAAAATTCTATTGTGTATAGGTACTGTACTTTTTTGATCCACTCATCTATTGTGAGACATCTGGGCTGTTTCCATATCTTGGCTCTTGTGAATAGTGTGGCAATGAACATGGATGTGCAGGTTTTTTTTTTTTTTATCATATCTTGGCTCATGATGTTCAGGATAACTGCCCAGGAGTGGTTTGGCTGGTTTGTAGGAAAGATATATGCTTAGTTTTTTGAGGAACCTCCAGAATGCTGTCTAGAGTGATTATACTAGTTTCTATTCCCACCAACAGTGCAGTAAGGTTCTTCTTTCCCCACATCCCTGCCAACATTTGTTGTTGTTTAAATTGACAATGTTGGCCGATCTAACTTAGATGGAATCTCAGAGTTGTTTTATATTTCTTTTATGGCCAGGGATGATGAGTATTTCCTCATGTGTTTCTTTGTCATTCTTACCTCTTCTTCTGAGAAGTTTCCCCTTAGCTCCCTTGCCAATTTATTGATTGGTTTACAAAGTTTAGGAGGGGATAGTTTCTTGAATTCCTTATATAGAAGGATCCCTCACCTATTATGAGAGCTCCATTCCAGAGACCACTGAAACAGATGAAAATCTGTGAAATAGCAACATTATATTTATTATATATATATGTATATATGTACATATATATAATGCTTAACAAACCCTTCCTACTATCTTTACCACTCTCTCTTTCACCTTTCTCACCCTCTTTACATGCCCTTAAATACTTTCTACCCTGTTAAACCTACATAATTATAACAATACTCTTAAAACTTACATAATTTTAACAACATATAAAATTCTACATGGGTACTTGCCAATGAATTACACTACAACTTGAATGATGATCAGAAATTATGTAGCTGTGCAGCACTGATGGTGATAAAGGTGATGACAATGACACAAATGTACTACACAGCCAAGAAGAGCATTACAGCTCTTCTGAAGGCACCACTTCATCAGATGCTTCATCAGATGGTGCAGTATCTTCAGGCCATAACTTCTATTTCTGCTAAAAGCCTGGGCCTAACTGAGCTCTTCATCCAAGTGGTGCCCATATTTATGGGGAGTTGATGGTGCTGCTTTTTCTTCTGAGTGAAGAAGTTTTTTATAAACTGACATTCCACTAATAATTGTATTTATGAAGTATGATGAATGAAGCATCCGGGGATCCCATTCCTCAGCCACTCGCTGAAGTTCTTTGGCTATTCTGACCATGGTTTCAAGATGATCGAGTGTTTGACCAACCTCCTCCTCTTCTCCCGTCCATAGTTGGTCTTGTTCCTCATCCTCTTCTTGACTTGCTGACTTCATCATCTCCATTAGGTCTTTGACCATCAGCGGTTGTGAGTAAACATTGATCAGGTCATTCACATCATCAAATGTCATGTCATTGAAACCATCTCCTCCCAGTAGTTTTGTCAATTTCACAGCCTTACCTGCTGCAGAGTGATGGACTTCATCAAGGAAGAATCCCTTGTAATCATGGACCACTAGTGGCTACAAATGTTTCCAGCTGGCATTTACTGTTTCAGTCTTCATCTCCTTTATGGACTTCAGAATATTTAAGAGATGAGACACAATATTTTCATCACACCCATAAGCCTTGGCAAGAAGTTTTTTTGTCTGAGTCCATAGCTTCAACTAGATTTAGTAGCGTGTTTCAAAAGTGCAGAGCAACTTACAAGAGTGAATAAAACCTTGGGCCAAATGAGCAATGTAATGTTCAGCACTAAGAACTCTGTCTGGACACCATTATACAAGAGATCAACTACATGGATTCCAGCAGTGTACATGATCAGAAGCACTTTGAACTTGAGGTTGTTCTCTGGCTGATAAAGCTTAACTTCTAGGATAAAGCACTGGTAGAACCAATCAGCTGTGAGGATTTTTCATGATTGAGGCCCTGGGGTTGTGCATCTAGTATTGTTTTTTAGGGCACTAGGGTTTTGTGACTGATCAATGAGCCCTGGCTTTCCCATAAAGCTCCCAGCATTCTCATACATAATCAGTTACTCCATCTTTTTGAGGCTTAAAACCAAAGGCTTTGGCTTTGTCCTTCATAATAAAAGTGGGAGATGGCATTCATTTCCAAAATAAGTCCATCTCATCCATGTTGAAAACTTCAGGCTTATAGCCCCTTCCTCAATGATAGATTTGAACATGTTGTTCACTCTCATAGTCCTTGGCTCTGGTTTTATCCACAAAGGCAGGTTCTCCATACAGTGACATATTCTTGAATCCAAAGCATCTTTGAAATTTATCAAATCAATCTTTGCTGGCACTGAATGTGGTGGTTCTTGTGTGAGAAGCACTCCACAGTCCTGCTTCTGCATTGTTGTTGTCATCTTCATCCTCTTCAACATTGTGAAAATCCATGCTTTCAGCAAAACAATCATAAAGTTTCTTGGCCTTTGTCCAGATGGTGTTTGTATCCCAGGAGATATTCTTCTTCCTGCAGTCATTTATCCACAGGTCCAATGAAGACTTCATCTTCACAATGGCCTTATTGTGGGAAGTGACCACCCTTTTGCATTCTTGTTAAAAGTCTTTCTTGGTGCTGGGAAGTTGGCTCAGTGGTAGAGTGCTTGCATCACATGCATGCAGCCCTGAGTTCGATTCCTTAACACCATAAAAGCAGAAAAAATCTGCAAGTGGCACTGTGTCTCAAGTGGTAAGGAGCTAGCCTTGAGCTGAAGAGCTGAGGGACAGTTCCCAGAACCAGAGTTCAGCACCCATAACCAAAAAAAAGTCATTCTTGTGGTAAACCTAATGTTCTTTTCATCTTTACGTGGTGAACTGTACATCTGTTGATACAATAATGGCAGGCTATAGCCATGTAGCTTTTGCCTTCCTTTAACAGGCTGAGAACTTCCACCTTTAGTTTTACAGTAAGCATCTTCTTCTGTCACTTTAGTTCACTTCCAGAAGCCTTAGAAGGCTCAAAACATTTGGGTGACATCATAAGACTAGAAATAAATTCAGACTTTTACAAAAACTTCACAAAAACACAACACCACAGAGCAACATTACATGTAGTCATCAGATGTCCATGTGAAATGGACAAAGAGGGATGCTAAGGGCTGGGAAGGTGGCTCAGTGGTAGAGTGCTTGCCTTGCATGCCTGAGGCCCTGGGTTCGATTCCTCAGCATCACATAAGCAAAAAAAAAAAACCAGAAGTGCCACTGTGGCTCAAGTGGTAGAGCACTAGCCTTGAGAGGAAGAGCTGAGGGACAGCACCCAGGCTCAGAGTTCAGGCCCAACCAGCAGACAAATAAAAAGAGGGATGTTGAAAGATTGAAAGATTTGGCCCAGTAGGAAAGAATAAAGGGACTGATGCTATGGTCACTGGGCCAATCAGCTCCCAGGATACAGAGCACAGTACTATGGTTGTTTGACTTCCATTACATCAGCCAATATTTTGTAGTGTACAACCTCCCATTGGCAAACTTGAACAAGCACTAGTGGTGTATAGTACTGCATCTCAATTGTACACAGTAAGGTGTTCATCCTCTAATGAACTACATAATGTATTTTATTTTTATTTAATATTCTTTTTTTTTTTTGTCGGTCGTGAGGCTTGAACTCTGGGCCTGAGCGCTGTCCCTCAGCTCTTCAGCTCAAGGCGAGCGCTCTACCACTTGAGCTACAGCGCCACTTCCGGTTTTCTGGTGGTTTATTGGAGATAGGAGTCTCACGGTCTTTCCTGCCCAGGCTGGCTTTGAACCGCGATCCTCAGATCTCAGCCTCCTGAGTAGCTAGGATTACAGGCGTGAGCCACCAGCGCCCGGCTTTTAATATTCTTCTAATATGTTTTAATTAATATTTTATATTGTTTTAATTTTTTAGGCAGAAATAAAGTCATCAATATTATATGACTATATAAATACTGCAAAATCCCACAATATAGTGAAAACTCCATGATACCTGCAACACAATGAAGTCACAATACGTGAACTGCCCTATAGCAAAGGATGACTGTACTGGATATTAAGCCTTTATCTGATGTATTGCTGGTAAAGGTCTTCGCACAGTTTGTTGGCTTTCTTTCTAGTTAATAGCTCTGTCTTTAGCTGTGCAGAAACTTTTAATTTTGATGTAGTTCCACTTGTCAAGTCTTTCTTCTACTTATTGTGCCCCTGTATTTTTTTACAGGAAGTTTCTACCTGTACTAATGTTTCTGTTACTCCCTGCAGTAATTTCAAAGTTTTGATTCCGACGTTGAGGTCTTTGATCACTTTGAATTGATATTAGTGCATCGTGACAAACGGTTACACTTTTAGTTTACTGTAAATGTATGCCTAGAGAAACAGCTTTAATATCTGTAGGAAGTATAACTGCTCAAGCTTCAAAGGAAGATTTTTTTTGAAATTTTAATATTTTTTCCTGTGGATTTAGGAGTCTTTTGACTTAAACATGATGATACCACAAAATACTCCTGTAAGATCTTAACGAAATGAATTCTTAAAGAGTGAGAAGTTAACACAGGTATCTCAACTTAGTTATTTTATTCAAAGAGACATGGAACTTAGGCTCCATGTTTCCCAAATGATATGTGCTACAGTAAATTTTGTTAATAATTTTATATAAGTGGTGATGCCACTTGGGTTTACCATTCAGCCATTGAAAGATTCTTCTCTCCTATTAACCTCCTGGTAGAAATTGAAGCTGCTAATATTCTTGGATTACATTTTTAAACATATACAGAACAACATGGGGCAGGGGGGAGGAGGAGTTGCAAGGAGAAAATACATAGGTACAAAATATCCATTGTAGTGAAAAAAATCAGACTTCAACCATCCTGTGGAAGGGGAAACATAACAAAGTCTCAGTGAACAAAAAGAGTCAATTTTGAAAATAAAAATGGGTATACTATTCATTTTATTCAAAAAAATCAATGTCCATACTATACATTTGTGTCAAGTTCAATTTCCTCTTAATCATATATAAAAATGATTTAAAGGAAACTTTCCTTAATCTACACAATGATTAGTATAAAATAAAGGTCTAATGTTAATTAGAATATAAAATTTACTTGTAGAAAAAATGACACGCCATGTTATGAAAGCACTCATGGATTATCATTGGGTACTATATATTAGAAATGTAAGCCTCTTATCACTGCCAAAGAAATAGTACCAAATATTTCAAACAAATTATATAGGAATCATTCATTAAACATATATGTACATTTAAACATTGTTATAAAGCATGTCAATTACATTGCATTTTACTAAAATAATGCCCAAGGAAATACATTTTCATGTATACATGAGAGAAAAATATTACAGAATAAATTTAATATAGGTGTGGGATATATATTACATTTATTCCTGCAAGGTGAAGCATAGTCAAAGCCACAAGTTTGATCTTTAAGTGGGTCCATCAGTTTTCTTTGACCCAAGGGAGTGAGTTCATCTAAACTTCTTTGCAGTATCCATTATCATTTATCATATTGTGAAATAGCTTCATGATATACATGATTTTGTAAAATAATCTGTACAATTTGGGAAAACATTAAAGCTATATATTTCAAAGCCTCATGAGTCAACAACAGTTGTAAAATGTCCCCAAATTAAACTTTGGTGAAGTATGACATTGCTCTAGCCTACACAAATAAGTTTTATCAATATATGTGTTGATTTCAAATAGATAATTTAAATTTACTTCAATTGCCACAAATAACATTTAATGCTCAAAGACTTTCTGAGTCATCTCTATTAAAATTATTAATTCATATGGCTACTAAAACAAAATGTCTTCTAATTAAAAGATGTCAAACACTGTGCTTAACTTTCAAACCAGCATCTAAAACAGCAGGTCATAATTCTTATTGTCAGAATTCATGAGTGTGAAAGACATAAGCATCCATTGGACACTGGTGTTATTTTACTGGGGTGCGACAGACCAGCTCGGCCGGAGCACTGTGACCGACGGGACAGTGATCTCGGGATAGGTGGGCAAAGGAGTCGGCAAAGTGACAAACAGACACAGACTCAAAAGAGTTGCATCTGAGTGTATCTTTATTGAGGAGAATTAACATTTTTATACAGTGTGTGATTGTGACATAGATTCTTTGTTTATTTAAGCACGTAATCAATTTTTTAAAGGCAAAGCATTGATGAATTACATGAAAATTAATGACTATCCCACCAACTGTTTAAGCTAAGTGGTGCGAAACAAGTCTAGCATATTGTTTAATAGAATACGTCATCTATTCAGCCTTTTTTATAATAATTTTAATAATTAACAAACCTAAGACAGGGCTGTACTTACATTATACTCTTTTTAATTTTATCCAACTAATTTCATCTTTATAAGCTCCTGTATAAGGAAATGGTTCTTCGTTGGTTCAGGAAATATGTCACTAACTTTATATTTTGTGTGAAAACACTATCTATTCCCTATAATGTAAGTTGGACTAAACTTAATCATAACTGTTGGGAGAATCTTTCTTTTTCTTTTATAATCAGAGGTCCCTTCTTTTTAGAACTCTCTAAACTACTGGGATAACTCTTTCTAACTTAGTTTAGTTCATTGATTTTGTCTGTTAGACATATCTAGAAATTTTAAGTCTCTATATTTACTATTCGTGAGCTGCAAAACCGCTTGTGAAGTTGTAGGAGTTTCTGGAGGCAACGTCACATCAGATGATAGATTGATTGGGGGATTGCCCACATTTAATCTTTGGCCTTAGCCTTTATTACTTAGAGAAGCCATCTCTATTGGACTGGAAAAATACAACATGCTCTGTTCACGGATCAATAGAAAAATAGCCAAAATGAGAATAAAGGCAATGAATGTACAGCCAAGAAGAATATAGTAAGAATAAAGGTAGAGGCTATAAAGGTGCAGCCGAGTGTATGGGAAGCCTTGAACCAACACCCCCTTCCTGGGGGCATGCTTCCTTGAAGCTCTTTGTCCAACACAATCTCTCACGCAGACTCCGCAGAAGGTGGGGTGGCACCCACTGGTCACAGAAAGATGTCCACTCAGCTGGAAATACCAGGAACCACTGGAAGTGAAGAAACTTAAGTGTTTGACCTTGTTTCTCTGGCCAGAGACTATTCATTGAACTTGCAGTCCCTTATTCTGTTGTGGAGGTCAAATCAGAAGCCATCTATCCACCACAGGCAGCTTTATGGAAGTGCTCCTCCCACCTGCGCTGGCTTTTCTTTGCTGAACCCAGCTAAGGACTCCTTGCAGACACATCTTCATGGCTGCTTTGCCTGCTGTGATCTCTGCTCCTTTCCAAACGCTTGCTTCGGCAGCTTCCTCTCCATTGTGCCTCTCGGACTGGGTTCCCATGGTGGTTGGATACTGAGCTGCTTGTTAGAGGAGGAAACAAGAGTTGTTGTATACAATGGCAGGCCTGAATTGGCCTGGAGGCAGGACAGACGCTCTCCCAGGTGGGACTTGTCGGGGCACAGGGCAGGCATCCTGCCACTGGGCCCTGGGTCACTGTGGTGAGCAACAGTCACACTGGAACTTCTCTTTCTCAGAGAACAATGGGTTAAGTCTGACCAGATTGTCTTTTTTAGGGAATCCAGTTCTCCACCAACTCCTGGGGGATGCCTGGGGCTTGAGTCTATGTCAGGCTCCACTCCTGTCCAGAACCTTTCATTCCAAAAGTTTCAACCAAGTGTATGTGGCGTGGCACTGGGGGACTCTCAAACCCAACAAATAAAGCACACTAATATTACCCTCTTTTTATATAAACATGTATTTCAACTGGAAATTCATTAATTTGTTTTGACAATGTATGTGACACATTTCTCATAAAATGGTGCTATTAGTTTTTTAACTTAATCTTAAATGCATAGTTGATTAAAAAGATTTCAATGTCACAAGTCAGAGATGCATCCTAAATACATTTTATGTTGGTACAGGGCTTGAACTCAAGACCTGTGTGATCTACTTCAGCTTTCCACTCATAGCATGCACTCTACCTCTAGCCACAACTCCATTTGGAGTTTTTTATTGGAAATAAAAAGCTTTCAGATTGGCTTCCAGGGCTTGTTTCAAAATATGAATCTCAGATCTCAGACATCAGAATAGCTAGCTCTATTTTTGGCTTCTTGGTATTTAAGTGGAGATGATAGCCTCATGAACTTACTTGCCCAGGTCAGCTTCATACTAACTTTCTCAGATCTCAGAGACTTCTATAGAAGTATCTAACCTAAATTCCTAAATGATGTAGGGGACACTATTTGAAATGTGTTATTGTGACATATTTCTTTAGAATAGGCTAAAATAGGAGATCAGAGTAGAAATATGGAGCTATTTCAAAAGAAGACACTAGTGTCTCAAAGTATAATATTAGTTAATTAGGAGGCTGAGATCCCAATGATGAGCTTTTATCTAGGACAAGGAGACAATTACTAGAGATTCCACATCCAGAAAAAAATGCAGTCATAATGTTCAGTGTACCTATGAAAAAAATGGAACCAGGTAACTAAGAGATGGTGTGATTGGGAGAGATGGGGAGAAATACTAAAGGGGTTATATTGATCAGGATACATTTTACTCATACACTGACTTACATGGTTAATTGAAACTCCTTTGTACAATGAATTTCTAAGACATTTACAAATACTTTATTTAGTTTTCATTCGTTTACATCCTGGAGGACTACAACATCACACTTATCCTATGTTATGGCCTTGCTTTGGAGTTTGGCAGAAATCATGCCACTGTTTCCATGGGTGCCAATTATCTTTCGCCAGATTAGTTTTGGTGGGTTTGCAAACAGGAGTTACTGTGTTTTATTGTTTTTTGTTTTGTTTTTTACTTTGTATACGGAAGCACATCTCTTGTCAATTAAAATTGTTATCATCTTGGGCATTAAAAACCTTCCATTTTAAGGAAAGCCAGCATATAGTTGGTGAAAATATCCTTGCACCACAGCCTCTACCCATTTGGCCTCTTTGAAGTGTTATAATCCCATCAGGTCTTCACAGGCTCCAATATGGCAGAGAATATACCGCTATTTTTTTAATTCAAAAAATAACTAGCAAATTCCAGCTGGAATTTGGCTATGAAAGCCCATCATGTGAAGTTTGAACATTTTTTTCTCAGAAAAAATAAAAGAAATGACCATAAATAAGTAAAGATATAAAGCAACAGTTTTGTGTTCTTATTGGTAAACTCTGTAACTTGGTTATGTCAATAATGATGTATATGTGAAACTGATTACCTATAAATTATATTGAAATGCATGACACTAATTGGAAAAGCCTCTAGAATGATTGTAAATCACAAGGCATGATGTCTTACAACATCATGATGTCTTACAACAACTTCAAAGCAAGGTATAAACATTTAAATGTAGTTCCCAAAGTGGCATGAGGAAAACAGAGACTTTTTGGACAAATATTTCTGAGGATAAAAATCAAGAGCACCTATGTCAAATGCATTGTGCTGTAATTGATTTTAGGGATTGATAAGCAGCCATTGAATAACTTGCTATGGATAATTTCCCTCCCAATTTCACATTCATTTATAGATTGTTTTGTGGGTTCTTTCCTAGATTTCTTTTCTGTTCAGACTCCTATGCTAGGCCCTGGAGCTACATTACCTAGTCAAACAGACAGGATATCTGACTTCTTAAAGTTGTCCTTCTGGTGGGGGAAGATATTAGGAACTTAATACATGGATAGCATACTTTGCATAAAAGGGCAGTTATATGAATTAAAAACAAGACATGAGAAATATCAATATGGAGAAGGGAAGTAGTAAGTCACGTGATTAGTTGTAGTCTTCCATAGAAAGATGTCATTTTGTTACCAGTGGGTGGTGGTGGTAGTGAGCATCTCATATCCTTGGCATTTCCAATGGGAACTGAATAAAAATGCACACATAAACAGACACTACACAAAAATAAAGTGGCAAAGCAATTATGGAGGACCGGAGAGGCTGAGAAAGAGACAGACAAGGACAGAATGAGAATACCATCAAGGGAAACAGAAATGGTAGGCCTTCCTCACCTATGCAGCTCAGTTGCAAACATAATTTAAAAAAATTCCATTTTCTCCAGTTCAGAGTATTGGAGGAGTTCATTGGAATGACAATGGGCTGATCTTAGGGAAATGAAGTAACTTTACTTAAAAGACTTTTAATTTTTTATATTTTTATCATCATTAAGTACTTGTACAAAGGCGTTAACATTTAACAAGTAAGTGTATAAATGTAATGCTTTGTTTTGTGGGGGTTTTTACTTGTTTTGCCAGTTCTGAGGCTTGAACCTTGAACTGTTATGCTCAAAACTAGCACTCTACGCCTGGTGCTGGTGGCTCATACCTGTAATCCTAGCTACTCAGGATGCTGAGATCTGAGGATCACAGTTCAAATCCAGCCAGGGCAGGAAAAGCCATGAAAGTCTTATCTCCAATAAACCACCAGAAAACCAGAAGTGGCGCTGTGGCTCAAGTGGTGGAGCACTAGCCTTGAGCTGAACAGCTGAGGGATAGCGCTTTGTCCCAGAGTTCAAGCCCCATAACAACAACAACAACAACAACAGCAACAACAACAACAAAACCAACAACAACAACAACAAAAAGACCACGAGCTCTCTACCACTTGAGCCACAGTTCAACTTCCAGCTGTTTGTGGTTAATTGGAGATTAGAATCTCAGGACTTTGCTGCCTGGGCTGGCTTCTAACTGCAATCCTCAAATCTCAGCCTCCTGAATATCTAGAATTACAGGAGTGAATCACCAGCATCTAGCAAGTACAATACTAATTGATCAGTGTCACTCTTTTCATCATTCTTCCTACACCTCTCCCAACATAATTCCTCCCAGTTTTCTTAGTTTCTTAGGATATTCACTGAACTTGACTTCATTTCAAGCCCCTTTTGAGATCATTGCATGTACATTGTTTCCATCCCACAGTTCTAGGTATCTTTATGAGATGCAGGATGCTTTTAGTAGGAGTTTCCTGTACAGATGTCAGAGTAAAGGTGCATACAGTTCCATTGCCTGAAGTTTTTCTATCCCTATGGAGAATTTCTGATGATTTACTGGCAACTAACTATGCTCAAGGAAGAGTGATCATGGGAGATAACATGAAGAGATAAAATGCTTGGGTCTCCTAGAACATGACTAGGAGAGGGATTTTGACTCAGGTTCTTTCCCCATAGCTAACACTCCTTTAATTTGAGTTAAATGTGATTACAAAGTGAGCCATAATATTTAAAGAATTATTGCTTTCTAGAAGAAATCCTACTGCATAGACAACAGACTAAATCAAAGAAAGATAGGTCATTAATGTGTTTGGAGCCACCTGAAAGGGAACAGGACTACTCAAATGAGAGAGATGGCCACCACAAGAACTCTGATACTTTATATGACTTTTAGAACTGTCCTGGAGTTTTGAAAAGAAACACAAGAAAAATCAGATTCCTCTTTCCAAAGGATACTTGCATGTTGAGATAACATCAATGTCTTTGAGAATTATGTCTAAACAGAATATGGTGGTGGTTACATCAAGGTGGATAGCATTTGAAATGAGATGAAACAATCATATTTGTGTACTGTTTAATTTAAAGCTCATCTACTTTTCTGATGGATCATACCTGGGTTTCAGAAGAGGTAAAAAAATAACTCCAGTGTTCTCAGTATATAAAATAACACAGGGGTTTGATAAATGATATGAGAGGTGTGGGTGCAACAGATTTGGGGTATGATGCCATGATTGGCTGTGGATTTTAATATCTAGGTTTCTCAGTAGACAAGTAGCCATGTTGAGAATCCAGCTGATAAAGGATTTTCAAATCTAAGTCCATGTTTGGGTTTGAGAAAATAGCATCTGTCAGGAGGTGGCAATTTAAGTTCCTGAAGTTATTAATTACTGGAGTTAACATCCATCCTTTTCTTTCTTATCTTGTATAGTCAGTGGCATGACCCCTATTGTATATCACCTTTCCTTTCTTATTTCCCTGATATCCTCACACAACAATCCTTTTTAGAACCATCTCTGTACTATTATTCCATTTCCTATTTAATTTGCAGACATTAAGATTTCTGATGAAAGACAACAGTTCTTCAATGTTAAATCCTAGTTCAACCTGGCACTTAAATTTAACTCTGGCCCTCTTAGTAGGCAGGTGTTTTATGTGAGACATGCCCTTGCAATTTTTCATCTTGAATTATTTTGGAGAGAGGGGCTCACCTTTCTTCCCAAGCCAGTCTGAATTACATTTATATTCTCTCTTTTGTAGTATGACAAGTATACAACAACTCACCTAGATTTATTGTTTGGTATAGAGTCTTGCCAACTTTTTTTCCTGGAATGGGCTTAAACTACCAGATCTGCCTTCTAACTATCTGAGGTCATACTCATGAGCTACCATGCTTGGCTGTGTTGTACATTTTATGTTTAAACCATTGGAAAAACACAAATCCATCCAGAAAATGGAAGAAAACTATTGCACTTAAAATGTAGTTAGGAAAAATATGACAGTCACTGTCATGGTCCATAAATCTTACCTGAGAAATTACTGGAAACTTTGCCCCCCCCCCAAAATACTTGTCAACATATAGTCTCAGACCCTGAGTGAGGTAAGGGTTCACTCCTTTGTATTGGTGGGGTTTTCCCTCCTTAGTAGAAAAATGCTAACTGGCCTATGGTGACTCACAACTGTAATCCTAGCTACTTAGGAGGTTCAGAGCTGAGGAACATGGTTCCAAGTCAGCTCAAACAGAAAAGTCTCCATGAGACTACTACCTCCAATAAAACACTCAAAAAAGCTAGAAGTGGTACTGTGGCTCAAGTGGTAGAGCACTAGCCTTGAGTAAAAGAGTCTTAGGGACAGTGCTCAGGCCCTGAGTTCAAGACTCAGGATGGGCAAAAAATAAAATATAAATAAACATAAATTTGCTGTTCTCAAAAATCCTCATTCCTGTTGGTAGCATGGCTCAAAGGGTAGAGCTCCTGATTCTCAAACACCCCTCACCACCCAAACAAACAAACAAGAACAAACTAACAAAAAAAAAAACAAACAAAGTAAGAAAATCTCATTTGGGACACATGAAGAAGGATGTTTGCTGTTTTAGGTAGGAAATTTACCTTCTGTGAGTACAAAATGAATGTCAGAAGTACAATCCTTTCATCAATACAATTTATGTTTCTAAATATTAGGTCATTTGGAGCAGTGTCATCCACCTTGTCTTAACTGTGAAATCTATCACTTAGCGTTTTGGATTTACACTTACAAGTAGGAAATGATCTCAGGGCCATTTTAATAAGTATAGAGTACAAAGAAAAATTGGATGCAAAGGAAAAACTGTTCAGATATAGTCGATTCTCTGTTATCCATTAATTCTGTTATCTCCTTAATTCTAGGAGACTAAAGACGTTGAAAGCAAAGCTTTCAATTATAGTCTGCAATATCAAAGACATGAATGGCAATGTGAAGAAAACTCTAGAAACAAATGATATGTGTGAAGAAGAGTGTGAAGAAAAGTCTAGAAACAAATAATATTATGAGTTATTTCTACAGAGTGGCACACGAAGGCAATCTTGAATGATCTCTGTAATTTCAGATGTTCATAAAATTTAACAATGTACGTATCCATTTTATAAAGTAAAATTAATTTAACAAACTAATATGCAATCTCAATTATGACAATGTTTAATAAAATTTCAAAGGCAAATATTTTTAATTAGTTTGAAATGCATCGGTAGATTAATTTCTTCATAATAAAAAAACAAACAAAAGCAGAAATTTTCAAGCCATGACTCAAACCCAGATCTTCTGACTTCCAAGAGGTCCATTAAATTTACAGTTTAGTGATAGTTAATACTATCACTATAACTTACTTATGAAAACATTTTGATTATGTTTAAATAATTATTGATAGAGTCATTTGAAATACGTGCTAAGCTTAGTAACTATAATGTGATCTAAGGACCAAAATACAAATTTTTGAGATAGATTATCTGATGATATGAGTAAGCTGATTAAATTTTCATTTGCAGCTTTTCTGGAACTTAAAAAAATTAATTAGCAAGTTAACCTTGACATAGGAGTTCATTGAAAATACATCCATTGATATTGTATTAAATAAAGTCCAGGATACCTTAAAATATTGTCCATATTAATCATAGTATTTCTAGTACAAGTATGAAACCATAATGATTTCTTAGCAATACCTAAACACTAGAAACTGTAATCATTAATGTTGTTAGCAAAACAGAAAAAAAGACTAATGTATTTTTGCCCATTTAAATGTGCTATCTATTGAATAAAAATTCTTGAAAAGGTATCCAGCTCATAGGAGGTAATATATTCATACTTCAGATAAGGTTGCATAAAATCTTAGTATTTTAAATCTTCTTGTTTTATTCAATTAACCCCTAAATTTATCCTTATAAAAACCTAGAAGCTGCGTGCATGAAAATTTCAATCTCCTTGAATTTCAACTAAGTCCTTTTTTAAACGAGAATTAATAAGACCATCTTTAAGACTTCAGCATAAAATATTCAAGTTCCTGAGAAGTGACATTTATTCAGTGTTCATTGATATAAATGCAACCTGACTCTAAGTGTGTTGACTTTCATTTTTATAACAGTTTACAACCATAATCTCTGCAGTTGTAAGTTTGAAGATCTGCCATCAAATTAAAAAGCAATATAGTCTAGAGCAATCAGAGAGGTAGCAAATAACTTGAGGGTTTATTTTCCATTGCACTTAGCAATTTGTAAAATGATCTATATGGGTTTTTTTGATAAAAATTTTATTTCCAGAATATTTTAGAAAGTATTTAGGAAAATCTCTTTCCTTGTGTTATTTTGTCATCCAATTTGAATTTTGGCATTCCATCTTCCTGCAGGCGGCCATTGCAGGACACTACCTCTACTTTCCTCCATATTGAAGGTCAGTGGTATCTCAACTACACTATTCAAAGTCAGTTTATAGGGAGCATCAGCACCTATTTGTCATCCATACTTATGGGACTTCAGTGTAGCAGATCTGGATTGATTTATCCCCACTAGGGGCAATGATATATTTGTTAGCTATATTTATAGGGCTTTTATGAAGCAATTATATTTCTTCTGATCCCAAATATCATAAAAGTTTTCAATCCACTTGGCTCGTAAATGATAAGAACAGACCCAGAATTTTGTTTATATTTAGCTATGAGTAAAAATTTATTTTACAGAACAATTCATTCATTATTCAACATATATCCTAGAATAGGGGAGAATTCTGTCTGTTTAAGTGACAATGAATGTATTTACTAATTGTGATGTCTTTAGATTACATTAAGTAGAATAGTTGGGACTATTAATAGTTCCTAATGGAATGTACAGGAAATGTACAGAAACTAAGGTTTCTGAAGAAATATATGAGTGTTCAATAGTTATGTAATGAGTAGTATTGATACCTGGACAGTTTCTCAACCTCCTGTTATATGCTGTCGGTAGAAGAGTTATATGAGATATAAGATATATATTATATGCTACAAGTAAAAGAATTGGTGAGTTCACAGACTCCTCACAAGCACAGAATAATGGTGCTAATAATGCAAATTTCATTGTATCAATGTAACAATTAAGTGAAATTACAACAATACAGCATGGTCTGGCAACAAACAAACACTGAATTATAATATCCATCATTTAAAAATTCTTATCTTTGAGAATAATATCCATCAGAGAAATAATACTTCTTTAATCAAAATATAAAAATTGACTTTTTTTTAAAACATGTAATTTCCAAACTGTCTATGAAACAAAAAAGAAAACTTTTTTAAAAGAAAAAAATCATAGTCATTAAACTTGGAGAAAGTCTGTTTTTAAGTCAGAATTATTCAGCAGAGATATTGACATTCCCAACTGTGTTTTAAGAATAACCTAAAAAGCTATTAAAAATAAGGAAATACACAAATTGTTTACGCCTTTGTCTTAACAAGTGAAACAAATTTCACATCTTGTTATTTCTGAACCTACAATTTTATAATTATAAAGATAATTCAAACAACTTTTTAAGTATATTTCTAATATACTTTGAAATGAAGACGCAAGTAAACAAAAACCAACGGATTTTCCATCTTTAATACTGGATTTTTATATTTAAAATGAACAAGTTATTTAAATAGCAAAGGGTTTGAATTAAGTTTAACATGAAGCATTTGTGATTATTTCCTCCAAAATGATAGTATTTTTTCTTGTGCTTAAGAAATAGTGTGAGTCAGGGGTAACGTGATGCAAGGCCCTGTGTTCAGCCTCCAGGGCTTAAAAAATATTAAAAAGTAAATGTACAATGTAATAGCAATAGAAAATTATCACAAATACATTAAAATTAGATTTTCAAATGTAATTGATAAATTTTAGGGAAATTCCTTATAGCAGATTGTGAAATGGATATGTACATTTCAGTACTCTGTAATTCTCAGATTTTTCTTTCAGAAACTGGAAACAGAAGTGCTTTTGTGTAAAATCTCTCATGTTGAAATGAATGCATTCAGGAACCCAATAAGGGCCATTTGGGGACTTGAGATTTTTACACTTGAGAGCTTGGGGCTGGGAAGGTGGCTCAGTGGTAGAGTGCTTGCCTTGCATGCCTGAGGCCTGGGTTCGATTCCTCAGCACCACATAAACAAAAAGAAAAAAGCCAGAATTGGTGCTGTGGCTCAAGTGGTAGAGTGCTAGCCTTGAGTTGAAGAGCTGAGGGACAGTGCTCAGGCCCAGAGTTCAGGCCCCACGACTGGACCCTAAATAAATAAATAAATAAAAATAAAAAATAAACCAAGAGCTTCCCTAAAACAAATCACACAGCCACTAGGAAGTATAACACGGCATAAAGGTTTTTGTTTTTCCCTTGGTGAAGAGTGATACACAGCTTCTCTTACAGAAACTCATTCATCCTTCAACAATCATCTAGAGAGTATATAGCCATTGTTTCCTTATTCAAAGTATTCGCCACAGACAAGGAATCTAATATCAAACTTTTATTAAAAGGCAACTGTTTTAATATCAAAGAAAATATGACTTCATTGACAGAAAAAAAATCTTAAATGTTCATAGAAGCAGTATAAACACATTATAATCTGCAAGTTTCTCATTTCTTTTCTATATATACACTCATTTAAGCCTTTTCCCACTGGGAGATGAGAGGATAGAATATTACCATTTTGTTTGCAAACATATCAAAATCATGTATTGATATCAGCTTATCTTTCGCTTGTTAAATCTCACTGTAGTTTTTCTTTATTTCCTCTCACAAATATTGAAATTATCCACAATGCTTGAAAGATTTTTATTTATAACAACAATATCTACTTAATTATTACCCCTTGGCAATCCCACATCTATAAATGAGCTACAGCTTGAAGTAATAGAGAAAATTGGAGACCCATGCAACAAACAAACAAACAAATCCCCCAAAACATAGTATTAAAAATATACACGAAGCCAGGGCTAACCAATATAGTGAAACAGTGTTTTCCTACTGAGGAAAAATACCAAACTTTCCCTTCCTTTCTTTGAATTCTTTTTTTTTGGGGGGGGAGGGTCCGGTCGTGGGGCCGGAACTCTGGGCCTGGGTGCTGTCCCTCAGCGCTTCAGCTCAAGGCTAGCAATCTACCACTTGAGCCACAGCACTACTTCCGGCTTTTTTTCCTGCTTATGTGGTGCTGAGGAATCGAACCCAGGGCCTCACACATGCATGGCAAGCGCTCTACCACTGAGCCACCTTCCCAGCCCCATTTTTTTTTTTTGCAGGTCATTTATATAGACAAATCTTTATTGGTTTTATTCAGAAAAGGAGTGTATAGATCACAACTCAAACAGTTGTAGGAAAGAAATATAGTGCCACAGTTATGAGAGATTGGCACAGTGGGGAATTAGAGTCCCGTGAGGACGTTCTTAAGAGAGAATGCATCTCCTTAAAAAAAATCTTTTAATTTAATACAAATATGACTTATTTTGAACAGTTGTTGTATTCTAAATAACTCCATAATCTTTTAAATTTCATAGGAGACTAGCTATCACCCAAAACAAAAAGCAGTCTTATCAAAATTACTTTTTTTGGGGGGGGTGGAGAGAAGTCCTGGGCTTCAACTCTGGGCCTAGGCACTGTCCCACAGCATTTCAACTCAAGGCTAGTGCTCTTCCACTTGAGCCACAGTACCAATTCTGGTTTTCTGGTTGTTTAGCTAGGATTACAGGTGTAAGCCACCAGTGTCCAGCCAACCATTACTTTTAAAAATCAAAGTTGTTTTGTTTTGTTTAGTTTTCTGGATGCTAATAGCTCTCACCTCCAATTCTAGCTCAAGAAGATCAGTGTTCAAAGTCAGTCCAGGAAAACAAATATGTAAAATGCTTATGTCTAATTAGTTAGCAATAAGCCAGAACTGGATGTATGGCTCAGATATTACAGTACCAAACTTGGTTAGAAAACAAACTGCAGTCATGAGGCCCTAGGTTGAAGCCTAAGTGTCAGCACACACACACACACACACACACACACACACACACACACACACACACACACACACACACACCAAATTCAATAGTTTTTACTAGAGTAAAATTTCCAAAACATGAATCACTACAGTACGAATAAACTTTGACAATAAGAGATACCAACAAAAATAAAACAAACATCTACATGATCAATAGAAAATAATAAAATATGAATAAAATCAAATAGAAAAGCAGAAAATTTCATGGTTTCTCAGAGTAAAAACATTTCTTTATTTAAGCACACACATTCAGATAGAAATGTAGTTATGTAGAAAGGCATTTATTATAAGGAATTAGCTCAGGTATCTGAGTTGAAGACCTGTAATTAGAGAACTGGAGATATAAGGCCTGATAGCATTGTTACAATCTAGGTGTAAAGAATTGAGTACAAGGGGAGTTGAAAGTATAAGGTCTAGCTCATATTGTAGTCTAAAGTCAGAAGAATATGTTTTATTTCAAAGATATTCAAAATGAGTGATTATAAATATATATACACACATATTTGTACATAAATTTTATTTAATTTTCATTTATTTTTTGTGTGGTATTGGGTTGGAACTTGGGGTCTTATGCTTTCTTACTTCTTTTTCTGGCAATCTAATTGAACAGTGCCTCCGGCCCAGCTTTTGCTTTGGATATGCACACTTCTAAACTTCCCTGCACCATCTGGCTTCAAACTTCGATTCTAATTATCTCAATACTCTGAAATTATATTCACCTTATATACTTAATGTTAACAGGATTATGATTATGTGAGCTACAGGGTGCCTAGCACCATGAGTTCTCTCAGTCTGTCAATGCTTTTAACAAAATAAATGCCCATGTATGCTTCTTCTCTCAGTTGATCCTTATCAATGTAAATTTCCTCTAGAAACAAACTCACAGAAATACTCAAATTAATATCACACCAAATATGAAAAAACTCAATGTTAAAATCAAGTTTCCACATAAAACTATTACATGATATTTAATGCAATTAAAGAAGCACAATGAGCACTGATAATGGGAAAAAATGAGGCTTTCTCCCACCTTTTTGCAAGTGTTGTGTATACAAATGAACAAAAAATGTATTCAATATAAGTACACAAAATAGATAATATATGTGATATTACACAAAACCAGTCATGTTTATGACATCTGCATGAAAGAAGATGAATGGAAATGTTTCAAAATTGTTAAGAGGCAATTTCTTGTTTTTTGTTAGGATTTCCTTTAAAATACACTTAAGGAAATCATGTTGCTAGGAGAAATGAAATATTTACAAACTTAGAGAACTGATATTAAGTTTGTATTCATAGGAACCATTGATTTCCAAACAGTAGGAAGGCAAAGCATTATAAATTAATCCAAAGGAATTAAAATCAATGTGTCTAACCGTGAGGATATCTTTTTTTGCGGTGGACGTCCGGTCGTGGGGCCTGAACTCTGGGCCTGGGCGCTGTCCCTCAGCTCTTCAGCTCAAGGCTAGTGCTCTCCCACTTGAGCCACAGCACCACTTCTGGCTTTTTTCTTTTTGCTTATGTGGTGCTGAGGAACTAAACTCAGGGCCTCAGGGATGCAAGGCAAGTGCTCTAATATTGAGCTACCTTCCCAGCACCAGTGAGAATATCTTAAGAGCAGCAAAAGGAGAAAGTGAATTACTTACAGAACAACAAACTAGCAGATTGTTTCAGAAATGCAGGAATTGAATCAAAATAAAACACAAAAGTATTTTTGGCATACTATGAGAAACAGATTTTAATGGAGAATTCTATATATCTTTCAAGTGAAGAGGTAATAGATAAAACTAAATTAAATTCCAAGGAAAAACTACTTAAAATGATTTCTAGAAAAGATTATTCTGAGTCTACAAATGGGGGAAATGCATTTCTGGGCATAATCAAATAATAGGAATCATATTATTATATTGAAATATCCAGAAATAGAACTAAAAATAAACAATAATTTTTGAGGACCAATTTAAGTCAACAACGAAGATTTATATTTGAGGGATCAGAAATGAGTAAGCTGAGTCCTATCAGGTGTACTGAGAATTTCTATACCATGACAAAACTATAAAATGGAAAACCATAAACCCCCTAAAAGTAGGTGGAAAACTAGATGACCTTGAACAAAAAAGGCGATAACTATTTATGTGCAATACTAAATGGTCCAAGAACGATTTAATAAGCTTAAAGCTCTGCTTTGTAGCTGGGGCCTTTGGCTCCATACCTGTAATCCTAGCAATGTGAAGCATCTCCCTCTTTTGTGATACTCAAAGCAGATCTGCCTCCTATTAAACTAGCCTGGGAGGAGGATTGCAAAATCCTGGGTAAAACAGAGCATTTTTCTGCCTGTTCGAACAAACTGACTTAAGAAACCAACCAAGCCACAGAACCACAAGCAGTCCAGAGACTCCAACAAGAGGCTGGTTAAAGACACAAGGGAGACACAGGATTTTTCCCACCCCACCCAAAAAAGTCACAGAATTTTTTATTCTTCTTCTTCTTCTTTTTTGTATCTTTTATAAAAAATTTTTTTTCTTTTCTAAAACATTTTTTAATCTTTAATTTTTACCTTTTCTGAAAAAAAATTGTTTTCCAGTAACTTTTTTTACTTTTATAATTTTTATTTTAGGGATACATGTGTGTGTGCGTTTTAATTTCTTTTTTGTTTTCGTTCTCCTTTTTTTTTAATTATCTTTTTGTTTTTTGTTTAGCTCTACTGAACTTCTGATCTTTTTTTCTTCCTTTCTTATCCTTTTCACCTTTTCCTCTCTTTCATTCTTCTTTAAGTAACTTAATTGCTGTCCTGCACATCCTCAGATAAACCCGTAGTTGACTATTAGACCCTATCCCCCATTGTGTACACAGATAATCCAAAAATTTATTACTCAATTCAAAACCTCTGAGTCTTAAATTCCTGAACAGCAGTATTACCTCTTTATACCTATATAATATTTTAAGCATTTTTATTTTTAAGTTTTTCACATCTCCTTTATATCCCCCCCTTCTCTCATATTCACGTTCTTCTCTAAAAAGATTGTTTTTGTAATCTGCATAATAATAATAATTTTTACTTTTCTATTTTTTCTGGTCTCTTTTCCCTTTCTCTTTCTTCTTTTTCTTTCTCTCGCAACTTTCATCCTACCCAACCTATTTCCTTCTTTGGGATTAGGACTTACTTAACTCTCCCTGTGCCTTCCCACATCACTCTATTCCTATTTTTTACCCACACCTCTCCCTAAACCTAATAATTTCTGGTTTCCCAAATTCTTCTTTGTGGTTCGTAGCCCATTAATATATAGTTGTTTGATGTTGAATAGATGTATCTGTTGAACTTGATTGTATCTGTAGACTATTGACTGTGCAAATTCAGACTTTGGTTGATTCTTGCCTTAAGATAGTGGTCTAGCACAAAACTGGTGCTATTTTCATCCCAAATGTGCAGAGTAAGCCGTAAAAACACAAGAAAAATGGCAAATCTAGGTATCTCAATTCACAAACTTGATAATCAGGGGACAGAAGAGATAATGAATAATTCAGAGGGGAGTTTCCAAATAGCTCTACAAACACTGCTAGCAAATATGATAAATGAAAAGATTGAAAACATACAAAGGACTCTGTATGAGTGTGATAGGGAGAGAGAGGAGGCAATCCAAAGATTTATACAGGAGTATCTTGAGCGTGAGGAAGCTACTCAAAAACTGATACAGGATTTGAGTGAGCAGCTTGAGAAGACTCAAAGAGAAAGGCATGAACAGGCTGAGAACACTCAAAGAAAACTACAGGAAAGGTATGAACGGGAGTGGGAGGAAGCTAAGCAAAGAGTAATACAGGAATTGAGAGAGCAGGAAGAGAATACACAATGATCACTAAAGGCGTAAATGGGATCCATTAACAAAGAGCAGAAGGAAGTCAGGGAGACCACAAAGGGAATGCTGAATGGAACCCAACAGAAGGAATGGCAGTCCAAGGAAAACATAAACAATCAACTAAGTGATTTGAGAATAAATACTGAACACCAAATTAAGGAAGCAAAGAAGTTCATACAAGATCTGAAACAAAGCTTCAACAAAGAATTTGAAGCAATCAAAGCTGACCAATTAGAAGGAAAAAAATAAAAAACAAAATAGAAAGTCTTGACAATAGGTTAGACCATGCAGAACATCGACTCAGGGATTGAAAACAGCCTAGATAATATAGAGAAAGAACATACAACCATCCAAGACAAGTCCAAGAAATATGATAGATCTATCCAATACTTGTAAGACACCATCAGAAGGCCTAATCTAATAATGGGTGTAGAGGACCACCTAGAAACAGAAGTTAATGGTCTAGGAAATTTGTTTAACAGGATCCTAGTAGAGAACTTCCCAAACAAGCAAAAAGATAGGCCTATTCAGAAACAAGAAGCATTTAGAACCCCATACAGACCAGACCAGAATAGGACATCCCACTGTCACATTATAATCCACACAGGATCAACCCAGACCAAGGAAAAGATGCTTAAAGCTGTGAAGGAGAAAAGATTAATCACCTATAAAGGGAAACCAATTAGAATCACCTCAGTTTTCTCAGCAGAGACAATCAAAGCAATAAGAGCCTGGAATGATGTATGCCATGCCCTAAAAACAAACAACTATCAACCAAGAATACTGTACCCAGCTAAACTCTCCTTCATAACTGAAGGCCAAATAAAAACCTTCCATAGCAAAGAAAAATTGAAACAATACATCTCCACCAAACCAGCTCTACAAAAGATTCTTAAAGATGTCCTACACATAGAAAAGCAACAAGACCACAATTAAAGCCAAGAAACTGCACCCAAACTGAGAATCAAAGAACCATAGGAAAAACCCAGATTTCGCAGCCCCCAAGAAGGTGGATAACATGGCAGGAACTCCCAAGTACCTCTCAGTCTTATCTATCAACATTAACGGCATTAACTCTCGAATTAAGCAACATAGACTGTCTAGTTGGATTAAAAAACACGATCCTTATATCTGGTGCCTTCAGGAGTCACATCTTGCCCATAAAAACAAGCATATTTTCAATGTAAAAGGCTGGAGTAAAATCTACCAAGCAAATGGCCCCCATAAAAGGCGGGAGTTCTAATCCTAATATCAGATAAAATAGACTTCAAATTAAAATTTGTGAGAAGAGATAAAGAAGGTCACTACTTACTAATTAAAGATCTCTCCTTCAGGAGGATATTACAATTCTGAATATCTATTGGCCAAACAATGGAGCACCCAAATTTATCCAAGAAACATTACTTTCCCTCAAATCCCACATAAATCCAAAGACATTAATTGTTGGGGATTTTAACACACCACTCTCCCCACTAGATAGATCAACTCGGCAAAAATTCAACAGAGAAACCGTAGATCTAAACAGCTGCATAGATCAACTAGACTTAATAGACATCTACCGAACATTTCACCCAGCAGCATCAGAATACATGTTTTTCTCAGCAGCACATGGAACATTTTCTAAAATAGACCACATTTTAGGCCACAAAGCAAACTTGTCTAAATTCAGAAAAATTGAAGTGATACCTTGCATTATCTCTGACCACAAGGGAATAAAATTAGAACTCAACACCATAAGCCACCAAAGAAAATCCGGTAACACATGGAGGCTGAACAACACATTGCTGAATCACAAGTGGGTCATGGAAGAGATTAGAAAGGAAATTCAAATGTTCATGCTATTCAACAAAAATGAACACACAAATTACCAGCTTCTCTGGGACACAGCAAAGGCAGTACTCAGAGGCAAGTTTATAGCTCTGAGCTCCTACATCAACAAATTGGAGAGATCTGAAACTAACAATTTAATGACACATCTAAACCTCCTTGAAAAAGAGCAGGAAGATAAATCCCAAACCAGTAGACAGATAGAAAATATTAAAATTAAATCAGAATTAAATGAATTAGAATCCAAAAAAAATTATAGAAAGAATCAACAAAACAGTGTTGGTTCTTCGAAAAACTTAACAAATTTGACAGACCCTAAGCAAATCTTATCAGAAAAAGAAGATAACACACCCAAATAAATAAACTCAGAGTTGAGAATGGAAACATCACCACAGAAACAATCAAGATTCAGAACATAATGAGGGAATACATCTCAAAACTTTAGGTTAATAAGTTTGAGAACTTGACAGAAATGGACCTATTCCTAGCCAATATTGACATGCCAAAACTAAACCAAGATGAGTTAAACCATCTTAAAGGCCCATATCAAGCATTGAAATAGAAACAGCAATAAGAGACCTTCCAGCTAAAAAAAATCCAGCACCAGATGATTTTACAGAGAAATTCTAAAAGGCCTTCAAAGCAGAGCTCACACCAATACTCCTCGAACTCTTGAATGAAATTGAAACAGAAAGTTCACTACCGAAGATATTGTATGAAGCCATCAAAACCCTCATCCCCAAACCAGGCAAGGACTCATCAAGGAAAGAGAAGTTTAGACCCATTTCTTTGAGGAACATTGATTCAAAACTTCCAACAAAATTTTGGCCAATCGACTTCAACAATTCATCCAAATAATCATACACAACGATCAAACAGGATTCATTTCAGGGATGCAAAGCTGGTTCAATATATGCAAGTCAAATAATATTATTCATCACATCAACAGGAGCAAGCATAAGAACCACATGGTTATTTCAATAGATGCAGAAAAAGCATTCGACAAGATCCAACACCCCTTCATGGTGAAGGTTTTGGAAAATTTAGGAACCCATGTAACATTCCTAAATACAATACAGGCTGTATAAGACAAACCTACAGCCAGCATTATACTTCATGGTGAAAATCTAACGCCATTTCCTCATAACTCAGGAAAAAGACAAGGATGTCCACTCTCTCCACTTCTCTTCAATCTAGTATTAGAATGCCTAGCTACAGCAATAAGACAAGATGCAAACATAAAGGATATCCAAATAGGGAAAGAAGAAATAAAACTCTCCCTTTTTGCAAACGGCATGATCTTGTATTTAAGGAATCCCATAGACTCCACTCCCAAATTACTCAAGCTGATTCAAAACTTTGGAAAAGTAGCAGGGTATAAAATTAACCCTCCAAAATCAATGGCTTTTCTGTATGCCAACAATGAGAAAAGTGTGGCTGAAATTAGGAATGCAACTCCATTTGTAATAGCCCCACAAAAAATAAAATACCTAGGCAATTGAAGGACCTCTATGATGAAAACTTTAAAAACTTGAAAAAGGAAATGAAAACAGAACTTAGAAAATGGCAAAACCTCCCATGCTCCTGGATTGGAAAGATTAATATCGTGAAAATGGCAATACTGCCCAAGCCTATCCACAAATTCAACGCAATACCTATCAAAATTCCAACCTCATTCTTCAAGGAAATAGAAGAGGCAATCCAAAAATTCATATGGAACAATAAAAGACCCCGAATACCAAAAACTCTCCTCAATGGAAAGAACACTGCTGGAGGAATATCAATACCAAATTTCAAACTCTACTACAAATCCAATAATCAAAACAGCTTGGTACTGGCATAAGAACAGAGCTCAGGAACAATGGAATACAACTGAAAACCCAAAATGAACCTACAGACCTATAGCCATCTAATCTTCGATAAGGGAGCTAAAACAATAGCATGGAAGAAAGACAGCCTCTTCAGTAATTGGTGCTGGCAAAATTGGTTAACTACTTTAGAAAACTAAAGCTAGATCCTTATATATCACCCTGTACTAGAATCAACTCCAAATGTATCAAAGTCCTCGGAGTCAAAGCAGACACTCTGAAAACATTACAGGATGAAATAAGAGAAACCCTAGGTCTCCTTGGAGCAGGCCGAAATTTTCTTAATAGAGACCCAGAAACACAACAAATCAAAGAAAGTTTGGGATTGCATGAAGTTGCAGAGCTTCTACATGACAAAGGACATAGCTAGCAAGATCAATAGAAAGCCCATGGATTAGGAGAAGGTCTTCACTAGCCATACAACAGACAAGGGTCTCATATCTAAAATATACATGGAACTCAAAAAATTAAATCACCCAACAACAAATCCTCAAAGAAAGAACTGCCCAATAAATAAGTGGGCTAAAAACTTAAAGAGAAACTTCTCTGAAGAAGAAAGAAGGATGGCCAATAGACACATGAAGAAATGCTCAACCTCCCAAGCCATAAAAGAAATGCAAATGAAAACAACATTGAGATACCACCTCACTCCAGTTAGAATGGTAAAAATCAAGAATTCTAACAACAACAGATGCAGGAGAGGATATGGACAGAAGGGAACCTTACTTCATTGTTGGTGGGAATGTAAACTTGTTCAACCACTTTGGATAGTAGTATGGAGGTTCCCCAAAAGACTCCACATAGAGCTCCCTGATGACCCAGCAGTCCCACTTTGGGGCATTTACTCAAATGTTTACAAACAAGACCACACTAAAGCTACCAGCACAACTATGTTTATTGCAGCATTATTTACCATAGCTAAGATATGGAACCAACCCAGATGCCCCTCAGCAGAGGAATGGATCAAGAAAATGTGGTATATATACACAATGGAATTCCATGCCTACATCAGAAAGAATGACATTGCCCCATCTGTTAGGAAATGAAAAGACTTGGAAAAAATTATATTAAGTGAAGTAATAAAAGCCCAAAGAAACATAGGTCCCATGGTTTCCCTTATTTGCAATATCTAGTATATGTATGAGTCAAGCCGAAAAGGTCAGATAATGTGATGTTAGGAAAATGAACCCTTAGATATGTATTTTAATGTTTTTTTTCTTTCATGCATTTGTTTCTAACGCATTTATAAGATTATGTCTTTGTTGTTTTGTATGTCCCTCCGACATGGTATAACCCCTGCTTTCACTATATTTGATGTCGGTATAATTTGTGGAGGAGATGGGGAAAAACAAGACGTTTAAGGATACAGGTGAACCTGTTCCAACAATGAGAAGTACTAGTTGTTATATCGAAAACGAACTTTACAACTTTGGTGCGGGGGCGGTGGAAGGATTCGCTGGGGGACCGGGAAGGGGGGGGAGGCTTGGAAGGGATGTGAAGGGTCAACAAAGGAGGAGGCTGCAATGTTTGATAAGAAACGTACTCATTATCTTGCCCATGTAATTGTAAACCCTCTGTGCAATATGTTCACAAAAAATTAAAATTTAAATTAAAAAAAAGGAAATGTACTCATTATTTTGCCCATGTAATTGTAACCCCTCTGTACAGTATTTTCACAATAAAAAATAAAAAAAAAATTTAAAAAATCACCATGCCCAGTTCAAACTTTTTTTTATCGTTCAAGTACAAATATTTACAAAAATTAACCTGGTAATGATTCATTTCTTAATAAAGTATGTGATTCTTGAAAATACAGTAATTATTTGTTACCTGAAAAAATATGTTTAGAACTTTAAGAAAATAAATTTATTTAAATTCACCATCCATATAAAAATTAAGAAAATAATTTTAAATATTCATATGTTAAATATTTTAAAAGCAAAATATATGTGTCTGAATAATTTACATGTGTAGAAACCATGCAAAATTAAATTAACTACTCCTACAACTCTGAAAAAACAATTACCCTAATGAAAGAAAAAAAAATAAGTAATTAAGTTCAAATTTTGAAATTTAGAATATAAAATGAAGTTTACTCTGTAGTTGACTTAAGTAACAGTAAACCCTCTGTATATCAATTTTATAATAAAAAATGCATGAACAAAGAAAGCAAAAGGACCCATTGATCAATAACAACAGCAAAAGCTGTTTTTGAGTTAAAAAAATCGATGTCGCGGATAACCATGTTCCTTCCATAAGAAATATACACATTATATTATTTATGTAACTGTATCCCTTCTGTACATTACAATTACAATAAAATTAAATTGATATTAAAATAAACCAAACAGTATACCAATTAAGTATTCTTAGAAGCCATTGTTTAAAATCTTTATAAAAATCTGCCCCAAGTACGGAAGGAATATACTTTGATGAAACTATTTATATACTTAAACTTCAGAGAAACAAAAAGTTTAAAAACTGTTACATAGTAACGTAATGAGAATATATTACTATAATAATCATTAGATGAATTTTTAGTGGTAGTCAAATATGTAAGAAATGAGGCAATTTGCCATTTGTTTGAACATAATAAGTGAGAAAGAATGTTCTAGGTCTTTTTAAATATATCACAAGTTTAATGAAGAAACTATTTTGTCACATCATATGATAATCAGATAAAGATGATATTACAGCAAACAACATATTGTACAATGTTTTTGGATGTTAATGCATATACTTATTCTGGTTGTGGGAAATTGTGGGGATTTCAACTTGGGGTATTGTTCTTGCTAGGCTGTCATCATATCAGTGGTTAATTTTAGGATAGGTGTTCCCTTTCCACAAGAACATGCACCTGATCTGTCCTTTTAGCCTTCCCATCATCAATGGCATCAGAGTTGCACAACAAATTGTCTAGTTTCCTACCTTGGCTGGCCTGAATCCTCAGTATTTCCAATCTTAGTTTCTAGATAGTGCAGGATGGTGGAAATGATCCAACGCACCCAGCTATAGATTGAGAATGAAGCCTGGGTTCTGTTCTTAAATCTCCTAAGTAGTTAAGAGTACAGGAGCCCCTGGTGCCAAGCAGTAAGAGTATTTTTAAAGAACTTAGACATATATATGACTTAGGCTTGTGATTACCTCATGGAAAGAATAAAAGAGCAGTGAAGCATAGAAAACAGGCAGAATTTTAACTAGCTACTCAGAGGCTGAATCAGCTTAGCTAGCTACTCAGGAGGCTGAGATCTGAAGACCACTGTTCAAAGCCAGTCCAGTCATGAAAATACATGCAATTTTTCCAAAAAACCAATAGTGCAGCAGTGGCTCAAGTGGTAGACCACTATCCTTGGGTACAGAAGCTTAGGGATAGTGCCTAGGCACTATCAAACCTCGGGAATGATGAATGCATGCATAAGCACATGCACATGTGCGTGTGAGTACAGGCACGAGTGCGCGCGCGCACACACACACACACACACACACACACACACACACACACAAATGAGTATTTCAATGGAGAGTTCTTTATTTTTTCTCTTTGCTGTACTTTATTTCTCTGTATTAGTTCACCAATTAACAAAATCAGATAAGCACCTATTTACATACAACTCATCATGTTTCTCTAAAGTCTGTTCTCTTTTTGGAAGCCTGCTTTTATTTCATCTAAAAGTAAATTATTCAGGAGGTCAATTCATCTCCCTAAACTCTGTAGTGTTAGATAATTGTTTAAGGTTCTTCCTAGCAATATGACTGTGTGAAATCCTGCATCAAGCAATATATTTCTTTCACTAGAAGGGAAGCCTCTGTGAAACAATTAGTAATAGATTTTTCTCCTCCTGGCAAGCATCTGTAGTTTTATTATCTTCATATAATATATGATCAGCAGGAAATGCAAAGATTTTTTTAAAAAAAATCAGCTATGATAAGCTTATGAAAATCCTGACTATGTGGGAGTGTACTTGTTGTGAGGATAGTGGTTAAAGCCCCGACTGGACAGAAAGATCTGTACACAATGCCAAGACCTGCTATTCTAAATTCCAGGAAGAAAAACATAAAGTGAGCTGAGCTCAAGATCATACACAAGTAGGAAGCCAGATTCTATCTGAAAATTAATCATGATAATTTAGGGCTGGGGGCATGACAAAGTGGTAAGAACACCCATTTAGGAGACACAAGGCACTCAATTCAAACTCTAATATTATGGGTATTAAAGAAAAAAGCTATGACTTTAAATAATTGGAATAATTGTAAGATTTGAGTTTTTGACTGGAGAAAAATCCATATGAGAGATAGAGTGAACCCACCTTGCAATGCTTTCTACTTAACTGATAATGTTATGAGGTACTCCAGACATAACAGAGTTACCTTGCAAATGAGCATGGATGTGCATTTGAGTGATGGAAATACTCTACTTACACAGTTGTAAATTAAATAGATTTTCTTTATTAGATTGTAGTTCTTAAACTAAGAGCCTGGGTGATGTCCCTGAGCTTTTTCCGTCAAGGCTACTACTCTACAACTTTGAGCCACAGTTCCAATTCTGATTTCCTGGTGTTTGCTTGGAGATAAGAGGCTCATGGACTTTCCTGCCTAGGATAGCTTCAAACCATGATTGTCAGGTCTCAGCCTCCCAAGTAACCAGGATTTCCGGCATGAGCCGTCGATGTTTTTAATAATTTAGTAAATTGTATAGTTACAGAATGTATAAATTTCATTATAAACTGTACAGTATTTGTGTGTATGTATATATCAATGCATACAGATAGAAATATTTTACATATTTCTGTATCTACAATAGATTTATGAAATCATCCTTGATTATAAAATAAAATGGAAACAAAACATAATGAGGAGCAAAACAAAGGGAAGTGTCACATGTTTCTTGTTGTTGACTTGAATATGAGTTGTGAGAATCAGTTTGGGAAAACCATCTTTACTTTAACAAAATTGATATTGGATATTAATTCTAATCCATGTATTTGTCCATATTGTGCATCCTCACATATGAGTGTCAAAATCAAACCACATTTTTGCCTTTGTATTTAAATCACCTGTTATAATTTAGGGGATAGATTAAGTAATCAAATAAAGATTAAAATAATAGTAAGTGAGGTTACGAGTTAGATCTGAAAATGATTGTAAATATTCTAATAGCTAATTAAATTGCATTTTTCTTACTTTTACTCTATTGTCATGTCCCTCATTCCCACATTAGGAAAGTACATAGAAGGCTTTCACTAAATTATGTGTAAAATTATGAAAAAATTTATTGGAAGAATATGGGCACAGTGTTGTTTTAGCTTATTGAGACCTGTAGGTGGTAGTTGTGTTTTTGAGGAGTTGCAAAAAGTTGTGATGGAGATGAAGGGAGCGATGTGCTTATTCTGGAAAATTGGTTAGAGTATTGCTCCCAGAAAGATAGTCATGAATTCTTCCAAAAAGTTAGAGTAAAATCACTATCATAACCATGTTCACTGTTGCACTATTCACCTTAGTGAAGTTATGGAAACAGACAAGATGCCCTTTGGCAGAGGGATGGTTGGAGAAGTGTGGCACATATACACAATTGGATTGCACCCATCCATTATGAAGATTGTTACATCATTTGCATAGAAATGGATAGATCTAAAAATATGTTAAGTAAACTAAATCTGAATCAGACACACAAAGGAACCATGTTCTGTCGCGTATTTGGAAGCTAGAACTTTAGGCCACTATTACACAACTTTACACAACAGTATTAACCAAAGAATGCTATTTGCAGAGGAGTATTTAAAAGGTGTAATTTCTTATAAAATAAAATTGAACTTTTAATCTAACAAAATGAATACCAGGAAACTATCACTTGGAAGATATGAGGGGAAGTCAAAGGGAAGGAATAAAGAGAGTTATAGAGGAAGAGAGTGAAGGCATAATATTCAATGCAGATAGTATGAATCTAGAAAAAATTAAAATGGGGTGAGCTTTGGAAGGATGTGGAACGTTATGTATACATCTATTGTACTTATAAACTGATTTGTTGAATGGAAATTCCTTCATACCACTATTTAATTAAAATACAATTAAAAACAATGGAGACATCTGACCTTAAACTGCGTTCTCTTAAACCATGAGACAATATAATAGTTTCCTCCTCAAAAAATATCTTTGCAGGTATTTTCCTCATAATGACAGGAAAGTGAACAATGCAATGAATATCAATACATCACACTGCATATCCTAAATAGACACAATATAAATATCACATTAAAAATGTTAGAATTCATCACATGATAAAATAACAGGTATAAAGTATCAAATGCTGATTGTTTTTCCAAGTACTTTACGTTATCTAATTTAATCCTCACAATAATCCCATAAATTGGAACTACTTCTATTTTTAATTATCAGATGATGATATTGAAGTCTTCAGAATTGGAATTACTAGTCTAACATTGCATACATGGTAAGCTTTAGCCTACGGCCCATTCCCACCCTATCAAATTACCTTATTCTATTTTATGACTAAAATACCAGCACTTAGTCTACTAATTCTAGGAAAATTTCCCAATATTATTGTGGACACTCATAATATTTCACTTTATCTTTGTTAGAAAATAGGTTACTAAGCCAGATGCCAGTGGCTCACGCCTGTAATCCTAGCTACTAAGCAGGCTGAGATCTGAGGATCCCAGTTCAAAGCCAGCCCGGGCAGTAAAGTCTGTGAGACTTATCTATAATAAACCTTTAGTAAACCGGAAGTTGCACTGTGGCTCAAGCGGTAGAATGCTCGTCTTGATTGGAAGAGCGCAGGGACAGTGCCCAAGCCCAGAGTTCAAGCCCCATGACTAACTAAAAAAAACAAAAAAAAAAAAAAGGAAAATAAAAAGAAAATAGGGTACTGTAATATGAAAACTCCAAGTTCATAATCAATTTATACCTCCCTGGTGAAAGGAACTGCCAAACTATAACATTCTTGATTTCTAGCTCAAAATAGTAGAAATCATATTCTATCCCATGATTCAACACTGCACTGCCTGGGGACCCATCTATGTTTAAAGTCATATTGAAAGAATGACCTACCCAATTTCTGATGAAAACATACTGCAGGTCTTATGGACCAATCATTTCCACATTGTAGCTCACCTATATTGTTTACCATTAGAAGTATTTTGATTGTTTTTTATACCAAACATTTTGAGAGAAAGGTACTACTTTAAAATGTTATTAAACCAACACTGATATAAAAATTACCTTTGACCACAGATAAATATTTTTATCTTTCATATACCCCAAAATGCAGTATGACCTGTCATTAAAGTTAGGAATGAGAGGTTAAGAATCATAGACAACAACACCTAAGCATGAATTAAAGACTCTCCAACTTGTGAATACAATTGGTTTAAAAAGACATCAATACTACTGCATTTTAAAGATTCCTTATGACAATGATAATAATAATGATAAACTATTAACACTTGAAAATAACTTATTTTCTTGGGAGCAGGACACAAAACACAAGATTAATCTTAATTATTTTAAAAGATCTTTATTTATACTACAAATTCACTCTTATAACTATAAAGGTTCTAAGACTAACTGAAGTACAGAGACACAAAGGAAATAATTTAAATGCATCCTCTACATGAAAAGGACTGTGTTAATAGAAAAGAAAGTCCTAATAATAATTAGCTTGCCAAATTCACTTACATTCTTTTATTCTATTTCATTTACTTTCATAAAAACTGGGTTTTCATAAAATGATTCATAAAAAGCCTATATACCCACTTACATTTTCAGACCTTAACGATATTTATTTCAGAAATGTCTTTAGCTCTATAGTCAATGAACTGAAATAATACTTAAATATTCAAAGGGTTTTCAGAAATTGCAAGACTCGCTCTGGGATGTTCTTTATATTGTAAAAGATATCCAAAAAGCCTTATCTGTTAAAGTTGTGATAGTTGCTCCCACAAAAGAGCCATTAGTGAATGTCCCTTTGCATGTACAAAATAACTTTAAATACATCCACAATCTGGAGATGACACATAATTTTTGTTTGTTTGTTTTTGAAAGGAATATCTAACAAGCATATCCACAATACTTATTTTCAGTCAATAAGATGTGATATTCAAACATAATATGGGGTTGATTATCTCTTAGTGAGAATAGATATGATCTTACAAAGGAAGTTATTTTCAACAGTAATCTGGAGTTTATCCATCTTGTGTTTCACAGGAATAACCAGAGAGTAATACTTATTTGGTCAAGTCTGTCAAACTCACTCCATGAGTATATCTGAACTGTATAACCAAGTTAAGTGATCAAATACCTATTTTGTACTAACAATCATCTTACAGCAATAACTTACTACTTAATTAGGTCAGTGTCTTCTTACCTAACATTTAATAAGAGCTGAAAGCGGTCTCTTTTACCTAACTTAATGTTGTAAATGCTTGGATTATGATGACGTTATTATTTGAAAAATAAAATGTACAAAAGGGTAGTTCCACTGAAATGACATGACAAAACACTGATAAATAAAAACACTGCAAAACAGATAGCTCTTTTCAGCCTCACCCTTTCCACATTGGCAAGCAACATTGCAATAGCACATGCACACATACACACACATGTGCGCACATGTACACACACATATACATACATGCTAAATTGAGGGTTTATCGTACAAAAAGTTCAAATGAAATATTAGTGATTAGGACAAATGATGATTTGCCTTATTACAAAATAATACATAATCCAGTCACCACTGGTGTTACATATTTCCTGCCTCTCTACATGTGACTTCTTAATGTATTTTTAATTAATTAATTGACAAATTAAGTAAGTCATTTGTTTGGTTCAGGGCCTGGCTCTTTCCCAGAATTTTTTTTGTTTTATTTTCTCAAGGCTAGCATTTTACTGTTTGTAATAGCTCCATTTCTAGGTTTTGCTGGTTACTTTAAAATCAGAATCTAATGGACTTTTTTTTTTTTGCTTGGTCTGGTTTTGAACGACAATCCTCAGATTTCATCTTTCTGATTAGCTTGGATTAAATACATGAGCCATCAGTGGGGCTTCTACTTTTTCCTCTATACTTATCTAATGCACATACTTAGTAATTTAAAACTGAGAGAATAGAAGCAAGACATACAGTGATGATATTTTCTTGTCAGAACATCAAGTTAGTAATGGAAATTTCTTCCATACACAAAAAATACCATGATATAGTGTAAGAGAATTCATTATTGAACATATGAGCTTTAAGAGCTTTCTAAAAGATCCATTATTTATTGTTACCCAACATTAGGAAAAAATGTATAATTCAGTAGTAAAATAGAAGTCCTTTTCATGACTACTTAAATTTCTTGTTTTTTTTTTTAAAGACACTTGTTTTCATCTAAAAAAGTAGGCCTGTCTATTTTCTTCATGTGATTTTTATCATTGAAGGTGCTTAATGAGAAGTCAAAATCTGTTAGTAGTCCTTTGCAATCAATTTTCACTTTTTCCTCTTGGAGAATATAATGATCAAAGCAATAGTTCAGAATCAGCAAGCAATATTTCAGAATCATGCTTCCAGTGCAAGTGGCACCAGAAAGTAATCCTCAATACCAGTTTCCACAAAGTTTTCTCACAGATACAATTGGCCTGCCTTCTCTAGCTGCTTTCCTAGCCTGGACCTATTCTTTCATTGTACAGGAAAAGTGTGATTCAAATTATTTCAGTCAGATCTGTTACTAGAATTATCAGGATTTAGATTCTTGTCTGTAATTTGGTCAAAGCTATGCCTCTTTATGTAGGCTACTAAAATGTATTTACGAATTTCAAGTAAATACATAAATTTGATTTCCATCTCTTTAAAAAAATAAAATTTTGTTTGCCCTATAAATTGATCCGAAGCATGGATTTTATGGCTAGCTAGGTCATTGCACACCTGTCTTTCTTCCTCTCTCTCTTTCATAGTTCTCATAGATAATATGATTGCTGCATAATTATCCTCATTTATTTTGCTTTTATATTTTTGGTTGCATCATTTCACTTTCTGCTCTGCCATTTCCCAAATCATTTATATAGAAAGCATTATTTCATATTTTCTCATTCCTAGAATAAGCTGCACCTGAAGACACCACTGGCCCTCATTTTCAGTCTGTACTTTGAATACGGAGGAAAATCTTTCCTCTGCTCTCCATCAATTCCCTACTCTCCAGTTAGAATAGTTTAGAATAGTAAAAAGGGAAAAAGAGAAAATAAATCATGGTGAAAAACTCATGGGGTATTTCTGACCAGTTCATCCAACGTGACCTTTTAGGGAACTACATAGACACCTCATTCCGACTGGCTCTCAAAGTCTCTGGTTAGGCAATTCTGATGAAGATGAGGAACAAGATGAAAAAGTGAGGAATGGTATCAATTGCAAGAAAAAAATGGAGAAGGATCCAAGCAAATTTCTTCTTTGGGATGCTTAAAATAATCAGCTTACTACAGTGTGGAGACTACTTTCCAAAAAGGCCACTCATATGCATATGAGGGATGATGATGAGTATACCCCTCTTCATCGGGAAGCCTACAGTGGACAATTACCCATTGTTCGTGAGTTGGTGGCTCAAGTGACACATGCAATAACTGTAGATGGCTGGATACCCCTGCACAGTGGATATACGTGGAATAATACGAGTGGCTTCTTTCTTACTTCATCATGAGGCAGATACCAATGCCAAAATTAAAGACCTCTTTTTTTTTAATTTTTTAATTTTTTAATTTTATTTTATTTGAGAACATACTGTACAGAGGGGTTACAATTACATGGGCAGGATAATGCATACATTTCTTACCAAGCATTGCAGCCTCCTCCTTTGTTTACCCTTCACCTCCCTTCCCAGCATCCCCCCTCCCCCCACCCAATCATACCCCCCTCCCCCCCCCCACACCGACATTGTAAAGCTTGCTATGACATGACATTTTGTAATTCCCCTTGTTACAACAGGTCTACCTGAATCCTTAAACGACTTGTTTGTCCCCATCTCCTCCACATGTTATACTGACATCAAATAAAGTGAAAGCGGGGGTTACACTGTGGGGGAAAGACATACAAAGCAACAAAGAAATAATCTTATAAATGCGTTAGAAACACATGCATGAAAGAAACGAAAACATTAAAATACATATTTAAGGGTTCATTTTCCTAACATCACATTATCTGATCTTTCCCGCTTGACTCATACCTATACTAGATATTGCAAATAAGGGAAACCATGGGACCTATGTTTCTTTGGGCCTGGCTTACTTCACTTAATATAATTTTTTCCAAGCCTTTCCATTTCCTAACAAATGGGGAAATGTCATTCTTTCTGATGGAGGCATAGAATTCCATTGTGTATATATACCACATTTTCTTGATCCATTCATCTACTGAGGGGCTTCTGGGTTGGTTCCATATCTTAGCTATGGTAAATAATGCTGCAATAAACATAGTTGTGCTGGTAGCTTTAGTGTGGTCTTGTTTGTATACATTTGGGTAAATGCCCAAAAGTGCGATTGCTGGATCATAGGGGAGATCTATGTGAAGTCTTTTGAGGAACCTCCATACTGCTTTCCAAAGTGGTTGAACAAGTTTACATTCCCACCAACAATGAAGTAAGGTTCCTTTCTGTCCACATCCCCTCCAGCGTCTGTTGTTGTTAGAGTTCTTGATTTTTGCTGTTCTAACTGGAGTGAGGTGATATCTCAATGTTGTTTTGATTTGCATTTCTTTTATGGCTAGGGATGTTGAACATTTCTTCATGTGTCTAATGGCCATCCTTCTTTCTTCTTCAGAGAAGCTTCTCTTTAAGTCTTTCGCCCACTTATTTATTGGGCAGTTGTTTCTTTGAGGATTTGTTGTTGGGTGGTTTAATTTTTTGAGTTCCAAGTATATTTTAGATATGAGACCCTTGTCCGTTGTATGGCTAGTAAAGATCTTCTCCCAATCCGTGGGCTTTCTATTGATCTTGCTAGCTATGTCATTTGCCCTGCAGAAGCTCTGCAACCTTATGCAATCCCATTTGTCCAACCTTTCTTTGAATTGTTGTGTTTCCGGGTCTCTATTCAGAAAATTTCGGCCTGAGCCAAGGAGACCTAGGGTTTCTCCTATTCCATCCTGTAATGTTTTCAGAGTGTCTGCTTTGAGTTCAAGGTCTTTGATCCATTTGGAGTTGATTCTGGTGCAGGGTGATATATAAGGATCTAGCTTTAGTTTTCTACATGTAGTTAACCAATTTTGCCAGCACCATTTACTGAAGAGGCTGTCTTTCTTCCATTCTATTGTTTTAGCTTCCTTATCGAAGATTAGATGGCTATAGGTCTGTAGGTTCATTTCTGGGTTTTCAATTCTATTCCATTGGTCCTGAGGTCTGTTCTTATGCCAATACCAAGCTCTTTTGATTACTATGGCTTTATAGTAGAGTTTGAAATTTGGTATTGATATTCCTCCAGCAGTGTTCTTTCCGTTGAGAAGTGTTTTTGCTATTCGGGGTCTTTTATTGTTCCATATGAATTTTTGGATTGCCTCTTCTATTTCCTTGAAGAATGAGGGTGGAATTTTGATTGGTATCGCGTTGAATTTGTAGATAGCCTTGGGAAGTATTGCCATTTTCACGATGTTAATCTTGCCAATCCAGGAGCATGGGAGGTTTTGCCATTTTTTAAGTTCTGTGTTGATTTCCTTTCTCAAGATTTTAAAGTTTTCATCATAGAGGTCCTTCACTTCTTTAGTTAAGTTAATTCCTAGGTATTTTATTTTTTGTGGGGCTATTACAAATGGAGTTGCATTCCTAATTTTAGCCACACTTTTCTCATTGTTGGCATACAGAAAAGCCATTGATTTTGGGGGGTTAATTTTATAACCTGCTACTTTGTCAAAGTTTTGAATCAGCTTGAGTAATTTGGGAGTGGAGTCTATGGGATTCTTTAAATACAAGATCATGTCATCTGCAAAGAGGGAGAGTTTTATTTCTTCTTTCCCTATTTGGATCCCCTTTATGTCTACATCTTGTCATATTGCTGTAGCTAGGCATTCTAATACTAGATTGAAGAGAAGTGGAGAGAGTGGACATCCTTGTCTTGTTCCTGAGTTAAGAGGAAATGGCTTTAGTTTTTCACCATTGAGTATAATGCTGGCTGTAGGTTTGTCATATACAGCCTTTATTGTATTGAGGAATGTTCCATGGATTCCTAATTTTTCCAAAACCTTCATCATAAAGTGGTGTTGGATCTTGTTGAATGCTTTTTCTGCGTCTATTGAGATAACCATGTGGTTCTTGTTCTTGCTCCTGTTGATGTGATGAATAATATTAATTGATTTGCGTATATTGAACCAGCTTTGCATCCCTGAAATGAATCCTGTTTGATCGTGTTGTATGATTTTTTGGATGAATTGTTGAAGTCGATTTGCCAAAATTTTGTTGAGAAGTTTTGCATCGATGTTCATCAAAGAAATGGGTCTATAGTATTCTTTCTTTGATGAGTCCCTGCCTGGTTTTGGGATGAGGGTTATGATGGCTTCATAGAATGTGTTCGGTAGTGAGCTTTCTTTTTCAATTTCATTGAAGAGTTGGAGGAGAATTGGTGTGAGTTCTGCTTTGAAGGCCTTGTTAAATTCCGCTGTAAAACCATCTGGTCCTGGACTTTTCTTAGCTGGGAGGTCTCTTATTGCTGTTTCTATTTCAATGCTTGATATGGGCCTGTTAAGATAGTTTAACTCATCTTGGTTTATTTTTGGCATGTCAATATTTGCTAGGAAGAGGTCCATTTCTGTCAAGTTCTCGAACTTATTAGCATAAAGTTTTGAGAAGTATTCCCTTATAATGTTCTGAATCTTGGTTGTTTCTGTGGTGATGTTTCCATTCTCATCTCTGAGTTTATTAATTTGGGTGTGTTCTCTTCTTTTTCTGATAAGATTTGCTAAGGGTCTGTCAATTTTGTTAAGTTTTTCAAAGAAACAACTCTTTGTTTTGTTGATTCTTTCTATAGTTTTTTTGGATTCTAATTCATTTAATTCTGATTTAATTTTGATTATTTCTTTCCGTCTACTGGATTGGGGTTTACCTTGCTGCTCTTTTTCAAGGAGGTTTAGATGTGTCATTCAATTGCTAGTTTCAGATCTCTCCAATTTGTTGATGTAGGAGCTCAGAGCTATAAACTTGCCTCTGAGTACTGCCTTTGCTGTGTCCCAGAGGAGCTGGTAATTTGTGTGTTCATTTTTGTTGAATAGCATGAACATTTGAATTTCCTTTCTAATCTCTTCCATGACCCACTCTTGATTCAGCAGTGTGTTGTTCAGCCTCCATGTGATACCGGACTTTCTTTGGTGGCTTTTGGTGTTGAGTTCTAATTTTATTCCCTTGTGATCAGAGAGAATGCAGGGTATAACTTCAATGTTTCTGAATTTAGACAAGTTTGCTTTGTGGCCTAGAATGTGGTCTATTTTAGAAAACGTTCCATGTGCTGCTGAGAAGAACGTGTATTCTGATGCTGCTGGGTGAAATGTTCGGTAAATGTCTGTTAAGTCTAGTTGATCTATGCAGCTGTTTAGATCTGCGGTTTCTCTGTTGAGTTTTTGCCGAGTTGATCTGTCTAGTGGGGAGAGTGGTTTGTTAAAATCCCCAACAATTAATGTCTTTGGATATATATGGGATTTGAGGGAAAGTAGTGTTTCTTTGATAAATTTGGGTGCTCCATTGTTTGGCGAATAGATATTTAGAATTGTAATATCCTCCTGAAAGAGAGATCCTTTAATTAGTATGTAGCAACCTTCTTTATCTCTTCTCACGATTTTTAATTTGAAGTCTATTTTATCTGATATTAGGATTGCAACTCCCGCCTGTTTATGAGGGCCGTTTGCTTGGTAGATTTTGTTCCAGCCTTTAACATTGAAAATGTGTTTGTTTTTACGGGCAAGATGTGACTCCTGCAGGCAGCAGATAGAAGGGTCTTGTTTTTTAATCCAACTAGACAGTCTATGTCGCTTAATTGGAGAGTTCAGTCCGTTAACGTTAAGAGATAGGACTGAGAGGTATTTGGGAGTTCCTGCCATGTTATCTACCTTCTTGGGGGCTGTGAAATCTGGGTTCTTCCTATGGTTCTTTGATTCTCAGTTTGGGTGCAGTTGTTGGCTTTTATTGTGGTCTTGTTTGTTTTCTATGTGTAGGACATCTTTAAGAATCTTTTGTAGGGCTGGTTTGGTGGAGATGTATTGTTTCAAGTTTTCTTTGCTGTGGAAGGTTTTCATTTGGCCTTCAGTTATAAAGGAGATTTTAGCTGGGTACAGTATTCTTGGTTGATAGTTGTTTGTTTTTAGGGCATGGCATACATCATTCCAGGCTCTTCTTGCTTTGATTGTCTCTGCTGAGAAATCTGAGGTGATTCTAATTGGTTTCCCTTTATAGGTGATTACCCTTTTCTCCTTGACAGCTTTAAGGATCTTTTCCTTGTTCTGAGTTGATCCTGTGTGTATTATAATGTGACGGTGGGATGTCCTATTCTGGTCTGGTCTATTTGGGGTTCTAAAGGCTTCTTGTATCTGAATAGGCCTATCTTTTTGCATGTTTGGGAAGTTCTCTGCTAGGATCCTGTTAAACAAATTTCCTAGACCATTAACTTCTGTTTGTAGGTGCTCCTCTACACCCATTATCCTTAAGTTAGGCCTTCTGATGGTGTCTTCCAGGTGTTGGATAGATCTATCACATTTCTTGGACTTGTCTTGGATGGTTGTATGTTCTTTCTCTATAATATCTAGGCTGTCTTCAATCCCTGAGATTCGATCTTCTGCATGGTCTAACCTGCTGTCAAGACTCTCTACTTTGTTTTTAATCTCTTTTCCTTCTAATTGGTCAGCTTTGATAGCTTCAAGTTCTTTGTTGAAGCTCTGTTTTAGGTCTTGTATGAATTTCTTTACTTCCTTAATTTGGTGTTCAGTGTTTGTCCTCAAATCACTTAGTTGATTGGATATGGTTTCTTTGGACTCCCATTCCTTGTGTTGGGTTCCATTCAGCATTCCCTTTGTGGTCTCCCTGACTTCCTTCAGCTCTTTGTTAATGGATTCTATGGATGCCTTTAGTGATCTTTGTGTGTTCTCTACCTGGTCTCTCAATTCCTGTATTACTCTTTGTTTAGCTTCCTCACGTTCGTGGGATTCCTGCAGTTCTCTTTGCGTGTTTCAGCCTGCTCACGCCATTCCTCCCTTTCTCTTTGAGTATTCTCAAGTTGTTCACGCAAATCCTGTATCAGTTTTTGAGTAGCTTCCTCACGCTTATGATATTCCTGTATAAACTTCTGGGATGCCTCCTCTCTCTCCCTCTCACGCTCATACAGAGTCCTTTGTAAGTTGTCAAGCTTCTCATTTATCATGTTTGCCACCAGTGTTTGTAGAGCTATTTGGGAACTCTCCTCTGGATTGTTCATTATCTGATCTGTCCCCTGATTATCAAGATTGGGAATTGAGATACCCGGATTTGCCATTTTTCTTGTGTTTTTCTGGCTTACTCTGCCCATTTGAGATGAAGATAGTACCAGTTTTGTGCTAGAACACTATCTTAAGGCAACCATCAACCAAAGTTTGCATTTGTACAGTCAATAGTCTACAGATACAATCTAGTTCCACAGATACATCTATTCAACATCAAACAACTATATTTTAAAGGACTTTGAACCGCAGAAAAGAATTTGGAAAACCAGAAATTATTAGGATTAGGGAGAGATGTGGGTGAAAAATAGGAATAGATTGGTGTGGGGAGGCACAGGGAGAGTTAACTATGTCCTAATCACAATTCAGGAAATGGATTGGGTAGGATGCAAGTAGAGAGAGAGAGAAAAAGAAGAGAGGGATAGGGGAATGAAAAGAGACCAGAAAAAAAATAGAAACATAAAAATTAATGTTATTGTAGAGATTAAAAGACCATCTATTTAGAGAGGAATGTGAATATGTTGTGAGAAAGGGAGGGACATAGAGGAGGTGTGAAAAACTTTAAGGATGGGAAAGGGAGAAGAAAAGATCAGAAGTTCAGTAGAGCTAGACAAAAAACAAAAAGATAATTAAGAAAGAAAGAAAAAGAGAAAGAAGATAAGAAAAGAAAGGAAAACGCTCATTTACATATTCCTAAAATAAAAATTAAAAGAGGAGAAAAAACAAAAAAAAAGTTACTGGAAATCAATTATTTTTTCAGAAGAGGCAAAAATTAAAGATTAATAAAAGTTTTAAAAGAGAAAAAAAATTATATATATATATTTAAGGTAGCAAAAAACAAAAAACAAACAATAAAAAAGAAAAGAAGAAGAAAAAAAGAAAGAAAAAAAAAGGAAAAAACGAAAAAAGAAAAAAAAAAGTCCTTTGATTTTTTTTGGGGGGTGGGGAGGGGTGGGAAGAATCCTGTATCTCCCTTTTGTCTGTAACCAGCCTTTTGTTGGAGTCTCTGGTCAGCTTGAGGTCCTGTGGCTTGATTGGTTTCTTAAGTCGGTTTGTTGGAAGAGGCAGAAAAATGCTCTGCTTTACCCAAGATTTTGAGATCCCCCTCCCAGGTTAGTTTTCTAGGAGGGTGATCTGCTTTGAGAATCACAAAAGAGGGGGATGCAGTGGTGAGGCTAAATTCTGGGTAGAGTTGAGGCCTTTCAACAATCAGTAGCTTTTTCCTGGGACTGTTTTGTGCAAAAAAAAAAAAAAAATCTCCCAGAGCCCAGCCTGGAGCAGTTCTCAGGGATTCTGTTTTTCAATTGATTGTTGAGGCTGCTAGAGGGAGGGGCAGCCTCTGGCTCTGGTTACCCAGTGAGGGAAGCCACTCCAATGGCTGGCGCCTGAGCTGGGTGACTTTTCCCTGGATGGAGCCGAGTCTGGCAGGTCACTTTGCCGTTAAGTTCTTGTGACCTGCTAAATGACTCGTTTTATTCCAAGGCCTGGGTTGGAGCTGGCAGCTCCTCCGAGCTTTGTTGGTATCCAAGATGGAGATCACTGGTGCTGGGGGGGGAGGGGTGGCTTTCCCTCCTCTGATCCCTAAGAAGGAGTGAGGAAGTCGGGCTTCTACTCACGCCGAGTCTTGGATCCTGGGTCGTCTCTGGTCTGCAAGCTGCAGGATGAAGATGTCTGCTCTTTGTTGGTTCTTGCTGGTGTTGAGTAGAATCTGCTCGCCCGTTGCGTCTGGCTCCTTCGTCCCGGACTCTGTGTGAGCGCTCAGGTATGGCCCCCGGCTGTGGTCTCCGCTGCTTTTGACCCTGCCGCTGCCGTCGCTGCGGCGGCTGCTGGTGAGCACTCAGGTGCTTCTTTTTGCCTTGGCTTCCCCTCTCTTGTCTAACTCTCTGTCCTGTGATGGCACACTTGGTGTGATTCTCTGGCTTAGGACTGTTCACTGGAACTCTAAAATTGCTTTCTATGCGAGAGCTTGTTCAGATTCCAGCTTCTCCTCCGCCATCTTCCCCCTTCATTATTTCAAATTAAAGACCTCTTGACCCCCTTGCATCTTGCTGCTCAGAACTGAGACAGAGAAGATATGCTGGAACTCTTTCTGTTGAACCATTCTGTCAAACCAGGCATGAAGAACAACTTGGAAGAAACTGCATTTGATATTGCCAAAAGGATAAGTATATATCACTAACTCTTTTAAGTTGTGGAAGATCGTACAAATTGTTCTCCTAAGTCCTAATGGTTCGGCTAAGTTTCTTAAATTTCAAAAATGCCAGTCCATCCATTGTGTCCATACAAAATATTTTCACAATCCAAATAACAGCAATGTCTTTTTTTTTGGTCCGTCGTGGGGCTTGAACTCTGGGCCTGGGCACTCTCCCTGTGCTCTTCAGCTCAAGGCGAACTCTCTACCTCTTGAGCCACAGCTCCACTTCCAGTTTTCTTGTGCTTTATTGGAGATAAGTGTCTCACGCACTTTCCTGCCCAGGCTAGATTTGAATTCGAATCCTCAGATCTCAGCCTCCTGAGTAGCTAGGATTACAGGCGTGAACCTCCAATGCCCAGCAACAGCAATAACTTACTGTAAAAATTCACAGATTCCATTTAATTCTTCCAAGTGAATTGCCTGCCTTTGATGTTAAAATGTATTCAAGAGTTTTTGTATACATCTATAATGAGTTCTACAGAATTTGTTATTTTTTAAATCAGAAATAATTTTAACTTATCTGTTGAAATGAGTAGTAGAAAAACTAAAGTATTTCTGGTGCTTGTCTGAAAAAGTATATTTTTAAAATATTCTATATTCTATGTTTGTATAATGTCAATAATCTATTTCATTCTCTCCTAGATATACTCTGAATTTGACATTGTTTTATAATATATAGGTTCATTATTGTGTCCTCTCAGATTGCATTCCATATAGAAACAGTTTAAGATTCCTTTTTTCCTAGGTCCTTATAGTATTATATTTCTTTGGGATAAAATGACAATGATGCCTAATTTCAAAAGTTTTGTAAAGGTTTTGCTATGTAAAGGCCTTTCTAAGTTGAAGACTTAATACACTGATGTCAAACTAACTTTTAATTATATGAATTATGTGGATTATTGCACTTGTAATTTTGTAATTAACTTTTCACTTTTTCATTTTTTGCATCTGAAGAAGGAAAAATATGGAATACTTCACAAGTTTTCATATCTTCCTTGTGCAAGTGCCATGTTAATCTCTGTATTGTTATAATTTGGGTATATGTGCTGCTGAAACATGTAGTATCCTCTAAATTTAAGTAGTTAATGATGCAATCTTTATACAGGCTTATGTCCTTGGGTGCCTATTTGTAACAAGGAAAACTTATTATTCCCAACAATGCTATTGATCTTATTTCCCTAAAATTCTGAGAATAGTGGGGAAAATGATATTGTTCAGTCGATTGCTCACATTTGCAAAATTTGTTTTGTTTTTTTAATTTTTTAATTTTTTAAATTTTTATTGTGAAAATATTGTACAGAAGGGTTACAATTACATGGGAAATATAATGAGTACATTTCTTATCAAGCATTGTAGCCTCCTCCTTTGTTTTCCCTTTCCATCCCTTCCCATCCTCCCCCATCCAATCCTCCCCGCTACACCCCCCTGCACCAAAGTTGTAAAGTTCATTTTTCGACATAACGACTTGTTTATCTAATTGTTGCAATATGTCCACCTCTATCCCTATTTAAACGATTTGTTTTTCCCTTTCCCCTCCACAAATTTTACCGACATCAAATACAGTGAAAGCAGGGGTGATACTGTGGGGGAGGGACATACAAAACAACAAAGAAATAATCTTATAAATGCGTTAGAAGCAATCGCATGAAAGAAAAAAAACATTTAAATACATATCTTAGGGTTCATTTCCCTTACATCACCTTATCTGACCTTTTCTGCTTGACTCAGACATATACTAGATATTGCAAATAAGGGAAACCATGGGACCTATGGTTCTTTGGGCCTGGCTTACTTCACTTAATATAATTTTTTCCAAGCCTTTCTCTTTCCTAACAAATGGGGCAATATCATTCTTTCTGATAGAGGCATAGAATTCCATTTTGTATATATACCACATTTTCTTGAGCAAATTTTTTTGTCAATGACTTTTTAAGTCTTTTTCATTTGGGATTTGACAGTACTTTCAAGTATTTATAGCTAGGTCCAAAGATGATGGTTTTTCAAGTACTTATTTATCAACTGAGTTAGATTTGTGGAGCTAATGGATTCAAAGTAAGCCTGGCATAAGAGCTACTTCTAAACTTCTGCAACTGAAATATTCCAAAATGAGGTGTTACTGGCACAAATGTCTACCTGACCTTTTATCCTTCTTCCATGTAGGAACGGACCAACTAGAATATCTTACCCTGACAGCATATATTGTCTTACTGGAACAAACGTAATCTTAGTTACTAGGGATCATAGAGAGATGAACAGTTCAGACAGAACTGTTCAGACTAGAAGGTATTTTGTCAAATTTTAATTCTTAGTTATACCTACCATTTCAAAAGTAGCTAATGCCAAGAAAAGGTGAAAAATTGTTCATATGCATGATTACCTAATGTCTTGGCATGTATACCATCCAACCATGGAGGAACTTACAATACTGCCTTTCTAACACCGAGTATTTTCATAGTTGCAGGAGAAGTCCATATGTTTTCCTCGTTATCAGGTCTTAAATTGGTAATGTTTTAATCACAATGTTTCCTCTTGCCTTCAGGCTATAAATCTACAAATGGTAAAGCTTTAGGTATAACTCTGTCAAACACTAAAGTAGAGATAATGGAATAATACTTTAAAACACCGTTGCCCTTGATACCCTAACCACAACAGAACAATGCAAAACATGTGCCTTTTTATTATATTATATATAGTTATATATTTTACATTTATATGTACTGATTATATATTTCACACAGTGAAACATACTAGAATTAGTTGATAATTTATTTATTCCAATAAATAGAATTGGAATATAAATAATTAGGTTTAGAATATATATTAGAATATAAAAAGTATCAGTGCAATGTCTTCGGTATAAACTTGTGATACCTTCTAAGTGTTCTTGGTCTTCTGAATTCACATGGCAAAAAGCAATGTTGTTTTCCTCTAATCTATAAGGGATTTTACTCTACTGCTCTGTTTATTGTTTTAACTTGCTGGTCCCAAACTGTTTTTCTCCATATTTCTGAAGCATTCCTACTGATTATGCCCAAATATGATGTCTAAAAAATATTATTTTTCTGCAAGACTCATGGGTCCTAGGATCCCAGGTCCCAGTTATCTGCATCATGAGATAACAGAGGCAAGACTTCTCACCTAGGCCCATGCAACATGCCAACAGAAACTAATTGAAGACCCATCTCAATTTCTCATTTCCTATATTTCAGGGCCCCAATTCCTTGAGATGCAGGAATTTGCAGTAAGCAATTGTGAAATGCAAGGCAACTTAAAATGAAGGATGAGATCACCAAATCTGAGAGAAAGTACTGTAATTCAAACTTTCAATTTACAGATGACTAGCACATATCAGTGAACAAGATCACAAAGTGTCATAAACTATTTTTAATACCCCTCCCCTAATAATTAATGAAAGATTTCAGTCCAGCATAAGTGGGCCAAAAAAATAGTTCCTGGAAGGAAAGATCCTAAATTGGTCTACCAAGTCCTGGAAAACTTGACATAGAGATCAAATTTAATTCAGAAAAACATTAATTGAGAAGATTCTTAGTGCTTCAAAACACTGGTAATTCAGTACAACTTGGTTCTGTGGTATAAAAATGTTGTCACTTTCAAACCAATGATAACCTATATTTAAGGAAAGTGTATTCCTTTTCAAATAAACTTTTTAAAATCCCATTTGCCAAAATAACTTTTGACAAATAGATGAAACTTAGTGACATTACAAGTTTTTCAAGTGTAGGGAACAGGTTACAATAGAGTTGATTTATTTTCCCAGCACTAATGTCAAACAGGTTCACCCATTCATTAAAGCATAGAAATAGTACCACCCACCATTTGTGTTGCTCAGTAGGTGCCTTCCAGAAATGTGTTAAAGAGATCAGCTTTCCATATTTCAAACCCAAACATTAGCTAATAAAGTTAATTTCATCACTTAATAAGGTAGTTTTTAAAAAGTCACAAATAGTTGCCTTATCATATGTTGTTTTATGTTTTCCCTATCTGTATAACATAGTAAGAAATATGACTTAAATCTTGAATATTGGTACTCCTCAGACATATGTCATAAAATCCATCTTCTATTTCTATCACATTCCTCTATAGTAGTAAATTTTAATTTTCTTCTTTTTCCAAAACTTATAATTAGTAGAAAATATTATCCCATGTAAAATAAAATAATCACAAACCATTGTACAAAGCCATTTATAAAAATTGGTAGTTAGGAATACATTCTAAGCCATTATTAAACTTTCTTATTGACTAAAGATTAATCTTCCAAATGGATGAGAATAAAATCATGTCTAGGTGTTTCATGTCTCCAGTCTTCCAAATTGTTACTGCAGATGTATAAATTATGGAAATATAAGCTGACATCAATTCAAGTATATGCAGGTTTGAAACTCCATGGAATGTATATAAACCTTTCAAAGTATTAACAGTTTAACAGAATGACTATCAGGAAGTTTAAACCAGAGAGGAATAATAGTCAAGACATAGAATGAATGAAAAATGGAACAAGAGGCAAGTACAGCTAGACTATTAAATGTACACAAATGACAAAGGAAGTGGTAAATCTGAAATAATTCTTGCAAAAGGGGTTGGTTGACAATGATAGAAGGAGTCACTCTGATCCAGGAGTATTGGACAATTAGATGGGTATATTTAATTGTAACACACTTGCACAACCTTTTGAAATTCAGTTAAAAAACACAACAAAAACAAAAACACACAAAAATCACAACTAAACAGCAATCTCTAGAAAGTATGAATATGGCCTCTCAAAATTTTAAGCAGTTAATGAAGAACAGTTTTGGGAAAAGCAAACAAAACTGTTCAAAGAGGGAAGTTTGGGGTAGAGGAGAATTTTGAACAGGTTTAAATAGATTGTCTAAGGTTATAAATCACCTACACCTGCTGAAAATATTATCTTTCTTCTGTGAGTTCTCTTTGTCTGAACTGGATACTCCAGTCCTGAGACACACTTGATAGCTTGTGAAGATAGCATGGAAGAAACAAGATCAAGAACCCATTACTCCACTGGAGAGAAAACAATCCTCTGTTTTCTCCCATCTCACTTCACTACTCTTTCTTCATACTTTTAAGTCAATTAATTTTGAATTATGTATTTCCTTCTTTGTTCTGGCAAAGTAATTGGTCAAAGTAATTCACTACATATTATTTACCATTTTTTTCTATCATGCTGTTTACATGTCCAAGCGAGTCCATTAAACTTCCCTCTTGCATATGGTTGCCATGAAACAACATCTATGTTAATGAGGACAAATCTAATATAAAATTTTGTCTCCAGGAAACAAGCCCAAGAAAGTGTGATCACAAATATTTGGCTATACTTTTTTTCTGTTTGCTTTTACCTTGAAAGTCTTCTGTCTAAAGTGCCCAGAAAAGTAAGTGCTCCATTCCTTTTTGGTTCAATCAATTCTAATCTCAAAGATATATTTTGCTAACAAGATGCTTAGAGGAAACCGAGAAATACTGCACTTTTATCTTCTCTCTTAAGACTTTCTTTAGATACCATATCAGGAACAGGGAAGTTATTCTTTGCAAAATTACTTCAATAGATTATATTTCTCTTGGTTTTGCATTTGCTCAACAAGATGTATGGAGGAGAATAGAATTAAATCACCCATACCTTGGAAGAAAGTGTCTGTTACAAAAGGACAATGCTTCTATGTCCTACTTCTATGTCCTTCTCTTAGCTCTTGCCTGATTTCCAATTAATCACAGCTTATGGCTTCAAGTGTAGCGAAGCTGAAGGACTATACAGTCTCCGCCACTGCTGTATCTTCATGATTTCTCTTTTTAAACTCTTTTATGTTGCCTCATTTCGATGTGGAATTTTTTTCATGTCTTCATTCAATCTATTCTGCATAGTAGTGAGCCAAATAGGCTCCGTAAAATCTCTTTAGGTAGCAAAAATATTAACAAAATGTATACTGAAAAGTTTTGGCCTCCCTCCACTGCTGAAGCCAATACGCTTATCTAGGGCTTCTAGTTAAGCTTCCATTTACTCATTTCTTTTCTGAACCCAAAATTTTTGGCGTACATAATAAGAGAAATCTTCACTATATTACGTTTTTAAGGATATTATGTTTTGTGAGCCACTTAGAAATTAGGAAATAGAAAGGTTTGGAAAAAATTATATTAAGTGAAGTAAGCCAGGCCCAAAGAAACATAGGTCCCATGGTTTCCCTTATTTGCAATATCTAGTATAGGTATGAGTCAAGCGGAAAAGGTCAGATAATGTGATGTTAGGAAAATGAACCCTTAAATATGTATTTTAATGTTTTCGTTTCTTTCATGCATGTGTTTCTAACGCATTTATAAGATTATTTCTTTGTTGCTGTGTATGTCCCTCCCCCACAGTGTAACCCCCGCTTTCACTATATTTGATGTCAGTATAACATGTGGAGGAGATGGGGACAAACAAGTCGTTTAAGGATTCAGGTGGACCTGTTGCAACAATGAGAAGTACAAAATGTCATGTCAAAACCAGCTTTACAATGTCGGTGTGGGGGGGGTAGGGGGGTATGATTGGGTGGGGGGGAGGGGGGAGGGGAGGGGGGAGGCTGGGAAGGGAGGTGAAGGGTAAACAAAGGAGGAGGCTGCAATGCTTGGTAAGAAATGTATGCATTATCCTGCCCATGTAATTGTAACCCCTCTGTACAGTATGTTCTCAAATAAAATAAAAAAAATAAAAGAAATGTGAAATCATTGGTTTGAAGTATCCAGTTAGATTGTTTTTCTCAGTTTCACTGCTTCACAGGCAAAGACATTGTGGAAAGTGTTACAAACACAAAAGTGTAAATCCAATACCTTCTTTCATTGTGGAGATCACTTTCTCCCTAAATATTTTGACCCAAATTATCTTTTTCAGAGAATGACTGGTAATTAAAGGTTAATTCACAAATTTTGAAGTCTTTTTTTAAAGAAATTTGAATTTAAATTCCACTACAACCTTGTTTCACACAGTGAGAGTATATTTCGTGGATAAGGACAATTCTCAAGGGAACCTACAGGATTTACAGCAAGGTTTCTGAGGTTTGTTTGTTTCGTGTTGTTTAATGTGAAAAAGAGCTATCTTTAGCCACATTGCTCCCACTCTACTAAGTTACCATGGATTTCTTTGCATGAAAGCCTACATAGGGAAACCGATTTTTTTCATTTGTGGTTGTTGTTTTTGATGTACTATGTGATTTCTGTTTTCTTTGGGTTTTCCCCTATGGTTTATCCCTGCTGTATTTGACTTTGTATTGTGTATACATTTACCATAATTAGGAAAGGGAAGAGGAACAACAAAATGGTGAGACAAAGGACAAAGTAAAAACCAATGCAATAGCAATACTCACAAGACAATATGTTGGAAATGTGCATTAAAACTTGGGAGGTATGAAGGGGTGAAGGAAAACTGTGAGAAAAATGAGGAATGGTAAAAAGTTTGAAAAGTTATGTATTCACTACCTTACAATTACTGTAACCCCACTGTACATCACTTTTACAATAAGATTAAATAATGAGCTGCATAAAAAATATAATTTCACTGTATTGATATAGTAAATATTATTCTTTATGTAGAAACTTTTTATAAAGCAATACTTTTTGGCATCTAATTTGAATTAATTACCCCTTCTTTATCAGAGGGTCATCAACTTGAATTTTATCCTCTAGACAATATTTTCACAATGAATTTGCCAATATTTTGAAAAAAGAATAAATTTAGTACTTTTTTATACTAAAACCGAAAACAGTTTAATTCTATGGAAACACATAACTTTTAAAAGTAAATAAGTTGTTAAGAGGACCGAGTATATGTTCATATGACTAATAACTACTCATTTTTAAATTCTCAACATTCCATACCTGAGAGATTCAAAACAGTACCTGTTTTCATGTTATGAAATTCTGCAATAGATGCACTTTCCAATGGGCTGTTATAGATTGAGAAGTCAACAGAAAAATAGCCATATTCTGGTACAGGATAAAACTATGAAACATCTGTAATAATTAATTCTTCAAGAGTAACAATTTTTATCAGAGTAAGCTATTATTTCTATGACCATCAATCCCAAGATTTATGCCATAAAGTCATCCTATCCCAACAGTTTCCAATTTGTAAGGTGCACCTTAAAGTTACTTAATTCACATCATGAATAGCTTATCTCTATTGTGAAAAAATACTCTACCTCTGCTAATGTGATGCCCTCCTTGTTCTGGAAAGAAGACCACAACAAACTGAGTTGCATCATTTTTCCCCCAGTGGTATTCTTGAGAATAGAACTTGCAAATATTATGTATATTTATACTTTTAAAACTATCATAAATATTCAGGATGCTAAGATCAGAAAATTATGGAACAAAGCCCACCCAGGCAGGAATGTTTCTTAGAATCTTATCTTCAATACTTCTCAGAAAAAAACAGGCACAAGTGCCACTGAGGTTGAAGTGGTGGGGAACAAGCCTTGAGCATAACCAGGCTCAGAGAGTGTCCAGGCCCAGAGTTCAAGCTCTAGGACAAACCAATAAAACAAAAACAAAAATGAAAACAAACCCCAAACCTAGCATTTTTCTCAATGTATAGAGAGGCACATAATTAAGGAAATTGCTTACTGTGTTTCATATAGGTAGAAGAAAGAAGATGTCACACAATTACTCTCTTCATACCATATTATACCAAACCCTCAAAACATTGCTCTTTTTCTAAATTTGTAAATTAATGTCATCCATTTGTTGGCAACTCTGTCTAGATTATTCACATTATCATGTTGTACATGAAATGTTGGGAATTATCTATTAACTAAGTTCTAATTATAACTCTCTTGAATGTATATTCTAGGAAAATAGAATACCAGAATCAGATTACTTACTTTTGCAAATTTTTAGATAGAAATCATGAGCCATTTTGCATCTGGGAATGTTCTATAATGAAGAGAGCATTTAAAACACAAGTCAGGATTACGTATGAGTTGCATTTCAATAGGAAACTTGACTTCTTAAAACCTAGTGACAAAATTAGCCCAATCTTCCAACTGTGTATTCCTTTCTAATTGTTTGGATTGTTTTATTGAGATGAAATTATACTACCTGATCCAGGGAAGGTATCACTATGTAATTCTACTCTCTAATCTCCTGTCTTAGTCAGAGTGCTAGAATTCCAGGCTTGTATCACATTGCCTTGCCATAGTTTGTTGGTTTATTTAATCTAGAAACAGACTAGCAATTTTGAACTCCTCTTATGATCTTATCCACTAGACTGACTGCTCAGACTGTTTATGTACTATTTTCAAAGATGTTCTAGCATTTGACAAGGATATGAACATTTTCAGATGCACCTGCAGGGGTCTCTGATTCCTTCCTCCATGGACTCGATCCTGTTAATAATGATTACTTGACTCTCTTACTATCTCCGGTCCCTACCTATGTAGTATTCTCAACTTTTTTGAAGAAATTTCACTTGTGGGCTTTCTAATATTACAAATTGTCACTTGATTCTAGTCTTACTCAGAACATATTTTCTATTGTTTTCTAACTTTTCTACATATTCTGAGAGTTGTTTCATTTGTGTATTTGTGAGTGCACATATAAGTGCCTCTGTGTGTATGTGTATGTTTGTATGTATGTATGTATGCAAAATCCTCAAGCTCTTATTCTTCAGCAATTTGCTCATGATTGGTATTCCATCTTTTGGCTGTTTAATTATACATAGTGTCACAAAGCCTGTTCTTCCCAGGCTGGATGCAAACTGAACTTCCCAGACTCATTTACATTTTTAGATTTTATTTTTCCAGGAGTATCAACTTTTACACTACAAACATTTTTGTGAGTGTAAAGTCTAACCTGTAGCCCAGATTTTTAACTCAAGAATTCATATAAAGATAGATGAACATACACATTACATATCCTGGGTGTATACTGTTAGAAATGTGATCGTAAGCTGAGTAGTGGTGAGATCTGAGGATTGGGGTTTAAAGCCAGCCTGGGTAGGAAAGTCCTGGAGACTCTTTTCTCCAATAACTACCAGAAAACTGGAAGAGGCACTGTGGTTCAAGTAGTAGAGCTCTAGTCTTCAGCTGAATAGCAGAAGGACAGCGCCCAGTCCCAGAGTTCAAGTGCCAGGACCAACAACAACAAAAAAGAATATAAGAAAAGGAAAGAAAAAGAAATGTGATCTTAGCCACCAGGTTCATTGCTAGTATAATGCATGTTCTCTCAAGATGGACTCTTTTTTCCAGTTAAGTCCATGCTCTTATATCTGACGTGCATTGGAAACATAATCATTCTTCCATTTTACTTTTTTCAAATTTTCCTGATTAGCAAGCATGATATAGAAAGGGAGTGGCCTCATGCTTCATGTTCCACTTAGTAGCAAGCATGACTTAGAAAGGGAGTGGCCTCATGCTTCATGTTCCACTTAGTAGTAGTGCTTTCTCTATATCACTCCCATAAATCTACATACTGGACTTGGCTTTATTGTTTCAATGTTGTCTTATTTCTAAAGTCTTCTATATTGCATTGAACCCTTATACTAAAACACAGAACTTCTCTGTTTCCTATTATTGCTATTGTTTCTCTTACTTTTGTTAACTCCTGTACACTTGGGAAATTAATGTACAGCTCATACACTCACAACCAAAATGATCTGAGAATCTTCTTCCTATTTCAAATTCACCTTAATTTACAGAGCACTTAAGACGTTTGAACTCACTACAATGCTTGATAAGAAATGTACTCACTATCTTGCTCATGTAATTGTAACCCCTCTGTACAGTATTTTCACAATAAAAAAAGAAGTTTGAACTCAATGTACTCATGGATAATTTATAAGCCATTTAACTTTCATATTTTCTCTTTACTGACTTGTCTCTGAAACATGTGTTAGCTCATATCCAAAGGTGTCCTTGTGCTATTTCAATGAAGCCAAAAAAGATTCGTTTTATCTGGAGCAGCACCATAGAATGTTACTGGAAGTAAATGGAAGTAAAGGATGTGGAAACTGATCCAAGGAGAGGAATTGAACATAGAGGAATGACAAAGTTCAAGAGTTCTTTATTCAATCATCTGTTGTTTCATTTGTTCATTATTGTAGATAGTACTACAAGAAAGTTGAGAGGGAAGTATTTCTGACACACCAGTTTTCTTTCCACTCAGCTTTGAATGAAATTGTTTAAACACTGTTAGGTCCTTTTGGTCAAGGATATGATTTAACTAACATTTTTGTTGATTTTCTGTCTGCACATCATCTGTACATGTTTGAAAGTGAGATGTTAAGGCCCCTATATACCATGGTGCTAGGAATTTTCACTCCATTTAGTCCTATTAATGCTTGTTTTAGGTTTTTAATGCTCAAACAATGGTGCATATATACTCAGAATTACTTCCTCTTGCTGAATTGACCTGTTTGTCATTTTATATAATGACCTTACTTGTTTCTTTTTACTGTTTTTATTTTGCTTCTATTTGATTTGATATTAGGATGTTGACCCCTAGTTTCATTTGGTTCCTGTTTGCATGGAATGTTTTATTCCATGAGATTCTTGTGAGCAACATATGATTGTGTCTTTTCTTAAAAATCTTTTGAACCACTCAATGCTTTGAACTTTGAATCAGAGAATTTAATCCATTTACATTCAAGGTATTTCTTGATAGATAAAATCTTACTGTTGTCATTATGTAATTTCTTTCCCAGCTTTGTGGTTCCTTTCTCCCTCTTCCACAGTTTCCATTGCAGGTTACATGAAGTACTCTAAAATGTGTTTGAGTCTTTACTTAGTTTTAGATAGTGTGCTAGATTTTTACATTGTGGTTACCAGAACGCTTATAAATCATTTTTAAAATTATAATACAGTATTTTGAGAGGATGGGAACTTAGCACAATTATGTTGAGATAAGAATAGAAACAAGTGAACAAAAGAACAAGAGAAGCTCGACGCTGGTGGCTCATACCTGTAATCCTAGTTACTTAGGAAGCTGAGATCTGAGGATCATGGTTCAAAGCAAAGCCCAGGAAGGAAAGTCCTTGATGCTCTTATCTCCAATTAACCATCAGAAAATTGGAAGTGGAGTTGTGGCTCCAAGTGGTAGAGCACTAGGCACAGAATTCAAGTCCAACTACAACAAAACAAAGCAAAACATAGTTTAAAAAGAACAAGAGAAAATATATTAATAAGAAAATATGCTACTAGTGGTTGGTTGATAGTATATCCCGCATTGACTTCTGATCATGCTGGTGTTTGAACTTCCAAGACAAGTGTGCTACCAGTTGAGTTACATTTTTAGCCCACATTTTGAATTTTTGAAATCTTATTCTACATTTTTCTATATTTTCTATTACCTGATACACAAATATAGTTATTTTTGTTGTCTGTATACTAAAGATATGAGCAATTTATATATTAATTTTATAATACTAAAAATATTAGAGTGCTCTGAATTTGTATAATTACTTTTACAAGTGAGATTTCTTTATTTGTTGTTGTTTATTGAACTCAGAGCCTTGAACTCTCCTTTGGCTTTTTTTGCTTATGGGGGGCACTCTACCACTTGAGCCACTCCTCCATTTCTGAAGTTAATTGTAGATAAAAGTCTTGTGAATTTTCTGCCTGGGTTGGCTCTGAACTCAGATCACAGCTCTTGAATAGCTAGGATCATAAATGTGAGTTTTATATTTCCTGTGCATTTTTATTATTCATTGGTCTTTCTTTCTGTTTGTATAATTTCTTTTACCATTTCTTAGGGGCCAGGACTGATGAAGTTACATTTTCTAAGCTTTTTGATAGAGTCACAGATATTTTTGGGTATAATATGCTTGAATAAAAGGGTTTTTTTTCCCCTTCAGTGCTATGAAAATCTTATGCACTGTCCTGAGCTGCATGGCTTCAATTGAAAGTCTGCTATCAGAAGAACTGAATCATTCCCATGTGTTATTTGTGTATTTTGTATTCCTTTTTGCTTTTACAATACTAGTCTTGGGGTTTAAACTCAGGGTGTGGGCGCAATTACTAACCTTTTTTGCTCAAGGCTAGTGCTCTATCACTTGAGCCACGGCTCCACTTCTGGCTTTTTGGTGGTTAATCATAGACAAAGTCTCTTGGACTTTCTTGCCTGGGATGCCCTACACTCTGATTTGTGCCTATAATCCTATCTACTCGGGAAGCTGAGATATGAGGATAAGTTGTTTTCCTGTTGTGTTCTTCAGCCTTGAGAATTTTCTCTGTATATTTTACCTATGAGAGCTTGGGATAGACTTTGATATTTGTATTTGTATTTGTGCATGTCTCATGTCCATAGGTATAGTGTCCAGGAAATTAGAGACTATAAAAACTACTCTATTCTTTAGAGACTACCCTCAGACAGAGAGTAATCGGCCCTACAAGCCTTTCTCAGGGAACAGGGAAGACCCAGAACTTTGATGCACATTTATCAGCCTGTGGTCAGACACTGAACGTTTCTGTCCAGCTCTGGGCATAATCATCATGGTTGGGCCAGACTTAGCATATACCTGTGGTCCCCAAAGTCCCCGTGCAATGTCATACTCTGAGCCCACAGCCCACCAAGAATAGCACACTAGCATACTAGAACAAGGGTCACACTTGTATGGTTTGCTTATACTTGAGGTAGACTTGTGGCTCAAGACCACTGCAACCAGCCTTTGGTGGTCCTAGCTGGAGCAGAAGTTGGATAGACTTGGACCATGGCTTCCCCTTGTTTGGGAGCTGCTTCAGAGGCTCTGTCCACAGGCAGGCTTGTGGATGGGGATATTAAGACTTCTCCAGTGTGAAGTTTTACCAGCCCAGTACTAGATTCCAAGGCAAGGTCTTGGTTTACCACCTTGTCCTACCTCCAGTGAAAGGGGTCTTTAACTATGCTGCTCAGGGTGAGGTAGTATTGGTAAAGGAAGACCATCCCTCCCAACCCCACCCTGATGATAATGTGAGTCATGACTAAATCTCATAGTTCAAAACCCGGACTGCCTAAGTAGATACAGAACCCCACTTTCAGGCCAGTAGTGATATAGGCTGAAAGGTGAATTTATCCTTTTCAAACACAGGTCTCTACCAAATGTTATGGAATTCTACAGCACTATTGTTAGGCTGATGAGAGCTGAGCTGGCCAAGATTTAGTACAAATGATGGCAGTATTCTATTAGACCCCAGGGCTTGTGCTAAACTGGGTCACACTTTTGTCTCACACTCTTGAGTAGTATGTACAGATATTCCATAGGCCACTCCAAAGCTAGGATTCTTATATTTGAAATTTGGGTCTGTCTTGCTGCACAAGTCTCTCTGCCCCATACCAGAGCTGGTCAGATCTTGTCTGGGCTCTAACTTGTGTACAGCTCTTCAGTTGCTACTATTTCCCCCACTTTCCCTCCCCCTCCTCACTGTGGGGGCCAAACACAGGGCTTCTAGATTTCAAGTCTAAGTCCTGGACTTAATTCTCATTCTTTCCTTCAAACATGCTGAGCAACTTGGTAGTGGGAAAGAAATGAAATAAGCAACTCTTTTCGTGCCTGAGTGTGTTTATTGTGTCATCTTAAAAACTGGGACTTAAATTCCTTAGTTCATGCACTGTAACTTGGCATGTGAAAAGCCACTATGCCTAAGGATTATCTGAGAATCTTACTCAGGCTTTCTTGCTCCACCTCTGTGTCAAACACTTTGGATTCCAGTATCAGTGACTTACTTGATTTAATTAAGGCTGAGGTCTGAAAGATGAAGATTCATAGCCAGCCCAGGCAGAAAGTGTGTGAGAAACTGTCTCCAAAGTAACAAGCAAAAACCAGGGTTGGAATTCTGGTAGAATTCTGTCAGCTTGAGCTGGGCACCGGTGGCTCACACCTGTAATCCTAGCTACTGAGGAGGCTGAGATCTGAGGATCATGGCTCAAAGCCAGCCTGGGCAGAAAAATCTGTGAGACTTTTATCCCCAATAAACCACTAGAGAACTGGGAGTGGTGCTGTGGCTTAAGCGGTAGAGTGCTCGCCTTGAGCTGAAGAGCGCAGGGATAGTGCCCAAGGCCAGAGTTCAAGCCCCACAACTGACACAAAAAATAGTGTCAGTTTAGCAAACAAGTCAAGTGAGCATGAGCACCTGTGTTTGAGTATCGGACTAGTAGACAAAGCAAAACAAACAAACAAACAAATAACAGGGAAATCCCCAAACTTGGGTTAAGGATTTTTAGCAAAACTCGAATTTTATTGTCTGTAGTCTTCCTCTCTCTTGCCTGTGCCCATCCTCTCTCCTTCCATTGTCCCCTATCTCTCACCCTCCATCTCCTTTCCTTCTTTCCTCCCTCTTTTCCTCTCTTCTTCTTCCTCCCTCTCCTTCCTTCTTTTTTTCCCTCTTTTCCTTTCTCTGTTCCTCCTTTCACTATCATTTGTTTCTTTAGATAAACATGTTCCATAGTGAAAAGGAAAAGTTTTCTATAGCTCTGAGAATTCTGAGTAGTGACATGTCAAATGTCATAAACACATGTCTGAAGGTAGTAAACCCATGTGTCACTTTTCTCTTTTCATTTCTTCATCTTAGTGAACATGATACAGTTATTTGTCTCTTACCCTGTCTCTTGAAGAGAAAAGGAAACACTCTTAACTATGAAAAAAAGCCAATGATTCTCTTATAGCTGTTTAAAGTCAAGATATTCATTGACTTATTGAGTATATAAGTATTGACATTTTAAAAATACTTTCTTTTCCAGTTGGAATTCAGTATACTTTATGGCCTCTGTTTGTTTAAAACTTGTATAATATCCTGAATTGATCGAATTTTATAAATAAAAGATCATCTGGCTCCCCAGAATTTTTTCCATCGTGTTTGAATGGAGCTTTATTTTCAGTAACAAGCTACACCTAAAAAATGGATTTGTGATGAATAAAGAAATGATGCCAATTTTCAGTTCTGTTTTTTAGAAAAGCCTGTTTAAGTCTCTTGTTTCCATCACTTTATCTTTCCTCTGTTCATAGGAAATTGGTCCAGGCTTCTATTACCTGACTTCTTGGGTTGTTTGGAGAGGAGTCTAGGATGAAATAATTTTGAGTCAAGGCGCTGGTATTGATGAATATGGAGACCTCTGTGTAAGTAAAAGAAGACAGTGTACCACCCTCCCTCTCCATGGGAACAGCCCAGTCACCAGCAAAAAAGCAGTAACAAAAACACAATGATACACCTTCATCAGTTCTGGAAATATAGAATGACTTAATCCACACTCTAAAGATATCAGCAGTTTTATATTAGTAGCATGCAGGATTGGTAAAGTTGACAGCTTTTTTTTTTAATGAAACACAATTGTGCTGGGGAATTAAGGGGGAGGTATTAGTCATGCTATTTTAAACTCCATAGCCTACCATGTCCAAATCTATGATTTTCAAAACATAGAATTATTTTAAGATGTTAATTTTCACATACAACCCTAGATGACATAGTGAAATGGATATTCTATGTTTATATGGAATAACTGAGTGCTAAAGCTGTGAAAATAGACTGACAGATGAATGATACCTTGACATTCAGATGCACTGGTAATTACAAAAGTTATTTTCAAAATATGCACATTGATAAATTCTGAACAAAAATTAAATAATTGCAGTCTGTAAAATTCAACATTTATTAAAAATTTTTGAACTATTTTTATATGAATAAATACGTGTTATAAGACAACTATAGTCTTTACTTGCTTCCCTTTTCTTTAAATGTTGGATGCTTCCATGATATGTAATTACAATATTTCATTTATTAATGCTGCTACTGATATGAATGCAAAAATTTCTCTTTAAAATATTCCTTTCAATTTGTCTGCATATGCATCCAGAATTGAGATTGCTAAAACTATGGTCATTCTATTTTTAACTTTTTAAAGAAACTGTCATACTGTTTTCCACATTGGTTTGAAATACTGTTTTTGAGTATACAAAAAAGTTAATGGTAAATAATAGTTTCTGTAATGAGAAAGACAGCTTTACATAATGAAATCTTTATCACATACACACAACTTTAAATATCCCACTTTATTAAATATGTAAGGTCTTATATACATGGATTCAATTACAGAAATGAATATTTTGTAAATGAATATTTTGTAAAATGAATATTTTGTAAATTAAAAAAAGTCTCAGACTTTCCTGCCCAGGCTGGCTTTGAACTGGATACACAGATCTCAGCCTCCTGAGTAGCAAGGATTACAGATGTGCTCCACCAGTGCTGGGCTTAGGAGTGAAAAATTTTAGATCACTATTTTGGGGAGTGCCACCCTTCTTTTGGAAACCAGTGCACTAAAAGAATAAGACCTATTATGTAAATACATGTAAGTACATGTGAATACATGTCTATTAAACTGTTAAACAAGAAAAGGAAAACAATGCAAATATAAGAAAGACGAGATAAATGTAAGAAAACACTAAATCAGAATGAATCACAAAGAATAGTTTCTTAAAAGCCCAATTTCTGCTAAATATGCAGAAAACTAGAAAGTGTTGCTCTCATTCTAACAAGAAGAAAATTTGATTTTACCAGAAAAGAGGTTTCAGGTCAATCCAACAGTCTGAAGTCTAAAGAAAACAGATCCCTACAAGGGTTGGGGCATGAATCCTGCTTACCTTTGGTAGAACATGGGAGAAAGAGATGCCTGTCACCATTCAAAAGGGCAAGAAGAATTCAGCAAAAACTCTATATCAATTTTTAAAAGCCAAATATGGTCTAGAATGGATATATAGAGCTTTTGAGGACCACAGACAAAAGAGGATTTTGTTCCAATGAGGACAGTCTCTTCAGACATGCCTTCAGTGGTTACTTATGAGAAAGTTTGGGTAGACATCAGAGTTCTCAAAACCCCAGGTAGTGCAGTTCTGGAAAATGAATTCTGTCTGGGATTTTGGATACCCATATGACAGAAAGTTTTTCAGGAAGAAAAACAAGCTGTCATCTCTAGGACAAAAGTAAAACATATTGTAGTTTAGGAAAGGGCTAAGAAAAAAAACAAAAATATTGTTTTGATTATGGGATGCAGAAAAATTTTAAGTAAACTTTATTATTATTAAGGTGTTGTTCAGTGATACTACATTTTGATAAGTCAGGTAAAGAGTACCTTTCTTTTGTGGAGACAATGTTCCCTCTTCCTTTGTTTACCCCATTTTTCTCTCTTGTCCCTGCCCACAAGGTACATACTTCATTTTCCACATAATGTATACTGCATAGCATGCTTGTGTTTGTTCACCTTTCTTCTCTCTCCTTGAATTCTCATTTGACTCCCCTAAGATACCCTAAAGCAAAAAAACACTACCATCAATATCAACAAAAACAGTAATAACAAAACCTCCTTCATTTCCTGGAATTCATTTTGATACATAATATTTTAAAGGTTCAGAGAATTTATACCTTTGACTCCCCCCCTGTAAGCATACCCTCCTTTACTCTGACTTTGTGAATTCCTAGATTCTTGTACAAATTATCATATCATATTATATTTTAGATCTAGCTTCCATGTATGAAAGAAAACATGAGCCATTTGTCTCTCACAGCTTGGCTTATTTCACTTAGCATGATTTGTTTTAGGTCCATCCATTTCCCTGCAAATGACATAATCATATTCTTTTTAATGGCTGAGAAAAATTCCATTGTGTATAGATCCATTTTATTGATCCATTTATCTGTTATAGGGCTTTTGGACTGATTCCATAACTTGGATATTGTAAATAGTGCAGCAATAAACACGGATGTGCAAGTGTTTTTTTTTTTGTGTCCTGATTTATAATGATTTGTGTAGATGCTTAAGAGTGGTATAGCTAGGTATAGGAAATTTATATATTTCATTTTTTGAGGAACCTTCAAGCCATCTTTCAGAGTGGCTGTAGTAGTTTACATTTCTACCAACAACAGGTAGCAGAATTTTTTTCTGGGACAAACCAATATAACTATACTACTGTTGGGGAAGGAAAATGACCCCTTACAAGCCTTCTTGATAAGATTAGTAATTTGGCTATAAGTGAGGAAGATATATAAGATCACTGGGGGATAACACATATCTCAAATATCAGAGTAAAGGGCACCTTATGATAAACTAAGCCACAAAAATGGCAATATATTAATAATAACACTACAGGTAAACAAAAAATGAATAATAAACAGAGAGACCTTACCTCCACTAAAGCATGTTAAATCTAAGAATGAAGAATTATTGAGGAAAAAACAACCCCTACCAGCATACTAACCTCCAAACTAAGGAATAAGTGATACTGGAGGAATTTTAAGTTGATGCTTCATTTGGGGGTAACTATAGCAATAAAATTTCAATAAGCTCAATGCTTATTTTACCCAACTGCTCATATTAATTATCTAGTAAAAGAGCCATAAAAGGCATTTACCTTTCCAGGCATATAATATTTATTTCAGTATCTAGTATACAAAAAAAATCATACATGCTGGCAGCATGTAGATTTGGGTATCTGTTTACTCTTTCTTTGATGGTCACTATGTAGGATGGAACAGAACCCCCAGGCCTGTGACAACTAGGAGATCAAAACAGTCATCACCAGCAACAAGAAAGCACAGACTTTCTCAGCTCTTTGGATATCCTTGTTATTCAAGATATGCAGTACCAAAGGAGAAATTGATGGCCCTTGTATGAAGAATAGAGCACATTGCAACATAGATGATAAAATGTGATGTGTTCAACTGGAACACATAGTGCTGGCTGGAAAGTTGCTTTATAGATTGCAGGCTACATAGGAAAAGCCCCAGCAGCCTTCATTTCCTTCTCTACTTAAAGAGAAAAGTGGCCTTCCCTTCTCTAAAAACTCTTTGGGCTCTGTCATATATATCTGTGAGTATGATATGAAATGTGGAGATAAGTCTAGGAATGTCTTAGAAACAAATGTGTCCAGGTATTTGAGCTAAAAGTCTGGGACTCTTTGCTAAGCTCCCTCCCCTAATTAATTTCTCTACCAGACATTTCTTACAATTTGTATTGCTTTGGCCTTAATTATATAAACAGGCTTGGTCTTTTCCTGCCTTTGGGAAGGATATGGGGGGAAATTCTGGCTTGAGATATTCATGCTCTAGTTATGCAGCCACCTGATAACTTTCATCAGCTTTTTATTGTTTAGGTGGTCAAAGTGTGGCTGTAACTTGACTTTAATGTATATTTCAGAGAGTTCTTAAGTGTAAAAGGTAAACATATATGAACAGATAGAGAGTTTTAGAAGAAAGATAGGAAGTGTGAGTAAAATGGGCATGATAGAAATAGTGAATTCCTTTAACAAGCCTGTTAACAGACTAGACTAAGAAAACGAAAATTGGTATATTTGAAGAAAAAAGGAACCAAAGTGGAAAAGTTTATAAAACAGCATCAAAAGTCTCCCGTGTGTGTAATTTTAACTTCAGAAGAAGATAAACAGGAAGAAGGGTGAGAAGAAATATTCACAAGAACTAACAGTGCAAAGGATGATTCACAGATTCAACAAATCAGGAAACTCCAGACAAGATAAATATTAAACAAACAAAATGCACACACCTATAGATTGGAATAACTTCCCAGCTTCCCAACTCCCCAAATAACAGACAAAGAGAAGCTCATCATTGGTGGTTTATGCCTGCAATCATAGCTACTCAGGAGACTGAGATCTGAGAATCATGGTTCAAACCCAGCCCGGGCAGGAAAGTCCGTGAGACTCTTATCTTCAATAAACCACAGAAAACCAGAAGTGGCGCTGAAACGGTAGATCACTGGCCTAGAGCCAAAGACTGCAGGGACATAGCCCAAGTCCACGGTAAAAGCCCTACAACCGACAAAAAATGACAGCGAGGGTCTTCTTGAAGCCTACCAAAGAAGAAAAAATGGTCAGGTATAAGAACAAAAATTAGAATTTTAGGGGCTGGGAAGGTGGCTCATTGGTAGAGCACTTGTCTAGCATGCATGAGGCCCTGGGTTCGATTCCTCAGTACCACATAAGCAGAAAAAGCTGGAAGTGGGGCTGTGGCTCAAGTGGTAGAAAGCTAGCCTTGATCTGAAGAGCTGAGGGACAGTGCTGAGGCCCAGAGTTCAGGCCCCATGACCAGCCCCCCCACACAAAAAAAATAAAAAAAATTAGAATTTTACTAGATTCATTAGAAATGCTGCAGGTCAAGACACAGAGGAATGGCAGAATTGCAGTATTGAAAAGCCAGAATTATTTAGGCAGTGAAAATATCATAGAGGAGAACTAAAGAAATGTATAACTATCAAAATATATCACTAATAAACCAGCTTTTTCAATCAAATACTTTCAAAACATTTTTTATAATCTTTAAGTAGTTGTACAAAGGGGTTTCAATTTATCCTGTCCGTTTATGAGTAAAATGCATCTTGATCAATGTCTCCTCTTCCATTGTTCTCTTCCATCTGCTAAGCTCATAAAATTTGTAAAGTTGCCTTCTTCCATTTTTACATATATTCATTGAACATTTTGACTGACTTTTATCAAGCCTTCCTCTCTCCATTCATCTGTCCCTCTCCCCTCGACTTATCTTCTCCCCTTCCACCTGCTGACAACACAAGTTATAGCTCTTTGGTATTCATTTTGTTGAACTGTAATAAGTGGATCAAGAAAATTCCATTACATGATGGAATTTTATTAATTTATCAGGAAAAATAATAACATGCCATTTGCAGGGAAATGGCTAGACCTGGAAAACATATTGAATGAAATAAGTCAGGCTCAGAGAGACAAAGGACACTATTCCTCTCATATATGGAAGTTTGACCTAAATTATAAACATATAAGAAAATATATACAATGTCATATACAGATATACACAAATTAACTAAAGTATGGTATAAATAGGGGATTGTTCTTAGTATAAGCTGGGAAGAGTCCCAAGGTGTAAATTCTATTTTTATTAGTTCTTTCATTGAACTTAGTCTGTGAGTTCTAGGCTGATGTTCTATGCTCAAATAATAGCCATACTCCAATATCCCATTCTAGCTAGCAATTCTACTTCCTAGTCCTAGGTATTACCTTCTCCAAACTTTCCCTCCTGTACAACATGAACAATGTTCACTTTTTTTGTAACTCAACAAGTACATAATACAAAACAAAAAAGATGTCTACATACTTATTTTTCCCAGTTTAAATACTCTGGTCTCCTAAGATAGATTTTTGTTTCTTTATTTTGGTCATCTTCTAAAAAAATTAAATGGCGAAATAAAAGCATTTGAAAAAAAGAATTGAAATCTATTTCTCATTATTTATTTTATTGTCTTTAAGCGCATGCACAAGAGTTCCATTATTTATTTTTATATGTGGTATATATTTGCTTTAAAAAAATATCTCTGGTGTTTCTGAAGCCTCTTAAAATGCTTTTGAATCTTTCATGAATATAACTTAAATGTATTTTAATGATGTACTTCAGAAGTAAAAATTTATGTTTTTAGATTTTTTGTGCAAATATTTATTTCATTCCATACTATACAATTAAACATCGTGTATTTTTATAATATACTGAACTTGAATTATGTTTACTTTGTTTTATATCCATAGTTATTGGTGTTTTAACCAATGAATTTCTGCCAAATTTTTACTGTGACTTCTCCATTTATGAATTAATCTGTTCATTTTTTGGTTAAAATTGCTGGTTAAAATTCATATTAAAGTGGATTTTTGAGAAAAGTGTTATGAGGTCCCAAAAATTGGCAATTACCTTTTATTACCCTTCACTTATCAATGACAGTCTAATAAAGAAAATAAATCTTACTTCATATTCTTTACTTTTTTTTGTTTTCTTTGTATGCTCTTCCTCCAAAGGGGAAACAAACAAAAAAGATCACATAGTAAATTAAAAAACCACCACAACAAAAAGAAATCTCTTGTGTCCAGATCTTGGGGTTCATTTCACTTAGCATTATCTTTTCTTAATTTTTAAAATGTATTTATTTTTTTTCTCCAGTCCTGTTTACTTTGTCGTATCTCCTTACATATTGTATTTAACATCCACATATCACGGAGACTTTACTTCTTATTAAAGAGAAATATTTGGCATCGGATTCCTAGGAGGATAAAGTTTGCTCAGAGCAGCCCCTCTCTCCATAATAAACTCCATCCTAGTTTGATGGCAAACCAGTTGTGACCTAACCTATGAGAACTCCTTTGTGTTATGGTATGGATCCAGTCTCATGATGGCTAGTCCTCAAATGCAACAGCAATGTTCATAGTTGGAGCTTTAGGTCATAAGGCCTGTGGCTTCATCAATGGGTTAATCTGTTGATGAGTTAATAATTTGATGGGCTATTGGGAGAGGATGATCACTTAGGCAGTGGAACCTAGATGAAGCAGTGAGTCCTTGGTGGGGTGCCCTGGGAAATGTGTCTTGTCTCTGTCCCACCCCATTACTTCCCATCCTACTTGAATTGAGCATCTTCCTTCACTGTGATGTTCTGCATTTCCTCAGGCCTAGAAACAATACAGAGACAACAACTGTGAATTAAGACCTCTGAAAACAAATCCTTCTTTACTAAAGCTGATTTTCTTAGGGAATTGTCAGTGATGGGAAACAAAGCTTTCATCCACACAATTGAGTCTTAACTAACCACCTGATAAGACTAGAGGCAACTTTCTTAAATGTAATTGTCTGTTTTTCTGTTAACACCTTCAAGTCTGTAGACATACTTTTTCTTTTAAAATATGTTAGGTGCACAAAGGTGCAAAACCTATGAGCATCTGAATATATAAAATAATATTAATCAAAATGAACTCCAGGAAATAGAAAGAGGAAGTTTTCTACTTTGTTGCTGTTTGTGTTTTCTTTTCCTTTTGTTTGTTCCTTTAGGAAGGGTACAGAAATGGAGGAACTAAGAGTGAACAAAGGTAGCAATGGTACTCAGGAGATATTATGTTGAAAATGAACTATACAACTTGTGGATGAGGACAAGAAGGAAAAAGTGGGAGAGAGTGAGGGAAGAAATGACATTGTTAAAAAAGAAATGTACTTTTTATCTGACATGTACCTGTAGCCTTTCTGTACATCACCTTTATAAAAATAAAAATGTATGAAAGAAAAAATACACAAAATGTAGATAGATAGTCTAAGTTAAAGATGTCTTTAGTTCTGCAATAATTAGCTAAAGTATTTGGAACCATCTAATTCTAGGAAGCTTGGACTCTAACTGTGTTCCTTTTCTTTAATATTTCTGAGTGAACATTTTTATAGCCTTAATATAAATTGTCCCTAGCAGTATCTTGTTGTACTTTAGGATATCACTGTGATCTTCCTTAGGAATGCTTCTTGTTATTATGTCCTTAGTCATCTCTCTTGTTTTATCCATGCTTATGTACTAGTATAGTTTCTTCCCTCAAATGTGTACCCATACCAGTCTTTTAACTCCTCAGGTAATAACTAACACCAGCCTGTATGACTTAATAAAAATTTGTTTTATATGGGGATTTACTGGGTCCAAAATTAACAAAGAGAATAGAGCAATGTTTAAAAGTATGGCCTCTATACCCAGATCATGTAAATTAAAATTGTCTCTTTCGTTTACTAGATTTTGACATTGGGCAGATTACTTAATATGATTTTGCTTGTTTCCTCATTTCTGAAGTGGAAAAAATAATAGTACCCTAGTCAGGATTGCATTAATTATTATAAAGTACTTACACATTTTAAATTTATGTTTCTCAGGAAAGTCGGAAAAAGGAAATTCAAGATTTTTAGCAACTGTTAGAGTTGTTGAAGTTTATCCACTGGAGCAGAACAGACAAGATTAGAAAACACATTTTTAAAACCAATAAATAAAAGCCCAACCATTTCTCAGTATTTGTTTCATAAAATGTTATTTAAATGTTCCAGTATGTACTTTCAGGTTTGGGAAATGTCACAAATGTCTATTCAAAAGCTGAAAATTATGATAAAGTAATGAAAATTAGGACTTACTATTTAAAAATATTAGATGCAGCTAATGTTTCATCGTAATTCGATGTATTTTCCATAGTAAACAATAATGAAAAGTGATTAAAAGGCCAAACAAATAAAAAGAGATAAGCTATGAATTTTATTTATTTTTTATTTTTTGGGCAAAGTCGTGGGGCCTGAATTATGGGCCTGGGCTCTGTCCCTCAGCTCTTCAGCTCAAGGCTGGTGCTCTACCACTTGAGCCACAGCACCACTTCTGGCTTTTTTTCCTTTTGCTTATGTGGTGCTAAGGAATTGAACCCAGGGCCTCAGGCATGGAAGGCAATCGCCCTCCTTCCCAGCCCAAGCTATGAATTTTAAAACAGATTGTTATAATTAATACAAATATTTTCAAGTAGAAATTGTTAAAATGACAAATTTTATAAGCCAGATTTGGGGAAAGCAAACTCAAGAGAAATAAAAATTTCTATTTCAAATCAAAAGTAAGACATATAAAGAAAAATATATGTGGAAAGTATACATACAATAGTTAAGAAGGTAATTAGAATAATACAGATAATTTTATATAACTTCATGCTAATTAGAATAAAGATTTTAACAAGGTTATTTAGAGTAAAGAAACTTTATAAATAATGAAAGTAAGGTATATTAAATAGGTAGGTTTCATTAAGTAGCCTGTGAAGAGAACATGCAGTATCCAGGCAGGAAAAGATGTGTATTTACCTAACTGCTGCTCCCACCATGCATGGTGGAAAGGCATGGCTGAATGGGGAGACCCACTTCCTGGGCCAGGTCTTATTGTTAGGGCAATGAATACTTTCCTATAGCTTAGTGCACTCCTTCCCTTCTCCGCAGCTTAGCATGCCACTTTCCTATGCAACACCAGGCCCAGGTAGTAAAGGCAGTAAATAATTAACTTCCAACCCGCCTTACCTTGGGATGGCACTTCGCTGGGGGAGCTGCCACCATATAAGGCAGCAAGAGCCCATTAGAGTGACCTTCAGGTCTGGGCAGCTACAGGACCCTTATCTACCATTTGCACAGCAGCTATAAATCCTAGTCTTACATGATTTTGAAGCCTCTGGCCCACATGTCCACACCACTCTTACCCTTTCTAGACCTTCCTAAACCCCTAGGTTATATAGGCACCCAGACAATAGCCAGTGCTTCTTCTCATTCTCCCTTGGAAGAAGGAGTCTTGCAGGCCCCCTTTCCTGTCAATAAACCTTTGTTTGTTCTCTGTACCTGGATGTCTGTGTGGTTCTCTGAAAAAGTCTATTAATCTTAATTTACTATGATTTATCTAGGCCAGGGACTGCAGGAGATGTAGCCAGGTAGGGGAAAGGTGTGGCTACACTGGATCTGGATGTGACCTCAGTGCCTGGGATCTTCCTATGGTCAGATGGGAGGCATATGACTAGAGGTGGCCAGGATGTGACCTAGCAGAAAGGGGAGGTGACTGTTTCCAGGTATGCTAGTTAACTAGGTAACAGATACTGGGTGGAAAATTGGCAAAGGGGTAGGAAGGTGTCTGCACAGGGGCTGCATGGTCCCTGGCAGAACTTACAATTAAAAATCATTCTAAGATGATGAAAAATAGCAGTAAATCAAAAATGAAATGGTAAATATATATTCTTAATACTACATGCCCAGGATATATGTTCAGAATAATTAAAAATCTAAATCTGGGAAGCAAATGAGTAACATTAATAGAATATAATAGGAGAGAATATTATCTTAATATGAAGGTATGAAGGGAGTTTTTCAACAGGACAATCATTTTTTTTTAATTAACAGTAATTACTTGGTTACATCAAAATTAATTTTTACGTAGCAGAATGTAGATTTTTCAGGAGCAATAGCAGATGTCTGAAGGTAATGGAATGACATCTTCAAGTAGTAGAATCAGATATAATACATCTATCAGATAAAGGATTGAGCAAAATTGATTTTAACTAAAAAAAGTAAAAGAACCAGGTGCTGGTAGCTGTAACCCTACCTACTCTGGAGGCTGAGATCTGAGGATAATGGTTTGAAGCCAGACTTGGCAGGAAAGCTTATGAGACTCTTACCACCAGTTAAGAACCAGAAAAGCAGAAGTGGAGCTATGGCTCAAGTGGTAGCCTTGAGCATGAAAGGTCAGGGACAGAACAAAAACCCTGAATTCAAGCCTCAGGCACATACACACTCTAAAATATGCCAGATATTGGTGTCTCACTCCTGTAATCCTAGCCAGCCTGGTGAAGGGAAAGTCCATGAAAACCTTAGTTCCACTTAACCAGCAGAAATCGGGAAATGGCACTGTGGCTCAAAGTGGTAGAGTGCTAACCTTGAGCAAAAGACCCCAGGGACAGTTCCCAGGCCTTGAGTTCAAGCTCCACGACTGACAAAAAATATCTAAGAGAAATTTTATGACTTCCAGTTTTGTTTTGTTTAATTTTTATCAGTACTGAGATTTTAACTCAGGACCTTGTTATGTAAGTGCTTTACTTGAACCGCACCACAAGGACTTTTTTGCTTGAATTTAGAGATAGAGTCTTGCAAACATTTTACCCAGGCTTACCTTAAACTATAATGTTTTTCTGTCTCCCCAACAGCTGGAATTTGAAACCTGAGCTTGCATGCATCACTCATTATTTCTTGAAGGAATTTTTCAGACTAATATCAAAAATAACTATTGATTCAGCAAATATAGCAAAAGAAACTTATAGTAAATTGCAAAGAAACTACTGTATTAGACACAAGAACAAACATACATGTAATAAAAAATTCACATGGAATACAACTACCAATTGAAAGACTATTAGGTCTGATTAAAAATCGCCTTTGAGAGAGGGCCTATTGTTTTATTTGTTTATTTGTTTTTGTTGGTCCTGGGGCTTGAACTCGGCTTGAACTATGTCCCTAGGCTGTTCAGCTCAAGGCCAGTGCTCAACCACTAGTGCTACAGTGCCACTTCCTGTTTTCTGGTGGTTTATTGGAGATAAGATTCTCAGGAACTTTCCTGCCCTGGCTGGCTTTGAACCACGATCCTCAGATCTCACCCTCCTGAGTAGCTAGGATTACAGTCATAAGCCACCAGAGCCTGGCACGAGAGGGTCTATTGTTGAGACAGATATTCTGGGGCCTTAAAATAAGGAATACTTATAGTATTAGAATACCTGCCTACCAAAGCTGGTGGAAGAGAGCCATTATATTCATCAAGGATAGAAAGAGATTCATTGCCTGAGGCAAAGCTGGAGACAGAGCACCTCACTGGCTTACTCTTTGGCCTCCAGAGTTTGCCTTCTGGCTTTGTTTGTTGTTTGTTAGGTAAGTCTGTGCAAGGAGCTTCTCCATCATGTGTTACCACAGCTTTCTCCTCTGTGAAGGGAATGAAATGATGGACAAGGCCAGAGCTCCCCTATGACCCAGAAATCCCACTTATGGGCATTTACCGGAATGATCACAAACAAGACCATACCAAAGCTACCAGCACAACTATGTCTATTGCAGCATTATTTACCATAGCTAAGAAATGGAACCAACCCAGATGCCCCTCAGTAGATGAATGGATCAAGAAAATGTGATATATATACACAATGGAATTCTATGCCTCCATCAGAAAGAATGACATTGCCCCATTTGTTAGGAAATGGAAAGACTTGGAAAAAATTATATTAAGTGAAGCAAGCCAGGTCCAAAGAAACATAGGTCTCATAGTTTCCCTTATTTGTAATAACTAGTATATTTCTGAGACAAGCAGAAACAGTCAGATAAGTTCAGGTTAGGCAAAATGAACCCCAAGATAAGTACTCAAATGCTATTGTTTCTATCATATTTATAAGATGATTTTTTTCTGTTGCTTTGTATTTCTCTCCCCCCTGTTTTCATTGTATATGATGTTGGTATAATTTGGGGAGAGGAAGGGAAAACGCAAATTGTTTAAATAAGGATACAGGTGGACCCATTGCAACAATGAGAATTTCAAGATGTTATGTCGAAAAATGAACGTTACTAATTTGGCAGAAAGGAGGGGTGAGGGGGACGGGGTTAGAGTTGGGAGGGCAGGGATGGTAAAGGGAAACTAAGCAGGAGGCAACAATGCTTGATAAGAAATGTACTCATTACCTTGCTCATGTAATTGTAACCCCTCTGTATGGTATTTTCACAATAAAAAAAAACTTATCAAAAAAATGAATGGAGACTAGCAGGAGTCTCTCATTTCCTGCATACAGATCATGAAATGTTTTCCTTTCTTTTGCCTATTTTAACCTTGTTATACTAAAATGAAGTCTTGCAATAATGCAAAAATAAAAAATAATTAAGAGCAGCAGGCTGGGCAACTAATTTCCTCAATTCCCCCTCTGTCAGTGTGCCATTTGCTCCCCACAGCATTCTGATGCAGAAGGATCAACCAAGGCTAGCACAGACAGAAATAGTGGTGGGTGGAGCAAGTGGGAAACTGCTTAGCCCATAAGCTGTTAAGTTTTCATTTGTGTGTGTATGTGTGTTTTGTAGAGTTGATATACAGAAGGCTTATAGTTACAAAAATCAGGTAACGGAGTAATGAGTACAATTCTTTTTGAACCAAGTTTTCCTTTACAATCAAAACTGGCTTCCAGGGCTGGGCACCAGTGAGTGGCTCATGCCTATAATCCAAGGGACCAAGATCTGAGAAATGTAGTTTAAAGCAACCTGGGAAAGAAAAGTTCAAACAACTGCATCTCCAATTAGCTAGCAAAATGCTGGACTGCAGACATTACTCAAGTAGTAGAATGTCAGGAGTGAGAATGCCAAGTAAGAGTTTGAGGCCCTAAATTCAAACCCCAGTACTAACTCTGCCCTCCAGCCCTGCCAAGATGACCGTAAACAAAGAAAGCTTGCTTCTGTAGTTAAAAAAAAATAAAGCAGGCAACCAACCCTTTTACAAAAGGATCTGGGGGTGTCAAGCAGAAAAGGTCAGATAATGTGATGTCAGGAAAATGAACCCTTAGATATGTATTTTAATGTTTTTTTTCTTTCATGCATGTGTTTCTAATGCATCTATAAGATTATCTCTTTGTTGCTTTGTATGTCCCTCCCCCACAGTATAACCCCTGCTTTCACTATATTTGATGTCAGTATAACTTGTGGAGGAGATGGGGAAAAACCAGTTGTTTAAGGATACAGGTGGACCTGTTGCAACAATGAGAAGTACAAGTTGTCATGTCCAAAATGAGCTTTACAACGTCGGTGCGGGGGGGGGGGGGGGGAAGTGGGGAAGGAGAAGAATGGGGATGGGGGGGGAGGGGGGAGGCTGGGAAGTGATGTGAAGGGTAAACAAAGGAGGACGCTGCAGTGCTTGGTAAGAAATGTACGCAAAAGGATCTGGGAGTTTGCCTTGATCAGAGAGTCAGGGGATCAGGACTGGGATCTGGTGGATATTTATCTAGTGAACCACCCCTCCAGTCCAGTGGTGATAAATAGCACTTCAAACCAGTTGCTACCCTGCCCTTCCTGGTGAAATGATTTTATCTGGAAGGTTATAGATGAACTTCTGAGCAATGACTTTGTCTCAAGTATATATATATATATATATATATATATATATATATATATATATATATATATATATATATATATATAAGCCCATGGGCAGAAACAATGTAAAAAAGGCAAATATAAGTTATTCCAAATACCAATAATTCCACAATAAATGACTTAAATGATCATAAAATTGGTAAATTTTTGAATAAGAATCCCCCCCCAAATAATGGTAACAATGATTAAGGAAATGAAAGGAGATATGCATAAAAGCACATGAATGACTTTAAAGAAAACAACAATATATTGTTAAATGGATTTAAAGAGAATTCAAATAAACAACTGAGTCAAATAAAGAAATACAATGCAGTGTATGAGAAGGAATGAAATAAATATATAAAAATTGCTGAAAGTAAAATTGAAATCCTAGAACCTTAAAGATCAATAACCCATGTAAAATGCAATTGAAAACCTTGTCATTAGGATAGAAGAAATGAAAATAGAGTATAAGGGACTGAAGAAAGAGTAATTGAATCAATCAGAAAAAAAATCTAATGTTGAATTAAAACCCATTTATACAACTACTCTAAAATGATTTAAAATATTACAGTTAAAAATGAAAATTGAAAAAAGTATACTAAGAAATGCAAATGGCACCTGAACTTGTCTGAACTGAACCTATGAATCAGGAGGAGAGATGCAAGTTAGAGGGCTAGTAAACATATTACCTCCATCCTATGAAAGGTCCATCCAGCTACAGGAAACTTTTGGAACACTAAAGTGACAAGAAAAGAAACTATATACATGTACAATAGTTAAAACTGTAAATATATGATAAAAATTATTAAAAGCTTTAAGAGAGAAGCAATAATTTACATTAAAAGGAAAGCCCATTAGAATAACAGCAGAAGTAGTCAGATATTGATGGCCCATATCTATAATCCTAGCTACTCAGGAGCATGAGATCTGAGGATCTCAGTTTGAAGCAAACCCAGCCAAGAAAGTCTGTGAGACTCTTATCCCCAATAAACTATTCAGAATAGGCCAGAAGTGAAGCTAGGGCTCAAGTGTTAGAGTGCTAGCCTAGAACACAAAAAGGTTCAGGGGCAGTCCTTAGAGCCCTAAGTTCAAGCCTGAGGACTGACTAAAAAAAAAGAACAACAATAGGACTTTCACCAGGAATGATACATTCCAAAACTTGAAAAAAATAACTGTTAAATTAATATTTCCAGCATAATTTTTTCATGGTTTTTGTTCTTCTTTATTAATTATGGAAGTTTTTTTTTCTTTTTCAATTATGAAAGTTATTAGTTCTTTATTAGAAGACTAGCTGGTAAATAGTTTATCCACTTCTTTAGGTTGATGTTCAGAAGCTCTTAAATTTGATACGAACTAATTTATCAATGCTTGCTCATATTTTCTGAATAACTGGAATTGTATTATAAAAGGCGTTACTTATACTTGTATCTTCAAGAGTTTTCCTTTACTTTCCTTTAGAAGTTTCAAAACTTCCATTCTGAATTAATTTTTGCATAGAATAAGAGGTAAGCTGTGTGTTTTCATTTTTCTATATGTAGTTATCCAGCTTTCTCAGCACCATTGGTTAAAGACATTGTCTTTTCTTTCAAGTATGTTTTTGGTGCCTTTGTCAAAAATCAAATGACTGTACCTGCATAGGCTTATCCACCCCTCTTCCCCACCCCATCACCCACTGGTCTTCATGAATTTTGTGTCAGTAGTACATACTAATTTTATTACTATTGACATGTAATATAATTTGAAGTCAGGCATTGTGATACTTCCAGTATTGGTCTTCTTGCTTGGAATTGCTTTGGGTACATAGGATCACTTGTTTCCATTTGAATTTTACCATTTTTTCTACTTTTTGTGAAGAACAACAGTGAGATTTTGATTGGGATTTCATTGAATCTGTACATTGCTTTTGGTATATTTATTTTCACAATAGTAATTCATAACGAAATAGGTCTTCACCCGTTTGTTGGGTTTATTCTTATGCATTCAATTTTTAAGGTTATTGTGAATGGGATTGTTTTAGAAAAGGACATTTTGAAGTAAGATAATGAGTTTTGAACATTGTCCATCATCATTGCAGAGGGGTCAGGGCTCAGGAATTAAGTGTTAAGAAATTGGAATAATCACAATTAAAGTTGCTAATCGCATAGAAAAAAGTATATGTAAGATTTGGAGGGCTCAGAATAAAACAATTCATGGGGGACTGCATGCAATTCCATCATAGATTTATGGTATAACTTTTATTCACATTACCGGCTGTCCGATCTTAAGGATTTTTTTATCTCCATGTTGAACTCTTAAACATCAACTTAACAGGAATATCATTGAATGTAGTCTTTATCTAAAGTTCAAGTTATTCTCTGAAATTATTGAGATATTTTTCTCACTTTGGAGTAGTAACGTGATATGAAAACTAGATGACTTTTTAAAGATTCTTTAGGGTATTACATGCTTTGAGAACTTGTTCATTTCTTTCAAGGTGGAATGTTATTATGGTGAAGCTTTATCGGTCCACAGAATATGAGGAAAAGCCAAATCTCTTTAGAGTGTCTCAGATGTTAGAAGTCATTAGAGGAGCATGTAAGATCATTGGACAGAAAGAAAACTCAAAACCACAGTCATGAAAAACTTCTGAAGTGCAAGCAGTTTTCTACCCAACATTTCCAAGAAGGAAAGGAAGGTTAAGAATTTTGAGAAAAAGAATGTGGAAATATCTGTGTATTTTTTCCTTGGCAACAGTCATCATTTCCTTTCTTCTCCCTTGCTTCCATGTTAGTCATTTGGCTAAAACATCTTTGCTATTTCTTTGTCACTGTGACCCTTCAAGGTAACATGGAAAGATGCATGAGCATCAGTCCCCAAGACCTGAGGATATGACTAAGTTCTTCCACTTATTTGACAGTGTTTCAATTATTTACTGCCGAAAAACAAGTCACCTTATGAAATTGCCATTTTGGCAGTTTTTATTTCCAACACAGTGAATAGACAATTTTTAAAGGTATTTTTCATCAGCCAATTATTTCTGATATCAAAGGATTTCAGATAAAGGTGTCATTACATAGTGCTCTATACTACTATCAAGAAAACCTAATTCCTACCAGTCACTGAGGCACTTGCCTGTCATCCCAGCTATTAGGGAAGAAGACATTAGTGCATAGAAGAGTTCCAGGTGGGAATCAGGCAAAAAGTTAGTGAGACCCTTATCTCAACAACAGGCTGAGCATAATGGCGTAAGTCTGTGATCCCAATTACTGCAATGCCAAGGTACTAGGCTCATGGAGGAAGTTCAAAGTTCTAGGCAGGCCCAAACAAAACAAAATCAGAAGACCTATTAATGCCTACCAGAAAAAAATAAAGCCAAAAGTGCTGAGAATGGCAGAATGCCTGCCAAGTATGAAATTCTGTGTTCCAATCCCACTACTGTCAGAACAAAAACAATGAGCCTACTTCCTAGGACTTCTTATGTAGTGTCTAACCTCAACTGTTTCCTAATTAGAAATCTGAGAATAAACTAATGGAAAAAAATTTAAGAATTCTTATATTATTTTAAAGCAGGGGAAAATAAAATTTAGGTGAATATGTATCTCTTGAAGTGCATCAATATATCACAATTAAGCTCACAGAGTTCAAGACATCTTATCGAAGAAAAAAAGCATAGCTTTTCTGGGGCTATTCAAACTTTATCATATTTTTCTTCCCCCAAAGGCAGTTCTGGCTAAGCAAATTCATTGCCTTAGGGGGGAAAATGTACTATAACATTGTCCTTATCTGGAGAACGCTTTCTAGAATAGTAAGTAGGTATGGACACTGTTTAGAAACACTGTTTATCATGTTTACAAAACTATAAAGTGGATAGCTATCAAAATAAAACAACGTCCTGACTATTTAGAGAGACTACTTGACAATAGGAGACCTTAATAAGAGGAGTGAAAAGCAAAAGGATTTGTTTCAACAGGATTCTTCAGTTTATTAGGATTCTTAACCTCCCCAAAACTAATTTCATCCCAATGTTCTAACCTGTAAATTCATTCAGAATAAAGAAAATGAAAACCTGTATTGTCAAAATAGATGCATGCTCAACATAATCAATAAAAAAGTGTCAACAATGTGAAAGTCGAATATTGGGGTATTGGGGGATGAAGTGGCACATTACTGCAATGAGATGTGCTGCATTATTACTACAGTACTGGTTATTCAAAGCAGGAAAGTAATTGGGCAAAATACTTATTGGCTCTGGAGGATCTAAAATGATATGCATTTCGGGGCTGGGAAGGTGGCTCAGTGGTAGAGTGCTTGCTTGCATGTATGCATGAGGCACTAGGTTTGATTCCTCAGCATCTCATAAGCAGAAAAACCCAGAAGTGTTGTGGCTCAAATGGTAGAGTGCTAGCCTTGAGCTGAAGAGCTGAGGGACAGCACCCAGACCCAGAGTTCAGGCTCCACAACTAACAACAACAAGAAAAAAAATATGTAGGTCAATTCTATGTTTCAGTATTTTATTATTAACATTACTGTACAATCACATTACAAAACCACAACTACATTTACACGTCATGTTTAAAATGTTTTCTCAAAAAGTTAACCTGTCCTGTTTTTTTGACTTTCTGTCTTTTCATAAAATTGCAGTTAATGCCATTATATTTTCCTTCTCTCATTTGATATATATTATCTTTTTTAAAAATTTTAATTTTATTTTCAAGATCATGTACAAGGGGTTACACTTACAGAAGTAAGGTTGAGTACATTTATTGTCAAACCTGTCACCCCTCCCTCATTTTTCTCCCACTTTCCCTCCCCTTCAATCCCCCCGACAAGTAGTACGGTTAATTTGCAAAATTTTATCTTGTGTGTATTGCTGTTGCATTGGTTTGCCTGTTGTTCTGTGTCTCAACATTTTGTTGTTCCTCTTTCCTTCCCTTATTCAGATAAACATTTATACAATACCAAGAGTAACAAAATCAAATACAGTGACAACAGGGAATAAACCATAGGAAAAAAACAAAAGAAAAAAGAAATCACATGGTATATGAAAAAAACAACAAAGGAAAACCTCTTGTTTCCATGTCTTAGAGTTTATTTCACTTAGAATCATCTTATATGGTCATGCGTACATAGCTATTGAGCTATTCTACTCATTTGCTAGGACTATCCTAGACATATACTAATTATTATAAATGAGGGAAACCATGGTACCTATGTGTCTTTGTGCTTGGTTTACTTCACTTAGTATGATGTTTCCAGGTCTTTCCATTTCCTTACGAATGAGGTGGTGCCATTCTTTCTGATGGAAGCTTAAATTTCCATTGAGTGTATATATACCACATTTTCTTGATCCATTCATCTAATGAGGGGAATTGGGGTTGGTTCCATTTCTTAGCTATGGTGAATAATGCTTCAATAAGCATAGTTGGCCTGGTAGCTTTAGTATGGCCTTGTTTGTGAGCATTTGGGTAAATGCCCAAAAGTGGGATTGCTGGGTCATAGGGGAGCTCTATGTGGAGTCTTTGAGGAACATTCCTACTACTTTCCAAAGTGGTTGAACAATTTACGTTCCCACCAACAGTGCAGTAGGGTTTCCTTTTGGCCACATCCCCTCCAGCATCTGTTGTTATTAGATTTCTTGATTCTAGTCATTCTAACTGGGGGGAAGTGGAATCTCAATGTTGTTTTGACTTGCGTTTCTTTTATGACTAGAGAAATTGATCATTTCTTCATGTGTCTATTGGTTTTTCTTATTTCCTCTTCAAAGAAGTCTCTCTTTAAGTCTTTTGCCCTCTTTTTAACCCAGTGGTTCTTTGAGGATTTGTTCTTGGGGAATTTAATTTGTTGAGTTCTAAGTATATATTAGATATGAGACCCTTGTCTGTTGCATGACTAGTGAAGATCGTCTCTCAATCCGTGGGCTTTCTATTGTTCTTGCTAGCTATGTGCTTTACCATGCAGAAGCTCTGCAGTTTCATGCAATCCCATTTGTCCAACCTTTCTATGATTTGTTGTGTTTCTGCGTCTTTATTAAGAAAATTTCAACCTGTGCCAAGGAGCCCTGGAGTTTCTCCTATTCTTTCCTGTAATTTTTTCAGGGTTTCTGCTTTTACCTTGTGGCCTTTGATCCATTTGGAGTTGGCTCTGGGGCAGGGTGATATATAAGGATCTAACGTTAATTGTCTACAGGTTTAATTTTGCCAGCACACTTTGTTAAAGGGGCTGTCTTTCTTCCACTTTATTTTCTTTGGCTCCTTTATTGAAGAGTAGGTGGCCATTCCTGGGTCTTCACAGTTCTATACTATTGTTCCTCAGGCCTGTTTTTGTGTCAGTACCAAGCTGTTTTGATTACTATAGCTTTGTAATAGATTTTGACGTTTGGCATTGATATTCCTCTAGCACTGTTGTTTCTACTAAGGATTGTTTTTGCTCTTCTTGGTCTTTTATTATTCCATGTTAATTTTTGGATTGCTTCCTCTATTTCATTAAAGAATGATGTTGGGATATTGATAGGTGTTTCATTGAGTTTGTAGATGCCTTTAGAAATATTGCCATTTTTCCCGATGTTAATTCTTCCAATATAGGGAATGGGAGGTTTTTCTACTTCCTTAGTTCTGCTTTAATTTCCTTTTTCAGGTTTTTAAAGTTTTCATCGTAGAGGTCTTTCATTTTTTTAGTTAAGTAATTCCTAGGTATTTTGTGGAGCTATTACAAAAGGAGTTGCTTTCCCAATTTCAGCCTTGCTCTTCTCATTATTGGCATACAGAAAAGCCGTTGATTTTTGTAGGTTAATTTTATACCCTGCTACTTCGCCAAAGGTTTGGATCAGCTCAAGTAACTTGGGAGTAGAGTCTGTGGATCGTGTCATCTGCAAAGAGGGAGAGTTTTACTTCATCTTTCTCTATTTGGATCTCCCTGATGTTTGTCTTAGGAATTCCCGCACTATATTGAAGAGTGTAGAGAGTGTATGGACATCCTTGTCTCATTTCTGATTTTAGGTGAAATGGCTTTGGCTTCTCCTCATTAAGTATAATAATAGCTGTAGGTTTGTTTTACACAGCCTTTATTATATTGAGGAGTGTTCCTATGGATTTCTAGTTTCTCCAGAGCTTTAATCATAAAAGGGTGTTGGATTTTGTCAAATGCTTTTTCTGCATCTATTGAGATGATCATGTGTTTCTTGTCTTTGCCTCTATTGATGTGATGAATTATATTAATTGATTGCATATATTAAACCATCTTTGCATCCCTGGAATGAATCCTGTTTGATCATAGTGTATAATTTTTATGATGAGTTGTTCAGGTTGATTGGCTAGAATTTCATTCAGAAGTTTTGTATTGATGTTTATCAAAGAAATGGGTGTGTAGTTCTCTTTCTTTGATGAGTCCCTGTATTGTTTTGGGATGAGGATTATGCTGGCTTTGTAGAATGAGTTTGGTAGAGAAATTTCACCTTCAATTTCATTGAAGAGTTTGAGGAATATTGGTGTAAGTTCTGCTTTGAAGACCTTATAGAATTCAGCTATGAATCCATCTGATCCTTGGCTTTTCTTGGATGGGAGGTCTCTTATTGCCATTTCTATTTCATTACTTGACATTGGTGTATTTAGTTAGTTTAAATCTTCTTGGTTTAGTTTGGGCATATCAATATATGGTAGAAATTCTTCCATTTCTTCCAGATTCTCAAATGTATTAGTATAAATGTTTGAGAAGTATTCCCTTATAAAGGTCTGAATCAAGGTTTTATCTGTTGTGATGTTTCCATTCACATCTCTGAATTAGTTATTTTGATATATTCTCATTTTTAGTAAGATTTGCTAAGGGTCTGACAGTTTTGTTAATTTTTGAAGAGCCAACTCTTTTGTTGATTCTTTCTATATTTTTATGGACTCTAATTCATTTAATTCTCATTTAATTATTTTTTTTTCATTTACTGGATTGGGGGGTGGCTTGTTGCTTGTTTTCAAGGAGCTTAAGGTGCACCATTAAATTGTTGGTTTGAGATTTCTCCAATTTGTTGATGTAGGCATTCAGAGCTATAAATTTTCCTCTGAGCAATATCTTTGCTGTGTCCCAGAGGAGTTGGTGTTTGGTGTGTTCATTTTTGTTAAAAACCATAAACATTTGCATTTCCATTCTGATTTCTTCAATGACCTACTGGTGAGTCAATAATGTGTTATTCAGTTTCCATGAGTTACAGGATTTTCTATATTGGCTTTTGGTATTGAGCTCTAATTTTACTCTAGGTGGTCTGAGAGAATATAGGGAATGATTTCAATAATTCTGACTTTGCCCAGATTTGCTTTGTGAAAGTTTGGCATAAAATCTATCAAGCAAATAGTCCCTATTAGCAGGCTGTAGTGGCAAACCTAATGTCAAATAAAATAGACTTCAAATTAAAAATTAGTGTAAAGGGGCAAAGAAGGTTATTACATACTAATAAAGGCACCTTTCCTACAGGAGGATCTTACCATACTAAATATCTATCTACATCAAATGTCGGAGCACCCAACTTCATCAAACAATACTTACAGTAAAAGCACACATATATCCAAACACATTGATCATTGATGACTTTAACACACCACTGTTGCCGCTGTATAGATCTGTTGAGCGCCCACAGTAAAGCTCAAAGGTCATCTTGACCCCTGTGCTCACTTGAGGGCACATACAAGAAACTGGCTTACTAGAATAACACCAGGTGCCCGGGATTGCTTTTTATGTTTGCAGAGTTTGTTTTACTTTCTACCAGTTGAACTTGTCTTGTTTTTATTGCACTCTGTTTTTATTGAAATTTTCCTTGTTTCTTGGATTATTGTAACCTTATGTTACCTCTTGACTTCTAATAGTATATATTAGGGAAAGTTAAAAATAAACGGTGCTGCGGTCTTGAGCTGCAGACCTTCAGGCCCCATCATCCTTCTTCTTGTGTATTTTTTTCCTCATCCTCACCCCCTAATTCAGGATTCCCTTTCGTTGCTGGCAGGCTACGGCATAGATCAACACAGCAAAAACTCAACAGAGAAACCTCAGAACTAAACAACTGAATAAACCAAACTAGACTTAACTGACATCTACAGAATATTCCAACCAGCAACACCAGAATATATGTTCTTCTCAGCAGCACATGGATTCTTCTCCAAATAGATCACATTTTATATATATATATATATATATATATATATATATATATATATATATATATATGTATAAACTCATGTGTCATTTTTTATCCAGTAACAGAACTTGAACTCTGGGCCTGGACACTGTCCCTGAGCTCTTCAGTTCAAGGCTAGTGCTCTACCAATTGAGCCACAGCACTACTTCCAGTTTTCTGGTGGTTTATTGGAGATAAGAGTCTCATGGACTTTCCTGCCTGGGCTGACTTTAAACTGCAATCCTCAGATCTCAGCCTTCTGCGTGGTTAGAATTTTAGGCATGGGCCACTGGTGCCCAGCTCATGTCTCACTTTTTCATAACAAAATTGTTAAGCATATTGTAGAAATATTTATTATTTAGTGATATACATTATAAATATTTCCTTACTTGCCACTATTGTTAATATTGTTTCATATATTTAAATACTGTTGAAGACCTCAGTATGAATATGATGTAATTTATTTAAACATTTTCTAACAGCTTCCGTTTTTTCACTCCGCAAAGAATTAGTTACCATCATTGTACACATATCTTTGCTTTCTTTAGTGCATATTTCTGCAAATGTTACTTAAACAATATTCTTTTTTGTGCAAGTACTGAGGTTGTAACACAGGGTCTCACACTCTTGTTTAATTTTTACTGCTCAAGGCTGATATTCTACCATTTGAGCCATATCTCCAAATCTGGCTTTTTGCCAGTTAATGAGAAAAAAGTGTCTCATGGATTTATATGCTTGGGCTGGCTTTAAACTGTGATTCTAACATCTCAGCCTCCCAAGCAACTAAGATTACAAGCATAAGCCACCAGGGACTGGCTCTAAAATAGAATATTAATGAAATGCTCCTAATATTTCTCCATTATATAACCCCAAGAAATGTAGTATAGTATTTCCCTAACCAACAAAAGCATCATATTTAGTCTTTTGAATTTTTGCCAATAAATGCTCTTGCTTTGCTTTAATTTTCATTTTTCCAATTACCATTAAGCATATCATGCTCATTGGCCACTTATAATTCTTTTATAAATTGTTCATTTGTGTCTTCTATTGGCACTATCATTTCAATGAAGAAAAACAAAAAGTGAAAAACTCTTGAAATTAATATTATTTACATTAAAAACTATAGAATACATCTATGTTAAGTAATGGGCTTTGAGATGATTTTTTCTGCAAGTTTTAAATATTTATGAGGCTACTTTAAAGGATTATTTTATTTTATGATAGAGACACAAGCTCCCTTCTGCTGTTGGTTCAGTTTCTTCTGTTCTCTGACAAGCCTCTTGGGGGACTGATTACTAAAAAAAAAGCCATAGAAAGCTGGAATGGTTTATTTATTGTGATAAGGATACAAGGCTTTTCTAAGCCTGAAAGAGCACTTATAAAGAATAGTTATGAACCTTCTGCTACTGTACAGCCCAGGTTTGGCATGTTATCCCTACAAAATATGGCATCCGTATGCTTTGCCTATCCATGGTTTCAGTTGGTGAAATTGAACAAGTAAATCACATAAGAATCTGCTGGAAGAGTCAAAGTCAATTTTAAAAAGGCAATGTTTTATGGTAGAAATGATTCACAATGTCATAGAATAGTCCCCTGTGCCCTGTGTAAACTTTAAAACATCTCTGAAAACTGTAGCTGTTTTGTGCTTCTGAATAAATTCTGATATTGGAGACAATTGAGTCCATGCTGGAATATTCAGGACATTGACTTTTGTTGGTCTTTTCATTGTTGACCTGCTCAAACGTGAGGCCTGAAGGAAGTTCTGAGCATCTCTGAGGTATATGGCATAGATTGGAAGGGGAGAGGACTGAAGCTTAGTTACCAGGCTGTGAAAATAATCTGGACGTTAGGTGAAAATCAAACTTAAAAGTGGAATAAAGTGAGAAATATCCAAGATTGAAGGATTCTGGAGCTAGACTTTTGGAGTTAGATAAATTTGAGTTCTGATCTTGGTTTCTTTCCAGTTGTGAGAATTTGATCAAGTAATATCTATTTTACAGTCTCATTTTTCTTCAACTTAAAATCAGGATAATTATTCACTTGGTCTGTGAGATATTTGAAGGAGTTAAGTGGGATAAAATAAAACAATTATGCAGCACGTGGTATATACTGCTCAACAAATATGTGCTTTTACTTTGGAAAGTTTGATAAACCTAGATTAGTCGCCTGAAATTTATAAAGTTTAACAGGGAGCAGTCATGGAGTGGGGTTTGAGTATTTTACCACAGAGGACCATAGAGTTCATTCAGAAGGAAGTCTTGTACTTATCCTTTGCTCCATGCTTATTCCTTGCTCCCTCCTCTTTCTGAATTCTTAAGAGCTTCAGAACCAGGAATGGCTGACCTAGAAGCCTCAGAACCAGGAATGGCTGACCTGAGGATGATACTCTCATATATTTAGTTTATACCCACTTAATAGTCTAATGTTAATATTTGCTTCAGATCTTACAGTGAGGATAAAGTGGTCTTGAGGTAGGGGCAAGGAGACAGTCAGAAAAGTTCCAACTGTAGATGGTGTGAGAGAAACAAGAAAGGAAGGAAGGAAGGGAGACGAAGGGAAGGAAAGGAGATCAAGAAGGGACAGAAGGTGGGAGGGTGTGTGATCACTTCTGACAATGAAGAAAGAAGATCAAAGATGCAGTCATTTTCTAGCCAGAAACAGAGCAATAGGGAATAGCATTCGTATAATAGGAGTCTTAGTCAACACACACAGCTACCATACTATAATTTTCAGCACTTTCTCTCCTCATTTAATGAGGCATATTTTTCCTTGGAAAGATTTCCATCAGTTCCTTTCATCACTTATTTATAATGTGTTTACATAAAATGGTTCCTGTTGCATTTGAGACAGTTATTAGCGGCAGCCAATGACTTTTACTAATTGAATCTAACAAAATATTTCAAAAAGAACATGCATATTTTTTATCACAAATTAAGTTTGCAGAAAAGTTTTCTGAGAACAGGGTTTCTCCAAATGATTCAGATTTCTGATATAGCAAGTTATGTGATATGTCTATTGATAAAAATAACCCTGAGGAGATGACATTGCAGAATATCTTACCTCACTGCAACTGAACTTAACTAGTTTATTTCCATTTTATAAATAACACCTCAAATTAAATTTCTTTCTGATTGACAGTTCTGTATAAATCTATAGGTACAGTATGGTATTTTGATTCATAAATATATTGTGTCATGATCAACTTAGGGGTAATTAGCACATCCATGATTATACATTTTTTCATTTCTATTTTGAGCACATTCAAGATCCTCACTTCTACTTTCTATTTTCTAACTATATCTTCTAACACTGACTGTGAACCTTGTATCTGGGATTATTATGAATCCTGAGTCTCAGAGTAACCTGCCTACAGCTTCTAGAAGACACAGGTGGCAATATCTCTGAATGTCGATTTTATTCAACCTTTATGGGTGAAAACATTTGATATTAAATAAAGGTAGATAATCTGGTGATGCATGCTCATCAGTGTGGAGCAGAAACAATGTCATCACAAAGCAGATTCTGGAGTCTTACCATTTTGATACTCCATCTGTCAACTTTATTAGAATATCCAGGGGCTTCCAGTGGCTCTACTAAGATACCTGTGTCTTAAGAGGGATCAACTCAAGTCTAGGTTAGTCGCCTCTGTTGTTCCCTTTCACAAGTTGACCCAGGCTTCATGCGTTCTACCCAAAGAATGGAGACAACACAAACATGACCATATAGCTTGAATATTAAAGAATCTGGCCATTTAAAAAATCTACAATTTGCCCAGGCTTAGTACATGTGCCTAGTGTGGATACTCTGAGCCATATGTGTCTGCTGCTTGGCATTCTATAGATTTCCTTCACTTTCTAGAAGATCTTCTTTCTTCTGCATTGAGAAGGAATATGCTACTCTCTTCTGTGCTGACTCTACAGGGAATTCCATGTTTTTTCCTGTGATCAGGGACATTTCCCTTATATAAAATAGGCCTGTGATCATGGGAATGCAGTGTGGAAATGAGATCTTCCTGGGGAAAGATAAAGGTTTGTTTCCTTCCACAACTAAAGTTAATGTACAAGCAACACACATAGTATGTATTACAAATTTACGTATAAATATAAATACAGATACATTTTACAAATAGGTACAATTTTTGGCTTTCAACTCAATTGTATCTGTTCTGTATCCTTTTTTTTGAGTCTTTCAAGAAGAGTTCTACTCTGTCCCTACTCAATCCCAAGGAACTAATGTTTTCTCCAAATGCCAAACAAAGAATAAAAGAAATATAATTATTCTATTAGCACAATTGGTCTGAACACTGTCACCACTTGTTTTGGGATACTAATCTCAGAAGGGTTCCTATAGGGCCAGTGTCATTTTTCCACAGTTTCATTCTTGTTGGTTCAATGGACTTCTTCATGTCCACTAAGGCTATTGCTACTTTAGTTTATGCTTCTAAGATCAACCATTGCTTCCTCAAACATGGCTTTATGCCTCACAGCTGAATCTGAATAAATAGGCAAGCCTTAGTAAAACATAACACTGCAAACAATTTTTCACACAAATGGCAAGGCCTAATCTGCCTTCACGTTAGAATGTTTCTTGCTGCTTCTGTCCAGTAGTTACCATGAAAACTTAAAAAGGATTACTCTAGACATGTGTGACCAAAGAGACAAGGGGGAGCCCTGGGACAGACCTCAGTTAGCACCCTAGCTTTTTTCTTCCTCTGTTTTTAATTGGTAAGAGTATATGTTACATGAGGCAGTTTTAGTTTACAAATCAAGGAGTACATTCCAAAGGTAGATAACAGGACATCAGAATGTAGTAGAAATTGGGCACACAAAAGACAAGACATTAATCCGGTTTTTGGACAAGATCACTGTAATGTTAAGCTCTCAGAATCCCATGTCTTTCCTCAAATGCTGGCTAGAGCAAGCACAAGCCAGCAGTTTTCCACTGCACTGAGGCTTTCTCCACATACCATGTCCAACCAGACTTTCTGCACCCAGCCATAGTTCCCATTAAGCTCTAGTGTCCCAATGGTTTCCCAACTAGAAAACCTTTTTTGGGAATACTCACACCTAAGAAGTAGTTTTTAAAACATATTTTTGAGTATCAAAAACAGAAAGGGCTCATAGATTCTCTTTGGGAAAGCTTTAATTCCTTTTCAAACTGGCTTGCTCTGCCAACAGTGATTTGAATATCAATTATAGTGACAGGGAAATTTTATTATATAACCATGACAATGATTCTCAGGAGAAATGTCTTATTTTCCATTAGTTGTGCGTGTCTAAGTATAGGTTTGAATGTTGAGCAACAATGGTCCCTAAGTCAAAAAGAAAACAAAGTTTTATTTTATTCAATACCTGTTCTGGCAATAAACAGATAAGCCAAACAAAATTTTTAGCTGTATTGGTGTTACATGTCTGTAATCTCAGCTGATCAAGAGGCTGAGGCAAGAGGATCTGAGTTCCAGGTTTATTGTTCTCAAAAGTAATAAAAACAAAAAGGCAAGTGATACAGTACTTCATTAGCATGCACAAAATGCGGAATGCAATCCTTAGTAAAATCCTCAATAAAAGCAGCAAGAACAAAAATAACAAGAGAACCAGCTCTGCACCTAATCTACCATCGTTAAAATATTCCGGTGCTAGATGGTAAAGATGTACTTTATCAGGAAAAGGCATTCCACATTTAAACTGAATTCTTCAATCTATTTTATTCTTGGTTACCTGTCTACATGAGGATGACATATAATGAAAATTCACTATTTTCAATACAAATAGCCATGGCTTGTAGTTTTAGGCAAGCAGTTATGTGTCCAGCCTCTATTCATCGCGTTCAGGTTAGAAGGAAGTACCATAGGTCTGCAAGTGTAAAGATATTTCTACATTTTGGTTATTCGATCTCAAGAAATATTTTTACCTCGGTGTTTTGAATTTTTGTGCAAATAAAGACATCTTTACACTTTGTCAGTGTGTCCTTTACTCCTGTGTAAGTATACTACCAACAGATATTACAGGAAATCAAATTGAAGTAATTTCAACAGATTAGAATTCGGTATGTTCATTATAAAGGAAGATACTTGAAAGAGGTGAGTGAGGTGAAGAAGAAAAAGGTAGATGAGTGAAGAGGGGAGAATATAGTCAAGAATTCAATGCATATTCTACAAAATTAAGTGAAAGAAGAGTTGGGTTGGGAGGGAGGGATGAAAATGCTGAAGGGGTGACACCGATTAGCATACTTTGCATTGAAAAATTACTCTGTTAAATATAACTCTTTTGTATGACTACTTAAAGACAATAAAAATAACGAGCCAATCTGTGAAACATGAATATAAAAGTTTATCTTATCACTTGCTGGATTACATATGGTTTTAGCGTTTTCTTTGTCATATCATCAATGACACTATTAAAACTATTAAAACTAAAAGTATACTAAAAATAAATCAGTATAGACACATGCTCAGTTTTCTCAAAATATATAATGAAGCATTATTGTTATGATACTGCATAACTATCAATAATTTAAAAAGTACCTATGCTGAATGATTAAAAACTAAAATTTTACTAGGAAAGTTTTACTTTGAGTATGAGAATGAAAATACAAAATGGCAAGGAGAGCAGATTTGGAAAAGCATGGCTTGCCCCCTATAGCAAGTCTTCATCTCTAGAATCCATTTGGGATCTGACAAACATGAGTGGTTTGTGGATCAAATCCAACTTATTGGCATTATTTTCTGTAAGGGAACAGTTATTTACCAAGCCTTTAATTCATAGCACTTTGTGTAGAGTGTTGCAAATATCTTGAAATGGTCATGGCATAATTCACAGATACCAATAAATTTTAAAAAATGAAAACATTCTAAAAATTGTGAAATTAAAAATAGATTTTCTACATTTCTTGAAAATGAGACTTAGTTGCAATCATGTAGTATGTAAGTCCCATCAGGACCATACATGATGCCAGGAGATGCTAACCACATGAGTTCTGAGTAACTAATGGTCCCTATAGTTACATACACTCTGGACTTACATATATCATCTAGCTTACACCATTCCCTTTTGTTTCCTAGGCAACCAAATTGAGTTCTATATAACATAAATCACAAATCACTATTGCTTCCTATTTATCTATGGAAATCATCAGCATATATACATTGGGTTAATTCAGAAGAGTAAAAGGGCCTTTACCAATGGGAGTCAGCTAGTGATTCCCAACAAGAATGCGTCAGGTTTGATCAAATAGGAAACTGGGAAGACATTTAGTAACTATTCTAACCAAGAAGATTCAAAGATGAGTCCACAAAATGAGCAGAAAAGAGGTACAAAGTCTATTTAACAAAAGGCAGTTGAATGACCCCAATTGTCTAGCAGCAGAGATTATTCAGACACAGAAATCTAGCTAAATCTGGCCCAAATCACTCCAGAATATTTGTCTATACAGACAAGGAACTAGTGACAGGAATGGTTTGCCTTGACAGCTCCACTCTTTAAAAAGTTGGGATTTAGTTGCTGGTATTTCTGTGTGGTTGCTGCTGCCATCATAGCTGGGCATCTTCTATTGCTCACTGCTCATATAATGTATGAACAACCACTGCTGTCAGAACTAGATATTAACACCACAGGTGGGGTAACGAGTTGCTGCCACCCCTCTTACTGTGAACCTTCTGGTCAGAGGACAAATGCATAAGGCCTTTTGCCTCTGTGCCTGAGGAAACTCCCATGGCCAGATAGGAGTCACTACCCTCCTTGGAGGAATTACTACCCTGTGACCTGTTTGAACTGCTAGTGCCTCCATTTTTGTAACCTCCAGAGACAGTGAGCTTCTGTCTCTAGCATAGTATTTACTTGCGATCAAAATCACTAATTATGACCAAAGTAGCTACAGGGAGATTACATTGATTTTAGTGTCTACAAAGGAGTGAAACCAACAAAATGGTACCTCAAAACAAATGTTTTATGAGGCAACTCTTATTAAGCAAATTCATAAAATTGATCAAAGACCACCAAATATACAAATCTCAAAGTGAAATGCAAGAAATATGAAAAATAAGGTAGTACAACATCTCCCCCAAATCATTACTCTCTAGCAACAGATTGCAAAGACATTGAAGCATTTTAATATCTTAAATGAATGACTATAATAAGCTGCCTGGAAAGTTGGGCACTGGTGGCTCACACCTGTAATCCTACTCAGGAAGATGAGATCTGAGGATTGCAGTTCAAGGCCAGCTTAAGTAGAAAAGCCTATAGGATTCTTTCTCCAGTTAACCACCAAAAAGCAAGAAGTGGATCTTGTGGCTCAAATGGTAGAGTGTAGCCATGAGTGAGAAACTAAGGGAATGTACCCAGGCTCTGAGTTCAAGCCCTAGTCTCAGCACAAAAAAAATGAACAAATAAAAAAATTTCATAGGATAGAAGAGAATACTGCTTAAATGAAGTTAGAAAGGCAATGAATGAGTCAAAGACACAGGAATTTTGAAAACAAATCCAATGCAAATCTTGGAAATGTAAAGATCAATAAGTCAAATAGAAATCTCAGTTGAAAATTTACAAACAGACTAGATCAAGTAGAAGTAAAACAAAAAATTTTAAACTTGGAAAATAGGCCTTTTGAAATATTATATTCAGACTCCCAGCTCCTCCCTCCCAAAAAGGAAGACAAACAGAACATTCAAGAATTTTGGGACACCATTAAGTGCACAATAAAACATCATGTCTTTGCTGAACAAAATGGAGTTTGACTAGATGCTATAAAACAAAAGAAATGTTGGAAATCATACAAACACAATGAGGCAGAACAACAGCTTAGAATAACAATGGGTCACTAAGGGAGCCATAGGAAAATTAAGAAATTCCCTAAAACAAACATAGCAAGACACCATACCCAAACTTATAAAATGAAGCAAGAACAGTAATGACAGAAATCTCTACACAAAGAGCAACTATATAAAAAACACTAAAAATGATTTCAAATAAACTAACAATTTCAAACAAATAACCATCAAGGATTTAGAAATCAAGAACAAAAAAGTATTTTTAAGTATATATTTTTTAGTGTAAAGATACTGAACAGAGGGGTTACAGTTACATGAGTAAGGTAATGAGTACATTTCTTAGACAGCATTGTTACCTTCTCTTTTGTATTTCCCCTACCATCCCTTCCATCCCCACATCCCCGACTACTCCCAACCCCCATGAAGTTGTAAAGTTCATATTCAGTATAGTGTTCTGTATGTCATTGTTACAATGGGTCAAGCTATATCCTTATTTCAGCATTTTGTTATTTCTCTTCCCCTCCCCAAATTAGAAAAATGTATAAACAAGATGCAGGGCACTGGAAACAAATACAGTAACAACAGGGGTTATACCATGGGGGGAAGAACATATAAAAGAAACAAAAAAATCACATAGGACATTATAAATACATTTAAAACAATAGCAAGAAGGATGAAAATCTCTTGTGTCTTGGTGGTTCATTTCACTTGGCATCATCTTATATGGTCATACACACATAGCTTTTGATCTTTTCTTCTTGTCCTAGACGTATACGAGTTATTTCAAATAAGGGAAACCATGGAACCAACAATGCAATAGGGTTTCCTTTTGGCCTCATCCACTCCAGTATCTGTTATTATTAGATTTCTTGATTCTAGCCATTCTAACTGGGGTGAGGTAGAATCTTAACTTTGTTTTGATTTGCATTTCATAAAAAGATATTTTTTAAAAACACTCAAATAACAAGTAATGAAATTAAACCAGTAAATTACAATTTTCCCAACGAAGTGAAACTCAGGATCAAGTGGCTTGCTGTTGAAATTTTACTATTTTAAAGTCTAATGTTAAATTTTTCTCAAACTATGCCATATAACAAAAAGGGGAAGCACATACTCATTCTGAGTCTAGCACTCCTCTGCAGAGAACCACACAGAAATAAAACAAAAACATCTTGAATTCAACACATCACAAAGATCATACACTATGACCAAGTTTCATCCTAGGTATGCAAGGATAGTTCAAACTATCAATGAATATATATGTCATATAAACAAAATGAAGGGGAAAGATCATAAGAGCACCATAAAAGATATAGAAAAAAACACTTAATACAATTCAACATCTTTATGAAAAAAGCCCTGAAAAAGCATTATATTTCCTGTTATGTCTGATAAACACTACCAACATCATACTGAATACAGAACAATTTAAAGTGTTGTCTCTAATATCCAGGTACATGACAGGAATATCCACCATTAAAAAGTATTAGAAAGTTTAGAAAAATGAGGTAAGTGAGAATTAAAACATGAATAAAGAAAGAAGAAATAAAATTACCCTTGTTACAAATACAGATCTGTACATAAAAATCTAAATATGCCACCAATAAGTTCTTGGAAGAGATAAATTAACCAAAGCAGTGGAATGTAAAACTAAAATTGATTTCATTCATATTAGTTACAGAAATCTACTTTAACCAAGTAACTGAAAGACCTGTAGAATGAAAGTTCTGAAACAGTGATAAGAGCAATTGAAGAAGCCAATTAAAGATACAAAGGTCTCTCACATTTATGAATTAGAAGAATTAGTTTTATGGAAATGTCCATACCACACAAAATGATTTGTAGCTTTATGCAATCCCCATCAAAATATCAATGATATTCTTCACAGAACTAGCAAAACAATCCTAAAATTCAAATGGAAGAAAGACCCCAAACATCCCAAACAATCTGGATCAAAAAGAAAGAGGGATTATAATTCATGATTTCAAGAGATACTACAGAGCCACAGGAAACAATATGGCATAGTACTGGAATAAGAACAGACACACAGCCATTAGAAATCCCAGAAATAAACCCACACATCTAGCCAACTGATTACTGATGATGGGACCCAAAATATACATTGAAAAATAAGACAACTTCTTCAACAAATTGCAGTGGGAAACTGGAATATAAACATGTAGAAGACTGAAATTTAACTACTCTCTCACCAATCACACAACTCAATTCAAAACAGACAAAAACCCAAATGTAATACCTAAAACACTGAAACTGCTAGAAAAAAACATAAGGAAAACACTGGTAGACATTGGAAGTTATTTTTTGGTTAGGACTCCAGGAGTGTAGGAAACAAAAGTAAGAACTGATAAATGAGATTCCACTTAACTGAAAAGCTTTTGCACAACAAAGCAAACAACCAGGCAAAGAGACAACCTACTGAATGGAAAGAAATACTTGTCTGCTATTGATCTGACAAGTGAGTTAGTATTAGAATATATAAATAATTCAGCAAAATTAACAAAAATCCAGTAATCCAACCAAAAAATGTCAAGTAGGGTGAATAAGAATTTCTCAAAAGAAATACAAATGTTCAATAAATACTTTAAAAATAGTATCAGAACACAGCAAATCAAAACCACGAAGATACCAACTCATTCCAATTACACAAGGCATTATCAAAGAAATAAAAATAAATGCTAATGAAGTCATGGAAGGAAATAAAGTATTTTAAATTAGTAAATCTACTCTAGAAAACAGTATGGAAGTACCTCAAAAATGAATTTTACTTTCTGTGGATATGTACTCATACGTGGAATTGCTAATCATATGGTAGTTTTTAAATGAATCTTTCCAATCCAGAGTAATCACCATTCTTTACCTACTCATTAAATAAATAAAAGTGTATTCAGATGCTATTGTATTTAAACCCAGGCTTATCTTGGAATTGTGGGGCTAAATCCTCTGCCACATAAGCAATAAAGCAACATAACAAGGCTACTTGGGCAAGCTGAGAAGACTTTCCTCCCTGAATGGGGCACAGTACAAACTAAGGCATAGCTTTTCCCTCTGGCATGGATTTTACAGCACATTTTCTAAAGACTCAGAAAAGCCAACAAATGAATGAATAGTGAATTCTTCCCTTGCCACTCTAGTGGATTCATAAATGGTATTGTAGGATATTGCCTGACTGAATAGAATGAAGACCCTAAGAAAGAACAAGTCCTAAAGCTAACATTACTGAGAAAATGAGTCAATGTCTATCAAAATTGTTTATTCAAGCATGATAAAAGAAAAAATAATAATGGCAACTATTGTCATTGTCTCTCAACATAGACTACGCAGTAGGTACCCATTAAGACTGCCATCCTTACTCAACAGCAATGGCTCCAGAATACCAACTTCAATTGCAGTTTTCTGGATTGGTAGAGATTTGTGCTGAAGCTGCACTTCCCTAACAATAGCATTTTTTCTTATTTTTGTTCAAAATCATTATCTAAACTTTTCAAATGAGGCAAAAAGCAGGGCAGCCTATTTTTCACTGTCTTGGGAGAAGATCATTTAACTAATTTGCCCAAGGAAATTTAGGAGCATGTACTTTGTGCACAGTTAGTAATGATATGTGTTATATGTTACTTGGAGTTTTTTTGTAAGAATGCAAATAATTTTTGTCCAGTTGAAAATATAGCACCAAAAGTTACATGAATATATTGCCTTATTGAATGTTAATTAGCAAATTACTAGCAAAATATTAGCAAATTAGCAAATAATTAGCAACTTAATTTCATCATCCTTTGACTAAGTTCATTTAGAGAAAATTTGAAAGTAAAGATTTTATACAACTTGGAAATCAGCTTCCTAGATGTTAGAGTTGTGTGTGGGGTGAAATCCTAACTATTCAGGAGGCTGAGATTTGATTATTATACTTCAAACCAGCTTAGACAGGAAAGTCCACGGGACTCTTATCTCCACTTAGCTACCAAAAGTAGTGCTAGAAATAGAGATGTGGCTCGAATGGTAGAGCCTTAAGTGAAAAAGGTAAGGGACAGTGTCAAGCCCAAGGTCAAACCCCAGAACTGGTGTTTGAACAGTTATATTCTTAACTTATTGCAGATATGCAATAATTGCTGCTGCTGTTTGTAGCTCTATAGCACTTGCTTCATCCAATCATGCCAAATACTCCCAAAGCTACCCTTGATTTCCCCCAATCCTAGGGCCAGCAGCTGTTGCTGCTGAATGCATATTAATACCAACTAACCAAACCAACAACATTTTTCTTTTCCTCATACATTCCCATGCCTTAACAGGCCCACTAGGGCCTCTTCTAACACAAGGAAACTAGAAATAGGCTGACAAGAGAGTGGAGAAATAATTTGTGGACTTCTTGCTAATTGTGATATTAAGCCGACCATGAAAATGAAGCACTGGAACTGAAATCCCAAAGGTAATTAACTGGAACAAAAAAAGGAAGGTAAGAGGGAAATCCCTGTTTAATTTATAAATTTTATACAATTATAAGTTCTAATTTGGAGGAAATACAATCAAATAAAATTATGTAGCTTACCCAAGATGGCAAAGCTGTGATATAGCAGTACTAGGATTTAAAGACCAACCTCAACTTAAAGATTGGGTTAACATATTTGTTAGGTTGTTTATCAATGATATAATTTTATAAAACCTATTCTAAAAGGTAGACAACAGAAAGCTTGGGTGCTGGTGGCTCATGCCTGTAATACTGCCTACCCTGGAGTCTGAGATCTGAGGAGCATGGTTTGAAGCCAGTCCAGGTAGGAAAGTCTATGAGACATTTATCTCCAAATAACTCCAAAAATCTAGATGTGGAGCTGTCACTCAAGTGGTAGAGCACTAGTCTTGAGCATAATCACACAGACAGCATCCAGGTTATGAGTTCAAGCCCTAAGACTGACACACACATACATACATAAAGGTAAGAAATGGAAGAGGAACAGGATCTGGCAGTGCAATTACAGTATTAAGACTAAACTGAGAAGATTGGTTCCACCAGTGTCTGGAATTCAAAGCAAGCAGATAAAAACATATATGGAGCTGGGTACCAGTAGCTCACACCTGTAATCCTAGCTACTGAGGAGGCTAAGATCTGAGGATCATGGTTCAAAGCTAGCCCGGGCAGAAAAATCCATGAGACTTTTATCTCCAATAAACCACTACAGAACTGGAAGTGGCTCTGTGGCTCAAGTGGTAGAGTGCTCTTCTTGAGCTGAAGAGTTGAGGGACAGCACCCAAGCCCAGAGTTCAAGCCCCACGACCGACCAAAAAACAAACAAACAAACATATATGGATTCTGAAATATCTTCATCCACCAATCTGAAATTCTAAACTTTGGAGTGAAAGAAGTGAAGGGACAGATTAGACAGAGACTTTGGCAGAGGAAACAAACTAGGAATGCTTTAGGTGCCATCAGAACATAAAGCTGCAAAGTTTAGTTAAAAGATTTAGGTAACAAATGAAAGTCTGTGTGGGTATCAGAGGATATTCCATGGTAATTGAATCTCAGGTTTTTTTCTTTCTTCTGGACATCATTTTGCAGCAATTGAGGACTGCATAAATTCAGATGAATGTTTGCCTTCCCTGAAGAACTGGAACTAAAGATTGTAGCATTTTATTTTCTTGGCTTTTCATAACGATGAAATGAGAACATAGGCTTATATTAATAAAAGGAATGCCATATTTAGGTTCAATATGGAATAGGAGAAAAAAAAACCATAATGACCGCTTTACCAAAGATGAATCAAGAGATGAGGGCCATGGTTCAAGTGTTAGAGTATCTTCCTAGCAAGTAGAAAGCCCTTGAGTACAAACCCCAAAACCAACAATAATAAAGAAAAATAAAAAAAGAAAGCAAAAACAAACCTTTCCTTCAAATTGCTTACAGTCCAGAATCAAGTCAAGTATGTATAGGCATATAATATGAAGCAGAATAAACAGATTTGGGGAGAAGAGAAAATAATGTTCCAAGTTCTCACTGAGCAAAGAGGGGCTTATGGGAAAAGTTCCTCTGTGGTAATAATAAAAAAGGATAATCACGCTGTTTATATGCAACTTGAATCCACTTAAAATGTTGTAACATTTCTAGTTTTTCAAATAAGTTTGAATGTAGATAAGATTGAATGTAGAAAAATCTCTTCTGGCAACTACGATTATGCTTTTAAAATTTGTTCAACACCTCCTGCATGCATGTGTATTTGCACACACACACACACACACATTTTATATTCAGTTTGAGGTGTCTGGATATATTAAACAACGTCTTACCATCCTAAATCAATGTAATTCTGGCAGGCAGATGGTGATGACAGAAAATGTTAACAGGAAGCATATAGTTTGGGAGCAAAGTGCATTGGGCCTTGTGCCATTGTTCAGGCCTGAACACTCAAGTTCTTGTGCATTCTTTGATGGAAAGCAACAGAAGATCTGATTTAATCTAAACTTATCCAAATAAACTGAAAAGCACACGAAGACAACTTTTGCAGACATAGTTGAACCAGAAACACTAACACTCACATCAGTAATATTTCTCTATCTGTCTTTACTTTTTTCCAGTTGTGTTCAGCTTTCAAGAATGAGTCATTGCAGACTGAAGTGAGCAACTTGCTAAACACTATCCTTCCCAGTAGAAAAATGGCTATTTCCTCAGCTTCAAGCAAAGGATCAAAAGCCAAATGTCTTTGGCATGCTTGCAGTCATGCACCATGAGAAATCACCTGTTCGAAGAGATTTGCAGCTTTGATTGGCCAGGACCATCTCATTTTCCCATCCCTGGAGCAAAGAATTCAAGGGACATGCTCGAGGTTGTTTTCCAAAAGGAAGGTGATTATAGGCAGGAAGACCTAACAGTTAAGCCCTCTGAGGAAATTATGCATGTGAAGCATGTGAATATTAAACGATTTTGAAATTCCTTCCAGGGAGCTTGAGCGGATAAGTAGGAGTGAGAGAGATGGGGGAGAATCAAGATGCATTGTACTCAAACTGACATGTTGAATTGAAACACTTTTGTACAACTATTTAAGAAAGAAAGTTCTTGAAAGGCTGGTAGTAGGGGGGAGGAGAAAGAGGTAGAGAATGAAAAGAGGAAGGAGGAAAGAATACAGTCATGAAATTCAATCCATATTCTACAAAACTAAGAAAATTGAAGGGAGGAGTAGGTTTGAAGATGAGAAGAATTATAAAAGGGATGACATTGGTCTAGATGCACTGTATTCATAAACTCATTTCTTTTTTTTTTATTTTGTTCCCAGAAATTTTATGTTTTTAAAAAAACTTTCTGCATACATTTAGATAAAAGTTTGAATTATTAAAAAGACAAAATTAGGCCAGGCAACACTAACTATACTAACTATACATCTGTAATACTATGTAAGAATCTGAAGTCTCAGGATTGTGGTTCAAAGCCATCCCAGGCAGTCTTTAAGACTCTTTTATAAACTGATTTCTTGAGTGGTAACTCCTTGGTACAACTACTTAAAGTTTAGAAAAAAACTAAAAGAAGAAAAAGTTATTTGCATGAACAATGAGGCTCTATTTAGAAAAGTATTATTATAGTTTGGAGAATGGATGATTCAATAGGTAATGAGCTTTCCATAAGAAAACGCTGCTCTGGCCATGTTTAGAAAAATCTAAAGACGCCTCTATTGCAAGATAATGATGCTTATTCCTTAAGTGGCTCATTTCCCAACAGGAAGGTCATTCAATATTAATGTTCTCACTAGTACATGACCCACTGTCCTTAAAAATATAATTTTATTTTCAGGAGGCTTCAATGCTTGATAAGAAATGTACTCATTATCTTGCTCATGTAATTATAACCCCTCTGTTCAGTATTTTCATAATAAAAAACATAACTATCTTTTCTTTAAAATGGTCAGTGTTCTCTCTACCTGGCCACAAGCAGTAGCTTACCTTCCCAGAATTTGGCCTCTTTCTAGCTCATTTTCCTACAGGTCATTCTCACTGCTCCTCCCCCTTCTCTGTTATGATTTTATTTTTCTCAGGTAGCATTGCTAATGCAGCATGTACTTCCATTTGTCAACTGCCTTTTTTGGCCGATTTTGTGTCTGGGAGAGTGGGTAGGTACTGGGCTTTGGGCAACAGCTTCTTACCATATTCTGTTCAAGGCTGGCGCTCTAGCACTTAACCCACAACTCCACTTCTGTTTTTTTTCTGTTGGTTAATTTTGGAGATAAGTCTCATGAACTTTCCTGCCTGGGCTGGCTTCAAACTGTGGTTTTTCACATTTCAGCCGCATGAGTAGCTAGGATTACAGCTTTGGGCTACCACTGCCTGGCTTTATTTGGCTGATGTTTGAGTTCATCTCAATGCCATGTTGTTTTTAGTGGTACAAGGCTTTCTCCTTTCTTAATATTGGTTCTTCAACTGGCAGCAGCTGTTATAGGGTTCTAATAATCATAGGTCTGCTGAAACATTTCAGATACAAGACTAAAAACAGAAACGAAGGTAAATTGTGAGCTTATCCGCTGCCTTACCCTCTCCTCATCCCCACCCCCACTGCTGTATCATCTTGTTCTGATTATGGTTCATTAAGTTTTGGCATATTTTCACTACCCATAGTTTAGAAGATATAAAATATGATCCTTTACATAAATTAATCATAGGGGACTAACTATTCTAAGCTTACATATATTTCATTATTTGTCCTGATTTTATTTCCAGATACCCATTATGAGGACATAGTATTAAATGAAGTAATCCTTAAGATTCCTCTCAATATTTTGAATACTGAAATTCGTATGAAACTATGCTTGTGGATTCACATTAATATCTGCCTTCATTTTATTCCTCAGTGAGTAAGTGGCCTCTTCTGACTTCCAAAGTTTTATTGATTCTTCAAAAATACAACTCAGAACATTAGCTGGCATGTCATGAATAATCAGACATTAATTTGTCAAAAAAGATACATTTTGTCTTATGAGCCAGTGTCTTTAGATTTTGCTCATCTCTCATGAGGCATTGTAAAATATCCTATTTTGTAGGATTCTTCCTTCACGTAATTTATAAGTGGTTAACAGATGTCATCCATTATTTGTATTTTGACTTCATTTCTAATTTCCTGATGTAAACAGAACACATAGCTACTAATATTATTCAGCATATATATGACAGGACTGAGCTGAGCATTTATCATCGAAATATAAAAGGGTTTGTTGAGTGATAAACTACATATAATTTAAATTACAAAGTAGATACAGGTACAGGATATAATTTTGATTCAAATGATAAATTCTTTAAGGATGACTTGACTGATATTATCATGGCACCCAAAATAATAGAATCAACAGTGAATGAATAAAAATAAATGAATGTTTGTGTTATACTTTACACTAGGCTAAATTTATAGGATTAAATTTTGTCCCATAGAAATATATACTGGGGTGATAATTCCTGGGATTCTGAAATGAGGTCATATTGAATTTTGAAGGAAGAGGGGAATCTATCCACAGATAGAATACTACAAACACTGGATGCAAATATCTGTATGCCAAAAGTTCCCTAAGGGATGGATAGCAACAACCAAAAAGAAAAACAAAGACTACTACTCACAAGACTTTAGAAGTAACATGGCCCTTGACAGTATTTTGATTTCAGCCTAGTCTTTTGTACTATGAGAGAACACAATTCTGTTATTTAAGCCAGTAATAGAGACTGTGTAATTAGACCCTGCTCTATTCCAGCCAGTGTCTCCAAAATTGGGGCACTCATTTGTAATATGGATTATGCTTTGTCTTCAGTCATTATATTTAGAACTTTCATTTGAGAATTTGCTTTACTATAAAGTGAATGAATGGAAAATTTGCTCTAACAAGTTTGACATCTATAAAGGATTATTTACAATAGTTTTTCCCTAGGCAAGTTATCTTTGTTTTCTGCCAAACCTTTTACCTTTTTTTTTCTTTCTGTGCTGGTCCTATGGTCTGAACTCATGGCCTGTGTTTTACTCTAAGCTTTTGTGCTCACAGCTAGTGCTCTAACTCTTGAGCCACAGCTCTACTTCTGACTCTTTTTTGGTTGGTTAAGTAGAAATAAGGGTCTCATGGACTTTCGTGCCCACACTGTCTTTGACCCACAAACCTCAGATTGCAGACTTCTGAATAACTAGGATTATAGGAGTGACACCTGCACCTGGCTCAAATTATCCTTTTATCTAATCCATTTAGCTACATAGTCTACTTAGTTAAAAAAACTTGACCTGTAACACAATTATCAAAAGTTTCTATTTTCAAGTACCTGCTCTTTCTAAAATTCTACTTTTTCATATATACCTATCTTGTTAGTCTATCACTTTCATAACATATATAGTTACCACACTTGCCTACAGAGTACACTTATGCTAATGTATATGGCTATCATAAATATTAAGTACATAGAAAATTGAAGACCTAGTTTGGCACTGGTAGCTCCCTGCCTGTAATCCTAGCTACTCAGGAGGCTGAGATCTTAGGAGCAAGGTTCAAATCCAGCCCGAGCAGGAAAGTCTCTGATACTCTTTATCACCAATTAATAATTAGAAAACCAAAAGTGGTTTTGCGGCCCAAAGTACTAGAGCACTAGCCTTGAACTCTTTAAAAAGATCTCAGGCATAGCAGCTACTTCCTGAGTTCAAGCCCCACAAGTGAAAAAAAATTGAAGACCAGAAGAGAGAGAGAGAGAGAGAGAGAGAGAGAGAGAGAGAGAGAGAGAGAGAGAGAGAGAGAGAGAGAGAGAGAGAGAGAGAGAGAGAGAGAGAGAGAGAGAAACTACATACATAGATTTTGTGAGGCAGCATGAGATACATTTATGTTGTCAACAACATTGAGTCATAAATGATGAAGTTGCCTTAGTAAGCAAACGCTAAGATACAGGATATTAATAATTCTTCTGTCTTCATTGAGAAACAACTTTTTCCCTGTGTTTCATATATTGTATTATCAGCTATTTCAAACTTCCCAACTCAATGTTTTGAACAGGAACTCATATTTTTACATCAGAAAATTCTCCACTCCATTTCCTGTTTGCCATAGCACTTCTAAATTATTGTACAAATATAAAATTTACTCCATGGGTTCATCATAGGACAATTTATAGTAGGTTCTATCTGGGTATCCAATTAAAATTCAAGGACATTTCAAATAAACCAAGATTTGTCATGAATTATGCGTTGTTTTCATTTTTTATAATCTCCTTACTTTCTTTGAAATATGTGCTCTAAATCTTGCCTGGGTTCTTCTGGTTTTTGATATAACATGTTTATTTGAACCATTTCTTGCATTCCAGTTTTCTTTCAGGGAGTAAACAAAGTGTGATGATGTGCCAAAATTAGAATGAAGTCTTTTAAAATCTCAGAATATCTTTAGTTGTTCAAAGTTGTTTTGCTGTTTTTCTTCATATTTGTAGGTACTAGTATTATGTAATGACATTTTTTAAATTTAATTTAATTTTATTTGTGAACATACTGTACAGAGGGGTTACAATTACATGGGCAGGATAATGCGTACATTTCTTACCAAGCATTGCACCCTCCTCCTTTGGTTTACCCTTCACATCCCTTCCCAGCCTCCCCCCTGTAATGACATTTTTGTTACTTTATAAAGTCCTGGGTCTGCTCAAATGCATTTATTTTCATTTTATGAGGCTCCTTTACTTAGCAAAACAACCCTCCTAATGCCAATATCCACACAAAACCAAGTAAAGCACTCCATGGAAAATGTAGCAAATTATTGCATTTTAATCCCAATAAACATCAAATTAGAGTAAGACTTTATTTTTCATGTCATTTTGGAAGCATCTATTTACCTGTGTCTGAAACCATTAAGTAGAACATTTGTACAAGATATCTAAATATAAAGAGGACAAGAAGTCAGATAAAATACATTTTATAGCTTGATTAATATATGAAAGTTGTTTTCTCATTAAAAAAGAACATTAACTTAATACTTTCTCTAATGGCACCATTCAAAGAGACACTTACAATATTTGGACAAGTGAGTTACTGGAAGAAATGTGTCTTTCTGGGAATCTGTTCAAACAGTATCTTCAATATAATGTGTATTATGTTTGATCTATACTGACTATGAAAAACTACTGATTCATGTGTTTTTTTGAAATCATATCAATAGATCAAAGGAATTAGAGACATTTTGATTAAACCATTATTCTATCCAGAAGAGATAGCATCCCTGATTACTTTATTTGAATATCATTAGAATTTAACAAACTAGATTTTTAAAAATTATATACTTGCAAATAAAAAATATCAATTCAACACAAGAATAATTCTAAGAGATATTTTATGCAGATGTACTTGATGTTTTTGTTTTGCTTATAATAACTTTTCCATTAAAGTGACTGTTTATCCCGAAATCACTCAATTCAGCAGTTCTATTCATATATGGTTCACCACTATTTACTCCAGGCAAAAAGTCATTTAAAACTAAGTAGAAATTGATATCATTTATTTCTTAAATGTCAACCAATTCTTACACTTGTATACTTCCTGCAGCAGATAGAGGGAGCTTCTCCTTCTCTTCACATCTTTTTTCCTGGCTAGCCCTATGTCGAAATCCACTTCGTCCTTGCTACTTCTGCCTAAAGATGATATCCTTCATGCTTTTAGGTACAGGCCTTGTGTGTTTCTCTTAGCTTTCTTCCTTGTCTTCTTTGTTCTTTGCCTGTGGTTTCTATCTTGTAGTCCATATTACCAAATGGTATCAAAGGATGGTGTCTGGAGCAGTTAATCTAATTTCAGAGAAGGCATTCGTGCTGGTATCTGTGTCGCCCAACACCACACTTACATTTGCACATACATTAGGGTTCTGTGGGTCATAAATATTTTATGTATTAATGCAATTGGGACTAGGCCTATCCCTACAATCATTAAATCAAATCTATTTGGTTGGTTAGAGAGTACACTTGTGCAAAATAAATTTTGTATGTGTTTATAATGCAGTAAAAAAGTGGGAAATTTAAATAATGAGCAACTGAAATTCTGAATATAATGAATTCTACCATTTTTAAAGCAGATCACTTGACAAGTTTCTATTAACATTTGACATTAAATCTATTGTCCTACTTCCATGAACAAGATATTCCAGCACTGACCTCTTCTCTCTTGGATCTTTGAGAAGAGAAAATGAACATTCAAGGCTATTTTGAATGCCATTTCAACTGGTAAACTATGGTGCACAAAGATGTTGGTAGAGGTAAAATGTGGGGTAGAGACGTCACCATACATGCTCAGCAAAAAGACAAAGCAATTTGAAACTACTTGGAAAAATTAAAGGGGATCCTTTCCAGCTTCCGAATTAAGAGGTGGGAGTAGAATAATCTTTGGGGAGGAATAGCAATTCTAGTATGGACATAGCAATAAGCTCTAAAAACCCCAATGCTGTATCCAGTAATGTATTTCCTATCTCTAATTCCAGAACATTCATTATTCCCTATTTCCCCTCAACTTCCTTCTTTGTTTTATACTTTTCTTCCAGAAAAGGATGAAGTGAAAATAGATGCAGTTGTAACATAAACCAATTACTTGCCACAGAAATCTTTCCAATATAGCTGTCTGTGAGATGGACAGTTAATTTTGCATCCTGAGGTTTTTATCTTGAGAGCCTACTAAGTTCCTGGAATTATAGCACCCTGTTGCATTTCTTATGGATTCACTAAGGGAAACACTGGTTTGTTAGGCAACTGATTTGCCTAATTTTTCACTTGTTTTTGCCCCTGAATATATTATTTATTAAGCACTGTAATAGTAAAGTCTACATCAATGTCATTGGGTCATTGGGGGGGGGCAACATGTTGGTTTAAATGTTTTTGTTTTTGTTTTATGCTTGTGGTTTTTTTGTGTTTTGTGGTTGTTGTTGCTTTGGCTTTTCTTGCTTGTTTGGTTTTTTGTCACTCCTGGGGCTCAAACTCTTGATGTAGGCTCTGTTCCTGAGCTCTTTTTGCTCAAGGCTAATGTTCTACCACTCAAGCCACAATGTCACTTATGGCTTTTTCTATAATTAATTAGACGTAAGAGTCTTACTAGCTGTCTTGCTGGGGTTGGTTTCCAGCTGACATCGTCAAATCTCAGCCACCTAAGTAGCTAGGATTAAAGGTATGAGCTACCAATGGTGCCTGGTTTAAATGTTATTCTGAGCAACTCTACTTAAATTAAAACTGAAGCTATGTACTTGAACTAGAATTGAAGCTATATAGTTCTCTTCTCTTGGTCTCTACCTTTTCAACTATAGATCCTTTACTTCTCAATTTCCATAATCACATAAGCCAATTCTTTATACTAAATATTTATATACATGCATATGTGCACACATGCACAATACAAAACATGTAACATTTTCTCTTGATTTTTTGTCAAGAACCCAGCCAAACATAATCAACTAGCAAATAGTGTATTCACAGGCAAAGATGGAAAAGGACAAACTATTTTGTTCACTAAACCATTTCTGACTATATGAATAGGTTCTCAGAATTTGAGACAGATTGTCCATAGGGCACAGGTTCTTGAGAATTTCCTGTAGGCATTTTACTATGAATCTACACACTTTTTCCACAGTGAGACTGCTAGCATTTCATCATGTTTAAGTTTTATTATGGAAAAATTAGACATATGCAAGTGTAAAGGGACTAGTATAACCTTCCATGCTCATCACCTTGCCTCAACTCCTGGAATTTGCTTCAAGATAATGATGCAATAAGATTAAGAATAGCCATATTGGGCGGGGAAAGTGGCTCAGTGGTGGAGTGCTTCCCTTGCATGCATGAGGCCCTGGGTTCAATTCCTGATCACCACAAAAGCAGACAAAGCCAGAAGTGGTGCTGTGACTCAAGTGTAGAGTGCTAGCCTTGAGCTAAAGAGCTGAGGGACAGTGAGCATGACCAGAGTTCAGGCCTGACAACCACCACCAACAAAAAAAGAATGACCATATTACCAAACTATTCCATGGATAAATGCCCAATAGCTGATATTTTTAGAACTCGTCCCTCTGATTTGAATATTGTCTATACTTCTACGTCCAGTTGCAATAATAGATTTTTTTGCTCTATCTTTTTTTTAGGGGGAGGGCCCGGTTATGGGGCCTGAACTCTGGGCCTGGGCGCTGTCCCTCAGCTCTTCAGCTCAAGGCTAGCACCCTACCACTTGAGTCACAGCGCCACTTCTGGCTTTTTTCTTTTTTGCTTATGTGGTGCTGAGGAATCAAACCCCTGGCCTCGAGCATGCAAGGCAAGCGCTCTACCACTGAGCCACCTTCCCAGCCCTGCTCCATCTTTCTTATGGCCTTTCTTATATATCTGAAAACAAAATAAATCATTCTGACCACTACTTAGCTACATGTATCTATTTACGTAGGTTGTTCTAAATACTATGATTCTGTTACTAAGCCTGTGACTTTAGCTCTCAAGTTTATCAGCTTTAACATGAGAGGACTGAATCTGTGATATGTCAACAACTCTAGTAATTATTATTAAAGGGATAACTAAAGCTAGAATGTGTAGATGCAAGCAACAAACCATCTATAATTCTTGTAGTAACACCTAGAACTAAGTTCTCAGAAAATTTTTCCACCAAGCAAAGATGTCATCCTTTCTATTTCCAGCAAGAGAATGCCAACTATCCACATGTCCCCTGTTAATAGTTTTCTCCTATGTCAGATTGGGCAGATTGGTCTTTAATGGAACACAGTTAAGAGTTTCTGGTGATAAATAATGAAGCAAGCTAACTGTTCATGCCTACAGACAATTATCCTGTGCCATGATTCTTTATCTTCCAAGGGGTCCTCAAAAGGGACTATGTAGCTATAGAAATGAGAACAAAATGAAGTTAAAAAAATTCCATCTGTCAAACTGATGATGGATGCTGTCCAAGCCTGTGAAAAAAAACATGAAATGTTAATTCCATGCACTGCTGATGCCTTTAATTATTCAACTTTGACAGATGGAAAGATCATCATGCGGCTTTCATTTAAGAAGCTCATGCAACTGTAGAGTTTGTGCCAAAGGTAATCAGTCACATGAAAGAATCTGCCACAAGTGTAGCTCTACCTTATTTATAGCTTACAAGATCTTAATTATGTTTCATAAATGGACAGTCAAATAAGGAAAATAGAAAATATACATGACTGTAAATTAGCATGTAGAAATTACAGCTCAAAACAGGGAGCCTTTTTCTGTGTCAGATCTAGGGCTTGAACTCCGAGCCTGGACACAATCCCTGAGCTTTTACTCAAGGTTAGCATTCTAACACTTGAGTCACAGCTCCATTTCTGCCTTTTTTGATGCTTAATTGGAGATAAGAATCTCATAGTTTGCTTCTTCAGGTTGGCTCTGAACTGCAATCCTTAGGTCTTAGCCTCGTGATTAGCTAGGATTACAGTTCTGAACCACCAGCCCCTGCTTAGGCAGCCATTTTCAAATTACACAACACTCTCCCAGCAAGCAACCCACAGTACAAGCACACTGAAAATAATACCACTGTTACAGTATTTCTGATCCCTGATGCCCCAGGGATGAGGTCTCCAAAAGGGAGGAGTCATCTGCATAGCCCTAGCATATGGAGTTCCTGATGTTGTCTCAGAAAAGAATTTGAGGACACAAAGTATAGGCCAAGAAAGTTTATTAGTAAAGCAGAGTGAAGATAAAAAGAGAGTGCACAACCCAGACATGGATATGGACATATCTGACCATAAATACTTCATAATGTTAAGGCATTCATCATACCTGTGCTCAAAGGGAGGTTGAGGGGTTGACTCACATTTAATAAGAGTGATTAAATATACCAAGTGTGAGAACAAAGATAAACATATAAGGTACACTTTCATCAATTAGGCTCAGAGACTTCTAAACTGACCTATTTGTTAAATTTTGGTCATTGATGTCTGATAAGCCTTTCAAAGACAGGATACTCCACATACTCCACATACTCCAAGACAAGTGTCCATCCATGAGATAAATAAAACTTTTAAACACATTTTATCGAGACAAGTTATTTTTCCCAAGTGTTTTTTTTTTCCACGATGAGTCCCTATAAAATATCCTTGTTCAGTTTTCAGATCACATTTATTTTGGACAAGCAGGCTAAGTCAGAGAAAGAGATCTACTCTTATTCTTTTTTTCTTTTAAATAATTCCGCAGCTTATGATGTAGGCTTTAAAGATAATTCTATTAAAATCACAGAAGCATTATTAATACAATGTCTCTGAATCCCATGCTGCTGTTTCCTTTGTCTCATTTTCCCTGATCTACATCACCTCATCTTGCCTTGTAGAAGTAGTATTTCAAAGGTGTTAAATATTTTTTCTATAGTCTTAGTTTCATCAAGATCTTTATTAAAACAGAATAATCACTGTTTTGCTAAGATATACCTATATGGGCATATAGGGGCGTATATGATTCTGATGGGTTTCTTCTAGCCCTGCTGGTATTTCCTTGATGTACTATTGCTTCCTATCATCTGATCTGGTATCTCACTTTCCCTGATACATTAGATTATTTCTTTGGTGTTCTTACAATGGCCATGTCTTCTGCTAACCTTCTCCCCACCTCTCTGTTGTAGTCTTTTTTTTCTAGAGGGGAGACCAGTGCCTGGTGGCTCTGCAGATATATAATATCAGACAGTTAGTGAGTGGTTGGAAGTGTCCTCTCTTTTTGGCTCCATGACTGCCACTAAGTCCATGCCTTCACCACCATGAAGCTATTTACATGTCATCAGACACAGTTTCCTCATTTTTTCATTCCTCTACCTCTTGATTCAACTTGTACACTCCTGTCAGGTGGATCTTAGTACACAGTTCTTCACATAGTTCCCCTATTTAAGATCTTTAGTGAGTCAACTTCATATAAAGGTCTAGTCAACCTTTCTTCTCTTCTCCCTCTGCTAAGCAATGTATACCCTCCTCTAATCATCAAGAGTCTACCATTTCCTAGTTTTTCTCTTCTCATCGTTTTTGCACATCTGTATTTACCTGCCTTGAGCACCTTCCAAACCATCTGAACATCTTTGAAACCAACTTCTTTTGCAATTGAAAAAATCTAGGATTCAAAGAAGTGTGACTACTCCAAACTATTTACGTTTCATTCAGTTTTGAAACATGGCCATGTGCAATGTTATAAAAGATAGCAATTTATAATACTGAAAATACTAAGTGAATATATTTGCTGAAATTGTAAGGTTTTAGATTTTTAGGTTCTGAGAGGTAAAATAAGGTAGCATGAAGAACATAAGGATTAGCCTTGAGCACATATCAACTCAGGGACTGACCCTTGTTTTATGCTATTGGATAAATTACCTAACTCTCTAAACCTTATTTATAAAATGTAGAATGATGTTGTAAAACTAGTATCATGAATTAAAAGTTTCCATAAATTATAGATATTTGCCTTACATTTTCAATGTTAAACATAGTGACTAGTAAATGATTGGCATTTAATAAAGCTTAATTCAATCAACTGACTATATTCTCATTTAGCTCTAGCATTGCACCTACGGATATTAGATGACAAATCATCTGAATTTAACTAGGTTAAAATTAAGATAGAAGGTACAAAACTTATTACTAATAATTTAAACTTACGTTTTTCATTAATAAAGTTGTCTTGGTTATGAACATGTATATTTCAGTTGAGTTTAGACCTTTACACAGGTTGGATGGTTGACAACCCAATGAAGACATCTGCAGAAATGGTGGCCTGAGTACAATAGAAACAGGTGTCACCTGAATTTCAGCAGAACAGCTTATAGACACTGAAGAAATTTTTAGAGACAAAAGAAAGATAAGGAGAGAAAGAGCCTTAGAACTTGGGGAGGTTTATAGAGGATACAGCATGACTAGGTCTTTACTTTGGATGCTTATTTGTAATTCAGGGGCTTAGAATTTCATATAAATAACAGAGCATTTTTTAAAAAATAGAACTAGCTAGATGAGGTTTCCCAGTAAAAATTCAAGCCTGAGTCTTTCCTTACTTTAATAAAGGGGAGATTATCATTGTTATGATAAAGTAGTCTAAAACTACAATTCCCTCCCTCATTTTGTAGGATGTACCAAAATAAACTTATGGGGGGAAATGATTCCCTCACTAGTTAGCTGTGATGCTTGCTCCTTCATTGCCAGATTGCTTTGGCCTCTCAAGAGTGGTGCTGACCCTTCTAGGTAGTCTCCATCAAGTTCTTTGTAACCAAAGGTGCTTAACAAGATCAACAAAGCAGAAGTATCATATTCGAAAAGTTGTTGGTAAGAAGAAATTTGTATGAACTCAGAACAGTTTTGAGTTACTTTAGAAATGAGATTTAGTTATTTCTTCAGGGTCACAATCCTAGAGAGTGAGGAAATTTGATCTATTTTTTCAAATGAAAAAATACAAGCTAACGGGATTTCTGTAAAAAGTAAGACACATTGTGTGCAAGAAACTAATATCTAATGGAATTTCAAAATTCATAGGTTTTCTACTCCTCTGCATAAAGTTCCACCAAGTCCTCAAGTCATAACAGTAAAGGTCAAAGCAAATGAATTTTGTTATTATTTGCTTCCTGGTCACCAGAGATGCCATAACTCTGACAAAGTGGATAACATAGTCATTAATGTGACCTTTCTGAACAACTATATAGTCTACGTGTTCCAGTGTGAGTCCATGGGATGCACAATCAGAGCTGAGACTGAGAAACTTGTTATCAGTGTAAAGCCCGTCCTCATCTTCCACCAGTATCAAAGGAGTGGACTTCTTCACTAGGAGGAGACTGGGCTTAAAGTGGGAAGCCAACAAGCTCATCATCTGTGTACCTTTTCTGATACTTCAGTGTTCTTCATGGATGTGAACCCTGAGAAATGTAACTTCACCAGTGTCATCAACAACCCTAGTTTCAACAAATATTTACATTTCTTGGTTAGAGATCATCCATGATAATTTTGACATCATAGAGTGATTCATCATCATAGTCCATGCCACCCAGACAATAAATAGCCCTTTCAGAAATTGTCATTTGTAACCTGTAACTTATCCAATGCTATTAGTTATAAAACTGACCTGGTTTCACATTTGGTAGCTGTTTTCAGATGTCATCAAGAAGAATGGTGAATCAAACATCCACACCTCCCCTAAAGGGCTGTACTGAGAATCAGATTGTCTATGTCTTTAACAATGATATCCACTCTCCAACCTTGGATCTGAGAACCAACATTACCCTTAATAATCAACCATTTATCAAGCTCATTTCTTGCTGCAAAAATTAATTTAACTGAAAAACCAGAATAGTAGACATTTTGATTCACATGACCTCCAAAGAGTAACCATGCGACCCCATCCCCATTCCAATAACAGTCTTCATATTTGGGGAATCTTCCTTGGAAGGGGAGCACTTACGTTGGAACAAATGGTCTCTTCTTCTTGACAGTTTCCATGTCAGGTCCCTGAAGAGGAACTTGGGGAACTTTACCTTATATACGGTCAACAAACTTCACTATAGATAGAAACTGCTACTAAAACTTAGAAAAAAGACAACTAAAAAGAAAGCAAATTGGGCTAGGAATCAACACAAAAGTTCAGGTTGAGTTAACTATTTACTGGTTATTGGGCATCACATTTTTATCTTCTCTTAGCTTCTGAAATACTATTCCCCATTATATTTTGTGCCCAAATATAGGGGAAAGATAACTTTATTCTCACACTCAACTCTCTTGGAGATCTGTGCGTTTTTCTCAAAAATATGTAATTCAGTTCTCTGGTACATATTGGTAAATCACCAGGTCTGTCCACTTCAGGGATGAACCTTACAAGACTGCCCCCCTTCAGATGTCAATCATCATCCCTTCTTTGTTAGATCATTTTCTAGGATGGTTCAAAGTCCTCAGAAAAAGTTTACTCCTAGATTAAGGATTATAAAAGGACATCACTCAGGAATTAGAATATTCCATGCTCTCTCCAAATGTGCCACTTTTCAGCCAGACAGGTGTTTAACAACTTATAAAGTCACTGAAACTTGTGATTTTATTTTAATCTTTTACTTGTACAAAGGAGTTGACCTTTCAACAAAGCAGTTTGTGAATATAATGCAAAGTCCAGAAGGCAAATCCCAGAATAAAAATAAACTGTATTTAAGGGTCCTAAAATGAAATAGCCAGTATACTCAGTTACTGAGGAACTTGGTAAGCTACAGTGTACTAAAAAATGGACACAAGAAATTACCATACTTAGGTAAGCTGTAGAGTAGGAAACTGACCATACTCAAAGAATAAGTAAAATAGAATCAATACAGTATTGCTGCTCCAAAATACGACTAAGTGCTGTTTAACTACCTCCCTAGCGTTTTCTTTTTATCCTTGTAATATACCCTGAGACAAAGTAAGAGATAATTTATTTCGAAATGAAATGCCCTATTTTTTGAGTACTGTCCTGAATTTTTCATTTGCCTATAATAATCTATTGTCCTGGATAACAAAAATAGTATTGGGCAAGGATTATTTAAAGCTCTTCAACAGAAAGCAGTATAATGAAACTTACCGAATTTCTTAGAAAAGTAGTAACTTTTAGTTGAAGAGCTCTGAAATTGAGCCATATAGCCTTGTACAGTGATATAAAACAAAAATGGTGGAAAATGAGAGGAGGTGTAGGAGACCCCAAATAATAGGCCAAGTAGCAGTTTGTTGTGAAAAAAAAAACCCTAGTAAACCAGGTATCAGTAGCTCATATCTGTAATCCTACCTATGCAGGATTTAGAGGATGGCAGTTTGAAGCCAGTCTGGGCAGAAAAATCTATGAGATTCCATCTCCAAAATAACTAGAAAACTTAAAATAGGTTCTATCTGGAGGCTGAAGGAACATTGTTAGCTTATTTTTTCCAGCTTCTAGTGACCATTAGTATTTCTTTCTCTGTGGTGTCTTCTTCCATCACCAAAGCATAATCATCCCAACTCTGCTTTCATCACATTACCCCCTCTCTAATGAAATCTACCTATGCTATGGCGAATGGAAACACCTTTGTAAAACTTCTTAATCATCCATCTTTCCCAACACTCCCTTTCCCTCATTTATCTTAATTTTGGGTTATTCATTAAATTTGCCATTTAGCCCAGCAGTTTGTGTACAATGCATCTTAATCTGTGTTGTCACTTTAACATCATCACCACTTTTGACACACTCCTCTTATATTTCTCAATTCTGTGGTATATACAATTAATACTTGCCTGTATTCTACCCCTTCTCTCTTCATTCCCTCCACTTGGCCTTACCTGCCTCTCTTACTAGTACCCATTTCCTGGTCTTTATTTTGTTGGACTTTGACTTTTTAAAGAACTTTAAAGAGTTTTTTAAAAAGAATTATTTTATTTGCACTCTCTATTATAGAGTCTATCACACTTCAGTTAATTCATTTGTAACCCCTTGCTCACCCACTGCGTAACCTCTGGTTTTTAGAAAATTATAGGCACATTGTAGCTACCACAAATGAAGGAAATAATGTAACCTATATTTCTCTGTGTTTAGTTTAAGGACAGTCATGATTATAGCCATGACGGATCCATTTGAATAATCCAGTTTCAAGATTCTTAATCAAATCTTTCTTTACCATCAACACCCACAGGCACTAGGAATTAGAATGTAACTATTTCTTGAGAGACCATGGTTGAACCTACCATAATGATACAGCAAGAATTAGCTGTTTTGTGCCATCCTAAACATAGCTAGCTATGGAAAACTCTGGATTGTTATTGAAGTGTAAAATAAAGTGCTTTGCATTGTTAGAACTTTCCAAAAATTGAATGACTTCCTTGGATTTGTGAGAGGATAGTAAACTGGATTTTTTTTCCAGTCCTGGGGCATGAACTCAAGGTGTGGGCACTGTCCCTAAGCCTTTGTGTGATCAAGACTAGAACTCTACCACTTGCACTACAGTGCCACTTCTGGCCTTTTGAGTATTTTATTAGAGATAAGAGTCTCATTGACTTTTCTGCCTGGGCTGGCTTTGAACCCAAAACCTCAGATCTCAGCCTCCTGGGTAATTAGGATTACAGGCATGAGCCACTGGTACCTAGCATAAACTGGATTTTAACTATGCCATCCCAGTATAATACTTGTGACATTCCAAAGTACTAGGCAGAAACACATTTTTCAAAATGGTTCTATAAGAAATTGTAAGAATAAATTACTCTGTGTCAGAAAATCATGCAGACATGCAGGTACAGAGAACAAAGAAAGGTTTATTGCCTGCCGGGAAAGGAACCGCAAGACCTCTTCCCACAAGGGAGAAGTGAGAAGAAGCACTGGCTATTTTCTGAGGTGACCTATATTACCTAGGAGGCTTAGGAGGAGCTAGAAGGGGGTAGGAGGAGACCGTGGTGTGGATGTGTGGGCCAGGGGCTTCATCATGGCAGACTAGGATTTATGGCTGCTGTCCAAATAATAGATAGATAAGGGGTCCTGCAATTGCCTGGAACTGAAGGTCACTGTTAGGGGCTCTTGTTGCCTTATATGGTGGTAGCTGCCCCAGAGAAGTGCCATCCCAAGATAAAGGGGGTTGGAGGCTGATTATTTACTAAATGGGCCTAGTGTTGCCTAGGAAGGGAGCATGTTAAGCTGTGGAGAGGGAAAGAAGTATGCTAAGTTATAGGAAAGGAGCTCATTTCACTAAAAGAAATCATATAAAGGGACTACCTATCTAGGATGGCTTTGAACTGTCATCCTCAGATCTCAGCCTCTTAAGTAGCTAGAGTTATAATCCAGCTCATTTTTATCAAGATTGTTTTGGTTATGGAAGGTCTTTTGTGGTGCCATTTGTATATTCTATTGTTTTTTTTTTTTACTATTTCTATGAATAGTGCCACTGGAAATTTAAAAGATTGAATTGAATCTATGCATTGCTTCCTATTGTATGGACATTTTAAGCAATTTTTGTTAAGTCCATTACATAGACTCTACTTTCATTCATTTATCTTTTCTTTGAAATACTTAATGTCATAGTTTTAAATGCACAAATCCCATCCTATTAAATACCTTTTTTTGGTGCTAGTCCTGGGTTTAACTCAAGGCTTGGCCACTGTCTCCGAGTTTTTGTCAAGGTTAGCCTTCTACCACTTAAGCCATAGCTCCACTTCCAGCTTTTATTTTGTCTAATGGAGGTAACAGTCTGACAGACATCTCTAACCAGACTAGCTTCAAACTGTGAAGCCATGACACCAAGATTCTCAAATCTCTAGTTTAAATGCTATTTTTTAAAAAATAAAACTAGCTTTGATTTAAAAGAATTCAACTTAAACTTTTCAATTGATCTACACCAAGACTTTTTAAAGTTTATTGGTGCAAACCATATCAAAATTTAAAGTTTATTTGGTGTTACTACAGATTGAGGTATTGGTGCAGCTGATTTCCATGTAACTCACTCCAAACAGAGGACAATTATGGGGTAAAAAACTCAGTAATGAAAAAGATAAAATCTTACTAAGGGGCAAGAAAAAAGTCTGAATAGCCTGATAAATATACTATTAATAATCAACCCAAGCAAAAACTTGTGAAAAAATTCCACTCTGTATATTACAAAAATATGCAAGGATGACAAATATGTCTGAAAAATGCTGCACGGGAATGATGCTTTAAACCAAAAGGTATTATTATAAGCCTATTAGAAGGGCCCAAATCCAGAGCATTCACTCCACCAAATGCTGAAGACATGAACAGAAACTTACTCATTTTTGGTGGAGAATGCAATTGTACAGGTACACTGGAAGTAAGGAACATAATGGCAAGGTCATATGGTGAAAATGTTTTGTCAGAAATCATGTTCCTTACTATTTACACAGAAGAGCTAGAAACTCATGTCTAAAATGAAATTACAATGTGGGCTTTCACAACAGCTTTATCCATACTTGTCTAAACTTGGAAAGAAGATGTCTTTCAGTAACTAACTGAATGAATAAGCTGTGGCACATCCAATGTAGTAATCTGTGCTAAAATATAAATGAGTATCTAGCAATGGACATGGAGGAAATTTAAGCAATCACTTGTTAAAAGAAACTAATCAGAATAGTAGAGATGTATGCACTATTTATTAAATGTATGTACAAAGGCAAAACCATGGAGACAGTAGAAAGGTCAGTAGTTACCAGGGGCAAAGAGACAGAGTGAAGCAATAAGAAAGCAGGATAAAGAGATCAATTGATTCTATCATGATAGATTCATGCTGATGTTCATTCCATGAATGTGTATAAATTTATACCAAAAGTGAACCCTGATACAAACTGTGGGGGACACTTCAGGTGATAGTGAGGTGTCATTTGTAACAATGTACTACTCAGAGGATAGTGATAGTGTGTCAGGGTATATAGGAAATCTCTGTATCTTCTACTTAATATCTTTTTGCTGTGAAATATAAAACCTCAAAAAAACTCTATTTATGAAAACTCTATTTATGAAACAACTACTCACACAAACATTTGCATGCTTTTGTTCAAAATATGTTAATGTGAAAGAATAAGTTGAGAGCCAAAACTCATTTTTAAAGTTGGTTTATCTCCAAGCGTATGGGTGTTTTATTACTATTATTATAAATGCTCTTTAATGTAGGCTTTCTCGTTTTTTATCATGGACAGTTTCGAAGTGAAATGAAAAACAGCTTCTTGACAAGCTTACAGACTTTAAAGTTGTTCAAGTGGGTGGAAGAAATGAGTGCTGCAAAGCTTTATCGACATTGATAGAATTGCTTTATTCTAAAATGACATAAATAAGCCTCTTCAAAAGGTTCATCAAATATATCATGTAAATTTCTATGTCAGTTTTTGGAAGTTGACAACTTTTGGACCTTAGGCATAAATACATTGCCCCAGTAAAACTTAAGCCAATGCTTTTACTGGCAACTTCACAGATTTCTAAAACTGTCTTCTGAGAGTTTACCATGGTACTCCTTAAGTGTGTGTGTATGTGTATACGCATGCACATGCGTGCATGTTATTTCAAACTGTAAAAGTACTTTTTTGGTGTGGTCATGGGGCTTGAACTCTGGGCTTCAGTGCTGTCCCTCAGCTCTTCAGGTCAAGGCTAGCGCTCTACCACTTGAGCCACAGTGCCACTTCTGGTTTTCTGAGTGGTTTATTGGAGATAAGAGTCTCATGGAGGGGCTGGGGGTTTAGCCCAGTGGAAGGGCGCCCGACTGGGGCGCCCAAGGCCCTGGGTTCAGTTCTCAGCCCTAGTTTAAAAAAAAAGAGTGTCATGGACTTTTCTGCCCTGGCTTTGAACAACGATCCTCAGATCTCAGCCTCCTGAGTAGTTAGGACTACAGGCCTGAGCCACCAGCACCTAGTTTTGTAAAAGTACTTTATAATGAAAGCAGTAAGGGATCTTATATTTATTATAAGTTAGATACTTCAATATCTCACTTAATCTTACGAGGTCAGAATTGTCATCTTCTTGTTATCTTCATTTTAAACATCAGCAAATTATGGTATGGATTCACATAACATTGAACATTATGTGTCAGGCACTGTTTCAATTATTTTTTGTATATTGACATAATTGCTAATTTTAGCAACATTAGAAAGATGGTGTGTCCAATTACCCCATTTTGCAGATAGAAATTGAAGAACAAACAGATCAGTGAAAGTAACAGACACTTAGGATTGGAGTCATGTGATATTTGGCTGGATTCTATGAGTGAACAAAAAGCCTGTGTAACCTAAGGAATAGCAAGTGGATATCCAGTATGGAATGGAATCAGCACAGGTGCTCTTAAATGGACAAATGAATCAAGAAAAGTTGGTATATTTAAACAATGAAACCTGTAAGTAAACACTGGATGATATCCAAGTGGCAGATTTAAGCAAATGCTCAAAGTACTCAAAATTCCTTAGAAGGCAAAGCGATAGCCCAACAAAATAAGCAACAAGAAACAGTACTTGCAAGAGGTAGTTGGGGCCAAGGAGAGAGCAGTAGACAAATGAAGAGGGGGAGAGACAAATGAAGAGGGGGAGAAATCAAGAATTCCATGTATATTCCAAACAACTAAGAAAAGGTCAGGGGGGGTGAGTGAGAATGTTGAGTACCACTGATCAAGTGAGTTGTATTCATAAATTGTTTTGTTAAATGGTAACTCATGTACAACTGGAGATAATAAAAAATGAGTTCAAGGATCAGAAAGACTTAGTTTTATTTTAGTTTATTTCTATCTACCACTTCTGTTCAGCAGATCTTTTGCTACACCTGTCTTTCTGATCCTTGAACTTTCTCAACTTTTAAGTCATTTTCTCATTTAAGTGAAACTTTGTATGTTATTGTTGTTCCCTGACTTTCAGAGTATTACGATAAAGTCAGGGAGTATTAGGGTAAAGTTAGGGAGTAACAATAAAATACAGAGTATTAGGATAAACTTTTTCACGTAAACTACAATGACACATTTGTAGCTCCACCTAGCAAGTATTTAATTCTGATTTAGGCATTTACATTAACCTCTTTTTAAGATAGAGAGTAACCTCTTAATTGTCTCTTTTCACCATAGTGCCCAGGGAAAGTTTGAAATTAACATTTGTACTGAAGTGTTCTTTGTTTCTCTCTTAAAGAGACAAAAAAGAAAATATGATATTACCATAGAAGCCTGAGTAAATAATTTAATGTAAGTTGTGAGAATTTGTATTATTATATAATAAAATGCTTAAGACCCCACCACGATGAGGTCCTAAGATGGCACTGGCTGCAATGGTTGACACAGAGAAGCCAACGTAAGAAAGATGAATTTTAGGCTCCATGTTGTGAGCAAGGAAGTTGTGGGCCTCCCTGCCAAGCTCTCTGAGGAAGATCTGTCGCTGGTGTTGGATTCGGGGGGCCTGCCCACCACTGCTTGGGTCTCCTTTACAGCAGACAACAGATGTGAAGCGTGGACAGGAAATTCACTCTTTCTGAGCTGCAAAAACTAGCTTCTGAAAAGAAAGTTGGTTACAACAGGGTACAACAAATAAACCTTGCAACCAAACCCTAGAGCTGGTATAGAATAGCATGTAGCCTATGTAAGAGAAAGCTTGGTGTTTTTCTTTTCTCTGAAACATCTTTTTCTTAAACAGCAAAAAGAAATGCAACACAATTTTAAATATTTGTAAAATTAGGTCACCAAAGGGATGCAAAATGTTTGCAGTATGACTATTACATCTTTATATAGTTAAAGTCATTCATCAAATCTTATACTAACACATAAAATTATCCCATGATTAAAGTAGTTCAAATCTAATAACCATAAGCTATATTAGTGGATCTCTTTTCCTAGTATAATATCTTGATATTACCTCTGATATTGATTCTTTACCAAATGAAATCTATGAACTACATTTTTAAAATTAAAATAATGACTAAAATTCTACAAACCAATTAGTTGAATTTATAGAAAGAATGAGATAAAAATACTGAGCTTACCAATATACATATAAAAATCACTTATTCATGATTCTAATACTAGTACAATCATCAAAGAATTTGGTAACAGTTAATTGACTCGGTACAACAAATAAACCTTGCAACCAAATTCTAGAGCTGGTATAGCATAGTATGTGGCATATATAAGATCATTCAAACTTAACCCACTTTCATATATATATATATATATATATATATATATATATATATATATATATATATATATATATATATTCCCCATAAGTCTGTTCTGTGACAGAGACAATACAAATCTGGAGTGAAACATTTGGAGTAAGTTGCTACTTTTATCAATTTTTTTTTACCTATTTCTATTTATTCCTCCAAGATTTTCTACTTCTAATAGATACATAACCAAAATGTTTATCTTTTCAGATACCAAGTTGCTTATTTGGTGCAAAATTAAGTTGCTTTTTTGTTTTTAAACGAATCTCAATTTGATAAATTAGTTTCAAATTAAAATCCTCTTTATAGCCCAAATCTGTTTTCAAATAATTAAACAGAAACCATCAGTCCTATCTTATTACTAACACAACTGACAAACTTTAGGAAAGGTTTTGGTTAACATCAGGACTTACACATCAGGTTACTGTTAGGTGATTACTACTCAAAGTACTTTTGCAAATGTGAAACTATCTTGACTTAGGAGAAGAGAAATAGGGAGGATGAGGCAGATGGAGGAGAGGCACACAATGGTGGTCAGATACATACATAAAGCTGTGCATTCAGTACATGATTTTGGTCACATTTCACAACATGGTTATTTTCTTGTATATCTCACTAAGTAAGCATGTAGTAAATGACATTCCTAAGCCTACATATCAACGCAAATTCAATAAGACATTCATCTTCAAGTTAAAATATATGCAATTCTAATCATAAAGTCTCTACAAGATATCTGCACATTTTCTTAGACTAACATAATACACAGACTAATGGAAGTCTCCTGTTAAGTAGTTAATTTTGCCTATATTTGACATTGTTTTCATAAACAAAGGTACTGTAACTTTTAGAATCTACCCACATTTTAAAGGGGGGAGAGAGGAAGGGAGGGTGAAGGAATGGAGTGAAGGAAAGAGAGAGAGGGAGAAAGAGAAGCAGCAAATCCGTAAATGAACTCAATCCCTTACTTTCTTTTGCTTTTTGTGTCAGTTTGGAAAACACTAGAAGCAGACATGGCGTTTTCTATATATTGTCCAAGAACTTGGTTTTCTGATTTCAGCTTCAGTTTTTCTTCCTTAACTGCATCTACTCTTGCTGAGAGATCTTCAAGTGTGTGTTGAAGTTCCAACACTTGATTAATAAGTCGTGTTTTTCCCTCTAGTTCTATCTGATTTTCCACATCAACTGCATCCATGTCAGGGTTCATCATCCTCCTGGGCACTGAACTGTACCTCACACAGAAAAATCATGATGAATGGTCGTCAGAGGGAGAGGCAGGATCCGGAGATCATGCCCTGGGCCAGGACTTCAGCACCAACTGACCAAGAAAGTTATTTGTGAAAGCCAACATGGCCACAGGAGGAGGTCCTTTTGACAAAAGTATGAACAATCAGGATTTACCCAACTGGAGCAGTGAATGTGTTGACGATCGACATAACAACATGGATTGAGGTGGCCAACAGAAGAAGGCAAATAGAATTCTTTTCATCAGAAAAGAACAAGTTTGGTGTAGGCTTGTTCAAGTTCCTGACTATATTACCAAATCCAAGACATTGTGGGCAAAAATGCAAGATCTGTTAATGTTGAGCATTTACTAATCTAATAGATCAACTTAAAGAACAAGGAAAATCATATGTGAAGTTTCTCCAAAAAATCCTTGCTAGAGAAAAATGAGGATATTCAGAAAAATGAGGAGATTCAGCTCCGAGATCTGGTTCTGTAGCTGAGAATACATCACTAAACATAGATGTGCAGTCTGAGGCTTCAGATACCATGAAAGTAGTAAATGTGGCTCACCTCTATGAGGTGCTGGATCAAACTGCAAGAAAGAATATTTGAGAATGCCATTAATGTCCATGATTGCAGCTGGTTACCATAAAGATAACAATAGAGCACTGAAAATCATTACTACATTCTGGCCATGGCACCAGTTACATCCCTCCATCACCAACTGATGAGCTTTAGACACCAATGTCAGCCCTTTCACTGGTATGATTAAATGTCTCAGAAATATCTTGCTCAAAGGTGAAACCAGCTGGAGGAGATATACCCCAAACAGTACCATCATCTGGATCAGACTTCAGCAAGTCACAGACCCTCATGGGGAAATTCCTGTAGGTGATCAAGGCTCAGATGTGATCCAGGGTATCTATGGATGCTGAGAAACCACCATGCAGTTAGAAGATCTGCCCATCCACCAATGCAGTGAGAGGAAGATTGGAAAAGTTTACAGACCTTTTTGACTAACATTTCATTTCCATATTTCCTTAAACACTCATCATAGAAACCATAAACTTGTGTGCTCTCACGATTCCCTCGAAGAATGGTGATGTGTTCATGGTAATGAAATTTAAGAGCTAGAAGCAGTATGACTGTTTCAAGTGAATAATATCCTTTGTCAATATAATCTCCCATAAACAAGTAATTTGTTTCTGGTGATTTCCCACCAATTCTAAACAGTTCCATGAGATCTTGAAATTGCTCGTGCACATCTCCACAGTGTGACTAGACATGGAAGCTCTTGTACATGGGATTCTTTTTTCAGGATTTCCTTAGCCTTCTCACAGGGACTCTTGATGTGGGACTCAGCTGCTTGCATTTATTCAGCTATTCTATCCACGGGTCCAGCACCTTGGTGAGCCACTTCATGTCCATGATGCCATGCTGGAACTGGCGGCTGCTCTGCGCTGCTCCCCCACCACCGCCTGAACACCAAGATCAGTAGAAAACCCTTGTACTTTCAGGTACATTGTAAAAAGCTTTGGTCAGCACTGCAGTAGACAATCTCTCCCACCTCTTCCCCAACACACACCTGTATAGAGTCCACATTTTTCTTTGGGCTTCCTAAGGACAAGCTTGGTCTCCATCTCTACAAAAACGTTTATATTTTTTATTGTAAAGATAATGTACAGAGGTTTTGCAATTATGTAAATGAGTACATGTTCTATCAAGCATTGTTACCCCCTCCATTGTTTCCCCTACTATCCTTTCTCTCCTCCCCAAATCCTCCCTCCCCCCTCTACAACTATCCTTTCTCTCCTCCCCAAATCCTCCCTCCCCCCTCTCCACAGTTGTAACATTCCTTTTCAATATAGTGTCTTGTACATCTCATTGTTACAGTGGGTCAAATTGTATCCTTATTTCAGCATGTTGTTGGTCAAACTGTATCCTTATTTCAGCATTTTGTTATTTCCCTTCCCCTCCCTAAATTAGAAAAATATATATACAAGATCCAGGGTAGCAGAATCAAATGCAGTGAAAACAGGGATTATACCATGGGGGAAGAATATACAATGTACTATGTGATTTTTCTGTTTCTTTTATAAATACATTAAAAACTACATCGAGAAAGATAAAACCACTTGTGTCCCTATCTTGGGATTCATTTTGCTTAGCATCAGGTTATATGTTCACGTGTACGTAGCTTTTGACCTACTCTACTTGTCGTAGACATATTAGTTATTGCGGATAAGGGAAACCATGGGACATATGTTTCTTTAAATCTGGCTTACTTCACTTAATTTTTTTCCAAGTCTTTCCATTTCCAAACAAATGAGACAATGTCATTCTTTATGATGGAGGCATAGAATTCCACTGTGTACATATACCACATTTGCTTGATCCATTCATCTACTGAGGGGCATCTGGGTTGGTTCCATATCTTAGCTATGGTGAATAATGCTGCGATAAACATAGTTGGGTTGGTAGCTTTAGTATGGTCTTGTTTGTGATCATTTTGGTAAATGCCCAAAAGTGGGATTTCTCAATGTAGAGTCTTTTGAGGAACCTCTAAATTGCTTTCCAAAGTAGTTGAACAAGTTTATAATCCCACCAACAATGTAGTAGGGTTCCCTTTTGGCCACATCCCCTCCATCATCTGTTATCAGATTTCTTGATTCTAGCCATTCTAACTAGGGGGAGGTAGAATCTCAATGCTCTTTTGATTTGCATTTCTTTTATGGCTAGAGAAGTTGAACAGTTCTTCATGTGTCTATTGGCCACTCTTATTTCTTCAGAGAACTCTAAGTCTCTAGCCTACTTGTTAATCAGGATGTTGTTTGAGGATTTATTGTTGGAGGATTTAATTGTTTGAGCTCTAAGTAGTTTTTAGATAGGAGGCCCTAGTCCATTGTATGGCTAGTGAAGATCTTCTCCCAATCCATGGGCTTTCTTTTGATCTTTCTAGATATGTCCTTTGCCATGCAGAAACTCTGCAGTTTCATGCAATACCATTTGTCCAACCTTTGATTTGTTGTGTTTTTGGGTCTTTATTAAGAAAATTTTGGCCTGTGCCAAGGAGCCCTAGATTTCTCTTATTCTTGTAATGTTTTCAGGGTGTCTGCTTTGACTTCATGCACCAGAATCAACTCCAAAATGGATCAAAGACTTCAGTGGTGTATAAAGATCTAGCCTTCTCTCTGCTCTTTTCTAGCTCTTTCTCAGCTCTTTCATTCTCTTCTTTCCCAGCTCTCATTCCCAGGCCTTTCCCAGCGATATGGAGGGCCTACATAGCCTGGTCCTAGCCAGAATGATGAATAAACCTACCCCTTACCTGAATACCAGGTGTGTGGTGCAGTTCTTATTCGGCTACCTCTTTTTAAAAAGCTGACATAAATGGTGCCATGACTCGGATAGAGGGCTTAAAGTCAGGATAGCTGGGATTACTCTATTTTTTTCCTCTTTTTTGTTTTTGTTTGTTTGTTTGTTTTTCCCTTTTTGCTCTGAGGAATACCCACAGTTCTGATGGCCTTTTGGGAACCAGTCTGTCTGCTGTGAACACAGTGCATAGATACCATTGCTGGCCTTCACAACCACGTCCACACCACCTCTCTACTCTGGTGAGTGAAACTACTCTCTATGGCTCTTTGTTGCTCAGTCTCTGTCCAGATGTGGCGCCACGCCAGACAGCTCCTATGGCTTCTAGCTGAAAGGCCGATCACCTCTGAAGCTGAGGACGCTTACCTTTGGGGGCTTGTTCATTTCTCTCTAGAGGGCTCTGGGGGAAGTTGGGACACCGCTTCTGCCTGGTCAGCTCCCTTCTCTCACCGGACTCTCCTACTTATTTAATGGGGTGCTGCGAATCACGCCTGAGCCATGAAATCCCTTTGAAATGCTTCCTGCGCTCCCGGGAGAGACAGAGAGCCTAATTTTAAGCCATTCTCAGATGTACACAGTTTTTGCTACTGCAAGGTAAATGGTCAGAAGTCTGTTTAATTTCAGGCTCTCTTTGCTCTCTATCTGCCATTCATATCCAACTTTCTATCATTTTTTTCTACAACTTTTTGGCTTGTGTCTTGAAGACTGTGAAGCAGGTTGGGTCCCGGGGACCCCCCTCTAGGTTCCCTCTCAAAGGCTAGCCAATGTTGGCTTGATCTATTTGTTCAGGGTTTCTTTGCATTTTTCAGAAATTCACCATCTTGAATTGACCATCTTGGCCATATGGTGGGTTAAGAGTTTGACCCCATCTGACCCTTAACCTTCCACCAAGCATACTAGTCCATCCAGCTATTCTAAGGTGCCTTGCTAACAAGTTGTTCTTTTCACAGGACCTGGTAACTAAGGCCCAACCATGTGATGTGCTTTGTTAGCAAAGATGTCTAAACATTGTTGTCAAAATTTTAGGATGAGTTTTGCCTTTTTTGTTTTGTGTTGTGTATTCTACTGAGTACATGGACCTAAAATACTGGGCATATCTGTGCTAAAATTCTCATCACATCTAATGAGTTTTGTCATTTCAGAATATTTTTTGGCAATTCTTGATGAAGACCAGGTAAGCTCTGCTTATTCTATTTGATCTCCTTGTTGCTTTAATTGGAAAAAATAAAGGGCTTTTGTGGCAAAGATTTCAGTTCAAAGCTAACCCTGGCTGAAAATCAAGTACCCTGTATTTGGATTCCCCCTCACAGACCACCAGAGACTACAACCAATGCAAACAGCAAAGAGTCGTTTATTGCAAGCTCAAGCTTGGTCCTCCATGCACTCGGTAACTGGTGATGCTAAGAGGCCCTGAGCATAGAATCAGCACAGTTTTTATGGTACTAAACAAACAACTTTAAGGTTAACTTTTAAAGCAAGCTAAGCTGGGCAAATATAATTGGTTGACATTTATAAAAAAATATCCTTGTTCCGTAGCTTGACCACAAATGGTTATGAGTCACACATAGTCCAACAATATACATGGCATGTTTCACCCTGAGCTCTGAAGAACCAGTTGGTTGGGCCATTATATGGTTTTAACTGAAACTCTTAGCCCTAAGTCACTCAGGGGCAATCACCTGCCTTAAGCAAATGCCACCTATGGCTCCAAGAATTGTTTGTGCATGGCTTTCTGTCTTAAATTCCTGGCATGGGGGTTAACGTGGGTCAGGAGTCAAGTCGCAGAACTGAGATGGAGTGTTAAATAAAAATGGAGTTGCCTAGCTTTTTCATTCTCTCCTCTTCTAGAGCATCAGGGACTAATCATGGTCCCTTAATTGGTACAGTCTTTTATATTTACAGTTTGGTATTGGGATCTCAGAACTAATAGATGGACTGTGCTGATCTCTTTTTACAAGGTCTGATTGTAAGTAACAAAATTAACAGTACCAAAGGCCCTTACTTTTTAAATCCTTTCTTATCCAGAAGATACCAATTTTTCCCCAACTTTTTTCCCAAGGCTTTCTTTGCTACCCTCCTCTTCTTCACAATTCCTTGAGTTTTTTTTTTTTTAATCTCAGAACAGCCTCAAGGCACCACTGAGATGCAGAAGCTTGCTAAATTTTAAGGCTAAGAGTAGGGCTGGTCTCATTCCTTTTACTATCTGTATTGATAACACATTCAGCAGGTTATTACCATATCAGAGCCAAACTATGGTGTAACTTTAAGAGCGGATTTCCAGTCACTATGCACTGAAGTGCCTAAGGCTAGCAAGCCAGTGATATCCTTGCCCCCAATATCCACTGTGGGAATAGAGAGTGTTTCTGGATATCACCCAAAAGAATGTCTCACAAGATCTTAGTTTTAGCAACCTTCAACTAGGAAGCAATCTTAGGTGATGGAATGAGGCAGGAGTTCAGTCTACTTTTACCATGGTGTAGGTGGTTTTTGTGACAATGTAGATTTCCTCTAGGTGACTGTCAGACTATCATCGAACTTTCTCAGTGGCCCCAAGGAACTGTCACACCTTGTGCTGGGAGGCAAATTTCTACACAGACTGGTTAAGGATACATTACATAGGCTTGGCAGGCTGTGGCCCCGTTGATTTTTAAGACTGTTTAGACAATAGTCCTGAACAATTTACCAAAATAACAACTTTCTTTCTAACCAGATATTTTTGTAAATAAACAAAGAAGGCTTAGTCTTGTAACCATCTCTGACAGATGCAGTCTCCACACTTGCACACCTGTTAACACCATTATATTTTTATCTATTTTGCCTCATTTTTCCAAAACTGACTCTGGACTCTTGATCTTAACAGGAGGTTGATGGGCGAAGGTCCATCTTCTGTAACTTCTTCAAGCTGACTTCAGGGGTGTTGATCCTACCTAGCCAGGAACCTATAACCTTAGCCTATTTTACAAAGAGGTTATCAGGGTTAGATGCCATTAAAAACAATATTTTAACTTTTTTTACAACAGCACAGAACATTTCTCTGGCTACAGCAGAGTAGATTGTTTAGCACTCTGGTTTGTAAAAGCATCTTTCTGGATGACTTAGGAATGTGATCTCTAGTGACTCTAACAAAGCCTAAGTTACCTTTGCAGGCCTTCAGACAGATGTCAATAGAAACACACTCTCAGGTTTACAAACTTTTTTCTGAGCAGATGAATTTCATGTTCCTGGTGTCAGCTCAAAATTTACTGCCAATTAGAACTCTTGGCACATAAAGGGGTTGGGATTTAAACTATCCCTCACATTTTATAACATTAGCTTTTTACTATCACAGAGGACTGGCAAGTTTCTGTTCCTTACAAGGTAGATAGTTTGTAAGCATACCTAACGTCCGTGACTATCTTCCCATGACCTCCTGGCTCTGACCAATTTTTGAAGGGCCACACACAAATGACTCTAGGATCTGACATTTCTGCCATCCAAGCAATGGCTTACTGCCTCTGGATGCTCCTCCATTGCTCTTGTCCCAGGAGTGTCTTCTCTACACTGGGGTAAATGCCTCATTGGCATTTCCCTTAGCTGGTCTCTGGACTTGATCTCGGGGCCTGAGTGTTGTCCCTCAGCTCTCTAGCTTAAGGCTAACACTCTGCCACTTTGAGTCCTAAAGCAACTTTGCTTGCTCTTTCAGCACTCTGCTGGCTCACAGGGACCTTTTTCTGCCCGGGCTGGCTTTGAACCAGTTTGCTGATCAATGAGTCTTATAAAAGGCCACTTTACTCCAATTAAAAGCAACAAGGTGGTCAACATAGAAGTACCTTTTAAGCATGCGTTTACCTGAAACTTATTAAGAGCCAGGTTACATCTGACAAACTTGTAAGTATCCTCTGTGCTTTGCTCTGGGCTTGCTGGAAACTGTTAAAAACCTATAAGAGCAAAGTGGAATAGCAATTCTTTTTGTAATCCTAATTTTTTCCTTTGTGCATTTTGTGGCAAATATAATTTTACTTTTAAACTTTATATCCAAAACTCCATTCCTAATTCTTAAAGCCTTTTATTAATCTCTTTTAATACTTTATACTTTAGTTGTCACTTGCATTTTGAAAAAAAAATCCTTTAAAATCTTGAGGCTAAGTGTCACTCATTGTCTCTTGGCTGCTTGTTTTAAAACAGATATACATTAAAATTTAAACTCAAATAAAAATTTTTCCTTAATGCAAGAATTACAGTCCCCATCACTGTATCAAAAATCTAGACTTAACACCTTTATGACTTTTAGAAACATCCTAATTTTAAAACATCATTGAAAGCAAATCACATTATACAAATAAACTTTTTAACCCTCTTTTAAAGGGCTTCTTAATTTTAATTTTAACACATCCAAGGGGCAGTTTTAGTAATACTAATCAGATCATCACATCACTCATTTTAACTATCATGTTTTCAGTGTCTTCTGCAGGGAAAAGAGAGAACAAAGATGGGCCACTCAGCCCCTTCTATGGAATGGGCATGCACCCAATTTGACTCTTGGGTTAGATGAACTGCGTTCATGCCAGCTTGCCCTCTTTCACATGCGTGGACTTCTCCCAGGGCCTGTCATACCATGCATGACCAGCTGAACTGCACTTCTGCCTTTTCACCCCTCACCCCTACAGATTTTCCCTTTTCTTTTCTCTTGATTCTTGAATGAAATACACGGTTTTAAACAAACAAAACAGGTACAGTCTTTGACAGTGTTAAACTAACCTTTACATTTAAATTTCAATTTCAGCCAATTGTTACAGCATGCTGACAATTTTTATCTTGAACATGTTCACAAACACATTAAAAAAACACACAGATATTAAAGTGCGCAAAAATCAAAATCGGTTGTATGTACATTTTCTAAAATTTTTAAACAAAAATTTAAAACACTATTTCTTTAAACTAAGTAACTTTGTTGAGCTTCATTTTCCCAGAGCTTGCTTGTTTAGCAAGGCAATTCACCAATGGACCTTTTGAATCCCTTCTTGTTGGAGGAGGGCTGGGGGAAGGGGTCACTTGAAACTAAACTGGCCTGATTTTTTTTATCCAATTTTAGACAAAAGCACTTTACAAATTGTTACATTGTCAGGACCAGCTGAACAGTCCAAACCAGTCACACGTCTTTCTACACCCTCCCCGCCGGCAGCCTCCACAAGGAGAAAATACAGCCTGAGTCTTGAAGGAAACCAAACTAGTCCATCAACCTTCCATGCCTCACAGGGAGGGGGGCATAGCAGGTCTGTGGCGGAGCCCAGCCAGAGGCTGGAACTTTTATTCCCCCAGAGATGTTCAAATAAATAACTAAAACACAAATAAACACAACAACCAAGAACCCATATTTAAAACTGGTACCAATTCTAAAACAGGACAAGACAAGAACCAAAGGCTGAGTTGGGGACTAATTGGCCCCCAGCTCATCCTACCAGAACTCTGTGCTGCTCCCACTCAGCAAGCTGAATCCAGAGTCTGCTGAGTGAGCCTGCCATTCTCACTCAGACCTTCCTTACCTCAGAAAACAGAAAAGAAAACACACCGAAGTAAACAAGACAGACAAATGGCCACACAAAGAGAAAATCAGGTCTCAGTGAACGGGGCAACATCTCAAATCCACTTACCAAGGCACTCAAACCCCCTCTACTCATTCCAGAGAATTTTTCTTTTAGATTCCTGCAAACGTTGACCCAGGGAACTTCCAAGGCAGAGGAGAATTCCCAGTCATCTTGGGGCAAGGGAAAAAGTCTGTAGCGGCCATCCCCTCAGACTGACAGGTTCTCCCCCATGCTCATACCCGCCAGGCCAAGGCCGGAGTCTAAGATCTTGCTGGAGCCTCCTGCAGGTGTTCAGTGGCAGTTTTTAAATGAACAAGAAAAAGAGGAGCCAAATTAAAATTACAAACACAGACAAGACAAGGACAGCATGCGTGTTGTAGACTGTCAGTCAGAAAGTGCCAGACTAGAGACGGGCCCAAAGGTCCACACTAGTGGACAGTCTACCCTGTAAACTATCAGTCAGAAAGTGCCAGACTCAAGCTTCCACACTAGTGGATAGTTTACCCCCACTGGGGATCCGGGGGACATCTCCAACCAGCCCCACAGGCTACTTTATAGTGTGTCCACCAAGGTTTCTGGCCAGCCACAAAACCCTACTTGCAAGTCAGACATGAAACACTTAACACAAAGCAGCTGCACTCTACTTCTGGCCGGCTAGACGACTCACTGATCAGGCATCTGGGTGGGCTTCTGGGGGGGAGCGTCCCGGACGAGCCCCAATCTGAAGTATCCCGTTTTTGGATGCCCCAACACAAACCACCAGAGACCACAACCAATGCAAACAGCAAAAAGTCATTTATTGCAAGCTCAAGCTTGGTCCTCCATGAACTCGGTAACCGGTGACACTAAGAGGCCCTGAGCACAGAATCAGCACGGTTTTTATAGTATTAAACAAACAACTTGAAGGAACTTTTACATAAAAAATACATGATTGGTTAACTTTTAGAACAAGCTAAGCTGGGCAAATATAATTGGTTGACATTTATAGAAAAATATCCTTGTTCCATAGCTTGACCACAAATAGTTATGAATCACACATAGTACAACAATATACATGGCATGTTTCACCCCGAGCTCTGAAGAACCGGTTGGGTGGGCCATTATATGGTTTTAACTGAAACTCTTAGCCCTATGTCACTCAGGGGCAATCACCTGCCTTAAGCAAATGCCACCTATGGCTCCAAGAATTGTTTGTGCATGGCTTTCTGCCTTAAATTCCTGGCATGGGGGTTAAAGTGGATCACGAGTCATGTCGCAGAACTGAGATAGAATGTTAAATAAAAATGGAGTTGCTTAGGTTTCTCAAAAAATCCCTAAGACTCCATCTCCAAACTAACCTGCAAGGAGCCAAGCTGGAAGCATGGCTCAAGACTCTTATCTCTAATCAGCCAAACACTGGAAGTGCTATTGTAACTCAACGTGGTAGAGCACTAGCCTTGAGTAGAAGTGCTCAATGACAGTGCCCAGGCCTTGAGTTCAGACCTTGAATAACAACTGGGACAAGCCATCCCAGCAACGAGCACCTAGACTCAGCCAGTCTGGGGAACAAGGGAACATAGAGAAGAGTAAGAGGAGATGACCTGCTTAGTGCCTGCCCTTTCAAAATTAACCAGAGCCGGGAGGTCAGTAGAAGTAAGAAGCCTGCCCATCCAATGTCTATACCTGTCTACCTATTAACTGAACAGGAATTTATATTCTTGCCTTTGTCACCTGACTTCTCTACCTAGTTGCCAGATGTCAGAAGTAGCTAGGAACATTTCTACCAACATTTTCAGCTCCATGTCCTTCCTCTTGCCATTTATTTGTTCTCTGGTATTTGTTTTACAGCTCCTCAATGCTAATGAGACTTCTCTAGACTTCATCTAATGTCTCATGCCACCAAGGGACAGCTGCTGCTCTCTGCCTTCTTTGGGAGGGGACCAAATTCCAGCCTTTTACCCCTATTGTCGGTGCCCCTTTTAAGCAGGAAGTAGCTACAGAGAATCTGCGCTCTATTTCATGATCATTAAAATGCTGCAATGGAAGGTTGGCTCCTGGATGGCTAGCAGACTCCACCCTCCTCTCAGCAAAGTCTCCACCCAGTACCTGTGTTACCTAGGCAACTGGGACAGCTGGAATACGTCACATCTGAATTTGATGTGGCCACATCTTTCTCTGCCCATACCCTAGATAAGGCCTAGATGCCCTCTCTCTGCTCTTTCCTAGCTCTTTCTCAGCTCTTTCCTTCTCTTCTCTTTCCCAGCTCTCTCTCTTTCCCAGCTCTCATTCCTAGGCCTTTCCCAGCCATGTGGAGGGCCAACATGTCCTTGTGCCAGCCTGAATGATGAATAAACATACCCTTTACCTAAAAATAAATAAATAAAGATCTAGCTTTAGTTTCCTACAGGCATTTAACCTATTTTGCCAGTACTATTTACTGAAGATGCCATCTTTCTTCCATTCTATTTTTTAGCTCCCTTTTTGAAGATTAAGTGGCTATAGGTTTGTGGGTTCATTTCTGGGTCTTCAGTTCTATTCATTGGTCCTCATGTCTGTTCTTTTGCCAGTACACAGCTGTTTTAATTACTATGGCTTTGTAGTAGTTTGAAATTGGGTATTGATATTCCTCTATTCTTTCTGTTATGGATTGTTTTTGCTATTTGGGGTCTTTTCTTGTTCCATATGAATTGTGTGGTTGCTTCTTCTATTTCATTGAAGAATGAGGTTGGGATATTGATAGGGATTGCATTGAATTTGTAGATAGCCTCTGGCAGTATTGCCATCTACAAAGACTTCTTATTTCTGTTCTACCTACTCAGTATGAGATTTTATTTCCCAATTCTGATACCTGCCCTGTCTCAAAAGAGATGTTCAACCTGCGGATCCAAATTGCAGTTGCTTTTTGATGTCAAGTTTTGGAGCCAGTTTTAAAAAATACACTGAAGATAGTTTGTGCATATGGTTACCATAGTTTACATCTACTGAAGGAAATGCCAAAGGAGATAAAGCACAAGAACAAAAACTATGATTACTCAGAACTTATACCTTACAGAAAAACTTTCACAAATACACTAGCTTATAAAGAGGCCCACAGTTCTTCTGTATTCTCAGAACTTTAAAGAAATGTTACTTCAAAGGAATGCAAATAGCTCCCAAGGTCTGTAGTAAGGAAAATTTCAGAAAATTAGTTAACATTTTCTTAATGTTGTAAACACAAACAAATTTATAATGCATATATCTGCTAGTGTAAATCAGTGTAAGAATATAAAGAATGTAAAACGAGTTTAACCTAGAGTTGATTTTAGAAAAAGGAAATCTGTGTTTTTGTTTTAATAAAAAATCTTTCTAAAGTTAGATCTTTGTATAGACCCTGCAGCCACAATCAACTCCAAATGGATCAAAGACCTTTAGGTAAAAGTAGACATCTGGAAAATATTACAGTGAGGATTAGGGTAAACACAAGGGCTCCTTGACACGGGTCAAAACTTCCTTAATAAAGGCCTGGAATCACAACAAATCAAAGAAAGATTGGATAAATTGGACTGCATTAAACTTCAGAGCTTCTGCAAGGCAAAGGACATAGCTAGCAAGATAAATAGAAAGCCCACAGACTGGAAGAAGTTCTTCACTAGGCATATTCTAAGGTAAAGCATCCTAGAAGCCACATTTAGGTAGATGGAATATTGGAGTCTTTATTACTCAGTTAGCAGGCTGCTGGCCACCCATTTTTACAAAGGCCTGAAGCCCCCAAACACAAAAAACATGGTTAGGAAACAGTTTAGAGAGGAAAGAAAGAACAAAAATAACAAACCAATTCAACACCAATGGAGAGTTGAATTGTGATGCCATGATGACTGGAGATGAGTCAGAAGACAAGACATGATCACAGCGACACATGTGGCATGGCATAATGGCGGCTGGGCTGGGCTGGGCCTAAATAGGGTCTCAGCAGGGGACAGGTCCACAGGTTACTAAATCTGCCAGTCCAGTGCCTGGGACTGGTAATTTCTAGCAGCCTAGTGCTCGCCCCTGTCTCCAGTGATCTGGGAATATCCATCACCTGGGAGTCAGATGATGATGGAGGCATTTTCCTTCCCCCGGCATGAAGACAAGATATGAGACCTTATCATCCATCATGTGGCCAATATGGCACCAGTCAGATCTGCCCTCCTTACCTCAATCCCCACTTTTTTTCTTATGTACATTAATTCATTGATTTTTTTTTTCTGGAAGAGATCCAAATTTTACCCTGGGCTGCTCCCTTCTGCAATTTTTAAATTTATATATATATATATATATATATATATATATATATATATATATATATATATATATATATACACACACACATGTATATATATACACACACACACACATATATATATATATATATATATGTTTTATTGTGAAAATACCATACAGAGGGGCTACAATTACATGAGCAAGGTAATGAGTACATTTCTTATCAAGCATTGTTGCCTCCTCCTTTGTTTTTCCCCTACCATCCCTTCAATCCCATCTCCACCACTATACCCTCACCCCTGGCGCCAAAGTTGTAAAGTTTGCTTTTCAACATAGGATTTTGCACATCTCATTGTTGCAATAGGTCCACCTGTATCCCTAGTTAAACAATTTGTTTTTTTCCTTTCCCCTCCCCAAAGTATACCAACATCAAATACAGTGAAACCAGGGCTTATACTGTGGGGGAAGAGACATACAATGCAACAAAACTTTCACCTTATAAATATGTTAGAAACAATAGCAAGAAAGAAAAAACCACTTGTGTCCTTATCTAGTGAAGTAAGCCAGGCCGAAGAAACATAGATCCCATTGAAGTACCCGATTTCGGGTACCCCTCACAGACCACCGACTCTTTGCAAACAGCAAAGAGTGGTTATTGAAAGCTCGAGCTTGGTCCTCCGCACACTTGGTAACCGGTGACGCTAAGAGGTCCCGAGCACAAAATTAGCACAGCTTTTATAGTATCAAACAAACAAGTTTAGGGGGTTTCCACAAAAGCAAGTCCACAAGTTCAAGGGGTATAAGTCCGCCCTGACCATATTTGCCTTTTTCTGATGGAACACTTAGGCAACTGTTCTGTTCCTTAAGGATGGGCAGGGTTGGTGTCAACCTGGGGTTTTTCTGAGAACTTTCTCTTTGGGGGTTACTCTGAGGGCAGCACAGCTCAGAGGGGTTGATCTTAAAATGGAGTTACTGTAGCTCTTCACCATGGTTTCCCTTATTTGCAATAACTAGTATATGTCTGAGACAAGCTGAAAAGATAAGATAAGATGTTAGGTAAAATGAACCCCTCCTGTAATTTAAGAAGTCTCCAATAGTTATGCCCTGTATCTGCTCAAAGCCCTAATTTGGGAATTTAAACTATCCCACACATTTTACAACCCACTTAGATGACTGGCACATTCTTGCCCAGTTACGAAGCAGACAAACATTTAGAAAGGCATGATTACAATTTACTTTCTCATGATTTCCTGGCGCTGATCAATTTTTTTTTTGGGGGGGGGTCCAGTCGTGGGGCCTAACTCTGGGCCTGGGCGCTGTCCCTCAGCTCTTCAGCTCAAGGATAGTGCTCTACCACTTGAGCCACAGTGCCACTTCCCTCTTTTTTCTTTTTTCTTATGTGGTACTGAGGAATCGAACCCAGGGCCTCATGCATGCAAGGCAAGCGCTCTACCACTGAGCCACCTTCCCAGTCCTTCAATTTTTGAAAAGGCAAACAGGATCTGATACCATCTCTGCCATCCGAGCAGTGGCTTGTAACTGCATCTGGATGTTTCATCATTGCCAGGCTCCCAGGAGTGTCTTTCTCCATGCTGGGATACACACGCCTTGGCATTTTCCTTAATCACTGGAATTGAGCTGGAGAGATGAGCGATAGTGCTCAGGCCCTGAGTTCAAGGCTAGCACTCTGCCACTTTGAGCCCCAAAGCAACTCTTTTGCTGACCAATTAGAGATAATCTCACAGGGACCTTTCTCTGCCCAGGCTGGCTTTGAACCACAGTTCTCAGATCAACAAGTCTAAACAAAAGGCCATGTTTACTGCCATTAAAAGAAACAAAGATGGTCATTAGAAATAGTTTTTTAAAGCATGGTCTACCTAGAACTTATTAAGGGCTGAAAGTTATATCTGACAAAATTGTAAGAATCCTTACTCCTTTTTGTGGGCTTGCTGGGAACTGTTACAAAAAAAAACCTATAAGAGCAAACTGAAATAGTAATTAAGCAATTATTTTGGTAATCCTAATTTTTCCTTTTTGCACTTTGAGACAAATATTAACAATTTTACTTTCAAACTTTATAACCAGGAATTCATCTCCATTTTTTTTGCCAGTCCTTAGGATTTAACTCAGGGCATAGGCATTGTCCTTGAGCTTCTTTTGGTCAAGGTTAGCACTACTTCCTGATTTTTCTGAATACGTGGTAGTGAGGAATTGAACTCAGGGTTTGATGCATGCTAGGCAAGCACTCTACCACTAAGCCACCTTCGCAGCCCAGCCACATTCCCAGCCCATCCAATCCTAATTTTTTTTAAGTTCAAAGGTTTTTTGTTGTTGTTGTTTTTGTTATTGTGAAAATACCATACGAAGGGGTTTCAATTACATGGGCAAGGTGATGAGTACATTTGTTGCCTCCTCCTTTGTTTCCCCTTACAATACCTTCCCACCCTCCTCCCCAACCTCCCCATGGGGGAGGGACATACAAAGCAACAAAGAAATCATCTTATAAATATGTTAGAAACAATAACAAGAAAGAAAATCTATTCCAGTCCTTACCTTGGGGTTCATTTAACCTAACATCAACGTATCTGACTATTTCTGCTTGTCTCAGACATGTACTAGTTATTGAAAATAAGGGAAACCATGGGACTTATGTTTCTTTAGGCCTGGCTGACTTCACTTAATATAATTTTTTTCCATTCTTTCTATTTCCTAACAAATGGGACAATGTCATTCTCTCTGATAGAGGCATAGAATTCCATTATGCATATATACCACATTTTCTTGATCCATTCATCTACTGAGGGGCATCTGAGTGGGTTCCATATATTAGCTATGGAAAATAATGTTGCAATAAACATAGTTGTGCTGGTAGCTTTAGTATGGCTTTGTTTGTGGTCATTCCAGTAAATGCCCAAAAGTGGGATTGCTGGGTCACAGGGGAGGTCTATGTGGAGTCTATGAGGAACCCACTTTAAAAACTTGAAAAAGGAATCAAAACAGAAATTAGAAATTGGAAAAACCTTCCATGCTCTTAGATTGGAAGGATCAACATCATGAAAATCGCAATACTTGCCAAGGCTCTCTACAAATTCAATGCGATACCTATCAATATTGCAACCTCATTCTTCAGGAAAATAAAAGAGGCAATCCAAAAATTCTTATGGAACAATAAAAGACCCCGAATAGGAAAAGCGATCCTTAGCACAAAGAACACTGCTAGAGGAATATCAATACCAAATTTCAAACTCTACTACAAAGCAATAGTAATCAAAACAGCTTGGTACTGGCTCAAGAACAGATCTCAGGACCCATGGAATAGAATTGAAAACCAAGAAATGAACCCACATACCTATAACTTTGTAATCTTCGATAAGAGGGCTAAAAAAATAGAATGAAAGACAGGCTCTTCAGTAAATGGTGCTGGCAAATTTGGTTACCTACTTATAGAAAACTAAAGCTTGATCTTTATATATCACCCTGCATCAGAATCAACTCCAAATAGATCAAAGACCACAGAGTCAAAGCAGACACTCTGAAAACATTACAGGATGGAATAGAAGAAACCCAGGTCTCCTTGGGACAGGCCAAAATTTTCCTAACAGAGACCTAGAAATACAACAAATCAAAGAAAGTTTGGACAAATGGGATTGCATGAAATTGCAGAGCTTCTGCATGGCAAAGTACATAGCTAGCAAGATCAACAGAAAGCCCACGGATTGGGAGAAGATCATCACTAGTCATACAATGGACAAGGGTCTCATATCTAAAATATACATACTCAAAAAGTTAAATCCCCCAACAACAAACCTTGAAGAAACAACTGCCCAAGAAATAAGTGGGCTAAAGACTTACTAATCTAAACCTTACTAAGACTTACTAATTTAAACCTTTTATTAATCTCTGCTTTAACATTTTATACTTTAGTTTTCATTTGTATTTTGAAAACTCCTTTGAAATCTTGAGGCTAGGTACCACTATTGCCTCTTGGCTGCTCATTTTAAAACAGATATACATTAAAAACTTTTGAACTCAAATGACCATTTTTTGTGAATGCAAGAATTAATCACCAGCACTGTACCAATAAGCTAGACTTAACACCTATATGCCTTTTTTTTTTTTTTGGTGGGGGGAGTCTGGTTGTGGGTGTGAACTCTGGGCCTGGGCGGAGTCCCTCAGCTCTTCAGATCAAGGCTAGCACTGAAACACTTGAGCCACAGTGCCTCTTCTGGTTGTTTCTTTTCTGTGTATGTGGTGCTGAAGCAAGTGCTCTAACACTGACCCGTCTTCCCAGTCCACCTATATGCCTTTAAAAAATATATCCAATTTCAGAGTATCATTGAAAGCAAATCACATACTGATAAATTTTCTAACCATATTTTTAAGGCTTTTTCAAAGTTAATACATCCAAGTGGCAGTTTTAGGAATACCAATCAGATCATGACATCACTCATTTTTACCATTATGTTTCCTGTGTCTGTCTGCAAGAGAAAGGGACAGGACAAAGATAGGCCACACGGTCCCTCCTAAGGAATGTGCATGCACCCAACTCTTCAGGGTTAGTTGAACTGCCTTTGTGCCAGCTTGCCCTCTTCTACCATGCGTGGAATCCCCCCAGGGCCTGTCCTACCCTGCATGACTGGCTGAGCTGCACTTCTGCCTATACATCCCTCACCTCTAAAGACAGGTCTTCTATTAGAGAATAAGTTTTTCCCTTTTTTTTCTTGGTTCTTGAATGAAATAGTTTTAGACAGAACAGGTAAATTTTCAGACAGAACAGGTAAAATCTTTGACAGTGTTAAATAAACCTTTATATTTAAATTTCTAATAGTATCCCCAAGTTTTAGCAGAGGGAACTAAATCCCAAACAGCCAATGCCTTTTGTTGAGTCAGATAACTTGATTACAGTGTAAACAACCTTTGCATTTTAAAATACCGAATTTTAAAATACGGATTTTGATTTGTAAATTAAAGAATTCTTAGAAAGTTTAACTAAACTACCTGTTTAAAACAGTACAATAATCCTTTAAGATATGTGGCATACAAATCTGATGACTTTCCTTAGAGTTTAAACTCTTTTTTTACAGCATGTTGATTTTCATCTTGAACATGTTCCAACATACTCATAAAAACCTTAAAGTGCAAAAAAATGAAAATCAGTCTTACATTTTCCAGAATCTTGATCTAAAGATTTAAGATTTGTTAAACATAGTGCCTTTGCTGAGCTTCATTTACCCAGGGCTTGCTTGTTTAGCAAGGCATTTTACCAATTGGCCTTGTGAATAACTTCCACTGGAGGAAGGCTAGGTGGGAGTCACCTGAAACTGAACTGGCCTGTCTTTTATCCAAATTTCTTTTTAGAGAAGAGCATTTTACAATATTTTTAGCTGTTCGGACAAGCCAAATGTCCAAACTAGGCTCAAACTGTCTATGCCCTCACCTCCGGCTGCCTCTGCAGGAAAATGCAGCCTGAAGCTTGTAAGGTCTTGCAACCTTCCATGCCCACCTCTCGACTGCTGCAACACAGACAAAACAGAGCAGGTCTATGACCAGGCCTAGACAAACTTTTATTCCCCCAGAGATGTCCAAATGAACAAAAATAACAGATTCTAATAACTTGAATAATTGTCTGGGTTTATTTTTTCAGAGAATGGTGAGCTCTGGCGTTTAGGGGACCTGATTTCGGTGACTGAGAGCCCCAAAATAACTCTCTGAACCTAGAAGAGAGGCGTAAGTTTAGAGGAGCTCTCCTGCAGCCATTTTGCATTAAGGGACGGCCAATCTACCTGGCAGAGAGTGCAGAGATGACATTGGGTAGCAGTACTCATATGCCCTGGCTTTTTCCTGAAAATAAGAAAAGGGATCTAAAAACATTTCCAAAAGTGATGGATAAAGAAGTTTGGTGCATATCTGTAAAAAGCAAGATATCAGTGATCTCAGAATTAGCTTAAATAGAAGTTGTTTCTTACTTTTCCTGCTTGGACCAAATAAGCTTTCCCCTTGGAATTTTATCAGCACCAGAGTGGAGACCTAAGTTTGAGAGGAGATTCTCCACCTCATCCCAAGGTTTCTCCAACATCTGGGGTTGGGGTTGGAGACACAGGTTTGACAGGAGATTCCCCATCTCATCCCTTTCTCGATGCTTGTGGTTCTCAGACATTTAGACAGAAATGTCAACTAAAACAGACACAGATAGGTGGCCACACAAACCAAATGGTCAGACAGACCTAAGCAAACAGCACCAGAAGGCACCTCTAACAGACAGACAAAACAAATAAGACAACCCAAGTGAGGCCAGACTCCAGGTTAAGAACCCTAATCTGCCTCCACTGGGGAGAAGCGCATCCCAAACTCCTCCGTGGCTGGGAGTTCTGCTGCATCCCACCTCCCTTTCTGCCGCTTCCACTATACCTGGCCAGGCATTTCAAGTTACCTCTAGAGGCTTTTGAGTTCTAAGTTCCTGTTAGGAACTTCTCTCCACAGCCATCCCCTAGGGAGTGGCCCTTCTGACACCAGTCCAAAGTCCCTGAGCTCAAGGCCTGGGGTCCTGGATCTCACTTGGGCCTACATCTATTATATCCTGGATCCAAAAGAGACTTCATGAAACCCAGATAAAGGATCTAGGAACTTTATTACCACCACATGGGACCACTTCCTACCACTGGGAAAGTAGGAGAACAGCCTTGAGCTCAGGGTAGGATGGGTTTTTATAGGGGTAGGTTAGATAGAGTTATATATACAAGCTATGCAAGGCAGGTTTGGTGAATTTTTCATTGGTTACAGTTATATGACCTTTAAATTAATTTGATCTTTATGGTAATATCATATGTAATCATTTGTAATAGGCCACTCATAGTGGGACCACTCAGCGGTGGTCTTCAATTGGTGGGCTTAAGGCCTTGTTACCAAGGCAAGAAAGCAAGGTTATAGAAGCAAAACATGGCAGAAACATAGCCTTGACTCACAGGAGCATAGGCAAAACATAATCTTGACTTGGTCAGCATGATCAATACTATCAAAGCTATTGACACTACTTTAGAAATTATTTTTATTATAAGCTCCTAACAGCTCTTTAATGCAGCTGGTGATAAGCTTTGGTTGTCAATAGCCTTTTGCAAAGCTGCCAGTTTGGTAAATTGAGTGAGGGAGAGATGTTCTTTTGCTTTTTTTATCAAGGATGGGGAAGGGACAAAAGCTGACTACTAGTCAGCCTTTGTCTGGGATTTTTCTTTACCAGGAGGTTTTTGCCCTTTATCAATAATTTTGTTTTGTTTTCTGATTTCACAGTTTTGTACCCATGGCTATTCTTTCCCCAGGGAAAAGGGGATTCAGGGGAGAAAGTAAATTTCTAGCAGCAGGAGGGACTGAGGCCAGACAACCGAAGAAATTTCTGCCAGTGAATAGTAACTTGGATATTACGGAAAACCAAAGATCTGGTGTTTTAATGCATTAAGCTGTTCATATTGTAATCCAATTATCTGACTTATCAAAAATGTGAAGGAATATTGCTTTATTTTGAAGAAGAACTTTAATTTTCAAGTTTTTGCTAACACCAAAACTTGATGACTTTTCTTGGGAATTTAAAACAACTCATTTATATTTTTACATGATGATTACAGGCAGAAATTTACTGGTAGAACAAACTCCAGAGTTCATTTCAGGGGTTTCACAGAGCAAGGGCACCTGGGACTGAGGAATGTCTCTCAAGGCCTTCCACTAGGTGCAGCCATGTGGCCTGTCCCCTGACACAGAAGTCAGGTCATGACAGGGGTCGTCCTGTTCAGGCGAGAATAGGATCTCACTGGGGCATCTAGATGAAGTGGACTGACCCCCTGGACAAAGTCACAGACGCTGACCAGTATCTTAAAAGATAGTTTATTCAATTGACCAGCCAGGGTTAACTCATCTAGGGAATGAGCAGTCCCAAACTCAAATAGCTCAGGATTTATAAAGGTAAAAAAATGCATTCTTTTAGAGCAGATTCAAGCAAGGTGGTGTATAGAAAAACTTAGCAGTTATTTTATTTTGCAAGCTCATACGTCACAAACATTCCCAAAACAAAACTGTAAGTACTCCTGTAACAATTTCTTGACCTAAAGCAATGGGCAGTTCCTGGTTTCAGGGCCAGGTGTTTTGCTTTTTCAAAACTAGTAATTACAGTAGAAGGAACAGCTAGGGGGTAAATAGGCCTAGTCCTTTCCTCATAACTAGTTGTTCCAGTTCAATCCTGCCTTGCATAGTTTGGCCCTATTCTTAAAATTCAATAATTTTGTTCAGTCTCTATTTTCACATTTTACATTCTTTTTTGGCGTGGGGGCGGGGGGTCGTCACACTGCATTGATTAACTCCCTAAATGGCTTGGATCACCAGCCTCTGAGTACCCTCTAAGCATACCCTAGATGGAAAAGTTCTGCTGGTACCTGAGTAAGTCAATTTAAGGTTTGAAATCTTCATGGTAGGGGAGGGTGATGCTCCCACACCCCCTCAGGTGATAGGCACACCTGGATCCCTGGAGATAGGAGTAGCTACTTGGCTGATAGGTTACTGAACCTGTCAGTTCAGTGCCTGGGACTGAGTGTCCTGTGACCCATCCCCCTGGTGCGGGACACCATGCCATGTGTATCCCCATGTTCCTGTCCTTTCTCTCATCTCCTGGCTTGTCTCCAGTCATCATGGTGTCCAATTCAGCTATCCATCAGAGAGCTGAATTTTTGGGGTTTTGTTCTTTCCTCTCCAGCCTATTCCCTAGCTGTGTTAACTGTATTTGTGGATTGCAGGCCTCCTTATTCAGTTAGCAGTCTGTAGGCAGTGCATTGTTACAAAAACTCCAAGATTCTACTTCTCAAAATGTGGTTTATCTGAATTCTGATAATTTACCTTACAACATCTGAGACCCTTTCTGTAGATTTTTCTTCCAAATAAACCGATGCTAGTGTTTAAGCTACCTCTTTGCCTATCTTCTGTGGCTTTTAGGGGCCTAATAGCTATGTATCTTCTTTTGCTTGTTCTCATTCCTCCAGTGTTAAGATACTAGCTGAAAACTTGAAGTTTATGGCACAAATGTGGTACAAAGAGCAGTGTTACTCAAAAAGTAATCCCCAAACCCAAATATGTGTTAATATAGAACCTATTAGAAACTCAAAAATTCTCAGCAGCCCCAGCCCCATTGAATCTGAAGCTACATTTAAAATTCCCAAATAATTTATATGCACATTACAGTTCAAAAAGTAATGCTATAGGCTGGATCTTAAGTGTCCACCTAATGCCTGTGTTTTAAAGGCTCTGCCCTTAGCTTCTTGGAGATGGTGCAAATGAGAATGTAAGACCTAGTGGGAGGTCTTCTGGTTATTTAGGGTGTGTCATGGGAGGTCTTCTGGTTATGTAGGGTGTGTCCTTGAAGTGAGAAATGGGACCCCAGATTTTTCTTGACCATGAAGTGAATAGTTTTCCTACACCATACACCCATCATGTCATCCCCATCCTCCACATAGGAGGCCTTAAAACAATAGGTCTGCCCAATTATAGATTGGAACCTCAAAATCTTTGAGCCAAAATAAGCCTTTCTAAGGTGACTATTAAGTATTTGTAATAGCAACACAAAATTAACTCAAGCCTAATTGTAGAGAAGTCCACAAAATATTTTCAAAATCTTATATTCATGACATCTCTGCTAAAAACAGATTACTCCCTTGTGTGTATGGATAACTTACATAATAGTTTGTCACCATGCCTCAATGGACCACCTTGAGCACATACCTACTTTGCAGATTGCTGTCTAGCAAACTGAGTGAACATAGCATTGGACTACTTGCTCTGCCACTGCTCAGCTTTATTCCAGGAAAGACTGCAGATCAAAAAGCAAATTGCAGAGGGAGAAGCAGATAAACTATTACCAGAACTAAAGCTCCAATAAAATGAAAAATACCCTTGCTCACTAACAGACAGGCTCACCACCAATGGGTGCCTATGTTTTCAGAATAAGTAATGGGAGATGCTTATGATTCAATGGTTAAACAGAAAATAATAAACACTTCCGATTTGAAAGCAGGCCCCTCATGGAAAAGAATGAAAACAAAAGTTTGAAGATAGGCATATCTGAGTTAACATAATGCATCTTCCATTCTAAAACTTTTTAACCTTGTTAGCACAGTCTATAGTGTATTTTCTGTAAGTATTTTTGCTTACAATAACTTATGCAAAAGATATAAAAGGCAAACAAGAATCCTCAGACTGGAGCAAGAACCGGCCAGATGGGGAACGGGAAAGGTGAAAGTGATGGAGATGATGATTGAAGTACATTCTATAAAGGTGGCCATAAAAAGGGGAGGAGTGATCAAATTCTTTAAAAGTACACCTTGTATACATGGAAGTAACAGTAAAATCCCTTTGTATAATTAATATACAGTTTTAACTTGTGCTTTTCCAAAGCTATCCCAAATAAGGAGTTTAAGTTCATCAGAGCAGTTGTTGTAAATATTTTGATGTTTTCGCCTATGTGACACTTCATATCCCACAACTCGAAAGGAACCCAGCAAGGCATAATTTACTTCTGCAGAAGAATCTGATACTGACAGGAAGCCAAGCAAGCATGCTGAGCAGTCAGTCAACCATATCTCTCACTCATCAGAATTTTGGGATCATAAACTTTCTTGCTCAGATAAACTTTCAAATTAGGAAAAACCAGGATATCTGGTCAAAGTTTGTCAGAAAAGCAGTCTTAGCTTCTTGTAAGATAGCAGCTCTTCTTTAAAAGGCAGTGCTTATGTCAAGCACTTTGGCAGAAAAGATTCTAACTCCTACAGTCCTGCCTTGTTTTATCTGTTTTTTCAAACCTAGTCAGCTTTGCTAGACTTTCTCATTCAGCAGTATCCAAAGGGAGACTATTTAATAAATGGGTGTTTTGCCCTCATTCATACAACAACCAACAAAGGCATTGTTATGAAAACAAGTACTAGAGGCAAATTTGGACAGCACCATTCCTTTGTCTTCCAAATTATTCATCAACAAGCTAGTAAATGGCACACCTTTTGCCAGCCTTCAATCTATGTAAAGCCATTGTGCAGCACCAGTTTCTAATCACCACAGAAATAATTCCCTTTCCAGCTAATATACCTAAAGCTAGTCTTTCCATGCCATCCTACTAGTGGCATTTAGTTGTTCTGTTATTACCTTGATGGTGTCTAGTATTATTATCAAGGCTCTGCTGATAATAAAGATAATCTAATCTACTAATGGATAGAACGAAATCTACATTTTATAGGTATTACCAGTTTAAAGCTAGAAATGAAATAGCAGGTTTTGATTAGGAACTCTTTGGGAGACCCCAATAGCATCTACACAAAGATGAAAGTTGAAGACTGTCTGGGGATGAATCTCTCTCCTTACTTGATGTTAGCATTTTCTCAACTGGGCATTCTCAAATAGCTTGGGTAAAATGGATGTATGTTGAACCAAAGTGCAGTTTCCAACTCAGTTAGCCAGTAAGGTCTCCAACACTGGTCCTCTGCAATACCAGACACCTTTCTATGACTTAAATAAAGTTGCTTTTGGATTGTATTTTTTCCTTTGATGATCCAACTTTGCTCATTAATAGTTGGCAGGTTTGAGCTGACTGATTAAGTAGTGGGCCTGGCTCAACTGAGGTCATGCAGTTCCCACCTTTTCAAATACCCTGGAAGATCCAGGGTATAAACAGAGTTTATCTTTATAATATTAAATGTACTCATTATCTTGCTCATGTAACTGTAACCCTCTGCACATCATTTTTGCAATAAAAATATACAGAATAAAAGGAAGGTTATGACATATCTAGGCTGACCTTGTTCTGGTGTTCTAAGTTCTGACATTCATGCTTGATAAGGTCGCACAACAGCCCCACCCCATTTTCCTCACCCAAGTCTGTTTGAAACTTTTTGTCGGTAATGGGGCCTGAATTCTGGGCCTGGGCACTGCCCCTCAGCTCTTCAGCTCAAGGTTAATGCTCTACCACTTGAGCTACAACACCACTTCTGGCTTTTTTCTGCCTCTGTGGTGCTGAGGAATCAAACCCAAGGCCTCATGCATGCAAGGCAAGCACTCTACCATTGAGCTACCTTCCCAGCCCTTGAAACAATCTTCAGTGGCCTGTTATAGAACTATTCCAAAAACATGTACTCATCATTACCATGTTTCCTCTACTTGCTGGTTTTTCCTTTTATAAAACTTTCAAACCTACATAACATTCTTTTGAATATCCAGGAAAAAGTAATCCTATATGAAGTTTTCTTTAAATGTAATCGCAATGATAACTTCTTAAACCTGGAACATTGTAAATAACAAAATTTCAAGAACCTTTTGCTATTAAGTCAGTTAATTACTGAATGCCTGCAACAGATCCTTCTGAAGATATTTACACAGACATGGATATACAAGATTTAACAAGTGCACATTAGAAATAGAGCACAAAAATAAAAAATTCAGCCTTAATACATGTTTTCATATCTTTCCCCACCTTCTCCCTAAAAGACAACAATATAAAGAATGTCTGAGGGAGCCTTCTTAGCTCCAATTTTCTTAGGCTTCCTAAGTTTAGAATTCTCAAATCACAGAGACATGCTGAAATGGAAGTTGTTTTTTTTTTTTTTTTTGGTGTACTCTGCCCTTCAGACGTTATTGTGAAAATACCATACAGAGGGGTTACAATTACATGGGCAAGGTAATGAGTACATTTCTTATAAGCATTGTTGCCTCCTCCTTTGTTTCCTCTTCCCAATCCCTTCCCATCTCCCTCGCCCCCCCCCAAAAAAAAAGTTGTAAAATTCGTTTTTCGACATAACATCTTGTACATCTCATTGTTGCAATGGGTCCATCTGTATCCCTATTTAAACGATTTGTTTTTGTCCTTCCCATCCACAAAGTATACCAACATCAAATACAGTGTAAGCAGGGTTTATACTGTGGAGGAGGAACATACAAAGCAAAGGAATCATCTTATAAATATGTTAGAAACAATCGCAAGAAAGAAAAAAAAACATTTGAATACTTATCTTGTGGTTCATTTCATCTCTTGTTCACCCCTTTTCTTAACTCCCTTACTAGAGATTTTTCTCAGAGATGACTCCATCTCCAACATTTCATTCTTCCACAGCTGGACAAATGAAGTTGCAGATTAAGACTCTTAGTCACAAAGAATTTAAGAGTCTGTATGTAAGACAATTATCACACACAGCCCCTGCAAACACACAACTACCAAAGCAGTATTCATAGTTTCATTTTTTTCTACCGAAGCCAATGCATGAGGTTGCTTGCTTCTCAGGGTGCCTGTTTGGACCCCTTCCTGATGTTGCGGATTAATTTTACATCTCAGGTCCATTGTCAGCTACAAAGGATGGTAGGTTTAGCCCATGCATGAGACTGCCACAACCGAATGGTAGTGTGTCTCTCCTCTTGATGGCTTCCTAGGATCCCTCATGAGTGGCATGGAAGATTTGTATTGGAAATTCCTGGGGAAATTAAGGTATCCTAAGAACACCAACTCAGAATGCCTTTTGCAGGAGCAAACTTTGCCTTGCTGTCTGTTGCATGCCCAAGTTGAATAAGCACACTGGATGGGCAGCCTACCACTGGGTCCCCTGAATTTGAACTTTTGGATCATATTTCATGATAGCTCAAATTTTAGAGCCCTTTCAAACTATTCAAAAGCTTCAATAATCAACCCCCAGAACACCTGGCCATGTTAAAAGAAAAATAACCAACTTTTACCCAGTCAGTGTTCTACCACTAGAGCCATGCCTCCAACCCCTAGCACTTCTCTAAAATAGCTTTGGTAAGGTTGTGACTACCTTTACAAGGGCAGTGCTTATATCAGTCAAGAAGACTTACCTTCTGCAATTCTCCCACCTTATTTTACTTTTTCTTCCAACCTAAAGCACTGACTTTCCTATTCAGCAGTATCCAAAGGGTATTTTGATTAAAGAGTGTTTGGTTAAGGCAGTTTTTCAGTCACTGAACAAAACTTTTATACAGGAGATAAAGCACCCATCCACACATTCCTCTGAAAACAGTTACTAAAGAGGTAAATATTGACACCATGACTCATTTTTAAAATGCTTGTTCAATCATCAAGCTAGTAAAGGGACCTGCCACCACACAGACACAAACTTTTTTTTTTTTTAACGGACTGTAGGCTGGTCCGGAGTTTGATCTCATCTCTTTTTTTGCTCAAGGTTACCACGTTAGCCACAACTCCAGTAGTTTATCTTTTTGCAGGTTAGTTGGAAAGTCTTGTCTTTCCTGCCCGGGTAAACTTCAAACACAGATCCTCAAACTCAGCCACCTGAACATCTAGGATTACACTCAGCTTCACCTGAGTTCTTAGGTAACTTGTTTGCCAGTATTAAATACTTGTAAGTCTTTCTGTAGCATTGGCCTCCAACTACCACACAGATTCCCTTTCAAGTATTATACTTAGAGCTAATTTCTCCCATTCAATCCTTCCAGTGGCTCCTAGTTTTTTCCCACCTTGGCAGGATTTCCAATTAACAAACCTTGCTGATAAATAAAAGCACATATTCAAATAATCGATTTTGGAGATCAAAAGAATAAAACTAATTTGAACTGCTGTTTCTGGTTTCTAGCTTTAAGCACTTCGGGAAAATTTTAGGGGCTCCTAAATACCATATTTGTAAATATGATTCTTGAATGACCTACTATGAAGTCTCTCCTTACCTAAGGTATTTGAGAATGGTCAGGTGCAGGTTGGATAATTGAACCAAAGCACAGATTCCACTCCAGTTGGTCAGTAATATCTTCAACATTGGTCTTCTGCAATACCACCAGATATTTCGCCTGGCTATCATTAGTGCTTATTGCTCATCTCAAAGGGTTAGACTTCACTACATCCAGGTAAGTATCCCAGAAATGTCAAATTTTCCCCAGGTATAGTTGGCCTTGAAAGAATGGAGCTAATCAGTTTCAGGGGTTTTTGAAATAGACTCTTCCTTTTGAGAAGAGCAACAGGGTGTTCCAAGTTGTCTTGATGACCTATCATGCATTTCATGCCCATGGGGTCTGAAATCCATGACAGCACAAATAGGACTACTTGTGTGGCCTCCCTGCCACACAGTCATAGCAGTACTTAGAATGTGGACAGAATCACCACAGTATTTACCTTGCTTATCCATTTCAATTTCAGTCCTGGTAGACTCAAAATTGGAAGTCATACACAGTATCTTCTCCAAGACTGAAGTGGCAACCACATTGTAGGATTAACTAGAGGGTGGATTGAGGCCCTGGAGCCAAGCATGGTCACCATAAGGTCATTAAGACTGGAGTTCCCCATGCAGGATGTTTTCACAAGTCAATACCTGACAAACATTAGACACTTATTTGGGCAGTATGAAACTGAATCAAATTGATCAGAAACCCCCTCCTTACTAGAAGGCAATACCCCTCCCAACTAGAAGGGAAACCAGCTTTCCTGCTAGATAGAAACCCCCAAGACTCCTTCCCTCTTTGTAGGAAACTATTTAGGTGTAGGGTTTTTTTTGGTAGATCTTGGGGCTGAACTCTGGGCCTGGGTGCTCTCCATCTCAAGGCTAGTGCTCTACTACTTTAGCCACAGCATCACTTCTGGTTTTCTGAGTGGTTTATTGGCAAAAAGTCTCATGGAATTTCGCTGCCCAGCTTGGCTTTGAATCGTGATCCTCAGATCTTAGCCTCCTGAGTAGCTAGTATTACAGGTGTGAGCCACCAACACCTGTTTTTTTTATTTTTATTGTTACTTCTATTTTCTTTTCTTTGTTTTTTATTGTGGAAATACTGTACAGAGGGGTTTACAATTACATGGGCAAGATAATGAGTACATTTCTTATCAAGCATTGTAGCCTCCTCCTTTGGTTTCCCTTCCCATCCCATCCTCCCTCCACCCACCACCTTTCCCTCCTCACCCCCCCACCAAAGTTGTAAAGTTCGTTTTCAACATAACAACTTGTATGTTTCATTGTTTCAATGGGTCCACCTGTATCCCTATTTAAACGATTTGATTTTTCCCTTTCCCTCCACAAATTACAACATCAAATACAGTGAAATCAGGGGTTATACCATGGCGGAGGGACATACAAAGCAACAAAGAAATAATCTTATGTGTTAGAAATAATCGCATGAAAGAAAAAAAAAACATTTGAATACATATCTTAGGGTTAATTTCCCTAACATCAACTTAACTGACCTTTTCTGCTTGACTCAGACATATAGTTATTGCAAATAAGGGTAACCATGAGACCTATGTTCCTTTGGGTCTGGCTTACTTCACTTAATTTCTTTCCAAGTCTTTCCACTTCCTAACAAATGGGGCAATGTCATTCTTTCTGATGGAGGCATTGAATTCCATTGTGTATATATACCACATTTTCTTGATCCATTCATCTACTGAGGGGCATCTGGGTTGGTTCCATATCTTAGTTATGGTAAATAATGCTGCAATAAACATAGTCGTGCTGGTAGCTTTAGTGTGGTCTTCTTTGTAAACATTTGGGTAAATCCCAAAACCCGGATTGCTGCATCATAGGGGAGCTCTATGTGGAGTCTTTTGAGGAACCTCCATACTATTTTCCAAAGTGGTTGAACAAGTTTACACTCCCACCAACAATGCAGCAAGGTTCCCCTCTGTCCACATTCCCTCCAGCCATCTGTTGTTATCTGGTTTTTAATATTTTCCCTTTTTTGTCGGTTGTGACGCCTGAACTCTGGGCCTGGACATTGTCACTCAGCCCTTCAGCTCAAGACTATCGCTCTACCACTTGAGCCACAGTGCCACTTCTGGCTTTTTCTGCTTACATGGTGCTGAGGAATCGAACCCAGGTCCTAATGCATGCAAGGCAAGCACTCTACCACTGGGCCAACTTCCCAGCCCTTCATCTGAGATTTTAGTTAACTTAGTTGCCAATGTTCTATTGTTCTAAGGCCTTTGTGCAGCTTTGGCCTCCAATCACCACATGAACTCTTCCCTTTTCAGATAACATTTCTAGAACTAATTTTCCCATGCTATCCTACTAGACTATTTAGTTTATGGCTTTTAAAAAATCTTTTAACAAAACTCTTTTTTTGCCACTCCTGGGGTTTGAACTCAGGGCCTGGGCACTGTCACTCAGCTTCTTTTGCTGAAGGCTAGTGCTCTATCAGTTGAGCCACAGTGCCACTTCCAGCCTCTTCTGTTTATGTGGTGCTGAGGAATAAAACACAGGACTTCATATGAATGCTAGTTAAATAGTTTACCAGCCCCCAAACTACATTTTTTATTTATAGTAATCATCAGAATAAAACTGATTCATAAGCTGCTATTTGGTTTCTGGCTTTGAACTTTTTGGAAACTTTTGGGGAATCCCGAATAGGACCCATGAAAATATGAGATATGAATGACCCTTTAGGGAAGGGCTCTCTCCTTACCTAGTATAAAATGTTTGAGAATGGACAGGTAGGTGAAATGCTAGGGTGAAAGTGAAGGCCAATTGAACCAAAGCACAGGTTCTTCTCTAGTTGGCCAGGAAGGTCTCAAACTCTGGTCCTCCACAATACCATCAGACATTTCCCCTGGCTATGGTTAGTGCATACTGCTCATCTCTTCACAGGATCAGCCTTCACTCATCCTGATAAGTTTCCCAGAAATGCCAATTGTCCCCCCAACCTAGACAGGCAAGGGGTATAGTTGGCCTTGGGAAGATGGGGTTTTTGTCTTAGATCCTTACTCTCGTGAACAGCAACAGCAGGGTCTTACAAGTTTCCCCAGGCCGTGTTTGACCAACAGATCATGCACTCCATGCCCTTAGGGATCAGAGGTTCATCACAGTGGGAAGTGGACCACTTGTTTTTCTGGCCTTTGTGCCACACAATCTTAACAGTAATGGTGGACAGAATATTTAATCCATTTCACCCAAGCATCTTTCTTGTTGTTGGTTGTGGGACTTGAACTCTGGGCCTGGGTGCTGTCTCTGAGCTCTTTAGCTCAAGACAAATGCCCTACCACTTGAGCCACAGCATCACTCCCAGTTTTCTGGTGGTTAATTGGAGACAAGAGTCTCAAGGGCTTTCCTGCCTGGGCTGGTTTTGAACCCCAACCCTCAGATCCTGAGTAGCTAGGATTACAGGTGCAAGCCATTGGCACCCAGCTTTTGACCTAAATTGTAAGTGTATCCTGAAAGTCTGCTTCTGAAACAGTTTCCAATGCCATACATCTGTGGATCAGCTATAGGATCCATCCAAGCCTCAGAGTCAAAGTGGGTCAGCTGAAGGAGTTTAGTGAGTAGGATATTTTGAGTTCTCCCTGAAAATCATTTATAGTGTTCTCAGACCTTTTTCAACATTCTTCCAGTGGATTATCAGGAGCAGGTCTATGGATCCATTTTTCTTGGGTTCCTTAGGTCTACAATTCTTATTCCCCATTTTATCAGGTCTCTTGTGATTTCAGTTTTGGGTGCACTTAATCCTCCCTATTGTAAGTTTCTTGTGCACCCCTTTCATATTCAACTCTCCCCTTATTGGGAGTTGTCAAATATGTCTTCCTCCAGCTCCCACATTTTTTTCTTGGGCCAGAGAATGAACACGCAGGTCAAGACTCAAATTCTCTTTGTGCCTAAGACATATTCAGACCATGAAAATTCCCACCAACAAGGTACTATACTCTAGTCAAATTTTTCTTCTCATGGTCAATGCTTGAGGTTACTTTTTATTGGGGTGCTTCCTTGGGCCCCTTCCTGACATTGCTGATAAACTTTCCATCTTGGGTTCATCATTAACCACATGGGAGGGTGTTTAACCCAGCTTGAGCTACCTCAAAAAGGATGTGTCTCCTCCTGAGGGGTTCCCCTTGAGTAATAAGGATCCTGGACAAGTCCCCAAATTGTTGGGAATAATCCCATAGTGTACCCCAATATCCCAGGAAAGACCATCAACTTGAAAGAACTTTGAATGGCAAAGTTATTTCTGTGAAAGGGCATGTTACTGACAGGAAGCCAATTAAGCAACCGGCCCTGGTGTCTGCACGGGGTCATCGCCCCACCACCCCGCTTTGGGACTGGGGTCCAGTGCTGAGAGCCTCTCATCGTGGGAAACAGGGTGCGGCCGGAAAGGGCACTGCCCCCCTCCTGTCATGCAACGCACCTTTGTGTGGAACCTGGCACAAAGCCATTCATAGACGACCTGCTTCTGAGTCGGGGTTTCATAAGTAGCAGAGCAGCTCCCTTGCTGCGATCTATTGAAAGTCAGCCCTCCACACAAGGGTTTGTCTTTTCACCCCCACCCCCACGTGGGCGGGCAGTTGTCCTGAGCCCTTCCAATACCAGTGGGGTGGGGATCAGGGCGGTCCCCTTCCCATCCATCCCGTTTGGGGTGGGGCCTCCTCCTTCCCCTTGCTCTCTCTCCACTCTCCCATCCGCGTGGCTGTCGGGCCTCTCACCAGCACACCCCGGCCAGCCCGAGGCTGGGGTTGTGTATGTGTGAGGCTGGGCCGGTGTGGCATGGGGGAGGGGGTGGATGTGCAGTTCCAGAGTGCTGAGTGGGAATCTGCCCAGGTTTTACCCTTAAGGAGTTACTACTTGTCTTGATCAGAAGTTGTGCTCACAGTCTTGTTCAATTGTCAATTTTGAAGCTCAGCTGGCTATTTTCAAAGGGGTTAACAGTTTCAGAGCAAACAACTAAACCAGGACAACCAGGCCAGAAATTTTTAGAAAAATCTTAGCTTGTGCTCTATGAGTTAATCCATGCCTCAAAAGTCTCTAGAACCATTCTAGTAACAGGATATTCTTTAGTTAAAATAGCTTTTTGTAAGATGGCTATTCTTAGTTGCTTTACTTCAAGCAATCACTTGGAGAGAAAAGATTCTAACTCCTACAGAGTCCATTCCCAGACAGAATTTATTGTCAGCAGCTCACTCTTTGGAATGGAGGCTTATGAGCTTCGAGGTGAAACAGCTTATTCACATATTGCCTTGGTTCCCTTAGGCAAACCCACCTCAGTGGGTGGTTATGAAACCAACAACTGTGTGTGGCTGCTTCATATAAAGAACCTGCCTTGTACTTCTGCTCCTATGGATACTAGAAAGAGGAGGCACATAGCTGTGGATTTAAGCACACATATTGAGGACATAGCAAAGAACACAGAGCGGGCTGCAGCATTTTCAGAGCTATAGATGAATCAGTCAGATCCTAGCGGCTTGGCTGACCACAGGGCACTTTCTTGATGCCACATTTCTGAGGCAGAGCATTTCCAAGCTGCCAAGACACTATGGTAGGAAGATGCCTGAAGGAGAATTTTTGGTGGGAAGGAAAAGTTGAAAGTTTGGTCTTAGGTTTTAGAAAATGCAAGCCACTTTCTTAATTGCTTGAGGCAGCTAGCAGATCAACATATTTTCTAGCCCTCTAGATGAAGAGTATGAGAACACTTCCCACATCTTAGTTAATCCTGCCTGCCTGGCAGTCTTCTATTACCTCTTACAGTAGTTAAGCAGCTTTTAAGAAGTCTTACAGGGTGCTCATTACATTATTCTGGGCGCCCTTCTGCTGGGCTAAACCCCCAGCCCCTCAGGTTTGTTTTCTTTAAAGAATACGAGAGCAGAAAATTTTTTTTAAAAAATAAGTTTTTTCTTGTGAAAATACCGTAGAGAGGGGTTACAATTACATGAGCATTGTTGCCTCCTCCTTTGTTTTTCCCTTACCATCTCTGCCCTCCCATCTCCACGACTACACTTCCTCTACCCCACCTCCCCCCACTTCAACTCACCTCCCCATTTCACCCCCATCTTCCCATTTCACCCCCACCTCACCATTTCACCTCCCCACCTCTCCATTTCAACCCCCCTACCACCCCGCTTCAAAAGTTGTAAAGTTTTTTTTCACCATAGCGTGTTGTACATCTCATCTCACTGTATCCCTATTGAATCAATTTGTCTTTTTCCCTTCCTATCTCCCCCCTAAAACAGGTTTTCTTCAAAGCGAAGAGAGAGAAGTGAAAGAGACCCCTCAGCAAAAGGAGAAGCCAAAAGCGGATCTGAAGAAGCCCACATCCCTGAGTATATATAGAGCCCTTTGACTCTGCCCTGTAGGGCGTGTTCCTGGATTGATTGGTCAAGGGGTGGGCTTGTGCTGCATGGCATCTCGTGATTGGTGTCCCAGTCTCGGAGCATGAGTAGGAAGTTTCCTTATTGGATGCCCCATCTCAGAGCACAAGTGGGGAAAACACTTTTGTTGGATGGAAGGTAAAGGGTCACGCCCCAGACCATAGTCAGAAACAGAACATGCATTAGCACGTGAAGCCTGATAGGAACAAGGTGTGTATTTTTTGCTGAATCATTCATCCCCACCGTGATGGAGCCAATTCCAACCATCACCTGTTATCCATAACTACCCAGCTGAAATGGTTTAACTCTCTCTGAGTGGCACATCTACACTTGTTACTCACAGGGTGCTGGAATCCCATGAAACACTATGCTGACAGAGAGACTGAATGCCTAAATAGCTGTTTGAAGCAGCAAAGCCCTCTGACCTAAACTTGTATACTTACCTTGAATGCAACTTGATTTCTCCTTACAGAGGGCAAATTCAGTTCTTCTTTGAGCTAATATGGTAAGATACCGTTAGCAAATCTAGGGCAGAGAAATAACTGGACTGTATTTCTACAGCCAGGTGAAGTAGGGGCCACTATTCCTGAGTGCTTGTATTATCTTAATAGTCCTGTATTTTGTTGTGGGAAGTACTTTCTCCTGAAGGTACATTCTGAGCTAAATTCAGGCCGAAGATCGTATTTGTGCATCTGAAAGCATATACTTAGGAATTTAACTACAGATGAAGCAAGTTCTTAGTAGCAGAACAGTGTGTTCTTTATATAACTGGTAATGTCATTTTGAAAGAAAAATTATGAAGGACCGATAACTGACTTGTTGAGTGATGACCCTTTGTACAACTACCTAAAGGATAATATATATATATATATATATGTATATATATATGTATATATATATATATATATATATATACTAAAAAGCAATACAATGTATTTTCTGTGAGTGTATATCCACAGTGTAGGTATCTTAAGGAAAGGAGAACTCAAATGGATCATAACAATGCAACTAGTAATTGTTTAATCTCTTATCTGTTGAAAGTCCAGAGGAAGACAGTAAAAGCATGAAGATTCCAAGAAGATGGAGGTATACCCCAACGTTAGGATACAGCCCTCACTGTCTTGGCCCAAGGTGTAGGCTAAAATGCCCTTAATCACTTTCAAGTTCCAGAAAGTGAGGTGAAGGAACAGAAAGAAGGAAATAAAGAAATACAGAACATGTGCAGACTGTTCTTTAAGACAATATTCTAGAAGCTATCAGGTAACATTTTTCTCTGTATTGTTATCTAAATATTATCACTAGTGGGAAATGTTATCATTATTTTAATTAGCCTGGAGTTCAGTTAAATGGAAAGGTGTCTCTATTGATTCAGAAAGGAAGGGTGGATATTATGGTAGACACCTGAGATGTTTTGCTATGTATATCAAGGGCTATAGACCTCACCTGTAATGTTTTACTGTTTTGTAAACAGAATAGATGATGCATTTTGTGTGCAACTAGAAACTACTTTGAAGCTTAAGAAAAAGAGGAAACATATCTCAGATGCTACATATGTTATTATATTTTTTAAATGTGTATGATAACATCCAAATTACAGCAAATTGAGTATTTTGTACAAAAGAGATGATTTCCCTGAGCCTTCTCTCTTTACATTAAAAAAACAGCTTCAAACACTTAAGTGAGATATAGTTTTGAACCCAGGTTTATTGCTTACTGGCAATTTAAATTGTTTTCCGAACCTGGGGTTGTTTTTTCTTTTTGTATCAGTAATTGTGTTCAAATGCAAGCAACTCAAAATTTATCATCTTTCTTAAACTTTGTATTAGCATTACCTAGTTATATAAGTGGATTACATTTTGATATATCCACATAGGTATACAATGTACCCTGATTATATTTACTCCTTCATCATTCTCTTTCTTCTCCTCTTCCAGGTTTTCTTATCTTAATTATTTTAAGAATACAGAATAGTAGTAGTAAGTATAGTTAAAATATTGTATACATTCAATGTCCACACTCTTTTCATCCTCCAAGATTAAAATTCTATATTCATTAAAATAATTTTCCACTCTCCTCTGCTTCAAGATCTCCATCAAGTACAATTTTACTTCCTGTCTCTATCAATTTGACTGTTCTATGTAACTGATATAAGTAGAATTATGCAATATTTGATCTTTTTATCACTGACTTTGAGGAGACTGAGGCCTGAGTGACTCCCTGTTGAGCTAGCTGTCATCTTCTGAAGTATGAGTTATGCAGCTGAAGATGAGCCTGGCATCGGAATGAACAGAAAAAGCAATTCTTGGGCACTAGGAACATAAACAATCCTTGAGAAAATAGCAGGCAGGCAGGTGCTGGAGGGCATGGTGACCCCAGCACTAAGGCCACAGGTGGTGTTTGTTTAAGAAAGGAACCCTGCAGTTTAGCACACACCTCCATGAGACTCCCTGTTGTGCAAGCCAACCATTTAAAGTGTGTCAGCCCTAGGGGCTGGGAAGGTGGCTCAGTGGTAGAGCCCTTGCCTTGCATGCCTGAGGCCCTGGGTTCAATTCCTCAGCACCACATAAGCAAAAAGAAAAAAAGCCGGAAGTGGCGCTGTGGCTCAAGTGGTAAAGTTCTAGCCTTGAGCTGAAGAGTGGAGGGTCAGCGCCCAGGCCCAGAGTTCAGGCCCCACGACCGGACCCCCTCCCAAAAAAAGTGTGTCACCCCTCTGATCTAACCAACAGCCTGTTTCTGCTTTGTAGTGTGCCAATCATACTATAGAATTGTATTATGATTTCCCCACGACATGTAATAATTTGTAGTAAGATGCTGTGATGTATACAAAGTCCCTGCCTTCCCTAAAAAAGTGTATAAAAATTACTATAACCCTGGGTTCAGGGCCTCTTAGCATTACCTGGTGCACGGAGGACCAAGCTGGAGCTTGCAATAAAAACTCCTTTGCTTTTACATTGGTGAATGTATCTGATGGTTTTTTGGGTAAGGATTTCTGAATTCGGTTTTACAGCTTATTTCATTTACCAGTGTCCCCAAGATTCATCCATAATATAGCATCTGTCACAACATAGTTCTTTTAAAAGTTGAAGTAATATACCATTGTATGTTTAAACCACATTTATTTTATCTATTCATTTTTTGATAGCCATTTGTATTGCCTCCGTGTTTTAGTATTGTAAAAAATGAATATGTGTGTTCAAAGATTTCTTCAAGACCTTGCTTTAGATCTTTAGAGTATATGACCAAAAGTGGAGCCATTGTATAATATGACAATTCTCTTTTCTTTCTTTGTTTGTTTGTCATGGTCTTGAACTCAGGGCCAGGTCACTGTCTCTGAACTTTTCCTCAAGGCTAGTGTTCTAATACTTTCAACTACAGGTCCACTTCATGTTTTCTACCCAGGCTAGCTTTGAACCTTGATCCTTGGATTTCAGCTTCATGTCCTGAGTGGTTAGGATTATAGGCATGAATGATCTTGTTTTTAATTGTTTGAAAAGATGCCACATTATTTCCCATAGAAAGGTTCCAATTTTATCACACTTTTGTCAGTATCGTTACTTTGTTTTTTGTAGTTATACTAATTCATATGAAATGGTCATATTCTTCATTGTTTTGACTTACATTTTTCTGGTGAATAGTGACGTTAACAACTTCTTCATGTGCTTGTTAACACTTTAATTGTCTTTTCTGGAGAAACATCTGAGTTCTTTGCACATTGTCAAATCAGGTTGTTTGTTGTTGTTGGGAGGATGTTCTTTGTATATTCTTGATGTGAACCACTCATCAAATATATGCTTGCAATGGCTTTATCCCATCTTGTGTTGCTTATATGGACATTGATGATTGCATCCTTTGGTGCATCCTGTTTTGTGTTTTCCTACAGTGACTGACCCTTCTCTGATGTCAGTTTCCAGTATGTCTTCTGGTCCTGTAACTATGAACCATCATATTGATTTGCACTCCTGTTTTTTAACAATGAACTAAAGCTACATAATAATGCTCTGGTTGCCAGTCGGCTCCCATTTTTGGATCTCTTTCCCTCGGCATTTAGTAAAAAGCCTTGGGGCATATCCACAACATATTAGGTCCGAAACACCCTGTAGAAAGTTGCAGCCATTAAATTTAGTTAGTTCTGATGGAAATATGAGACTTCCAATTTCTAAAATAAGGCAAATAAGATGAAAATTGATACAGAATATTTTTTTTAAATTGCCAGTCATAAGGCCTGAACTCTGGGCTTGGGCACTGTTCCTCAGCTCTTCAGCTCAAGGCTAGTGCTCTACCACTTGAGCTACAGTGCCATTTCTGGCCTTTTCTGTGTATGTGGTACTGAGGAATCAAACCCAGGGCCTCATGCATGCAAGGCAAGCACTCTACCCCTGAGCTGCTTTGCAATGCTTGATAGGAAATGTACCTATTACCTTGCTCACGTAACCTTAACCCCTCTGTACAGTATTTTTACAATTAAAAATTTGCCGCGGACCGGGTTCTGTCGGGACGATGGAGGACACCTAGGGGAGGAACTGAAATAGGTGGGGAGATGGCAAACAGACAACTCACACACAAGAGGAGTGGATGCTGAGTGCTGAGTGCTGAGTGCTGAGTGCTGAGTGCTGAGTGCTGAGTGCGATTTAATGCAGAGGATAACAAACTTTTATAGCAAAAAGTCTCCATAAGAAAGGGCAAAAGGTTACATAATCTTGCTGCAGGGCTTCATTCTTGGGCGGTCACCAGCTGGTCGCCTGAAAGGGCAAAAGGTTACACAACCTTGCTGCAGGGCTTCATCCTTGGGTGGTCACCAACTGGTCGCCTGATAGGCACTTGTTTCCGGCTTATCTCTAAGAAATATAATGGGTTTTGATGTTTGTCACCAACTAACCATTACCTTATTTCTATAGAGGCCTTAATTGTCCCATAAGATCTTTTCTCTTCCTTCTTTAATAATAAACACCAAGGAGACTAGATTTAGCAAGTCTCTTAGTAAATGAGGAAGTTCTTTCTCCTAAGTAGTTATCTCAGCAATTGCCATACATTCTTTCTGTTCTAGCCGCACCTACAACTTTTTGTAAATCTCTTACAAACAATTCCTTCTGCTGAAGTGACTTTGTGAAACCCCCAATACTTTTATATTTGCTTATGACTTGTCTACTAGCCTCCATAAGAGGGGCTTTAGGTTAGCACTTAACTCTGGTGAGTTAGTCATATTTTTAAGACACTCATCAGATTTTGGAGTCGTCAACACTCTTAAGAAAGAGCTTTGTATAGGGAAACATTGACAATGAGCAAGTACAAAGAGCAGTAGAAACAGTAAAAGATTAATAGGCACTCTTATGAGGAAAAGATAGGCAAAAACCACATCTTTCCTAGGGGCTTTGCCAGCCTTTTCCCAGGAATAGGCCTCTTAGAAGCACTATTCTCCGAGGTAGACTTCGGTGAAGTCCCAAAACTTGGAGATAGGTTTCTGTAAAGCCCCATTCTCTGAGGTAGACTTCGGTGAAGTCCCAGAAACTCAGAGATAGGTCTCTGAAGCCCCTATCATGGTCTGATAGATGGTTTCCCATGCTAAGCAGACTCTACTGGGGTCAGCGTGGCAAAAATTTATTTAAAATAAGATGAAAATTGAGAGCTTTGTAATGTAGAAGCACACCAAAACTCTAGGTATATATTTTTCTTCATATGAGTATTTAGACTTCTATGAAGCTAGAAATTTAAACTACTTGCAAGTTAATAATGAACTTGTCACATTTACATGGATGCTAAGCAATTTGTGATACTCTTGGGTCAGAGGCAAAAGGCACTTAATTTTTACAGCAATAGTGAAGTTAGTGATGTGTGTTTGTGTATTTATATATTTGAAGTAAATCTCCGAGCCCTCAGTGCTACTGAATGAGGTAAAGATAGCCAGATGAAACCTAAATAAACAACGGGTTCTGAGTTTGAGCAACTGCAATCTATATAATGAGCAATAGGCATGCCTGAACTTTACTCTGGAGGATGACAATAGCTTAGAAACAGCTTGTAAAAATATCTTTGTAAATATACTATAGAATAAAGAGCAGCTAGTGTTCACTTGGAGATATGCAAATACTTGAGACTGCTGTGGAATTGTTCTTTTTGTTTTGTTTCTTGAATATTCCTAGCTACCAAGACCCATACATATTTCTCATAATAAATACATAGCTCTCCTTAAAAGTGAGGCATGACAATTTGTTGAGATTACTTATTCTTTTGCTAGCCCTAAGCCTTAAGAAGAAATAGGGACTTAAATCCTATCTCGAGTACAAATTCTACAAAAGAAATAGATGGAGTTCATATTTTACACATCTAGAAACTTTTCTCTTAGAGCCATTTTTTAATGCAGGTGTGGAAGAAATTAAGGAAAAAATAGATCCACAAACATATTTTATGAAGATATTCTATGTATTTTAACAGTAATAAAGGATTACATTTCTGTATGTTAGCGTGTGAATATTTACAGAGTATGTACAGAAAACTGAAGTTTATTCCAGAACCTATCATGGAATAGAATGTAGCAAAATTTCTATATATTACTTGTATATTTATAGAATTCACCTGTCTGATTTCTCTCCTATTTTCATAAACAGAGCACCTGTTTTACACTTTGAAATACATTTTTCTACCTACAGCATTCTAGACACTTTGCTGTCTACTAAATATAGAAAAGATTCATGCACAACTCTCACCTTCAAGGAGCAGTTCTCAGTATCCCAAGTAGCTTGTGTTTATCCCCACCCCTTTCCACCCAGCTGTCAATCTAGGTGAGTGATGACTGAATTCTATAAGACAGAAAAACTCAGATAATTCACAGACATGCAGTTAGTATCCAATGGAACTTTCTTCACTTGGATTATGTATATGTATATATATATATATATATATATATATATATATATATATATATATTTTTTTTTTTTTTTTGGTCGGCCGTGGAGCTTGAACTCTGGTCTTGGGCGCTGTCCCTGCACTCTTCAGCTCAAGGTGAGTACTCTACCGCTTAAGCCACAGTGCTACTTTTGGTTTTCTAGTGGTTTATTGGAGATAAGAGCCTCACAGACTTTCCTGCCTGGGCTGGCTTTGAACCGAGATCCTCAGATCTCAGCCTCCTGAGTAACTAGGATTACAAGTGTTAGCCACCTTTGCCCAGCTTGGATTAAATTTTGTCACTATCTTTTCGAGAACTTCAGCGTCCTTATTTGGAAACTGAGCTGTCCAGCTAACAGTGAGTAGATGAATCTCATTATTTAAAATTTCATTTAACTTAACTAAAATTGGAAGAATTAATTTCTCAGACACTATTCACATTTTATATTCAGTAGCTACATGTAGCCAGTGGCTAGTCTGTTAGACAATACATGTATAGAATATTGCCATCATCACAGATTTTCTGTTAGAACTGTTTTAGAGCATGCTTCTGGTTGTTAAGGTATGGCCCATGTTTATATACTACATATGCTCAATAGCGGTACTCAGACTGAAGATCAGACCAGAAAGGCAAGACACCCGTAAAGTTAAAATATAGTTATAAATTGTTCTACATAGGCACATTCATTTGTGAGGAGGAAGAGGATCAAACCATCCACATCAAAAGAATCAACCCTCTCAATTTTAGGACTGAATAGGTGAACATTTCAGAAATTCTTTGCAGCTTTGTTTCTGTGATTGAAATTGGCTGTGGTATTCTCAATGGTGATTTTTTTGGAAAGTATAAATCTGTAATTACCACATTAGCTCACAGAATAATTATGGTTTGTGCTTTGTAAATGTCATTTGGTATTTACATGTGACATTTCAATTTCTCCTGGTATCAATACACCACAAATATCTTTATATTGTTTCTGAGTTATTTCTTTCATTAATTTTGATTCTTCTTACAGGAGGCATTTAAAAAATTAGTGGAAAAGTTAAGAGTTTCTTGTGTTTTATAATCCATTAGTACTCAGTAAGCTTAATAAAGAATGAGAATGCAAGAACTATGTGTGTAGAAATTTTATCTCCAATAACCTGTTTCCTTTCATTAATTATTGGAGCAAAGAGAACTGGCTCCCCAGAATCTCACCTTCAGAATTGAAGAATGAGTTGGGAATAAGGCAAGGAAAGAGAGACATAGTAATTTGCACTGATGTTGCTGTGCTGTCACAATGAACACATGTTCTCATGCAATCTTTTTGAATCCCACAGTTAGCATTTTTGTGGTTTTTATTAGTATGACAAGAATGACTGACTTTCCCAGACTGAGAGCTGGAAATGTGTGGGACACATCTATCTATGGAATCTTTCTCAAAATTGTGTATCATTCACTTTGGCTCTCAGTACCTTTTCCATCCTTGTCACAGGTATGTATTTCTACAAATGGAGAAGTTGGTTCATCATTTGCCTTTAAATGATCAAATTATGTGGATTTGGTGGATTGTGTGATTTGCTGTAGAAGCAAGGTATTATGAGTAGGACCCTTTGGTCACGTTAACATTTCTTTGTAGAATTCTTATTGGGACTCTTACTCATGGACTCGTGTAAATAATTCTCCCCATATTCCAGTCCAGTACAGTGGGGCAATGCATTAGAACTTTAAAACATGCCTATAATTCTTTTAAAATATAGTTTTAAATACAATAAGTAAAAGCTTTTGGCTTTCTTTTTTAGTTTTTTTGTTTTAATTTTATTGTCAAGGTGATGTATAGAGGGGTTACAGTTACATAATAAGGTAGTGATTACTTTCTTGTCTAACTTATTACCACCTCCCTCATTTTTTCCTCTTTCCCTCCCTCTCTCAATGCCCCACAAGTTGCACAGATCATTTTCAATATATTGTCACTTTTGTTTTTTTTTAAGTAAATGTTTATGTTGATCCCATTTTGGACTTCCACAAGGTGAACATTGGAACACACGGTTAGACCTTTCTGCCATGCATAGATGCATATACATATTTTCCTACAACTTTGGGGTCATATATTTGTTTGATTATTCATTTGTTTATTGCCAAATTGGAGCTTGAATTCAGAGCCTGCACATTGTTCTCAGCTTTTTTTTTTCTTTCTCAAGGCTAGCCACAGCTCCACTTCTGGCATTTTGGTGGTTAAATGGATTTTCCTGTGGGGGCTGGCTTTGAACCATGATCCTCAAATCTCACCCTTATGAGTAGATAGGATTACAGGTGTGAGCCTACTTTATAATTTGACTTTTCATCGCATTATATCATGCTTATATTTCCTATCTAATAACATCCTAAGAAATTGCACTGTTCTAAGAACATCATTTATAATGATTACATGGGAGTCCAGTGCTTATAAATACCATAATTTATTGAACTGTCTCTACACTAAAAATCTTTGGTGTCTCCAAAATATTAAATGCATCATCAAATTTCTTTTGAATTTTTCATTCTAGTATTTATTTTTTATAAATAAGTATCTGCTAGTTGTTAGAAAGAACCAAATACAAACTTTCTTCTTACATAGTAATTCATCTTAACTTGGCTCATCTAGAAAAGTAAGTTACTCCTCTCTGCGAATTTATTCTTTTCCCATCATACAGTTCCAGTTTTGTACAATTTTATACACCTTACCCACTATAATGACTTTTCTAAAATCCCTCTTGCTATCATCCAGTTTTTGTAAAAACCTTTTCTAAGTTATTTCATTAATAGGAAGGCATAATTAACTAATATCAACTTAATGTCATCATTTCCACAGGTATTTGCATTTTAGCCTGTATCAAAACTTGATTCTAACAAGATTATACTTTAATGGTAGAATCCGAGCATCAATCAGGAGGTTGAGAGTATCCTCATGAACAAATTTCATCATGCATTGCTTATTTTCGTTTTAAGATTTGAAGGCTAAAGATTACCAGCTCATATAACCCCAGTCCCAGTGCCCTGCATCTTGTACATACATTTTTCTAATTTGGGAAGGGGCATGGAAATAAAAAAAAATGCTGAAACAAGTAGGTTGACCCATTGTGACAATGGAATGTATAAGACATTGAAAACGAACTTCACAACTTCGAGAGTAGGGGGAAGGAGGAGTTGGGGAAGTAGGGAGGGAGGGAATATAGAGGGAAAACAAAGGAAGGGTAACAATGCTCAATAGGAAATGCACTCATTACCTTACTCATATATCTGTAACAACTCTATACAGTATCTTTACAATAAATAATATTTTTAAAAAAGATTACCAGCTCATACTTCCACAATTAACTTGCTATACACCTTAAATACTTCATATGGCTCAAAATAGGAAACAACAAAAAGCAACTTTCAATATAGATTGTCCATTGTTGTAAAACAGAGATGCCAAATGCAGTGCCCAACGCTCAGGAATCCAGAGTACAATCATTAACCTCTAGAATGCTGAGTTGTCTTCTTTGGCTGGAAATCGCTTAATTTTATTATAGACATTATGCAGAAATGTCCTGAGACAATATTCATGGAGAATAAATAGTTCTTCAAAATCAGGAAAATTTTACCAAGTCAAAAAGAGGAAAACAAGACAAGAAAAGTTCTATTCCTGGTTATATAAAAAATAGGATTGAACAATAGTCTACCAATAGTCTGAAGAAGAGAACAATTATTTAAGTGAGTTGTTATTACAAATGTAATAATAGAGTGATATGCATGGTAAAATAGAACCTGATGATGAGCCATGAACTCTGCCTTGGGAGGTCAGGAAAATCCTTCTTGCACAGTGTCTTGATACATGGGAAGGGAGAAAAAAGATGAAAAAATTATGAAGTTTAGTAGTCTCCAAATATTATGACCAAAGAAGGCAAAGTATCAGGAACAGGGTAGCAGTGAATCAAATTGGAGAGATGGAAATGGCCATGTAGCTTAGTGTTGTTGCACTTGCTTAATATGCACAAGGCCCTGGTTTCAATCCCCAGCACTAAAAAGGAAGGAAGAAAGAGACAAAGATAAAGATATGTGAGGTGGGCCTAGCATCATCATAGAAGTTTTATTCTCTAGCTCAGCATTTCATACTGTTATTTACACATTATTACTGCATGGGAGATTTAAAAGTACAGTTGCCCAAGTCTCAGCCATTTGTATTTGAGTGGGTACAAATGTATCAACTTCAGCTGATATGACTTGGCAGCAGCAAGGATAGAGATATCATGGTAGCCCATATGAGTGTAGAACATGGAACAAAGTTCGTGAGCCTTTTATTTCTGCAGAAAAATAAATGCACATGGTATGTCAGCCTAAGTATGGATATAGTTTAGTCTGCATTTAAATGTACAAATATACCAATTTTGCAAACTTGGGTAAATTACCTACTTCTCTTTCAGCCGTAGTTTCCTATTTTGACATGGGAGCCAATGAGACTATAGTGAGAGTGTTCATAAAGTGTTTTCTGGCTATGCATTTTAAAATTTATTATAACTACCTTTAGTTGACTTGTTTATATAGTGTAAATTTTCACCAGGTGCTGAAGAGTAAAGCAGACGAGGATCAACTGTCTTGTCTTAGGTCTCTTGAGTACTTGATGTCATTCTTTACATTCCAAAAGTTTTGAAGTCAGAGTTGGACAAGAAGGCAGTTTTAAAACTTTTCCCTATGGAGTCTTAACATTTTTCAACATCACAGGGACTCTGGAAAGATGGAAGAATAAAACATAGAGAAACCACAACAGTCCTTTTCAGCTGGCTTACTGTTCGTCCTTTTGACCTATGATGACAAATTACCAGACACTGTATTGGTTATAAATACTAAATTTATTTCTACATTCTGGAGCCTGGTGGTCCAAGATTGCAATGCCAGCATAGTCAAGATTTTTTTTCTGAGTTATACTCTGTATTAAAGATCAGGAGTGAAATCTATTTGGTTTTGTTTATTTAAATCCCATTCATGAAGGCTTGCCTCCATGACTTAATTACCATCCACATACACACAAAGGACCACTTCTATAACATTACATTTGAGATAGGATTTCAATAAGTGAAACTGGATGAAGGGTGTAAATAAATGCATTGTCCTTATACATTCGTTCCCCCCACCCCATAAGATTGTGAATCTAAGAACAGGAAGATCCAGACATTGAATGATCTTAAAGCTGACCTCTTGGCCACTCTGTGATTTTGGAGTATTATATTGATCTGGCTTATTCAATTCTCTGCCTTCACTACAACATTATTTGGAGAATACATAAGATAATTACACTAAGTGTGTAGTTATCTAGAGAATTATTTCATATTATTTACTTTAAATTTTTTTGTAGGTACTTGGGTTTCAATTCAGAGCCTTGCATTTGCCAGGCAAGCACCTTACCTCTTGAATCATGCCACATCCAGCATGCTTTGGTTGTTTTTGAGATAGAGTCTTGCATTTGTTTATTCCTAGGCTACCTGGATAGTGAACTTCCTAGTTGGATGTCCAACACAGGTAGGAAGACAAGCCATACATTGGCACACCCAGCTTTTATTGATTGAGATGGAGGTCTCTTGTATGTTTTCCAGCTTGACTTTGAACTCCGACTATCCACAAGTCCATTTTCAGAGTAGCTAGGATTATAGGTATAAACCATCTCACTTGGTTTCAATTATTTATGTTTATGAAAAGTCTGAAAGCTATGAGAAAATCCCCTAGAGTTTACTAACCATATCCCAATTCTAGGTCATATACTCATGTTTATTCTGCTACAAGCTGTGTTTTCATTTTGTTTTATATAGATATATGGCACATCAAGAATAAAAATATTATTACTAATGCCAATTCAAACAGCTGTGACTATCTAACTTCTATGTGTGGATTTATGTTTTCTGGAAAAACATCCTGAGCACATGTGCCAAAAATCTGATAGTCCTTACAAGCAAAATTTTGTTTCCAGTATGATCAGCATTTCGCAAATTGGGGTTCCATGCCTGTAGAGGAGACAGGTCACGGAAATTCCCTGCTTGTGACCCTAAAATAATTCTGTCCTGTTAAAATAGCAGAATGGTAAAAATTTGTCAAACTTATTATATGGGAACTTTCTTTTTTTGGGGGGTGGGGGAGGGTCCGGTTGTGGGCCTGAACTCTTGGCCTGGGTGCTCTCCCTCAGCTCTTCTTCTCAAGGCTAGCACTCTACCACTTGAGCTACAGTGCCGCTTCTGGCTTTTTTTTCTGCTTATGTGGTGCTGAGGAATCAAACCCAGGGCCTCATGCATGCAAGGGAAGCACTCTAACACTGAGCCACCTTCCCAACCCCTATATGGGAACTTTCTTGACCTGATATGGAGGACTGCATTAGAATGAAAGTATTTCCAGTTGCTCAATAATCATCAGTACTTCTGCTAACAATGAATTATTCACTAACTTCTCTTTAGTTTCTAATTCTCTGCTTCTGTAACTTCTTTCTCATTTTTTTTCCTCACTGAAGACTGCAAATTTGTGATAACTTCAGTTTTGTTATAGCTTTCAAAATATTCCTGTTTAGCCCACATTCTTCATGCCTCATATTCCATATCATAGTGTTTTTCCTTAACAAAATTATTTGTCTCAGCCAGGAGAGGTGACTGATGCCTGCATTCCTAGGTACTCAGGAGGCTGAGATGTAAAGATTTTGGTTGGAAGCCAGCCACATATTTTCTATCTAAGAGGAAACTGGGTACCACCTAGTAACCTAAAACTATTATTTCATATTTAGTATAATAACATCTTACAAATTTAAAGTTATTCATTTGATAACCTTAAAAGAAACAAGGAATTAAACATGAATTTCTCTCAGGAAACCCGAGTCAACATCTTAGGCTTTTTAGAAGCTCTAGAGGGTTGGGATATAGAACTGTGGTAGAGAACAAGCCTAGTATGTGCAAGGCCCTGCGTTGGATCTTCAGCACTGAAAAAAGGAAGAAGTATAAGAAGAAGAAGGAGGAGGAGGAGGAGGAGGAGGAGGAGGAGGAGGAGGAGGAGGAGAAGGTACAGAATCAAATTTATCCATATTGTATTTAATGAGTAATTGTGGCAAAATAAGAAGGTCAAGTTTCTGTCTTTTTATCTTTTTAGTAGTTCCTGATTAGCCTCTGGAGATACATTCCAAGTGAGTACGTGAAATCAGTGAAGTACTTTATACAGTTAGCCCTAGGTATCCAGAATTTCCACATCTTAGGAGTTCAACCAACCAGAAATTTAAAATAGGAAAAATTTGTTGTTCCCTAAACAGACAATATAGCAACTATTTACATACCGTTACATGTATGCTTGTAATAGATATAACATTGATGTGATTTAAAGTGTAACTTAGTTTGTATGAAATATTATGCTATTTTCTATATGGGACTGGATCCTATGCTGATTTTAGTATGCTCAATCAGTTCTGGAAGCAACCCTATAAATACCAAGGTGACCATATATACTATGATTTTTCCCAGACAATTATAGCTACAGTAAAGCTTAAGTTATAAATTAGGTTCAGTAAGACAATAATAACAGTAACTAATAAAATAGAAGAATTGTAACAATATTCTGTAAAAATGTAATGTGAAATGGGTGTGGAAGTGCACACCTGTAATCCTAGGAAACAGAAGCTAATGCAGGAAGATAATGAGAGAAATATACAGTGAGACCTTACATCCAAAAAACCAAAAATAAAAAACAAAAAAGGTATTATATGAATGTGTTCTCTTCCAAAATATGAGAGTTTTCCATTTAATCTACTCAGACCACAGTTGATCACAGGTAACTAACTACAGAAGGGTAAATTACAGTGAAGGAGACTACTGTATAATTAAGTGTTGTGTAAAGAGAAAGACCATGTCCTATTTAAAGGTTCTGTTCTGAGAAGAAAAGCCATGCACCTTTCTTTTGACTTTTTCTGAAACTCTCTGACATTTCTCCCCTCCTACCTAACCACCATCCCACCTGGCTTGTGGAACGGAAAAGCCCTCAAAACTAGCTTGGCTGTGGAAGAAGACAAACATTCTATTCCTGAACAATCAAGCATCTTGCAGCCTGTTTCACTCCTCCTATTTGCTTCCAGATGCCCAGAAGACCCTCCTTTGAAGACGTATTCTGTATTTTCAGTTGAGTGAGATAAATGACTTTCTTAGAAGACAATGTGACTTTGAAGATTGAAATTGAGAAAGGAAATCAAACTCTTCCATCATTTTTTTACTAAGGGCCAGAAAAAAATGATAGGTTCTTACCTGCTGAGAGCAAGCAACTTTTGCATTCTGTGCTAATGAATTTAATCTTGATGCTGATGTGAAATGTGTCCTGAGCCCTCATTCCTTACTTTCTGAGAACACCACCCCTTCAGAAATTCTGATTTGTGATGTGAATATTTACTTCCTATAAAAAGTAGTTGCTTTGATATTTTGATTTTGTGAAGGCTGAGTGAGTTTGATATTGTTCTCTCAGTTAAATTATAAGCATGTAAAACTGAATTGAACCTGATTAACTGAAGTTCTTTCTGCCCATTTTCTCTGATACAGATTTCTATGATTTGGAGAGTCTATATTTTAAGTCATTTTGGATGCCTAAGTAGGTCTGTGATTGTGGATGAGTCAATAAGAATTGAGAATTCGCCACATTGACTTTGGAGCAAAGACTTACATCTGGTAACTGGGCAATGATTCAGAAGACAGCTGAGGCTGAAGCTATGAGCCTTCTTGCCTGTGTTCAGCTCCCAATCTCTTCAAACACACCCCTCACTCCCATGTGGTGGTTTCTTTTTCTATCCAAAGGGTTTCTGGAGCTTCATCTTATTCTGGTTTGATAGTATGCCAACATGAGAAGAGTGAAAGCAAGCAAGGCAGATGTGGCAGAGGGATTTTATCTGAGGCTCCATCACACTTGAGAGCTTCTGGCTGAAAACTCCAGAAAGACAAAAGTGAAGAAACAGCTAAGAGAAAATGTAAGAAAGGAAGCCACAATGCTTAAGCCTAAAAACAGTTTCTAGGATAGGGAGACTCAGGACTTGGTGTCACCTGAGGAGAAGCTCGTAGAAGAGGGACTATTCAGGAAGAATGAGAAGGGGACAGAAGAGAGAAAGGCCCAGATTACCTAGTTCTGGGACCTCAATGTGAGCTTAATTATACTGTGGCAAACCAACCCCAATGACGCAATAGCTTACAACTTTCATTACTCTATCATGCTATCAGCCTAATCTATGTCCACTTCCACTCAGCATGGTGTCCATTCTGTGATTCAGACTGACTGCTGGAGGTTCCCAAGGGAAGAGAACAGTGTGAAACCACATGACTAAAACTCAGAAAAGACACGTCATCACTTCTCATATGTCATTTGTCAAAAAGTTAGTTTTACAACCAAGCCTGATAGCAATTGGGATGGGAATACATATTGTGAGCATTATAATAATATCTATTATTATTGTCATATAATAATCACCAAAGGGAAAGAGATGATATTTCTCCCTTTTTAGGAGTATTGGACAGGGCATTCTGTAGAATATTCTTCAGTTGGGAGCTCTCTGAATCTTTTCTCATAAGATTGTGGCTATGAGGTTTCGGGGAGGAGAATTACAGAGAAAAAGAATGTTCTCAATCTGGGCACTGGTAGCTCACACCTATAATCCAAGCCTGAGTTCTGAGGATTATGATTCGAAGCCAGCCTGCGCTGGGAAAATCCATGAGACTCATCTCCATGTAACCAAAAAGAGCCAGAATTGGAGCTATGGCTCAAGTGTTAGAGCACTAGCATTGTCGGTTGGGGGGGGAGGGGTGGAGAGGAGAAAGCTCAGGGACAGAATCTAGGCCCTGAGTTCAAACCCAGGATTGGGGGGTTGGGGAAAAATGTGCTCTCAGTGCATGAAATCAAGGGTGTATATCAACATCACTATTGATGTTAACTTCGGGGTAGAGTTGATCACTGTTATTCTGGAAATGATTTGTTCCACTCTTCTCTGTCCTATATTCTTTTAAAGAGGCAGCTATGCACAATCTAGACCTAAGAGGTATGGATTGCACTGATGCACTGGTTTCATTCTTTTTCTACTTAAAAAATTATACTTACGTACTTGTACAAAGGAGTTCTAATTTAACATGTCACTTTGTGAGTATAGTACATCTTGATCAATGTCACCACTTAGATCGTTCTTCTCCATCTCTCCCAACTCCATGCCCTCAATTTACCTGATTATATTTTCACACATGTACATTGAATACTATGAGTGGATTTGCCCACTGTAAGAATTTTGCAAAGAAATGTCTTCATTCTACAAGTCAAGGAAGATGAATTTGAGGACAATAAGCCCAAGAAAGCACAGTTATTAATTGACATCAAGATTACAAAATCTTCACCTAAAGAAGCATAAGAAAAAATAACTTGGCCAGGAAAATGTGAAGCATCTATCTTTGTGTGTGTGTGTGTGTGTGTGTGTGTGTGTGTGTGTGTGTGTGCTGGTTCTGAGGCGTGAGTGTCTGAGTGCTGCTCCTGAGCTGCTTTGCTCAAGGCTAGCACTCTACCACTTGAGCCACAGCACCATTTCCAGCTTTTTGGTACTTAATTGGAGAATAGAATCTCATGGACTTTCTAGCCTTGGTTGGCTTTGAACTACAATCTTCAGACCTCAGTCTCCTGAGTAGCTAGGATTGCTGGTGTGAGCCACTGGCAGCTGGCAAACATCTATTAATTGTCCCACTTAAGTATGTGGAGAAGTAGGTCAATTGATACTTGTGACACTCAGATAATGATTCCTCTGCCTGTTCCTCTCTGGTGTTATGACTAATGTGATAATGCTCTCTCAGGTTTATATCAATGTGCAATCATTGTTCCGTTTTATTCAGTAAGCAGTTTTTTCAGGACAGGGGTACTGTGAGGGGAGAGTATGGGATGAAAATTTTATCTGTACTTCTTGTGGCCTGGTGATAGCTTCTCCGAATGGTTGCAGGAAGAGTTTCGACTCTATATCTGCTGAATAAAGGAAAAGTCATACGCCTTCCACAGAAGCTGTGCCACAGGACAAATAGGAAAACTCATCCAGGCTCAGAGGCAAAGCAATAGGATGGGTTGTTCAGGTGGATGAAAATGTGTGTAGTTTCTCCTTCTTACCATGGAGATATCATTCAATGCTGGCATTTACAATATGTGCCAGGACTCATATCTTTGTAGGTCTCTGTTTTCTCTGAAGCATCTTTGACAATGACAGAAAGGAGAATGTAACAATGGCTCTCATTTATGTTTTTGAATGAGGATCTCATTTCTCTCCCAACAAAAGCTAGAGTTATAATGAATGTGTAATAAAGAAACTGAATTTGGGGACATTGCCTTTCATATGGAGAAAAGTCTTTTTCTCAATCCATTTTTTTGAAAAAAAATATAAACTACCATATCCAAGTAACATGTGCATGCTACATGTTTAGTTGTAATCATTTGATGCCCTTAAACATTTGCTTACATATTCTGATGCTAAGTGATTTTAAATAGATAGATCTCCTGGCTGGAAACCAGGAAGACAAGTTCCTCAGACTTATTCCCCATACTAAAGAGACTTATAGTTTCAGAAATGATTTTCTCCTTCAGTTGCTAAAATGATCCAGATTTTCAAACTTTATTATGTACATAATACATAAGGTGGATGGACCTTTTAGGGCATTCTGGGCTCCCAGCACTCAGTATATTCTGCAACACTGCACACACTCAGTAAATGTTTGCTGAAGGAATATATACATACTGTTTTCAAGAAAAAAAAACATCATGAAAATTTATGACAGTAATACAACACACACAACATTTCAAATGAAGGGCCATGTCTCAAGGCCATGCTAATTAATTCCCTTCATTGAAAGTAGAATTATTATATTTTTTATGAGACCAAGTACAATAAAAGCTGCATTGATTAACTTTAATTGTATCGATGTTCTTAGAAACCCTGATTGAAGGCAAAAGTTTTGAAGGTGGAATTGATGACAGATGTCTAGGAGTGTATTCGGGAGCTCACAAACATTTGCCGACCATCAGACTGTATGAAGGAACACTAATTTTCCTTAGGTAAACTGATGAAGTTATATTTTCTTTTTTCTTTTGTGTGTGTGTGTGTGTGTGAGAGAGAGAGAGAGAGTATGAGAGAGTGTGTGTGTGTGCATGTGTGCATGTGCTGGTGTTGGTGCTTGAATTCAGGGCCTGGATGCTGTCCCTGTGGTTTTTTGCCCAAGGCTAGCACTTTACCACTTGAACTCTATTTTTCTTGGTGGTTAATTGGACATAAGTGTCTCTTGTCCGGACTGGCTTTGAACCTTGATCCTCAGATATCAGCCTCCTGAGAAACTAGAATTATAGCCATGAGCCACTGGTGCCCAGCTAGCATTTGGAATTATTTTTGTCAGTCATGGAGCTTGAATTCTGGGCCTTGGTGCTATCCCTCAGCTCTTCAACTCAAGACTAGCATTCTACCACTTGAGCCATACTGCCACTTTCAGTTTTCTGCTAGTTTATTGGAGATAAGAGTCTTATGGACTTTCCTTCCCGAGCTGGCTTTCAACCGCGATCCTCAGATCTCAGCCTCCTTAGTAGCTAAGGTCACAGGGGTGAGCCACGGGTGCCCAGCAAGAGTGGGCTTTTGGGGGTATGTGAAGAAGTAAAGAATTTTGAAAGTCAAGGTAAAGAAAAGCAGTCAATGTCTATGTGGATTTTAATTCCTCTGCATTTGTCTCTTATAGTAAATTCACTGATGTCTTTCATTTGAAAAGCCTTATTAGTCCCTCTCCAACTATGTTCCCAGGCACCTGCTCAGGAGGCCTGGGAGAGTAGAGGTAGAAATAGGCCCCTCCCTGTACAGGACAGAAATCCAGGCCTGGGGCATAGGAGTTGTTTTTCAGATTTTCACACAAATATATTTGCCCATCTCTTATATTGTTCTTGTATTCTTTTTTTTTTTTTTTTTGGTCCGGTCATGGGGCCTGAATTCTGGGCCTGAGCGCTGTCCCGAGCTCTTCAGCTCAAAGCTAGCACTCTACCACTTGAGCCAGAGAGCCACTTCCGGCTTTTTTCTTTTTTTGCTTATGTGGTGCTGAGGAATCGAACCCAGGGCTCAAGCATGCAAGGCAAGCGCTCTACCACTGAGCCACTTTCCCAGCCCTGTTCTTGTATTCTTGATGCTGGTTTGCACACATATTTAAAAATAGACCTCCATTTCAGTTCTATTGGAGGTGCCAAAGGGAACGGAAAAGTAAATGTGTGTGTGTGTATAATATATATATTATATAATATATATATATTTTATATATATATACTACACTTGCCCCATGTATATATATAATATATATTGTATATAATATATATTATGTATATGATATATATATAATATTATATATATCATATATTATAATATATGATATGTAATATTCTATATTATTATATATTATAAATATTATATATTATATATAATATCCTATATTATAATATATATAATATAGGATATTATATATAATATATAATATTTATAATATATTATATATATACATGGGGGGCAGGAAAAGTATATGGGCATGCCCTTCCTAACCAATGCCTCCTGCTTAAGTTTTTGAGGTTCAGTCCTCCCACGTAAAATGAAGGCAGTAACACTCACATTTTAGAAGGTGTTGATATAAAGATTAAAATGTATTTAATGAAATAAATGAACATTAAATAGTTGGAATAATGCCTTGTACAGAGCAAGACAATCATTATCAATGCACATTAACATGGTATCTTAAAGTTTAAGTTCAAAATGTATTTGAAGGGAAGATAGACATTTATTTGGAGGAATATTGGAAATGCTCCAAGAGTGCAATCTCTCGTTGTGTATGTGTATGTGTGTTTGTGTGTGTCTCTTTTCCTCTCTCTCTTTCCCCTCTGTCTTTCCATTTCTTTCCCTCTCTCTTCTGAACCCCAGACACAAGCTTACGTAGTTTCTCATTCTCTTCATTTTTCCTCCAGGCTTGATTGCTCCACTCATTGAACGCACTGTGGCTGAAAATAGACTTAAGCTCCATCACAGACTCCTATCTGCTGCCTCATTTTCAGGTCCTCAATTCTATTTTCTGAGGCAAGATTGGCATATTAGACTTGGTTGGCTGAGTTCTTCTCTCCTGTCATGTTGTCCTGGTGCCGACCTTTCCAGCTGCAGGGTTAGAGTGCCATGAAGTGATTGAGACTGATTCTAATCTCTTCCAAACAGAAAAGAACAAGTGTTGAGGGAGGAGAGAGAAGGAGAATATGTGAGTAGATGTGTGTTTACATGCACACACTGTTGAGGGAGTATTGAGTTAAATCACCACCTCGAGTGGTGATTCACATCTGTTACTTGCAGGAAGATCAAATCATAGATTTCAATCCAGTTTGGACAAAGGGAGTGAGATATTATCTCAAAAACAAAATAAAAATCAAAGGCTGAAGTGTTGTAGAACACTTGCCTAAAGTACATACAATTAGGTTTAATCCTCAGTATCAAAATAAAAAGAGTATTTAGCATAGACTCTGCCACTAGAAAATTCATAAATGTTTTTAGTGAAATAAACAGAAAAATGCTAGAGGAAATTCACTAAGACAGTAACTGTTCGGGCTGTTTACAGATGATTATTTCTCATTGTTCTCAAGATATTCTACTTAAAATAATTTTTTACAATAAATGTGCATTTCTTACTTATCAATACAGGACAGAAATGTATAAATTAAAGAGTGACAGTTTATTTTAATTTATATTCAACTATTGAATCCCCTATATATTCGACTGCAGGAACATCTTTTTTAACCATGCAGTGGACAAAGATCTCATATCTAAAATATACATGGACCTCAAAAAAATAAATCCCCCAACAACAAATCTTCAAAGAAACAACTGCCCAATAAATAAGTGGGCTAAAGACTTAAAGAGAAACTTCTCTGAAGAGGAAAGAAGGATCGCCAATAGACACAATCAATCTACCTACCCATAAAAGAAATGCAAATCAAAACAACATTGAGATACCACCTCACCCCAGTTAGAATGGCTATGATCAAGAACTCTAATAAAAGCAGATGCTGGAGGAGATGTGGACAGAAGGAAACCTTATTGCATTGTTGGTGCGAGCGTAAAGTTGTTCAACCACTTTGGAAAGGAGTATGGAGTTTCCTCAAAAGACTCCACATAGAGCTCCCCTATGACCCAGCAATTCCACATTTGGCATTTACCCAAATGTTTACAAACAAGACCACACTAAAGCTACCAGAACGACTATGTTTATTGCACCACTATTTACTACAGCTAAGATATGGAACCAACCCAGATGCCACTCAATAGATGAATGGATCAAGAAAATGTGGTATATGTACACAATAGAATTCTATGCCTCCATCAGAAACAATGACATTGCCCCATTTGTTAGGAAATGGAAAGACTTGGAAAAAGTTATATTAAGTGAAGTAAGCCAGGCCCAAAGAAACATAGGTCCCATGGTTTCCCTCATTTGCAATATCTAGTATATGTCTGAGTCAAGCAGAAAAGGTCAGATAAGGTGATGTTAGGGAAATGAACCCTAAGATATGTACTCAAATGTTTTTTTTTTTATTTCTTGAGATTGTTTCTAACACATTTATAAGATTATTTCTTTGTTGCTTTATATGTCCCTCCCCCACAGTATGATCCTTACTTTCACTGTATTTGATGTTATAATTTGTGGAGGGGAAGGGGAAAAACACATCGTTGAAATAGGGATACAGGTGGACCCATTGCAACAATGAGATGTACAAGTCGTTATGTCAAAAACGAACTTTACAACTTTGGTGCGGGTGGGGGGGAGATCGGGGAGGATTGGGTGGGGGGGCGGGAAAGGATAGGAAGTGATGGGAAGGGGAAACAAAGGAGGAGGCTACAATGCTTGATAAGGAATATACTCATCTTGTCCATGTAATTGTAACCCCTCTGTGCAGTATTTTCACAATAAAAAAGAATGTAAAAATAATAAAAAAACAATAAATGTGCATTTCTTACTTAACAATACAGGACAGAAATGTATAAATTAAAGAGTGACAGTTTATTTTAATTTATATTCAACTACTGAATCCCCTATATATTGGACTGCAAGAACATCATTTTTAGATGGTACTGTCCTTTTAATATTCTTATTTCTCCACTTTTTTTTCAGGATAGGGGGAGAGGTTAAGTGTCCAGAGGCACCTAACTGCATGTGCTTTGTGATATGTGATGGTTTCAGCAGTTGAAATTTTGCGGTATGTATACTGGATAGTTTACAAGTTGGTAAAGTAGAGAGAAAGCATTCAAGAAATTTAAGAAAATGCAATGTACACTTAAAATCTTCAAACCAAAATTAGTTATTTAATCACAAGATGGACATGTTGTTGCCTTTGATGATTGTTTGGTATCCATCAATAGCACCCAGATAATTCCTATCATCTTAAATGTTGTTTTCCTTTTTAAAGATATCCTGCCTTGTTTATCTCATTCCTGAGTATAATTGCTTTGTCTTTGATTTCAAAATCAGAACTTTTGCAAAAAACAAAATGTAAACAAAAAGTTTTCTTATCTTGGATAATAAAAGTAGGAATAAGCAATGGTATCACACAGAAAGACATAGTTTTATATTTTAGCTTGATGCCCTATCTGCTGTGAGAATCTAGTACTTCTTGGTATTTTGTTAATCATAGATAACTTTTCAGATTGTTACCTGGATTTCACTTAGAATGTTTACCCTTAGAAAGTCTAAAGTCACGGGTGATCTCTCTCATGTGGCACCTTTAAATTGCCAAGGTAGATTCTTAGTCTGAAGACTAATAACCATTCAAGTCACAACATTTTAATGAAGAAAGGGGAATATGGGCTTAGACTGTCCAAGTTGTATCTTTCTTGGGAAACAAAGCAAATTCTTTGCCCCTTTGAAATTGCCACTGAGTCATTGTTCATGTTTCCTTTTGTTCTGGGACTTCCAAGAAACTCAGAAACACATAATCAAATGGTGACAATGATCCCTTAGAATTGTTTTGTGTAATAACATTCCATTACACTTTTCTTTTCTTTTGTTTTTCCTGTAAATCTATTTCCTTAACTATATCATTTTTACCGAGATTGCTCCATAAATAACTCAAAACTTTATTGGCATAAAAAAATACTTACGTAAAATGGGAATTTTATAAGCCTTATCTCAATGTAGCTGCTGGTATAGACCCAGGACACTGTAAAAAGCCTGTTGCACTTTTTTAAAGAAGGGCATTCATTCTTTTGGCTTAGTCAGTGTCCACTACATAAAAGCTCTGTAGCACCACTGTGAACTTGTGACAAGTTAAAGAATTACTCTGAAGATTTAGAAAGTTCCTTTGCTGCATACATCAGCACTGTCCTTAAATCTCTTTTTCAGTTCAATTTTATCCATAAAGTATTTCTAGCTATGGGATTTTTTAGCAGATATTTATAATTCAGAATAAAACGTATATGCATATTTTTTCATGGTCCTTGAGTGTATCTCTATATAATGGTAAGAAATCCTCAAAAGCTCTGCACAACAGCTTCATAATGGCAGCTCTATTTCAAATGTGTGGAGACAGAAGATTACATTCCAGTAAGCAGCAGGGATGGGAATGAAAGGCAGGTTCTTTTATTTCTAGGCCAGTCTGTTCCGAACTCTGAACTATAACAATATTCAAGCTTCTAAAAATTAATGGTCCTTTCCCCAGAGGACATGGAGGTTCTCAGGAAGCTGACCTCATCCTACTCTGCCCTGTTATCACTGAATATCAGAGGCTGAGTGGACCGAGGGAGCTCTTACTAACACTGTCTCTGCATTTATGGCTCTCTTTTCAGATTTCAAATCTAAATTCACTTGGAGGTTTTTCAGCCTTGTATATTTTAAATCATGCATAGATACTTAGTATAAACACAAGCTTTTCTACAAAACTCCCTTTGCAAATCAATTACAAAATGGTTTTGTGTGTGATGTTAAGAACACAAATTTTGGGGAGGGGGATAAGTTAGATTTAAAGTAAAATAATACATACAAAGTCCTTGCATTCAGAAAAGAAAAACAGCACAATGTTAATAGAACTGACATTGTTTAAATTGATGCATTTAAAACAGAGATAAAATATCTTTTTTATTATTTGAACTTTATATTTGTAAGTCTAGCATGTCAAACACAAATTAGACTTCTTTTTCTTTCTTTCAAGTGAACAAATACCTTAAAATTGTATTATCTTTAAGTAGTTATACAAATGGGTTTTCTTTCAAGGTGTCAGGTTCTGACATGACATCTTGATTAATGTATCCCCTTTCAACATTCTCTGTTCTCTACCCACTGCCCCCGAATACTAGGATTTGAACTAAAGGCCTTGTGCTTATTAGGCAAGCAAGCACAAACCTACAGCCCTTTTTTCTGTTTACTTTATTTTCTCAGATAGGGTCTCTCTTTTTATCTCTGTTTCTCTGCCTCTCTGTCTCTTGTCTCTGTCTCTGTCTCTGTCTCTGTCTCTTTTGAATTTTAGGCCTATTTTATATCCATTACAGCATTTGAAGAAGTCTTGTGAGGAATAAATGATGATGTGCCCTATGTTTTATACCACAATTCAGATAGCATTTTAGCATTTAAAAGAATTTTTAGACCTATAGATTTATCCAGAGTGAATTAATGAGGCACAGGCCTAATGGAGGACCAAGTGTTATTTATTATCTTTTGGCCCAGAGAAACCTCAGACGGTAATCTTCCTACCTAGCTGAAATCACATGTGGGAAATATCATGCCCAGCTTACTGAATGAGATAGGATCTCACTAGCTTTCGGTTATGATTAGCCTTGCATCCAAATCCTCCTGATCTCCACCTCCCACGAAACTAGCATTACAGGTATACGCCACCTTGATGAGCTCTATTTAGAACTCCTGAATTTCTTTTCCACCCACCATACAAAGCAGTAATGTGCACCCATACCCCAATTTTCCAAAAATTATTATTGGCCTCTCCATTCTCCTTTTGCCTCAAACTGAGGAATCATTTTTGCCTCTTTTTTTTCCTTCACATATTACAGCAAAATATCCCTGGAATCACAACATTACTGACACACTACTGAGTTCTATAGAGGTCTTGCTCTATTGGTCACCTACCAGCATTCCCTACATTTCCACTGTTTCTCCTTGCCCCCTACATACCCTAGCAATAGCTGGAGTTGTTGTTTAGTGTGTAATTCATTTGGTTCTTCCTATCCATTGCCTTCTTGATTTTTTTGAGATCAGACCCTAATCACCTCTTTCTCTCTTTCTTCTTTCCTTCTTTCTCTTTTTCTCTTTCTCCTACCTCCCTGTCTCCCTCCCTTTCTTTCTTTCTTTCTTTCTCTTTCTTTCTTCCTTCCTTCCTTCCTTCCTTTCTTTCTTTCTTTCTTTCATTTCTTTCTTTCTTTCTTTCTTCCTTTCTTTCTTCTTTCCATCCCTCTCCCTTCCTTCCTCGATTCTTTCCTCCTCCCTCCTCTTCCTCCTCTTCTCTGTATATGTGTGTGTGTGTATATATGTGTGTGCATGGGTACACATGCATGCCAGTATTTGGGATTGAATTCATGGCCTTGTACTCTCTCTTAGCATTTTTGTCTCAAAACTCTACCACTTGAGCCACATCTTTGCCTCTTTTTTGCTGGCTAATTGGATACAGAGTTTTTCTACCCAGGCTGGCTGAGACTCATGATCCTCAGAGCAGATCTCAGCCTACATTTCCAGCCTTCTACCCTTGGACTACCCTTGGGATTCCTTGAACTCCAATCTGCAGGAGAGGTGGCATTCTTGTTTGTCTTTGAAATGCCTGGCTTGGCCTTCACCTCAGGCTTTGTGTTTTTCACATCTTTCTGCCTGAACACACTTTTTTCTGAACTCTGTGTTGTCTACTCATTCAATTCAGTGTCCAGTCTTCAGAGCAGCTCTTCACTCTACCAAAGTGTGGCTCCTTCATCTCTACTGCTGTTTCCTCGCCCTGCTGCTTTTTCTTCACAGCAAGTTAACTACCTGGTTGCTGCTGAATGCACATTCATTTCTAATCTGCCTCTCCCCTGGGAGCATTGGCAACAGAGGTCCCTGTCCACTACAGCCCTCATGCTTACAGCAGTTCGTATGTGAATGATGCTTTGCTTTTTCTTACAATCTATAATCAGAAATAAAGTACATGCTTTTGCCTAAGCATGAGTAAAGACCCATTTATACCCTCAGAATATTTTTCAAAATGCAGCCTTAACAAAGAAAAAATGAACTCTCAGGAGAATTGAAGTTCAATGAAGAAAGTGAAAGTTGAGCTGAGTATGACCTGAAACCTGGCATTACAGAGACTGAGAAAGATAATAATGGAAGAAAGAAAATGAGATTGAAATTAAATATAGGAAGGTCAATGAAAGCCAGCTTCTGGGTCATGGATGGTGGAGCAGCAGAGAGAACCAAAATCTTTAATGCACTATGCGTAATGCCCTGGGAAAAGAGCTGCCAAGGGCTACACTCTGTGTCAAAGCTTGGGGAACCTTTTAATGAAGATGACTGACACAGTCGTGTAAGGTTAGTTGCAGAGTGCATCTGAGATGACAAGAGTGAGATCACATAGCTCATGTAAAGTAATTGTACTACAGGTAGTCAGAAATGTTGCTCGTACAGAAACCACACATAGAACAGGCCATGTGCAAGAGGAGTACAAACTGTTTTCAAGATCAGGATTTTAGAATCATGTCTAATACTATACATGGCTAATTCTATAAACTATCCACTTGCAAAAAAGAAAAAAATCTAATATACTAGATGAAAAGGCAGACAAGACAGTGGTTCAAAACAGCAGTTAAACATGGATGTGAAACAGAGTTGAGTCTCCCATACAAATAAGGCTGAAGAAATCTGAAGAGTCTAAATCATTGTACACATGCACAAACATGAACATGCTTATGCTTTACATACAGAATAACATAGGAGAATATTTCTGCATGTACTTGATTAAAGATATCTCCTGGTAATAATTTGACAACACTGAATTCAAAGCCAGAATCCCTGGGATTCGAGAACAGATCAGATTGCAAATTAGTTGAGCCATCTTCTCAGTCATTCACTCCTTGAAGCCTCACTTTTTCTCATGGGTAAAGGAAGAGCTCTAACAATTTATGTGCTATAATATTTATGACTAATTTGAGCTAGAAGAAGTATTACAAGTGGAACAAAGCTCATGAAGAATAGGCCCATTCCTATGAATGGCTTGAAGTCAACTATCCTTTGTTCACCATTTATCTGCCCTGCATGCAGCAAATATATACTTAGTAATTACTGTATGCCAAGCACCACTTTAAGAGATTCAACAGGAATAGATAATATTCTTTCCCTTAGAGAATTCAACAAGAAGCCAAGTGCTGGTGGCTCATGGCTATAATCCTAGCTACTGAGGATCTGAGAATTGTGGTTCAAGGCCGACCCAGTCAGGAAAGTCCATGATATTCTTATTTCCAATTAATCACAGAAAAAGCCAGAAGTGGCATTGTGGCTCAAAACAAGTGCTATTCTCAGGAATAATGCCAAGGCCCAGAGTTCAAGACTTATGACCTGTAGTGACCGCCTACTCGACCAGCGAGGAAAAACGACCACCACACCAGGAGTCTTCTCAGATCACGCTTTATTGGAGAGCCTTTTAGTTGTAGGAGAGCTTGGGCGCGAGAGAGCGTGCACCCGAAACACAGCCGCTTATATAGGGAATTCGAACACGGGTCTTTTCTATTGTTGGTCGCCTGCCTTTTACCGTCACCAGGTGTCATGGGATTGGCTGGGGACACTACCGGGCTCGCGCACGCGCACAGCCCAGGCGTCCCGCCAAGCACCGTCTGGAGTGGTAATCCTCAAAACTGCAAGGGAGTGGGCGGAGTCTCGCCTCGGCTCCCTACAGTTCCCCCTTCTTTGTTTTATGGCAACAGGTAAGAGTAGAGGTTGGGCCTCTGTCTAAGACATTAATGAGAGGACCTTGCACTGGCCTTCGCCTGAGGGGCGCCTTCCCCAGTGATGACCAGGCCCGTCCGATGCCTTTTTTGCAGAGGTGGGATCTTGGGCATCAACCCACTTGCTACCCAGCATGCTCTTCTTGAGGAGATGGTACCCTCAAGTGCAGTGCACTTTTGCCTGGCACCCTGTCCCAAATTGCAAATTGCATACCTGTCCCGGTGCAATGGGATCCCCTGATCCCTCGGGGTGCTAAGGCTATGCAGAATGGTAAGGCTTAACTGCCTCTTAGGGCCGACAGCCAGATCTGGGGTGAGGATCCACTCTCCAAAGCGGCTAATGCTTGCAAGATAACAACCTTGTCCCTTCTGGTTTGGGCTCGAAGGCGACAGACCAACCATAGGCAGACCACGCATCCTCCCAAGCAGCAGGCTAAAAACATTCCGACTCCCACCCGCTCTTTGACAAAGGACACCACAGAGGCAATCCAGTCAGTAAATTGTAACAGCCCACAGCATCATTGGTTTAGCTATCACAGGGATTGCTATTAGCACTGTTGCTAACAGCAAGAAGATCAGCTGCATCTTCAAGAGGGGGTTTTTCTGCAGTCTCCACCGGCCTGGTCAGTCTCGTTGGCACCCAGTGAGGTACTTCTTGACTCTATGGAAAAACACAAACAGCTCCCCTGGATCTCGTTATTACCGGATCCGGTCCATACCATTTATTATTAATAACATCCTTCCACATAACCATGTCTTTAGTATCCATGGAGTCTCTTGTCATATGCCGATCTGCGGCAGACTGATCGTTGTCATTTAGAATTAAAAAATTAAGGGTAAAGAGCGCAAGAGAAAGTCTTTCCCTGGGGGACGCGGACTCAGCAACTCCCCCTTTTTGTTTTTGAAGCATTTCTTTTATGCTTCTATTAGCTCTTTCCACTATACCTTGTCCTTGAGGATTGTAGGGCAATCCGGTGGTGTGGGCAACCTGCATTTGTGCGCAAAAGGCGCGAAAACCATGGGAAGTATAAGCAGGGCCATTATCCGTCTTGAGTCTAAGGGGCTTTCCCCAAGCTGCCCAAGCTTCTAAGCAGTGTATTCTGACGTGAGACACCTTTTCTCCTGCCAAAGGTGTGGCATGAATGACACCGGAAAAGGTGTCCACAGACACATGTAAATATTTCAACTTACCAAATTCCGTCAGATGAGTAACATCCATTTGCCATAGGGCGTTTGATCTCAACCCCCTGGGGTTTACCCCCACATGGGGAGGATGAAGAAAGGTAACACAAGATTTACAGGCTTTAACAATATCTCTTGCCACATGCCTGGACAAATTATATCTTTTCCTAAGGGTATTAGCAGGTACATGATACAATCTATGAAAGTCTTTTGCCAATTCTACAGGATCAGCAGCGACCAGAGCCACAGCCCGAGTTGCCTGGTCCACCAAATCATTACACTTTGCCATTGGGCCCGGTAACATAGAGTGGGCGCGAATATGTCCAATATAAAAAGGATGTTTTCTGTTTAAGATAAGGGACTGAATCTGTAACAAAACATTAGAAATTGTACTGGCCTGCTTAACTGAAGCAGCAACTTCAAGAGAAGCAACGGCATTTACAACATATAATGAATCAGAAAATAAGTTAAAAGGTTGATCAAATCTTTTAAAAACTTCAAGCACAATTAAACATTCAACAGCCTGTGGGACATTTGGCCGAAAATTAAAGACTACCGGCTGTTTGTGTCCTTGAACAAAAAAGGCACCTTGTCCAGATTTTGATCCATCCGTAAAGATGGTCAGAGCATCAACCAAGGGCTCCTTTGAAGTGACAACAGGAAAATACACTAAATTTTTGTTAACTATGGCAAGCAGAGGATGCTTAGGATAATGATTATCAATTACATTTGGAAATGAGCAAACAAGAATTGCCCACATATCCATTGTGGCTGCTAAAATTTCAACTTGCTCACGGGTGTATGGAATAATTAATTTATCTGGAATTTTTGCAAAGTGCATCAAACAATACTTTATACCCAAAATTGCCTGTTTAGCCACTAATTCAGGAAAATATTGAACAGTTTTTGCTCCCACAGAATTGCCGTGGAGCCACAATAAGGGGCCATTTTGCCAAAGAACCCCCGTGGGATAATTTTTTGTTTTTAATATACATAAATCAATAGGTAATTTTAAATCAACCCGTGAAAGTTGAGCCCTAGACAAAGCTGCCTCAACCTTTTGTAGGGAATTTAGTGCTAAAGGTGTCAGGGATCTAGAGGAGGTGACTTCAGGGTCGCCCTCCAAAATAGCAAATAAAGGTAACAACTCTGACCAAGGGAGATTAAGAAACCCCCTTATCCAATTAATATCTCCTGCCAATTGCTGAAAATCATTAAGTGTTTTAAGATGACCAGTTCGAATGGAAAGTTTTTGTGGTTTAATCTCAGTAGGGGAAACAATGGTTCCCAGAAATTGAACAACACTAGTCTGCTGAACCTTCTCAGGGGCAATAATTAATCCTTTATTAGCTAAGGTCTCCGTTACCTGCCCAAACACCTTATGAAGAGTCTCTACCAAGGGAGCAGCCAACAAGATATCATCCATATAATGGACAATCCGTACTTTTGGAAATCTTTCCCTAACAGGGGTTAATGCAGCCCCCACGAACAATTGACAAATTGTTGGGCTATTAGCCATCCCTTGGGGGAGAACTTTCCACTGATAGCGAGCATCCGGGGTTTCATGATTAACCGAGGGCAAAGTAAAGGCAAAGCGCTCCCTATCCTTTTCATAAAGAGGTATGGAAAAAAAGCAATCCTTAATGTCTAAGGCCAGAATAGGCCACTCCCTAGGTAACGCAGACAGCAGTGGAAGTCCCCTTTGGATGGGTCCCATAATTTGCATCTGGGCATTTACTGCTCTAAGGTCATGTAATAATCTCCATTTTCCGGAGGCCTTTTTGATAACAAAAATTGGGGTATTCCAAGATGACACTGAAGGCTCAACATGCCCCAGCTGCAGCTGTTCCTGGACAAGAGTTTGAGCCGCTTCCAATTTTTCTCGAGAGAGGGGCCACTGAGGAACCCACACCGCCTTTTGCGTTAACCAAGGTATGGGTACCACACCTTCAGTGGAAGCTTTGTTTTCAGAGGCCCCTAAGAAAAACCCAAACCCTTCCTGTCCTGTTTAGGAAGTGGCTCTATCGGCTCCTTGCGTCCTTGGAGACGCCGACCAAGCCCCAAGGCTGGCACAAATCCTTGCTGTTTCATCATATTCTGACTGGCCTCAGAATAATCATTGGTTAAAGTTAACTTTAGCTGTTGCTGCACATCTCTTCCCCAAAGATTGACAGGGACGTCTACCACAAATGGCTGCATTTTTCCAACCTGGCCTTCGTCTGTTCTCCAAGTCAATTCTTTTGCACTTAACTGTGGGGCATCAGCATAGCCCAGCCCTTGCAAGGTCTGGGAGGATTTCTGAGTTGGCCATTGCTTTGGCCACTCCCCTCTTTGGATGATGCTTCGATCTGCCCCTGTATCCACCAGTCCCTCAAATCTTTTCCCTTCTACTTGGAGAATTAACATGGGTCTTTGGTCTAAAGTTATGGACAGGCATGTAAGGTCGACTCCAGTGGAGCCTAGCCCTTTATCTCCTCTCTCTATCTCCTTAGCAGGGAAGTTGCCATGAAGAGAAGGCAAAAGCAGGAGCTGTGCAATTCTATCCCCGGGAGAAATGGACACCACTCCATGGGGGACATGGCAGAGGACCTTGATAGTCCCCGTATAGTCAGGGTCAATTACTCCCGGGAAAATTATTAATCCTCTCATTGTGGAGGAGGAGCGTCCTAAAACTATTCCTACAGTGCCTTCATCTAGGGGTCCTGTCATGTCTGTCTCCACAATCTGGACTCCCATCTGCTGTGTTAATACCCGTCCGGAGGTGGCACAGAGGTCCAACCCTGCGGAGCCTGAGGTTGCTCTTCTTGGCTGGGGGGTTGTAGCAGGTGCTGTCCCGGAGCCAGAGTCTGAAATGCCCCATAAACTTTCGGGCCCTGGGGACGAGGGCCCTTCTCTCCGTTTTTTGGCTCCTGTTCCGAATTAGTGTTTGGAGTAATTTGGGGGATAAAATGTCCATTGATGTCTCTAACTGACCTGCATTCATTGACCCAATGCTTTCCCTTTTTACAACGAGGACACACTCCTGGAGTCCTTGGCGGCCTGGGTATGTTTTGTGCAGGACCACCATTTTGTGGGCATTGCTGTCTAAAATGTCCCAACTGACCACACCGGAAACACCCTTTTCCTTTACTATCTTTTGCGGCCCCGGCAGCCGACAAGACAGCAGCTGCCAGCCCTGCATTGGTCAGGGGGCCACCTACTTCTCTGCAGGCTTTTAACCAAGCTTCTAGGCTTTGGGTTCTTACTGGGGTAATTGCCCTCTGACATTCCTTGGTGCTTTGTTCAAAAATGATTTGTTGTACAAATGGCATGGCCGTTTCCAGATTTCCTAACACCCGCTCGGCTGTCTCTAGCATACGGGCAACAAAATCAGAAAATGGCTCATTAGGGGCCTGCATGATTTTTGTTAGATTGCCAGCCACCTCTCCCTTGTTTGGGAGGGCTCGCCAGGACATGTAAAAAACCTCGTTTACCTGGCGGTATACTTCAAAGGGATATCCTGTCTGGTCTACCGAGTAGATTCCCTGCCCGAGAAGCATGTCTACGGTCCAGTCCGGGTGCCCGTCACGGACATTTTGTCTGTATTGGGCTTGAGCCTTGTCTTGAACAATAGACCGGAGATCGAGGTACTGCCCATGATTAAGGCAGGTACGGGCTACCTCAAACCAGTCCGTGGGTGTCATGGCATTGAAGGTCAGTCTTCGGAGCAAGGCAGTGGTATAATTAGCCGTCACTCCATAAGTCCGGACTGCCTCAACTAAATCCTTAAGCTGGGAGTAGGAAACCGGCTCAAAATTTCTTTCAGCAGTAATCGGATTTTCAAAAACTGGGAAAGCAGCTGCCAGCTGCGACCAGGTATTTTCTTTAATAAAGTGACTCTTCCCTGCCGGCGGGCACGGCGGGGGGGCCGACGGGTGAGGGCCAGCTCCGTTTCCTCTCCCTGGCTGTTGCGGTACTCCCACCCCTAGGGGGCGCCACCCTCCATATCTGTCTGCCACGTGCTCCCCCGCAGCCTCTTCTAACTCTTCACTATCAGCTGGATCGAGCTGCTCTCCCTCCTCCTCTAACATTTCTTCCTCTGAGTCACTCACAAGATTACTATATTCTTGGTCCCGCCCTTCCACATGTAGGGCTGAGAACCGGTTTGCTTTTAAAGAAGGGCAAGGGAGTCTCCTTGAGACCCCCTCCTCTCTGAAACCCTTCTCCTTTTGTGAGGGCTGCAGCCCCTCTCGCTTTAATTCTTTAGGATCCTTCTGTCTTTTTTCCCTTTTTCTTTTAGGCCTCTTTTCCTCCCCATTACTGTATACTGACTCTGATAGACTATCCTGATGCTGCGTTAGTACTTTGCGTCCTTCCTGGATTAAATCAAACCCTCCCTCCTCGAGGCAACTGCGCACCATCAAAAAGACAAGCCACAAGGGAAGAAGCAATGCAAGCAACCAATAAATATCTAAATCTACAGTGAACAGCATACCGGGGGATATTTACCGACGTCTCCTCTCCGCGTGTTGAGTTCTGGCTCCGATTCGGCCTCTCGCGCGGGTAACGTCCCTGGTTTGTTCCCGGGTTTCGGCACCAGTTGTAGTGACCGCCTACTCGACCAGCGAGGAAAAACGACCACCACACCAGGAGTCTTCTCAGATCACGCTTTATTGGAGAGCCTTTTAGTTGTAGGAGAGCTTGGGCGCGAGAGAGCGTGCACCCGAAACACAGCCGCTTATATAGGGAATTCGAACACGGGTCTTTTCTATTGTTGGTCGCCTGCCTTTTACCGTCACCAGGTGTCATGGGATTGGCTGGGGACATTACCGGGCTCGCGCACGCGCACAGCCCAGGCGTCCCGCCAAGCACCGTCTGGAGTGGTAATCCTCAAAACTGCAAGGGAGTGGGCGGAGTCTCGCCTCGGCTCCCTACAATGACCAATAGCAACAAAAATTTAACAAGGTCAATTGCAGTAGCTTAAATTTATAATCCCAGTTATTGGAGAGGCAGAGTCAGAGACAATCTTGTTTAGAAAATTGGAAAGATCGGGGCTGGGAAGGTGGCTCAGTGGTAGAGTGCTTTCCTTGCATGCATGAAGCCCTGGGTTCAATTCTTCAGCACCACATAAGCAAAAAGGAAAAAGCTGGAAGTGGTGCTGTGGCTCAAGTGGTAGAGCACTATCCTTGAGCTGAAGAGCTGAGGGTCAGAGCCCAGGCCCAGAGTTCAAGCCCCATGACCGGACCCCCCCAAAATAAAAAAAAAGAAAATTGGAAAGATCACTTCTGAATCAATAGCTGACAGTGGTGCTGTGTGTCATCCCAACTATATTAGAAGTATAAATAGGATAATCATGGTTCAGGCCACCTGGGAATAACCATGAGTTGAGACCTTTTCTGAAAAATAAAGCAAAAATGGCTGGAAGCCTGGCTCAGGTGGTAGAATGCCTGCCTAACAAGCTAAAACACCACTAACATAAAGATGGAGGAAGAGGAAGAGAGGGAAAAAGAACAGGAGGAGATTAATGAAAGAGGAGGCTAATTAAAGGTGAATTTGGCTTCAGGATCTGGCTAAGATTCTCTTACTGATAGTAGACATGAATTTATTTAGCAACATGAAATTTGCATTTCCATGTTTGTATCTGTATTTTCTTGTAAATCATATTAGAATTTTTGCTACAAAGATTACATATAGCCATATACACATATGCACACTTCCATGTTCTGCATTCTGTCAGCCTTATTAATATTGCTAAGCATAGTTTTTGTTTAGTTCAGTTCTCCAAGTTGGTTCACAGGACTATCCTCAATAGATTCCACACCTGGGTTTGGCCAAAGCGATATTACTGCTTGTACAGCAACTATGGGAAGAAGTGCCATGTATACCTTGACTCCCCTGGGTGATGCAATGAAGCACAAAGTTTCCCTAGGGCATTCAGAGGTCTCACTTTGTCATATGTCTCATTCTCTTTTCCATGTCCATTTCCTGGAGGATGAAATCATTTATCTTTCCTTTTTCCTCTTCAGGATGGTCTCTGGCAATTTTCCTTCTTATTTTGACTTGCCAGCCATTCCTAACATCCCTGCAATTTTGCCAGAACTAGGGTTGATATTCACTTGGAAACTTTTATTAAAATAAAGTGTCTAAGCAAGATGACCTTGGTTATGAATTTGTGCATCCATTTTGTGTGTGTGTGTGTGTGTGTGTGTGTGTGTGTGTGTGTGTGTTTTGGAGCTGGGGCTTGAACTCAGGGCTTATGGTTTTGTCTATGAGCTTTATTAGCTCAAAGATAGCACCCTATCACTTGAGCCATAGCCACTTTCAGCTTTTGGGTGGCTAATTGAAGATAAAAATATCATGCACTTTCTTGCCCCGGCTGGCCTCAAACTATTGGCTATACATGTTTAGAGAAGTGAAGTTAGATACTTACATATCATCCTGCATCAGACTCAACTGCATATAGATCACAGACCTTGAAGTAAGAGCAGACCCTCTGAAAATATGACAGGAAAGGATAGGAGATACACTAGGACTCCTTGGCACAGGTTGAAACTTCCTAAATAAAGATCCAGAAACACAACAAATACAAGAAAAGCTGGATAAAGTGGGATTGCATTAAACTGTGGAGCTTCTGCATGTCAAAGGACATCGCTAGCAAGATAAATGAATGATACAAAATACTTAAGTAGCCCTCTCTGACTGCCTGTAAGTGGGAAAAAAAAGCCCAAACACACAAAACCTTCAATAGCCTTTGAGAGTTTGGATGGTACTTACCCCATAGTGAAATACACAAAAGGAGCTATCATTGGTTTGCAAAATTTAATATTTTTAATCTTTATTTACCATTGATCATTTACTTTAGGCCATGAACCATATATTCCTTTATTTCCCCAGTGTATGACCTGTGAGAAAGAGAAAGGTTATTTATAGGTATAGTGTGACTAACAGACATCACAAATGAATCCCCATGAATTATCAGGGCATCATACAGCTTGGTCTCCAGCTTCTCCACTTGCATAATGGAATTTCTCAAGGCTCTGTAGCAAGTCCTAAAATTGCTGGGCTGGTGGTTCATAGCTGTAATCCTACCTACCTAGAAGGCTGAGGATCATGACTCAAAACCAGCCCAAGCAGACAAATCCAAGAGATTCTTATTGCCAGTTAACCAGAAAGAATAAAGTATCGGGGTAGCTGGGGTTGGGGGGAGGTTGTAAATGTGGCTCAAGTTATAGAGCTCCAGCCCTGAATGAAAGAGTTAAATGCTAGAGTGAGACCCCCTGAGTTAAGCTCTAGTACCAGCAAACACACACACACACACACACACACACACACACACACACACACACACACACACACACGTCCTAGAATTATGGTCACATGGTCATATGTTTCTCCTAGCTTTTCAAAAGTAAGATAGTTCAATTGAAATCAGGCCAACTTTTGTCATCAATTTCCTCTCATGACAGTGGAGATGTTAGTAGCAAATGAAGACACATTTCGGGGGATAGTGACATACCTATGTTTAGCTATTGACAGTCATCACAACGTAGGATATGTCTATAATAATACTGCCAAATTATGACACATAATACAGGAACAGAGGTTGTGTCACCACATCCACTTGACACCTCCTTCACTCCTAATTTTACTTTTATATTTTCTATTTTTCCTAAAAGAAGGCTTCTAAAATTGGATTTATACCTGAAGGGTGTGAGGTGTAATCAAATTTAAATTCAGGTCTGTTTGATTTCAAAACCAGCCCTTGTTATGGTTTAGAATTAAACAATTAATTAAAAATTAATCATTAATTTCTATTATAGTTTTATTTTCTTTAGGTAGTTACAATACAACACAGCACATTAGAAATACATTGCCATTCCCTGCCCCCCTTTTTCTGTCAGTTGTAGAGCTTGAACTCTGGGCCTGGGTGCTGTCACTCAGCTCTTCAGCTCAAGGCTAGCACTCTACCACTTGAGCCACAGTGCCACTTCTGATTTTCTGGTGGTTTTTTGAAAATAAGAATCTCAAAAAAAAAAAAAAAAAAGAAGAATCTCACGGACTTTTGTGCCTGGGCTGGCTTTGAACCATGATCCTCAGATCTCAGCCTCCTCACTAATTAGGATTACAGGCATGAGCCACCAGGGCCTGGCAAGTGAAGCATCCTTTACTCATAATGGCTGTGAACCAGTGACTGCAAGCAGACTCATACCCCCAAAAAACTTGCAGTGCCTAATGCAGCTAGTGCAAAGTTTATGAAGGCAAAAGCCACATCAAGGCAGATGTCACATGGTATGGGAACTAGCAAAGTGTGTTTTACAGAAGCAAAGCAAGCTATCCAGGGGTAACAATCAGGGTCAATCAAGAGCCAGTTATCTAAGGGGAACAATAAAGGATAAGCAAGGGCAAGTATTCTCTGGAACACGTTTTTTTCTGGAGCTAAACAACCCATGATACATCTGCAATTTAACAACTCACAACACAGCTGTAGTTCAAAGAGAGTCCTATGTCACCTCTACAGTTCTTGGAACTGGGTGAAAATTTCCTAACACCTATTAAGACACCAAGATGGTGCTGAGGACAGATAGTATTATTTAGACAAAGTATCCATATTTCACCATCTGAGGCTGCTTTTCACTTTTCTCTGATTGTTCTTGAAATATGGATACTGGTTCTAACTGGCAGCATCTTTGACATGTTGATGGATGAGAGACTTTCTAAAAACTCTTATAGGTGAATTCTGACCCCTACCCCTAGGTGATAGGCATGCCTGAATTACTAGAGGCACGGGCACAGACTTGGACAATAGGTTACTGGACCACCAGACCTGTACCATGAACTCATGAGACTCTTTGAACTCTCAAGTTCCTCATGACCCTGTCCCTGACCATGACCTTATTTAGGTCCCAACACCTCAGCATCATTTTGTGCCATGCCTCACATCTCATGGCCCTCCTCAAGTCACCATGGCATCCCTCTCAACTCTCCATTAGAGTTTATCTGGTTTGTTTTTCTGCTCTTCCTTTACTATCTACATGCCTCAGTGTTTTAAAACAGTTCTAAGTATATTTGAGGCTGTGAGTTTCTTGGGAACATGTATCCCTCACAGTTGTTGGCTTTCTAATAAAGATTCCTGATTGGACCTTTCAGAATGTGGCTTCTCTCTATCTTGTGATCAAATTCCTGTATAACATTCTAAGGCTACTATTTACTTTCCTAAGGAAGGGCTTTAAGTTGGTTCTTTTTGTTCCTAAGTGGGTTTTGGTTATCTCAAATGTATTAAATCTTAAACCTTTTTGGCATTTTAAAAAATTCACGCACATTTGTCATTTTCTTTTAAAAATATGTATTTTTATTGTAAAGATATTGTACAGAGGAGTTACAGTTACATGAGTAAGGTAATGAGTACATTTCTTATTGAACATTGTTACCTCCTCCTTTGTTTTTTCCCCTACTGTCTCTTTCTTCCCCATGTCCCCAACTCTCCCCCACCATAGTTGTAAAGTTCATTTTCACCATAGTGTCTTGTACATCTCATTGTTACAATGGGCCAAACTGTATCCTTATTTCTGCTTTTTGTTATTTTCCTTCCCCTTCCCAAATTAGAAAAATGTATATACAAGATGCAGGGCACCAGAGTCAAATGCAGTGAAAACAGGGGTTATACCATGGAAGAAGAACATACAAGAGAAATAAAAAAATCATATAGTACATTAGAAGTACATTAAAAACAACAGCACGAAAGATAAAACCTCTTGTGTCCCTATCTTGGGATTCATTTCACTTAGCATCATCTTATATGGTCATATGCACATAGCTTTTAAATAGGGATACAGGTGGACCCATTGGAAAGATGAGATGTACAAGTCGTTATGTTGAAAAATGAACTTTACAACTTTGGTGGGGGGGGGTAGCGGGGATGATTGGGTGGGGACGGGGAGGAGGATGGGAAGGGATTTGAAGGGGAAACTAAGGAGGAGGCTACAATGCTTGGTAAGAAATGTACTCATTATCTTGCCCATGTAATTTTAATCCCTCTGTACAATATTTTCACAATAAAAAAATAAAAAAAGAAATAAAAAAATGAAAAAAAGAGGTTGGTATAATTTGTGGAGGGGAAGGGAAAAACAAATCGTTTAAATAGGGATACACGTGGATCCATTGCAACAATGAGATGTAACAAGTCGTTATGTGGAAAAATGAACTTTAACTTTGGTGTGGGGGGAAGAAGATTGGGTGGGGGGTGGGGGGAGAATGGGAAGGAATGGGAAGGGGAAACAAAGGAAGAGGCTACAATGCTTGATAAGAAATGTACTCATTATCTTGCCCATGTAATTGTAAACCCTCTGTATAGTATTTTCACAAGAAAAAACGAAAAAAAGAAAAAAAGAAAGATAATTTTCCAAGGCATCTCTGATGCCATCTCTCCCTTTCTGACACCTTACCCTTTAATTTTGTATTTTCTATTGCTCTTACTGCTTGCATTTCTCTCCTCTGTCTAGATTGTACTTTCTATCACTCATCTGAAATAAGCAACTATCAATGCCATCCATTAGAATGGAAGGTATAACTTGGACATGAAAGATGTCTATCTCTCCGATTCTAGATAGAGATTGAGGATTATTTGGGGAACTGTAAAAAAGGTTGCAAGTACCAATTTTCAGGTAACCTACCTGATATATGTTTTAGTATCCCTGCCTTTTTTAAGTTTACATTTCAATGACATAAGCTAAATAATTAGAGGAGGAATGGGGCTGGTGTGCAGCTTCTTCTTTGAGGGAGATTGTTGATGACAATTCAGCTAAAGCACCGAAAGCCCTTAGGGGAGGAAAGGCAGGGGTGACAATGGGAGCAACACTATCAGACATCCCATTCTCCAAAGGATAATTTTGTGTCTGCATCATTTTTGAGAGAGTTAATAACTGCAAGGCTATTCAAGATTCATCTGGTCTAGGGGTGACAACTTGTTTTCTGCTAATACTGATAAGTTTTCTTTGGTCTATATCATGGTCTTCATAAAAATTATGCCAGCACATAAAAATTCTGAAGATCTATACTAATGCAAGCTGTGAGTCTTAAGAACCATTAGGAGATTTGACAATTCAAATTTCATTATGGCAAATGTTGGCTCAATCTGATCATTTATATTTGTTTGTTTGTTTATGCCAGTACTAGGGTTTGAACTGAGAGCCCGAGCTTTTTTGCTTAAGGCTCGTGCTCTACCATTTGAGCCACAGCTACACTTTTGGGTTTTGGTGGTTAATTGGAGATAAGAATCTTACAGAATTTCCTAATTGGGCTAGAGCTTAGCCTCTTTATTTTTTGAAATTAATTTAATTTATTGTTATAGAGTTGAGGTACAGAGGGATTACAATTCTTTTTTGGGGGGGGTCCGGTTTGGGGGCCTGAACTCTGGGCCTCAGCTCTTCAGCTCAAGGCTAGTGTTCTACCACTTGAGCCACAGTGGCACTTCTGGCTTTTTCCTTTTGCTTATGTAGTCCTGAGGAATCTAACCCAGGGCCTCATGCAAGCAAGGCAAGCACTCTACTGCTGAGTCACCTTCCCAGCCCGGGATTACAATTTCTTAAGTTACCTATTCAGTACATTTCCCTTTTATCTATTTTTTAAAATTTAATTTTATTGTCAAGGTGATATACAGAGGGGTTACAGTTACATACATAAGATAGTGAGTACATTTCTTGTTGAACATTGTTACTCTCTCCCTCATTTTTCTCCCACTTTCCCTCCTCCACAAGGTCACTTCCCCAAGTTGTAAAGTTTCTTTCCAACATACTGTCTTGTGAGTATCACTGTTGCATTGGCTCTCATTTTGAGTAGCTAGGATTACAGATGTGATCCACCAGCACCTAGCTTAAGCTGCCCCTTTCAATGGAGGTATTCAGTAGATATTGATGTCTAACCTTACAATTTCTCATTTACCTTTTTTTATTACAAATGTGATCTCCTAATCTCACAAGTGTTAAAATTGATGCTCCAAATTCATGTAGATAGGCATGTCATATTTTCATTTGTAGAGCTCTTTCTACATCCCACATTGTTTCCCAACACTACTTGAATCTAATCATTTGTAATATGCAGAAGCAATGACCTGAATACTATTAGAGACACAAAATTCAGGTAACACCTTACCTTAGCACATCCTTTTTAGTACAATGCAGTTTGCTCAGGAATTATTGTCATTGGGCCAATCAACAGCTCTAACCTACTTGATTACCTAACTTGCAGTTGTGTTCCTACTATAAATCTCATTGTCTATTGAAGCAAGCACACAATCTTCATTTGTATTTCTTACAATCTTGCTTAAACCACATATGCTGAGGGTCGGGCCTTCTTCCTAGAGTTGTAACCACTTTTCTTTTAGTTTCTTTTTTTTTTTTACATGAGCAAGGAAATGAGAACATTTATTTATTCATTTATTTATTTGTGAACACACTGTACAGAGGGGTTACAATTACATGGGCAGGATAATGTGTACATTTCTTATCAAGCAAGCACATTTCTTTTTTTTTTTAATTTAAGTTTATTTTATTTGTGAACATACTGTACAGAGGGGTTACAATTACATGGGCAGGATAATGCGTACATTTCTTACCAAGACAACGTCTGTGCAGTGGGGGCGGAAGGGGGGGAAGGAGAAGGATTGGGATTGGAGGGGAGGGGGAGGCTGGGAAGGGATGTGAAAGGTAAACCAAAGGAGGAGGCTGCAATTCTTAATTTCTAATCAGCTAGGGGAAAATAAAAAGCTAAAACTGATTCTATAGTTTGTTGTCATATTAAAAATTCCTTTTCTCTGTATCTTTAAATATTATTGGTTGCACACTCCTTACTATCCTTACACCAGAAAATTCCAAGTGAACAGAGATTGCAAATGTTCAAAGGCAGATGAATAAGCACATCAATGAGGAAACTCACAGTGAGCCACACACACACAAGTCACTGCCATTGTTCCATCTCTATTCTCTCTAGCAGGCTGACTGTCAAAGGAAGCACTGGAATCATTGTTGGGTTGCCTTCAGCCTTGAAAAGTCACTTTGCCTATGAACACTACAAGCAAAGCAATATTGTTTGTTAAAGAGTACAGGTACAGGTACAGGAATATACCATAGCTAAAGACTTGTGCAGAAAAAGCACATAACCAATAGCTAATCCGTAGAGGGATATAAAAGTGAGATTCCTTTAGTCTGGATAATCCTGACAAGTAAGTTTCCACATAGTTTTCCAGAGTTTGGCTGTAGTATAGCAGTGATCAATTATCTACGACAATAGTTGACTTGATAACTAACAAATCACTTGGCGGTGGCCCTCCCTCTTCTGAGTGCTTTCTTCCTTACCTACCCATGTTCTTTGCATCTGTAAGAAGTCTATTTGACTCAGAGATCTTTGGCTCAGAGTTTGATTTGAAGGATACTTCAACTAAGATAGAATCACTTAAGAGTTCCAGAATGTCTCTTATAATAGAGAATAGATATGTAAATGGTTACAAGAGTAAAGTCACAGAGGAACTTCAGGGAAAACAATTCCATTTGATCAAATTAGACATGGTGTCAAATTACAATGTGTCATTTGAAGTAAGTGGAGAATAGTCCTGATGAGATAAAATAGTACTAGCAGCTCAACTATTTCTGCCTTTGATTCTCATGAAAGTTGTATAAGTGCTTTTAAACATTTTATAGGGTGCTTTCTTATATTCTAATTTTTATAAATGAAGAAATGGGCATTTGGAGAAATAATTCAATCTGTATAAAGTTGTTCTGCCTGCAAATGGCAGGTTTAAGATTTAAACCTAGTAAATACCTCCTGATAGAGTTTTTATGGCATTAAAAGAAAATAGCCTTTCAAGGCAGAGCGAGGTAAGCTTGAATTTTCTCATGTATTAGCTGAACAGAAATTAACATCTAAGTCTATTATCTCAACTGAAATGGAGATAATTAGTCTGAAGGTCTTGGTATAAGGTTTTACTGAAATGTAACATGTAATATATTTTGTTCAATGCTTGTCATTAAGTATGAATTAAAAAATAAGCAACCCTTTTTTGACAATAACAACGATCATTGGGAGCATGTGAAAACTTCATGTGTTACATCTAAAAATCAGTTTTCTCAGCCTCTGATGGGGTAGTTTAGTTCTGGAGTATAATTTTAAATGATGGAAAATGAGGTTGCCATACAAACTTAGAAATGAGTATTTAGACATTTATGTCAGTTTCAAGTAGTTGACTAAGTTCTGCAGAAACAAACCATCCAGGATTTTAAGCAGGGATGAAGAAAGCATGTTAGTCATGCATTTTGGGATTAAGTATACTGGGGGTGACATAAGATGGCAACCTAGAATCACTAAGAATGAAAGATTAGAGGCCTGCAGACTTTTCTGGAAGGCTTTGGGTTCTGATGTAGAATTTTACCCATTCTTATTGTTTTCTAACACTTGTAATTATACACAAAAATGATTAAATATGAGTGAAATCAGAGGTGTATGTGTGAGAGAGATAGAGAGATTAGAAGAGAAAGAGGGAGGTAAAGAGGGAGAAAGACAGAAAGAGAGAGAAAAGGGAAGGAAGGAGGGAGAAAGAAAGAAAGAGAAAGAAAAAGAGGGAAAGAGAGAAAGTGAGAGAGAGGGAGGGAGGGAGGGAGAAAGGGAGGCAGGAAGGAAGGAAGGAAGGAAGGAAAGAAGGAAGGAAAGAAGGAAGGAAGGGAGGGAGGGAGGGAGGGAAGGATGGAGGGAGGGGTAAAAGAGAGGAAGAAAGAAGGAAAGAGAGAAAGGAAGGAAGCAAGCAAAACAGGAAATAGTTGGGCTGAACTATCATAAAAAGGAATAAATAATCACCAAAAACATTGAAAGCATTCCAGGAATTCTAGTCAAGTCAAATTATTTCCTCTGAGGGAATCCGTGTCTATGACAGCCAGTCTCCAAGATGCAATCTGATGATCAACATCTCCTGGAACTCATAATCTTAGGTAGCCAGCCCCTCTCCCACATCAAATCAGTACTATAGATATGTGACTAACAAAATACCAATGGAAAAGGTAGTTTGTAAACAGTTTTCATCTTGATTTCCTAAATCACTCAACCATGTGTACAACCAAGCAGCTCCATGCAAAAGTCATAATAGAGAGAAAGAGGTTTCAAGTAGACAATCCAAGCCAGCTTGTCCTTCCTTCAGATGACTAGTCCAGGTTGACTTCAGACTGCACTGCATGAAAGACTGAGAAAGGACAGACCAAGCTAGCCCTTTGGACTTCTTGATCCACAGAAACTATGAGAATGTATAAGGTAATGATTGCTGTTTTAAGCTATAAAATTTGGGCATCAGTTATATGCAGCAAAATCTAAAGCACTAATATTTTTCGAGTCTATCCTATATGCCAGAAATTCTATAGGTAATTTTATACTGTCCTAGAAATTCTAAGATTTTTCAATACTAGGTATTGAAATGTTGTTCATTTCTATGCCTACTCTTTTGATGCAGAGATAGAGAGAGAGAGAGAGAGAGAGAGAGAGAGGGAAAGAGAGAGAGAGAAAGAAAGAAAAAAGAAAGAAAGAAAGAAAGAAAAGAGAGAAAGAAAGAAAGAAAGAAAGAAAGAAAGAAAGAAAGAAAGAAAGAAAGAAAGAAAGAAAGAAAGAAAGAAAGAAAGAAAGAAAGAAAAGAGAGAAAGAAAGAAAGAAAGAAAGAAAGAAAGAAAGAAAGAAAGAAAGAAAGAAAGAAAGAAAGAAGGAAGGAAGGAAGGAAGGAAGGAAGGAAGGAAGGAAGGAAAGAAAGAAGGAAGGAAAGAAAGAGAGAGAGATATGAACACTTAACAGAATTTTGAAACGTTAAGGAGAGTCCATTATAAGTGACAAAGGTCTTTAAGCTATTTTATTCTAGTCTAGGGTTTCTTTAAACTTTGATTAAAGAAACAGCTTGGGTAGACTCCGGGATGCAGAAATAGATGGATAAAATGCAATAGTAAAGATGCCACAAAATACTATCCTCTCTTAGAGCGTGAGCTAGGATGAAAAGAATGGGCTAAGTCTAGGAGAAGGGGAAAAATTTGAGCAAAAAGAAAGAAAGTAAGAAAAGGACAAATGAGAATTAATGAGAAATGTGAAGCAAAATGGATTTTCTCTGAAAGGCACCTGAGACTTAGTGCCAACCAGTAATTCACTACTGATAGTAATCAAATGTCCAGCTCCATTTTGTAAAGCTTTGCAATAATCAGGAGTCACTGCTGTGGTGGGTACATTAAGCAAGAAAGAAAGCAAGATACCAATGAATCAGTTAATACCTTGACAAGAACTAAAGTTTATATGTCTGTTCCAAAGGAAGTTTAGCACATTTAAGAGTTGAGCTTTTCTTCAAATTTTAGGTAAAACAATCTTCCCATTCTTTCTTTAGCAAAAATTCTCATTCATATTACTTATAAACATCCAGGGGTTCATAAATATTCACGTATACAAATTGAGTGCTGATAGAGTAATAGAATTTAATGCATGAGTCAACACCTTAGAATTTATTTTCATAATCTTCAATTTGTAAAGCCCAGAGCAGTTTGTTTTCTCATTTGCAGAGTGTGACTTTGGAACTGTGATTGATTAATTCCTTATATGAGAATCTTGGTTTAGAACCAGTAACAAAAGTATTCGTAGCATTAAAATGGAAATTATAGGATTGAAAAATAAAACTTTCTTGTATAGAGAATTATACTGTGACCTATGATTGTGTCTCTGAATAAAACCTTTGTTTAAAAGGGGCGGGGGAGATTGTCTGTCTTTAGTCAGTAGGCATGTAAGATAAAGCTATCTGACAATGTGTTTATGAGAGAACACCAAGGTGATATATTTTGTCTTTTTTGAAGACTGGTCATTATTCATTTTTCAAAGAGCTATCTTTATGCCAACAGAATAAAAATGATAATTTGTGTCCTGATTTCCAAATAATTTATTTGAAAGGTGTTTATTTTGGGATACCTTTTGGAAAAAATGATTGTGTACCTTGGAATTAACATAATGAATGTACTTTATCTTCATTTTCCTTTTAATAAATGACCACAGTTCTAAATTTCATTGTTAACTAACCTAAAAAAAGTTTTCAGTACACAAATCCCTGGCTCTGATGAAACATTCAGTCAGGGCAGTTATGTAAGATATAATACCAGTGGAAGCAAAATTTTCCCAATGGGGAATTATTGTTGAAACTGTACATATAGAGTGAGAAAAATATAAAACTATGAAGTTTAAAATCTCACCACAATGAAAAGTTGGTTACAGAACTAATAGGAACTTTAATTTCTAATCATTCCAACCTGCTGTATTTGGTAAGGTGATGTGGTTAATAAAAGAAATTCCCAGATCTGGGAAAGTGGCTTAGAGGTAGCATTCTTGCCTCGCATGTATGAAGCCCTGGGTTTGATTCCTCAGTATCACATAAACAGAAAAATTCAGAAGTGGCACTGTGGCTCAAGTGATAGAGCACTAGCCTTGAGCAGAAGGAGCTCAGAGACAGTGCCCAGACCCTGAGTTCCAGCCCCAGGTCTGGCAAAAAATAAACACTAAAATAAAATAAAATAAATTCCCATATTTCAGAGGGTCCATTTGAGAGAAATTTTCCTTCACTGAGGTCAAAGACTGATTGAAAAATAACTTCCTACAAAATGATTCAAAGATTCATATTCTTTCATCCTGTGGCTTTAACAACTTCATTAAGTTGTTTTCAAAAACATTCCTTTCATTTTTGTCAAACCTGAAGGGAAAAGGACAGAGACAACTAACTACACAAGGTATCTGTTATGGACTGGCCCTAAAGGAGTATGCATTTTCTTTGCTCTCATTCTATTGACTGGAGTCACTTTGCAGTAACTTTAAGATACTGTCAGCAATAAATTCAGTCTAGCTGGATGCCTAGAAAGTACAGAAAAATTCGATGTCAACAGCTAGAATTTTCTACCATAATAGCCAAATGCTTTGTACGTTTTAATGTCATTGTGATATCTAAAAGAAAATGAAAATTTTCAATATTTAGGAAGAATAAACTAAAATATAACTTTTCATTTCCTTTTTTTCAGTACTGCAATTTGAGCTCATGTTTTTGCCCTGCAAGTGTTGTACCAATTAAGCCGTTCCCCAAGTTGTTTTTGTTTCAGTTATTTTTCTAAAGACATCTTCTGGTCTATGCCTGGACTATTCTAGACCCTCTTGTTTACCTTTCCCACTTAAACTTGGCATGGGCCATTACACCCAGTTTTTATTGGTTGAGATGGAGTCTCTCCAACTTTTTACCCAGGCTGACCTTGAACCACAACCCTCCCAATATTTACCTCCTCAGTAGATTGGATTACAGGCATGAGACACCAGGCTTCTCCTCCATCAATAATTTTTCTAAGATCTCAAATTTGTCATTTTACAGTTCAGGGAAACAAAAATAACAATGTTGCTTAGCCTTTGTGCTATATGAGCAATTCAAAATCTATATGTATTTTTGTTTAATTTTGATTTTGACATATGAACCTGAAATCTTTACCTTTAAACAGTTCACATATTCTATTTTGTCATTATTGACCTAAGTAGAAATCAAAAAGGGGTTTATGTTGCCAAATTATCACACCATGTGGCCTAGAGCTCTCCTCACATTTTCTTGTCCTTGTCCTTAAAATTATTCTTGTAGTTTCTCTTCCTCTCAAATATCTCAAAATAAATCTCTGTGCTATAATTAAAAGAAGCAGTATACTCTGGTAATGGGAATAATGGGAGTGTTTTTGAATCAATTTGTTTCTCAGCTCAAGTTTACCATAAGAGCTCTTTTTGGTACAGGGATTCTCAAAGGAAATCAAGAGAATGTAAGAAACTTGCTGAGAATTTCCAGGACAAGTGCAAGGTGGATGCTATGACATGGCTATGACACCTGCAATTTCCAGAGCAGCTTTTGTCCCCTTACCTAGGAACATCTGTCGATAACACCCCTGCCCCTTTCATCTAATTTCAACTCAGTCATCAAAGAAATCAAACTGGAAATGCTCTATTTCATGAAGGTGTTAGTATTGCTGTAATTTGTTGAGAAATGAAAGAATATTCATTATATATTATGTTAATCGGTTCTTTGTCAACTGAGTGACTTAATTAATAGAAGATGGTCTTTGAATTCACCCTGGTTATAAGACTTTTTTTTCCTTAGGATTGCTGCTGGGCATTTTATCCCAGCAAACATATAGCAATTTGCTTTACATTAGGAAATTTTTGTATTTCTTTAAATACCCCACATTTTATTGGCAATAAAGGAATTTTCAAAAAAGGAGCAAGGTAGAAGTATCATATTAATCAGTTTTCTAATTTTCCAAGTTCAATTCTTATTCTTACCTATAAAAGATAGTTGATGTTTACCTATTGATATTGATATTGCATGTGCAAGGTAATGAATACATTTCTTATCAAGCATTGTTGCCTCCTCCTTTGTTTCCCCTTACCGTCCCTGCCCTCCCTCCCATCCCCCACAACTTGTAAAGTTCGTTTTTTGATATAACCTCTTGTACATCTTATTGAGTGTTCATTTTAAAGAGTAATCAATAAATGTTTATTAACAAATATTTATTTTTGTGCTGCTATATGCTAACTTTGGTCTTAAGATCTAGATGACAATCAAAAGAAGCCATAAACTCTAGTTTAAGAAGCTTACATTCTAAGATGGAGAAAGACAGTAATATGTGAAAATACAGAGAAGGACATAATTGTGGAGAGTTAAGACTTTGAACTATGGATGGGGACTGGTGGCTAATGCCTGTAATCCTAGCTATTCAAAAGGCTGAGATCTGAGGAACATGGTTTGAAGCCAACACAGTCAGGAAAATCCATGGAACTCCTATCTCTAATTGAACACCAAAAAACTGGAAGTGCCACTGTAGCTCAAGTGGTAGCAAGCTAGTTTTGAGTACAAAAGTTCCCAGGCCCTGAGTTCTAATCCCAGTACCCACAAAAAATAAACTACTGTAAATTCACAGCTGGTTGAAGACCCAGGAAAACTACGTTTGCAAAGACTGAACGTTTTGTTTGTTGGTGGAATGACTATGACCAAAACAAGGTGAGGGAATGGGACAGGTGAAACAATAAGGTTAGAGAAGTCAATAGATAACACAGAAAGATAACAAAAAAAGGCCTAGTTATAAGCATTATGCTCACGTTTGGTCCTCAACTCAGCCCAGACCTGAGCTGCTCCCAGGCCTGGAGTTCTCACCGTACACCTGGCCTCTCCCTCTCTCTGCCAGGCCCACCTGAGCTTCCCACCTACCTCACTTCCTGCCCCAGATCTTCCTGCTACCTGCTTATGGACAGGTGCCATGTGCTCCCTCTTGAGGGAAATATGACTTCTCTAATAAACCTTGTAATAACCTTTCTCCTGTGCCTGCTTGCCTCCACGTGGTCCCCTGGGATGTATGTGAAGCTCTTTCATTGATGGCCTTTCAATAGTGAAAGGTGCTGTGGCACCTTAAAAGTCAAGAGGAACAAAGTCTAGGTGAACAGATGAGGTGTGGTGTTAAAAGCTGCTCAGATTCAAGGTATATTTGAAGGTAGAAGTTAAAGGGCAGAGGTTAAAATGTGGAATCTAGGGCAACTCCAAAGCACCCAGAGTACGATGGTATCATTTGTTGTATTAGAGATGATTTGATGATATTTATTCATTCAAACATTTATTGTGATTATTTTGTGTCAGACACTATATTCAACCTGTAGTCAGAGATAACCCTCCAAAGAATTCTGAAGGCTGGCATTAGGCAGAGGAAGAACAATGTAGAGGAAATGACAAATTTAAGAAGTATGTGGGAGTCGGAGTTGGCAGGGTGTGGTGCCTCATGTTGAGAGTAAGAAGGATTCTAGGAGCACTTTAAAATTTCTGATGCAAGTGATAGATGGAATTGCTATTAACAAAGACATGGAATGTGTAACAGGAAATTAGTTTGTGGAGAGATGTTAATATAGACCTGTAGATTTGCGTGATGTCAGTGCCATCGATTTACCAACTTTAAAGTTTCCTCATAAACCTCTCTCTTAATGGCACATGCAAATCTCAAAGACAGTGACTAGAGACATTATTTCATTTGGAGTTAATAAATGGTGACTTTCAAATTCTTAAAAAGAAAGAAAGAAATTGGTTTGTGAAGAAAGTTATCATAACATCAGCAATGGCAGATCCTGAGTGAGTACTTACTGCTTCCGGTGTAATAGGCACTCCTCTTACTACTTAACATAAACAACCTCATTTCATAATTAAGACATTTATATTGATGGCACTATTATTGTCCCTGTTCTTGCATAAGCATTGCCTGGAACTTGGAGAAGTAACTTACTCAATGTCAACATCTTCAGGGATTAGGAGTGCTAGGCCTTGAATGTTTTCCTTATGCCAATGTTTGTAGCAGTTGGGTTTCAGAAGATTTGTGAATTTGGACTCTGAAGTTGAGATACAAGCTGGAGACAAATATTTGGAAATCATCAGCATAAAAATGATGCTCTGACTGCATACCATCAATGGATGCCTTCTTCCTATCTCACTGTTGTGCCTCTCCTATTGTATGATCCAGGATCATTTTCCATGTAAGCTATTTGCATTTGAATCCATGTCCCAAAGTCTGCTTCTAAGGAGCTAGACCTCAGAGAGAAACTGATGAAAAGGTAATAGAGGATGAGGAATAAAGGACACTAAAAGTTTTCTTAGGACTTAGTTAAGAAAGTAGGGAAATAAACAGGAAAATAATATCACAAGAGAATTCAGGACTACTTTTTAAGAAGGGAAAGAATTAGCAGGAAGGGAAACACTGAAGAGGTCCTGGAAAAGAATTTTCTCAAGAGTTTAGCAAACCAAAGGCAGCAGTAGACAACAAAAATAGAACTAACATAGAGGGGGAAAATCCAAGAGTCTAGGGAAGGAAAATAGTGGCCAGAAAGGCATGAACAGGTCAGACAGTCTTAATTCATCTAAGGTTTTGCTGACTTGATCAAAGATCACTTGAATAAGATTAGACCTCCTATCTCTGATTTACCTTTTCAAATTCTCTACACTTAATTTGATATACCACTGCTTTAATCTTGAGACTTCACCAATAAACTTTCTGTCTTCCTTTTCATTAAAATTAAGGAAATTATGAAGTTACTCACTTGAAGAATCTTTACAACTAGAAATATATTTTATACAAAGAAACTGAGTCCCTGATCCTCAGCACCACATAAGCAAAAAGAAAAAAGCCGGAAGTGTCTTTGTGGCTCAAGTGGTAGAGCGCTAGCCTTGAGAATAGGAGCAGAGGGACAGTGCCCAGGCTCAGAGTTCAAGCACCTCGACTGGACCCCCCCCCAAAAAAAAAGAACCTGATTCCCTGAGGAGATCTCACTTTTCATGTTTGTGAAATCATGGTAGGAAACCGAGACAGTCTTCTCTACATTTAGGAACAAGCAAAAGCAAAGAGATTATCTGTAAAAAGGAAGTGTGTGGGTTGATATCAGAAACCCATTTTGAACTCATAAGCATTGTGACATCATAATCACTTTGTGACATCACATTGTCATTGTGATATTACTAAACTATTGTGGCATCAAAAACCTGTCCTGTACTCATAAATTTTGCAACATGCATCTGTTTTGGCATCTTAGGCCCTTTATGAGCTAATATTCTGGTATTAGCCTCATAATATTTCAAATATGACATGTGATATCAAAAATCCGCTGTGACATCTTGAACATTATGACATCAGAGTGCCAGATATCATGACCATTGTGTTACATTATGAAAATAAAAACCAGTTAGGACTTGAGAACATTTGAGACAACACATGCCTTTGGAGACACCATGGTACCTTAGTGAACACATATAATTGTGAATTAAAGAAAATTGAGACCCATCATGCCATTGTGACAGTACCAACCCTTTGTGACATTACAAATCCATTATGACCAGTATGGCCTCACCAATTAATTGTGACATCAAATCATTATCATGACATGATATTTTGACATCACACTGCCATTGTGATATCACTGTTCAATTGTGTTTTTACATAGTTTGACCTCATCATATATATACAATGGAATTCTATACCTCCATCAAAAAGAATGACTCGGCCCCATTTGTTATGAAATGGAAAGGCTTGGAATAATTTATATTAAGGGAAGTAAGACAGGCCCAAATAAACAGAGATCCCATGGTTTCCCTTATTTGCAATTACTAGTATTTGTCTAGAATAAGCAGAAAAGGTAAAAAAAAAACTATGTACATATGACCATATAAGATGAAACTAGCGAAGTGAACCCCAAGATAAGGACACAAGTGGTTTTATCTTCCTTGCTGTTGTTTTTAATGTATTTATAATGTGCTGATAGTTTCTTATGAATATTTTATCCCATGGAATCTGCTGTTTTCAATGTTTCTGGTGCCCTGCATCTTGTATATACATTTTTCTAATTTAGGGAGGGAAAGGGAAATAACATAATGCTTAAATAAGGATACAAGTTGACCCATTGTAACAATGATATGTACAAGACACTATGTAGAAAAGGAACTTAGGGGAGATGGAAGAGTTGAGGAGGTGGGGAGGGAAGGGATGGTAGGGTAAAAACAAAGGAGGGGGTAACAATGTTCAATAAGAAATGTATTCATTACCTTACTCATGTAATTATAACCCCTCTATAGAGTATCTTTACAATAAAAATATATACAATAAAAGAAAATACAAAACAACAATTTATATAATTTCTTACTCTATTAAAATGATATAAAAATCCCGCAACGTGATCTCTCAGGGAAAGGGGGTAGGGGCTGATCGTTGCTGCCTTTAAATACATGGGATTAGTAAAAGGTCACCTGAGACAATAGCCAGCACTTCTCACTTCCTCTTACCTGGTAAGATGGGGACTTGCCTGTCCCCTTACTGGCAGTAAACTTTTCCCTTGTTCTTCCAAAAAAAATGAGATTCCACCTCACCCCTGTTAGAATGGCTACAATCAAGAAATCTGGTGGCTGGGAAGGTGGCTCAGTGGTAGAGTGTTTGCCTTGCATGCATGAGACCCTGAGTTTGCCTTGCATGCATGAGACCCTGAGTTCAATTCCTCAGCACCACATAAGCAGAAAAAGTTGGAAGTGGTTCTGTGGCTCAAACGGTAGAGCGCTAGCCTTCAGCTGAAGACCTGAGGGACAGCACCCAGTCCAATGGTGCAGGCCACATGACCAACAAAATAAAAAAAAAATCTAATAATAACAGATGCTGTTGGGACTGTGTCCAAAAGGGAACTGTACTGCATTGTTGCTGGGAGTGGAAACTTCATATTGGAAAGCAGTATGAAGATCCCTCCACAGATCCACATAGAGCTCCCCTTTGACCCAGCATCCCACTTTTGAGCATTTACCCAAAGAATCAGAAACAAGGGCATAAGAAATCTACCAACACAACTATGTTTTATCACAGCATTATTCACCATAGTTAATATAAACAACCCAGCTGCCCCTCTGTAGATGGTTAAATAAAATGTCACAAAACTACAATTATATCTGTATTTTGACATCACATTGTCATTGTGACATCCTAGAAACATTGTGAATGCCTATTCTGTGATTCCATTCTCTCTCAAATGTGGCATGTTGGTTGATGTCAGAAACCCATTATGACTCCATTAGCTTTGTGACATCACAATCCCTTTGTCATATCACATTGTTATTGTGATATCAATAACCCACTCTGACATAACAAATCTGTCCTATCCTCATAATTTTTGTGTCATGCATTCATTGTGGTATCAGGAATTTTGTGTACTCATAATCTGTGTTTGAACTCATGATACTTCAAGTATGAAATGTGATATCCGAAATCAACAGTGACCTCAGACCACGGAGACATCACCCTACCAGATGTCAAGAACTCATTATCTATGTTTGACCTCATGACACTTCAAGTATGAAATGTGATATCAGAAATCAACAGTGCCCTCAGACCACGGAAACATCACACTGCCAGAGGTCCTGACCATTGTATCACATTGTGACATCACAAAACTTTTAGGACGTCACATTTGTCATAACATATGCCTTTGGAGATATCACAGTCCCTTTGTGAACTCATATACTCATTGTGAGTTAAAGACAATTGAGATCCAGAATGTAATTGTGACATTGCCAGAAAATTGTGATATACACCTATTTTAACCTCATCAATATGGCACCACCAACTAAATGTGACATGAAAACATTATTATGTCTTGATATAGTGACATCACATTGTATTGTGATACTACTGTCCTATCTTTTTTCAAAAACGTATAATAGGACCTCATAACATTTTAGTAAATTCATGACCCTTGGGACCTGAAGCAAATACAGTGTATAATCATTGTGAACTAGCAGCAATTGAATTTTGACATGTGAGTGTGATATTACAATCGTTGTGACATCACAAACCAAAAGTAACCTCATCACCATTGTGACATAACCAATTGGGACATGACATTGCCATTGTGACATCAAGATCACATTGTGAAATGACAAATCTATTATGACTTGTTAGAATCTTTAAAAAAATAAACACATGATCTTTGTGATATCCCACTTCCTTTGTGTACCCATATCCTCATTGTGAACTAACAGTTGAGATGTGCACATGAAAATGTAACATCACACACCCCTTGGGACATCAGGTCGATTGTCATCCCATTGTCTTTATGACACAAACTCATTGTGACATCACCAATCTACTGTAGGGAGCCGAGGCGAGACTCCGCCCACTCCCTGGCAGCTTTGAGGTAACCACCCCAGACGGTGCTTGGCGGGACGCCTGGGCTGTGCGCGTGCATGAGCCAGGTAGAGTCCCCAGCCAATCCCATGACACCTGGTGATGGTGAAAGGCAGGCGACCAACAATAGAAAGACCCGCATTCCGATTCTCCTATATAAGCGGCTGTGTTTCGGGTGCACGCTCTCTCGCGCCCAAGGTCTCCTACAACTAAAAGGCTCTCCAATAAAGCGTGATCTAAGAAGACTCCTGGTGTGGTGGTCGTTTTTCCTCGCTGGTCGAGTAGACGGTCGCTACAATCTACAATGACGATCATAGCCATTTGACATCACTTTGTCATGGTGATGTCCTAGACACATTGTGAATTCCTATTCTGTGACTTCAATCTATTTCAAAAGTGGCATGAATTTTGACATCAGAAACCCATTGTCACTTCATATCCAGTGTGACATCACATTGCCATTGTGATATCACTAACCCACTGTGACATCACAAATCTATCCTGTCCTCATATACTTTTGACCTGCTGCCATTGTTATATCTTAAACCTTTGTGAGCTCATAATCTGTTTTGTGACCTCATTATATACCAAGTATGACATGATATCAGAAACTGTGACCTCATGACCATTGTAACATCACACTGCTAGGTGTCATGAGTATAGTGTCAAATTGTGACATCCCACACCTGTAAGGACTTCATCACTTTTATGATAACACATGCCATTGGAGACTTCAAAGTCTCTTTTTGAACTCATATACTCATTGTGAATTAATGTAAATGAGGTCTGCCATTCCATTGTGACATTACCAACTGATTGTGATTTCACAAACATATTGTTACACCACCAGTATGACATAACCAATTGTGATATCAAAACATTATTATGGCATGATATTGTGACATCACATTGCCATTGTGATATCGCTGTCCCATTGGGTTTTCACAAATCAGTTGTGACTTCACAATAATTTAGAAAATGTATTGCCTTTGGGATTTCAAGCTTTAGCTGTGTACTCCTATCCTCATTGTGAGCTACTAGCATTTGAATTTGGGTGTGATTGGGATATTATGAACCCATTGTGACATCAATAATCCATTGTGACTTCATAACCACTGTGAAATCACAAACCCATTGTGATATCACGTTGCCATTGTTATATCACTAAAGTATTTTGACATCACAAACCTGTTAGGACTGAAGAACATTTGTAACAACACATGCCTTTGGAGATATCACAGTCCCCTTGTGATTTCATATACTCATTAAAAAAATGAAAATTGAGATCCGGCATGCTATTGTGACATCACCAACCCATTGTGACATCTCAAAACCATTGTGTCCTCATCACCAGTATGGCATCACCACCCAATTGTGACATCAAAACATTGTTAAGACATGATATTTTTACATCACATTGCCATTGTGATGTCATTGTCCCATTGAGTTTTCATAATCTGATTAAGACTTCATAACATTTTAGAAAATTCATGACCTTTGGGATTTCAAGTTCCTCCTTAACTCATATCCTCATAGTGAAATAGTAGCAATTGATATTGGACATATTCTGATATTAAAAACTCTTTTTGATGTCACAAACCCAAGTTACCTCATTACCTCTGTGACATCACATTGCTATTGTGACATCATGATTACATTGTGACATCCCAAACTTATTTTGACCTCTTAACACCTTTGAAAAAACACATGGCATTTGTAACATCACAATTGCTTTGTGTACCCATATCATCATGAACTCAGGACAATTAAGAACAGACATGCCATTGTAACATCACAAACCCTCCATGACATTATCACCAGATATGACACTGTCATTATGACACCATCAGCTCATTGTGATATCACCAAACTACAATTACATCGTAGCATTATGACATCAGATTGACATTGTGATGCCATAGATACATTGGCAGTGCCTATTCTGTGATTTCATTCTAATTCAAATGCGGCATGTGTGTTGATAGCAGAAACCTATTGTGAACTCATAACCCTTGTCACAACACAATCCCCTTATGACATCACATTGCCATGGTGATATCACTAACCCACTTTGAGATCACCAACCTGTCCTGCCTCTGAAATTTTTTGGCATGCAGCCATTGTTATATCTGTGGCTCTTTGTGAGCTCATAATCTCTTTTTGATTTCAAAATATTTCAGGTGTGATGTGATATTACAAATCCACTGTGACATCATGACCACTGTGATATGATACTGCCAGACATGACTATTGTGCACATTGTGAAATCTAATATCGCTTAGGAATTCAGAACATTTGTGACACATGCTGTTGTAGATAACATAGTCCTTTTGTGATCTCATATATTCATTGTGAGTTAACGGCAATTGTGATTTGGCATGCCATTTTGACATTACCAACCCATTGTGACATCACAAAACTATTATTACCTCATTACTATTATTGAATCACAAAATAACTGTGACAAAAACATTATTATGATATGATAGTGTGACATCACATTGCCATTGTGATATAGTTGTCCCATTGTGTTTTAAAAAACCTCGTATGAACTCATAACATTTTACAAAACTCAATGGATTTGGAGCTTCAAGCTCCTTTGTGAACTCCTATTCTCATTTTGTACTAGAAGCAATTGAAATTGCAATTTTATTGTGATACTAGAAACTAGTTGTGACATCACAATCCCATTCTGACTTCATCAACACTCTGACAGTCCAAAACTATTATGACATCTGAGCACCTTTAAAAAAATGGCCTTTGTGACATCACAGTTCTTTTCAATACACATATCCTCATTGTGAACTCATGACAATTGAGATCAGAGATGCAATTGTAACACCACATACCCTTTGAGAAATCATCACCAGTGGTTCATCCCCTCATTGTGGTTTCAGAAAATATAATGACATCATAGCACTAAGACATCACATTGTCATTGTGACATCATCGTTATGTCATGATCATTGATGTCACAATTAGTTGGTGATGCCATACTGGTCATCAGGTCACAATAGGTTTGTGATGTCACAATGGTTTGGTGAGTCATAATGGCATTCTACATCCCAAATTGTTTTGTGATGTCACAGTGGTGATGAGGTCACAATGGGTTTCTGATGTCACAATGAGTTTGTAATATCACAATATTTCCAATTTTAATTGATAGTAGTTTACAGTAAAAATAGACATTCACAGAAGGAGCTTGAAGTCCCAAATAGCAAGAATTTTCTAAAATGTTATGAGCTCATACTAGATTTTTGAAAACACAATGGGACAGTGATATCATGATGGCATAGTGATGTCACAATATCATTTCAAAATAATGTTTGATGTCACAATTAGTTCAGAATGCCATACTAGTGTTAATGTCACAATACTTTTGTGTTGTCTCAGTGGGTTGATGATGTCAAAATGGAATCCTGGAACTCAATTCTCATTTGTTCAAAATGAGTATATGAGTTCACACAGGGACTGTGATGTCTCCAAAGTTATTTGTTGTCACAACATTGATGAAGTACTAAGAGGTTGGTGGTGTCACAATGTGATATTACGGTCATGACGTCTGGCAATATAATGACACAATGGTCATGTCACAGTGGATTTCTGATATCACATGTCATACCTTAAAAATTATGAGGTCGAAAACAATTTATGTGCTCACAAAGTGCCTCAGATATCAAAATGGTAACATGGTACAAAATTTATGAGGACAAAACATTTTTGTGAAGTCACAGTATGTTAGTAATATCATAATGGCAATGTGATGTGACAAATGGATTGTGATCTCACAATGGCTATGAGGTCACAATGGGTTTCTGATATCAACCCATATGACATATTTGAAATAGAAATCAATCCCAGAATAGGCATTCACAGTTTGTATATGATGCCACAGTGACAATGTAATGTCATAATGCTATGATGTCATTGTCATATTGTGATGTCAAATTGAGCTTATAGTGTCATAATGACAATGATATGTCACACTGGAGAGTTTATGATGTCACAATGGAATGTCTGGTCTAAACTGTCTTCAGCATCCAACATTCTTTCTTTGGCCTCCTCCATTCTTCTTTGAAGACATTTTACTTCACTTTCTATCACGCTTCTTATTGCTGTTCTTTCTTAATGGTGGCCAACTCCTTATTAAGGTTTTCTTTTAAGTCTTGAATAGATTGCCTTACCTTCTGGCATTGGTTGCCAGACTTTTCTTTCCACTCCTTAATCTGGGTCCTTATCTTTTCATTAGCTTCTTTCTCCCTCTGCTAGAGTTCCTTTATCTTTTTATTTCTGGAGGCCATGAAGTCATCTATTAGCTTCTGTATGGCTTCATCACACTCTCAGATAACCCTATTCAGGGTATTTAATTTTTCATTCAGCAGGTTTACCAGCCTTGCAGTTAATCTATCATGAACATTATCCTCTAGGTTATTCTGGGACTGTTCTGTAGCTTGTTTGTGTGGAGATAGTTTTGAGGTTTTTGATTGGCTATATTCCTTGTGTTTCTGCAGTTGGTTCTACCCATTTGGAGACAAGAATCACATTGGTATGACAGGAGGACAGTCTTTTTTGGGGGGAGGGGCGACCGGAGCCAACCCAGTGTCGTGTACATGTATAGATCTTAGGGTTTCAAAGTAATGTGTAAGTGTTTTCCTATTTAGCTCTCTTTTTATTTGCTTGGAGAGGGATATTGTGGTTTCAGGGTCAAGATTATGTATAGTTGTAACTTGTGACAACCTGGGTTTGGGTGATAAGTAGTCTGCTCCTTAGAGTTAACAAGATGGTCCCCTTGTACTCAAAATAGTCAATTGGAACCAATTTTTTGGTCAAATATAGAACCAACTGTAAGTTGGTTCATATATTAACTGTTAGGAATCAATGGGGTGGAGCAGATGGAGAATTGAAGGGTTAGGATTGGAGAGATATGATTTCAAGTTCAGAAGAGAACTTGGGTATAATGATAGTAGAGGGATAAGAGTAGCTTGGGGGAGGGGTATATGTATGTAGTACGATGAGAATAAAGACCTTGTTACCAAGTGTCAGAAGTGGAAAAGAATTTGAAGAAAGGTTATGTAGTGAGTAGCTTAGAGATCGAGATGAAGGTAAGAAAAAGAAGTGTATTTGGAAACTTGCTGAGATTAGAGAAAGATTTTTCAAATATTATTAGAGAGTCGCTTAATCTAAGTTAACTCCTGTAATTATTGTTTACACACGTAGAAGGAGGTCTTACTTTGTGTATAGAACTAGGCAGGGTAGCTCTGATGGAGTAGTAGTATAATGTGGAGAGAGAGGAAAAAGGGAGAGTTAGAAGAAAATAAAGAATAAAAATCTGACAAATTAGGAGATCAGAAAGTGGAAGAAGAAACCAAATAATAATGAAAAATAGAAGCTTTAAGAGAAATAGCAAATCCTAAATCACAATACACTTAAATAGTACACTTAAATAGCATGTAGAAATAAAAGCAAACAACAAAAGATCAGACATAAAACCTAACAAAACAGCAAAAACAAGAATAAAAACTAAAGAATTGTTTTTTGGGGAGTTCTTTAGGGGAGCTTTAGTCTCCCCATAGTTCTCAGAGCAGATTCCTGATAGCACCTTGTATGTCTTGCTGTAGTCAACTTTCCTTGTGGCTTGGTTGGGAGTAGATGGCCTTTTGATGGGAGAGGGTGCCTGTTATCTAGAGTCACACTCTCAGGTCTGGTGGCAGGGAGTTTTGGGGGTTTCAGGTTTGTAGACTGCTATCATAGGCCTGCAGCTGTGTCCCAGGCTTTTCAAGGTAGCCACACCAGCCTGATCCCTTCTTTTGGAAGTGGATTTGGGTCAGAGGGCTTTGGGATTCCACATGGAATTGCCACCCTCAGAGATTAGACCCAGTTGGGATACTCACGAGGTCTGTAGCTGGTGGTGTGCTGTGGCAGGAAAGACTTGGAAAAAATTATATTAAGTGAAGAAAGCCAGGCCCCAAAAAACATAGGGCTCATGATTTCCCTTGTTTGCAATAACTAGTATATGTCTGAGACAAGCAGGAAAGGTCAGATAAATTGATGTTATGTGAAAGGAACTCCAAGATAAGGATTCAAATATTTTTGCTTTCATGCAATTGTTTCTAACATATTTATAAGGTGATTTGTTTGTTGCTTGGTATGGCCTTCCCTCACGGTATAACGCCTGGTTTCACTGTATTTGATGGTTTAATTTGTGAAGGAGAAAGGAGAAAATTGTATTTAATGGTGAAAAAATAAAGCCATTCCCTCTTAACTCAGGAACAAGACAAGGATGTCCACTCTCTCCACTTCTCTTCAATCTAGTATTAGAATGCCTAGCTACAGCAATAAGACAAGATGCAAACATAAAGGAGTTCCAAATAGGAAAAGAAGAAATAAAAGTATCTCTCTTTGTAGATGACATAATCTTGTACTTAAAGAATCCCATAGACTCCACTCCCAAATTACTCAAGCTGATTCAAAACTTTAGCAAAGTAGCAGGGTATAAAATTAACCCCCCAAAATCAATGGCTTTTCTGCATGCCAACAATAAGAAAAGTGTGGCTGAAATTAGGAAAGCAACTCAATTTGTAATAGCCCCACAAAAAATAAAATGCCTAGGAATTAACTTAACCAAACAAGTGAAAGACCTCTATGATGAAAACTTTAAAAACTTGAAAAAGGAAATCAAAACAGAACTTAAAAAAATGGGAAAAACTCCCATGCTCCTGGATTGGAAAGATTAACATCGTGACAATGGCAATACTTCCCAAGGGTATCTACAAATTCAATGTGATACCTATCAAAATTCCAACCTCATTCTTCAAGGAAATAGAAGAGGCAATCCAAAAATTCATATGGAACAATAAAAGACCCCGAATAGCAAAAACACTCCTCAACAGAAAGAACACTGCTGGAGGAATATCAATACCAAATTTCAAACTCTACTATAAAGCCATAGTAATCAAAACAGCTTGGTACTGGCACAAGAACAGACCTCAGGACCAATGGAATAGAATTGAAAACCCAGAAATGAACTTACAGACCTATAGCCATCTAATCTTTGATAAGGGAGCTAAAAAAATAGAATGGAAGAAAGACAGCCTCTTCAGTAATTGGTGCTGGCAAAATTGGTTAACTACTTGTACAAAGTTAAGCTAGATCCTTATATATCACCCTGCACCAGAATCAACTCCAAATGGATCAAAGACCTTGAAGACAAAGCAGACACTCTGAAAACATTACAGGATGGAATAGCAGAAACCCTAGGTTTCCTTGGCGCAGGCCGAAATTTTCTTAATAGAGACCCGGAAACGAAGTGAATCAAAGAAAAGTTGGACCAATGGGATTGCATGAAGTTGCAGAGCTTCTGCATGGCAAAGGACATAGCTAGCAAGATCAATAGAAAGCCTAAGGATTGGGAGAAGATCTTCACTAGCCATACAAGGGACAAGGGTCTCATATCTAAAATATACATGGGACTCAAAAAATTAAATCCCCCTACAACAAATCCTCAAAGAAACAACTGCCCAATAAATAAGTGGGCTAAAGACTTAAAGAGAAACTTCTCTGAGGAAGAAAGAAGGATGGCCAATAGACACATGAAGAAATGCTCAACCTCCCTAGCCATAAAAGAAATGCAAATCAAAACCACATTAAGATACCACCTCACTCCAGTTAGAACAACAAAAATCAAGAACTCTAACAACAACAGATGCTGGAGGGGATGTGGACAGAAAGGAACCTTACTTCATTGCTGGTGGGAATGTAAACTTGTTCAACCACTTTGGAAAGCAGTATGGAGGTTCCTCAAAAGACTTCACATAGATCTCCCCTATGATCCAGCAATCCGACTTTTGGGCATTTACCCAAATGTTTACAAACAAGACCACACTAAAGCTACCAGCACAACTATGTTTATTGCAGCATTATTTACCATAGCTAAGATATGGAACCAACCCAGATACCCCTCAGTAGATGAATGGATCAAGAAAATGTGGTATATATACACAATGGAATTCTATGCCTCCATCAGAAAGAATGGCATTGCCCCATTTTTTAGGAAATGGAAAGACTTGGAAAAAATTATATTAAGTGAAGTAAGCCAAGACCAAAGAAACAGGTCCCATGGTTTCCCTTATTTGCAATATCTCGTATATGTATGAATCAAGCAGAAAAGTTCAGATAAGGTGATGTTAGGAAAATGAACCCTAAGATATGTATTTAAAGTTTTTTTCATGCATTTGTTTCTAACGCATTTATGAGATTATTTCTTTGTTGCTTTGTATGTCCCTCCCCCACAGTATAACCCCTGCTTTCACTATTTGTTGTCGATATAATTTGTGCAATGGAAGGGGAAAAACAACTCCCTTAAATAAGGATACAGGTGGACCCATTGCAACAATGAGAAGTACAAGTTGTCATGTCGAAAACGAACTTTACAACTTCGGTGGGGGGTGAGGATTGGGTGGGGGAGATGCTGAGAAGGGATGGGGAAGGGACACACAAGACTATCTGCTAGTAGCAGATGGTGTGTACCCAGTCCCAGAGATAGACAAGTGCTTGAGGGGCAAAGGCAGAATTTCCTTCCATGGCCTATAGTCACATCACCTCCCTGTGTTAGGATCAAGATTAAGGAATGAATATTATGTTGTCCCTTTCCTATTTACATTTCCTTCTGGGCTACTCTGGTGCTGGTTGCACTCTGTAATGGAAATAGTTTTGACCATGGAGGCTCAATCAGAGGTGACAAAAGAGTTTTTATTGGAATGCTAGTGTTGTACAGGTGGCTAATTTCAAAGACCTGCAGCCAGCAAATACACAACACAGGAAACAGACAAGAGAGGAAACAAAGGACAAAAACAATATAACAATCCAATTCAGCTCCAATGGATTGCTGAATGAATTTGGATGCCATGTTGACCAGAGAACAGCCAGGAGACAGGAGACAGGACATGAACATGGAGACATATGACATGGTGTAATGGCACCTGAGCTGGTCCACACATGAATCGGGTCAGTACATGGGGAGAGTCAAGGAAACTCCTAGTCCCAGGCACTGAAATGACAGGCTTAAAAACCTACCAGCCAGATGTCCACCCAGAATTTAAAATTCTGCCTTTACCAGTCTACTGTCTTATTAGAAACTTTTATACGTTCTTTGTATTTTTCTTGTTCGATAATGTTTGTATTTTTTGGACTAAAAGATTTCAGTAGTTTTGTTGGATATGTATGGTGGAGGTTTATTCTTTTAATTGTACCATTCTGGAAGTATTTTCGTGCATTTGTCCTTTATCATTCACTTGTGAAAAATACCTTATCAAGGTACAGTAATCTTGGTGTATAAAATGCATTTTTTCAGTACTGTAAGGACTTCTTAAGGACTTCTACCATGCCCTGCTGGTATGTATGTATTATATTTAGGAGTCAACTGTTAGAGGAACAGGGGCACACCTAAGTGTTATGGGTTCCATTTCTCTCCTAATCTAGAGAATCTTCCATACAAAATTCACTTTTGACAGCTTGATCATTCAATAGCTTGCTATAGATGTGTAGATGTCATTGACAAAAATTTGATTAGTATTTTATGTTTTTGTATCTTGGTATATATTTTTATACTTGTGTACATAGAATTTTAAATACTGTCATTACTTATTAGAACAAGCATTTTAACTTGTTGGCATCCTCAACCATTTATTGAATCCACAAAACACTAATATTGACTATTTATATACTGTTGTCAACTTTTGACAAAACTTCTTTCACATGTCCTTATCCTTGCTTTCAGTTTAGTCAACCATATTTACATGTTTGATTAGACTTCCTTCAAGGTAACTATTTTCTTCTGTATAGAAGATATCACTAACCTAACTGCAATAAGTTGAGAAATTTTAAATGTACATATATATTTATATACATATAAGTATATATACACTATATGTTGAAAAAGTTCATATTCTCATTTGAATTTTGATGTTCCCAATATTGTTTCTTTCTTTGAACAATTCATCTTTACTTCCTTATATTAATTTCCTTAAATTGTGCACACATACATACATAGGAATGAATGCACAAACATGACAGAATAGAAACAAATGTACTTTAATACTTTTTAGTCCTCTGTTTTCTTTTCTAACCACTATCTCAATCTAAAAATATTGTGAAGGTAATAGCTATTACTGCCTTTTATCATAGTGGCCTTGGAACTGGGATTAAATGTAGAGTTTACTCACAATTCTTTCCTCATCCCCCAGGTTGGATGTCGCTCTGTTAAGAATGAATTCCTTAGAGTTGAATGTATCCCTTTGTCTGATTTACATGAATGAAAATACATTTCCCCCACCTAATATTTGAACTCTTGTTCTGGTTGATATTTCAGGAAGTGTTGTTCACTATTTTGGGTGTGTGAGCAGAGCTTGCTATAGAATCATATCTAAATGACACTTTGCTCCTGAAAGATGTTCTTAAATTGAAAATTTGTTAGCCTGACCTCCCATACAACCACATACCCTAAACAGATTGACACAAACCCAAGTTTTAATTTTATTTTTTTTAATTCCCTGGCTTGAACACAGGACTTGAGTGTTGTCCTTGAGCCTCTTTGTACTCAAAGCTAGCATTCTACTACTTGAAACAAGGCATCTCTTCTGGCTTTGAGTGGTTAATTGGAGGTTAATATCCCAAGGGGACTTTCCTACTTGTGCTGACTTTGAACCATGATAGATAGATCTCAGACTTCTGAGTAGTTAGGATTACAAGCGTGAGACACTGGTGCCCAGCAAAAAAAAAGTTTTTTCACACACATGGAAATTGTTACTCTGAGATAAAGACAACTGAATACTTGATGTCTCATGAAAGTCTATTCCATATTTAAGGGACAGGTTTGTACTGTGGTGCATGTGGAAGTGGGGATAAATCAAGCTCTCTCATGGCTTAAGTAAGTTTCTGAATCTCATTGTTAACAAATTCCCTTCATGTCCTTACCTATTCCTATTTACAAACATAAGTACAATATTTGCATTCCATACTGATTAGGGTAATATTTTAACATATTCATTGGCAGAGAAATAAGCATTCAGTCCATCAAAATCTTAAGATTTTAAAAACTCCTCAAAATTCTTTGCTTATTATGTAGGCTTAATTTCAAGAACTACAATTTGTTTTGGGCTTGGATTTTACTATTGAGATTTTTTTAAAAGCATGTTCTTTTACATAACTTGATTCTGGGATTTGATATATATGAGGTTCAATATGGAAGTTGGACCGCATTTACATATCCCTTCATTTGCCTCTTTAGGAAGTTCGAGATCCCAAACTACTCTTGTATGAAAGACTAAGTCTATAGCATTTACAGATTCATCAGGATTAAAATCTTCCCAGACTTGGACACTACTGGACTTCTACAAGATTCCATAGGTGAAAGTAGGACAAGTGAGGAGATACTTTAAAATGTCTAACTTGGTGCCCTTTCAGGTATTAGAAAGAATGAAAGGAGGCTGAGAAAACGCCATCGCCACTAAGATGCAGCCTGCACCAACAGCAGTTAAGCTGGGAAAGTTTGGCTTAGAACATTTATCAGACCTGAGCCTTGGCTCCTGTTCCCCAGTTTGCCTGACAGCTAATCATACACGTGTGCACGATGCCTCAGGTTGACCACCTCCACAGCCCTTGCAGGCTGGAAGCTGGCCTACAGCCAGGATTACAAGGAAAGCTAGCTGAACAGACGTTCAAGGAATTATTCTTTTTTCTGCAGTAGTTGAATTTATCTATGTGTACATGGCTGACAGTTTAGATGGACTATATAACTATAAACTATATAGTTATGGCCAGATTGGCTTTTCTGTGTTTGCTGACATTTCCTCCATGGCCCATCTACCAATGACATCCCCTCACAACTAAGGAACAGAAGACAAGAAAAATGGGATAGAAAAATTAAGAGGCATGCTAAAATAATTGATTGGTGTTTTCATGAGAACACATACTTTTGTTTTCTCTGAGGTGATCTAAATTGATATCATAACCAAATTATGAGATTAAAACTTCCTATGCTCATAAACAAAGTTGCATGTAGATATAGTTTTCTTTATATTTCAAAGACTGTTAGAAATAACTCAGTTGTGTTTGACTAATACATATTTTAAACCAAGTCTTCATTATCTTGTTATGAAATGGAAAACTAAACACAAGTATACAATGTTTCTTCCAGGTATAAATAATAAATGCCTCATAAATGACAGCAAAAAAAAAAAAAGAAAAAAGATGAAAGGGAAAGGTATTTAGGAACATGTCAAATTTTGTGATATCAAAGAGTGCATTCAGCCAAGCTCTGGTGGCTCACTCTTGTAATCCTAGCTACTCAGGATGCTGAGACCTGAGGATCACAGTTAAATGCCAGCCCGGGGAAGACAGACCATGAGACTCTTAGCTCCAATAAATCACAAGAAAAACAAAAGTGGCACTGTGGCTCAAGCAGGAGAGTGCTAGCATGGAGCTAAAAAGCACAGGGACAGCCCAGTGTTCAAGCCCCACAACTGACAAAAAAGTATTCATTCAAAGATAATGGGATATCTATAATCTAATTAGCTTGGAAAAGGGAAAGGAAAAGTTACTGCAGATTTCAGGTTTATTTGGAGTTTTAAGCCTTATCAATAATTTCCTTTAAGAACTGGGAAGTTGAAAATGACTTTAGAATATGAAAATATGTTAAGCTGGGTGGTTCACATGTGTTAATCCTAGCTATTCAGCAAAATTTTCTATAATTAACAATGAAAATGCAGGAAATAATTTGTATTTCAAGTAGTAAATGCTAGCCTTGAAGCAAAAAAAAAATGAATGAAGCTCTCAGGTTGTGAAACTGAACTAGCGCACGCACATGCACACACACACTCACACACACACACACACAAACATGCATGCTCATGTGCAAGGTATGTTGAAGTAAATCAGTCTCAGAAAGAGAAATGGGGTCTGTGTCCCCAAAAGAAAAAAGTAAAACACACATATCCATTGTCATGTATATCTGATCAAGCTGCCTAAGTAGAGTACACATAGAAGTAAAATTTTATGGTGTAACCTCTTTGACCAACTAACAGTATCAAATGTGAACAGTACAAAGATGAATCATATATTGTCTCAGTGGGGTAGGTGTTAAAGAAGAATTGAAAAGAGGCAAAGGAATAGGGAGTAGATGGTTGAGAAAATACAATGTTAAGATTCAATGTACATATGTGAAAATGGAACTAGGAAAGAAAGGGGATGGGTGGGGTTTTTATAGATTGGAGGAGTTGACAGATACTGTAACAAAGACCAAGAAGCATTGTCCAAACCAGTTGATACATTGTACAACTGTTTAAGAAATTTATCCATGGGGCCTATAATCCTAATTATTCGGGAGTCTAAGAACTGAGGATTGTGCTTTGAAGGCAGTCATGGCAGAAAAGATCATGAGACTCATCTCCAACAAACTACTGAGAATAGTCTAGAAATGGTGCTGTGGATTAAGTTTTACAGGACTAACCTTCATCACAGAGAGATTCTGAAACAGCACTCAGATCTTGAATTAAAGTGATAGGACAAGCACAAAAAAAGAAAAAATAAACAAACAAAAAACAAAAAAATCTTAATTTTTATATTTTTGAAAATTACAAGAAAAATCTATGTTCCACCTACTTCAAGTAGTTATATAATATACATTATTACAGCGATTATGGTGGATAGAAATTTTCTCATTTATGTAGCATCCAGTGTTCATTCCCTTTAGCTTATTTTGGAGCTTTTGATTACGCCCTGAACAACAATAAGTTTCCTGTTTTCTATCGGATTGCTTGAGAGGACACACCAATAGCCACTGCTCTGGTATCGTTATTGTTTCACTTCAGCTGATTGGGACTGTTAATAATACAAGATGAGAATGGTTTGAGGATTCTTCATGAATTGAAAGAAGAGATGACTAAGAAATGAATTTGTGTAGCCTTTGCAATAAAAAGAACTCCTAAACAATGCCATTTCATAAATATTCAAAATTATGGAACGTTATATCCAGATTAATACATCTTCAGCAAATATCCTCATTATATATGGGAATAATGAATCCCTGTTTGACTAAACAGTGTGTTTTGAGCAATTTTTAATAAAAGGCAAAATTTGCATTGTGAACTCACATTGGGATTTAATGATGAGACGGAAGTATTTCATGCTAGATTGATTTCATGTACCTCATTTTTTGCACCATCACCCAGATATTTCTGGATTCAGAGATTTTCTTAAGATAGTTATTCCTTCCAAATACCCAGAAATTGTTTTTCCTTCCTGGGCTACGGTTTCTCTTTTTTGATTGTTCAGATTCTAAGTCTGACTAATGTTTGAGAAATGTCCTCCTGATTACTCCTTGGACTGGTTACCTAGGCATATTTTTGACATGACTATGTGTGGACACAGTTACAATATATACAATGCTGTTCATGCTGTGGCATAGGGTCTCCATGAGATGATTATTTATCGAACAATACAAACAATGGGAAACAGAAAAGGGAGAGTTCCTTTCCCTGCAAATATAAGGCCTTCTTTTTTGGATGGTACACACTTACAGAAAAGTCACTTCCTAGAGAGGTTTCTTAGTGTGTAAAATTAAAAACTTAAGGTATTTTTCCAAAACCTAACAAATTATAATTATTTAAATTTCTGTGAGGTACCCTAGATAGGGTTTCACGTGCTTAAAAACAGAACAGTTACAAGGACAAAATGTATTCGACCTTTCCATAATTCCTTTTAGTTACAAATAAGCTCAACATGCCCATAGGTTATATTTTGAAAAGTAAAAATTCACCCTTTTCCTATGAGTTTCATAAGTATAAACCAAGCACAACCTGCTAAAACTAATTGTCTATACTTTTCAAAAGTGATCTAGATTTGTTCTATGTATTAAAATTTTTACAAATCTCACACTGTAGGCATTAGTTATTGTAGAAAATACAGCTGTGAATGGTCTCATTCATGATTCTTTACATGGAATTGGCTTTTCTTGAAGAGAACCTTTTTTATTTCTTTGCTGAGTGACCAGGAATTCAAAAGTTTATTTAGATTATTCTCCCTAGAATTTCTTCTTTTTTTATTAATATGTCTTTTTGATTGTGAAAATACCATACAGAGGGGTTACAACTACATGAGCAAAGAAATGAATACATTTCTTATCAAGTATTGTTGACTCCTGCTTAGTTTCCCCTTACCATCCCTGCCCCCCATTTCCCCCCACCTCCCCGCTAAAGTTGTAAAGATTTTTTCCCACAGAACATCTTGTACATCTCATTGTTGCAATAGGTCCACCTCTATCCCTATCTAAACAATTTGTTTTTTCACTTCCCATCCACAAATTATACTTACATCAAATACAATAAAAACAGGGGTTGTACCATGAGGGAGGGACATAAAAAGCAACAAAGAAATCATATTATAAATACATTAGAAATAATAGCAAGAAAGAAAAACTGACTGAGATGCCCCTCAGTAGATGAATGGATCAAGAAAATATTACACACACACACACACACACACACACACACACACACACACACACACACACACACACACACACACACAATGGATTTCTATGCCTCCATCAGAAAGATGACATTGCCCTATTTGTTAGGAAATGGAAAGACTTGGAAAAAAATATTTTAAGTTTATTAAGCCAGGCCCAAAGAAACATAAGTCCCATGGTTTCCCTTATTTACAATAACTAGTATATGTCTGAGAATAGCTGAAACAGTCAGACAGGTTGATGTTAGGTAAAATGAACCCCAAGATAAGGACTCCTAGAATTTCTTACATAACAATTCATCACTGGTCTGTGCTATTTTCAAATTATGAATCTGAAATTAAACACAATCAGATTTTCTGTTTTAACTCTGGGATGTACTTCAACATAAGATGGTGTAATTCTTTTAGCAGCACCCTTTCTGATGAACATACAATTTGACAATCCTGCTGGAGATCAAGTGATTTTGCATGAGAGAAGTAAGTTAGAGGCAGAGTGTGCCATTGTGAACCTTTGGAATTTTCCAGGTCTTCAACTTCAGGTGAAAGTAGGAAAGTTTTCTCTGTACACACTCCGTGGCATTAAGTGTCTTTATCTGAAGATATGATATAGTGGGCCATTGGAACTAGAAAATGTGTTGGATCTGACTCTAATGATGCAAAATTCACCCTTAGAAGTTATACTTGGTTTGTTTCTAGTAAATTACTCCTGTAATACAAGCAATTTAGATCACTGAGATAGTGATATGACTTAAAATCATTCCTAGCAGGGAAGCCTGTGAGATTCTTATTGCCAATTAATCACCAGAATCATGGAAATGGAGCTGTAGATCAAGTAAAACTCAATTACAAAGCCCAGTTCAAGCCTTAGTTTTGGCACACACACACACACACACACACACACACACACACACACACACACACACATACACACACACAACCTTTATGTCCTATGTGCTTAGAAACAACCTAGTATTGCACATTTAAGTATTTTTAACTTAAGAAAATGTATTAATTGACTACTAGATAGAAGATGAAGTAAATAAATTAACAGGGGTAGACACTGGTGGGTCATGTTAGTTTAAAGCCCAAATGCACAGAAAGTTCTGTGAAACTCTTATCTCTATTAACTACCCCAAAGCTCAAGTAAGATTGGAGCTCAAGTGGTAGAGTGCTAACCTTGAGCAAAAAAAAGCTCAAGGAGAGGGTCCAGACACTGATATTAAGCCCGAGGATCACTAACCAACACCCTCCAATACAAAGGTAGTTTGTTTCTGAATGTTTGTTTAGAATGTTATCATAAAATATAAACTACTTTTTCCCTAGCAGGTTTCTATGCTGTAACAAAGCATCAGAGGATCACTTTATGTATATTAAATATTTATTTTGCTGGCTTCTGTATAAGTTCCATTCACTGCTATTTGGGCATATTTGGTGAGAAGAATCAGTGAAGAACACTGTATGAGAATATTATCACAGCATGGCCACTGCATAAATACGAACAAAATGAGATTAGACTGGGGCTTCATGTAATTGTCTAAAAACAGAGACATGTGATTTACCCTACACTCTACTTTTAAAGCTTCAAATAGAATTCTTCCTTGGTCCTCATCATGTCTCTGATGAGTAGGATACTGTGAATAATGACATGAATTCAGGAAAATTGCATAGGGCTGGAGACTAGGATTTGTTTTCTCAGCACTAATCTCTACCATTTAAAAGTCTCTCACTTGTCAATAGTTCTTGGGTCTGGTTAGAGATCAAGGTTGTTATATGATGTGGAATCTATAACAGCATTGATGTAACTGTCTAGATTTATGCTTATAGAAATACTATGCTTATGGGAATGTGACTCAGTGGTAGAGTGCTTGCCTGGCATGCATGAGGCCCTGGGTTCACTCCTCAGTGCCACATAAACAAAAAAAATTAAAAACATTAAAAAAATAAATACTATGCTTAATAATGCTATTCTTTGAAACATTGGAATTTTTGGGTAAAATGCTGAATATTAACTGGCACCTTCCAGATTTTTCTAAGCTTCCTCATTTTGTCTGCAGTGCAAGTTTTGATCCTGTATTTGGGGAATCACATCAGGAGGGAAAGGCTGCCTGTTGATTTGATTGTACCCCTTGCTGAGAGTATAGGATGGCTAGTCTGACAGGTAATTCCATGATTTAGGTAGAAATACATTCTCTCTCCCCAAAAATCCCTGCTCCTTTCAATGCAAAAGTTATGTATTAGAATTGTAGCATCAGTATTTCTTTCCTCACTTATTAATTTAATTGTAACTATAGATGATACTGCTCCATGAAAAAGAATCACAGAGTTTGAATTACTTGTAGGGTTATTTTTTCTACTCTGTTTTCTGTATGTTTATTCAACTACTCAGTAATGTAAGTACCTTTGATTGTATTAAATTCAAGTCCTTTTTATGGACAAGGTCTCCATCTTCTTCAAAATTACCATTAGACTATAAAGAAAACAGACATCTTTCACATGTCAATTTCCTAGTGCTTAGAAATGTTCTTGAACAGAGCAAGTGCTTTGTGTTGGTTTTAGCATAAGGAGCAGTCAAAAGTGTTGTGTATAGCATGACTTTAGAGCCTCAGAGCGTGATTTGATTCTCTGTCCCAATGCATTACAGGTGACTAGGAGTGACAAATTCAACAACTGAAAGCATGGGCTACATAACTAATTAATATTGAACAGAAGCATACGGGAATTTAAATTTCAGCTGCATAATTTTGGATGAATGATTTGAATAATACACACAACGCTGAGAATTATTATGGCAGTGCTTTGCATTCAGAAAAATTTTGTCAGGATATTACAAACGGCAAGACTTATGTGTGATAGTCACTGCCAGTAAAAATGTTACAATCCAACTGACAAAAGGAAAATGTAGGAATGAGTGTGGGAACAAGATGAAGACAAAGAAATAATACTGAGCATGTCAAGTAATACTTAGTATTATATGCTTTTATGCAAGTAAGCATTGACATGTTAGAATTATCTTTATTAAGGGACTTCATAATATCATTTTAAGTACTGAAATGGGAATAATGGTTCTGGCTTCTTAATCAGATATGGAATAGTGTGTGAAGTACCCAGATGACCAGTATTCCAACATAGTGAGAAACCAGTACCTTCTAAGAGCTACAAGTTTCCTGATTTATGGAGAGCCCTTCAGGATGGGCTTGGCCTGCATGGCTCTTTGTTTACATAAACTCACAGCAGTTGTCTTGGAGTCTTTGTGAAACATCAGAACAACCTCTCCCTGCAACATCCGGCTCATCTCCCTCATCTTCTTTTTTTCTCTGTCCCTTGCTCTTTATTGTTCATTGCAACACAATCACCTACATTCTCTTACAAACCATATTTGGAGTTGCATTCAGAGTAGCTGTTTCTGTTGTCTTAGCCAAAACAGTAACTGGGGTTCTGGCCTTCAAGATCAGTTATCTAATGAGAAGGATGAGATGGCTGCTGGTAACAGGGGCTCCTAACGGCATCATTCACATCTGCATTCTGATCCAGGTGATGACTTTCTGTGTACTCTAACTAGGGAATTCTCCCTTCATTGGCAGAGATGCACATTCAGCACAGGGACACATCATCCTCTTGTTTAACAAGGGCTTCCTTGTTGCTTTCTATTCTGTCTTGGGATACCTGGTTTTCCTGGCCCTGGCCAGCTTCACTGTGGCTTTCTTGGCCAGGAACCTTCCTGACAAGTCCAGTGAAGCCAAGTCCCTGACCATCAGCATGCTGGTCTTCTGCAGTCTCTGGATCACTTTCCTGCCTGTTTACCAAAATGCCAAAGAGAAAGTTATGGTGGCTACAGAGGTCTTCTCCATTTTGGTTTCCAGTGCAGGACTCTTAGGCTACGTCTTTGCCCTCAAGTGTTACATCATCTTGTAAAGGCCAGATAGAAATTTTCTGGCTGGCTTCTGGGGTAAAGGACAAACAGGGTGGAATATTTCCTCCATAATTAATAATTAACTTACACTAGAAGGTCTAGGATAAATCTACATTCCTTTTTTCATCTGATATTAGTTTATATATTTGGAATCACCTCAATGTGTGACTCTTCGTCCTTTCTCTAGTGATGGTCAATTACAAGTTTTAGCCAAAGCCATCTAAATTTGAAATTTATTTCATATAAATTTTAGTTCTTTTAAGTTAGTCTGCAATTATTCCAGCTTACCCACTAGTGTATTTTGTATGTTGACTTGTGTTCTAATTTTGCTTTCTTAATCATTTGCCTAAAATTTCCTTTTTGTGCCAGTCTTTAGGGTTTTAACTTTAAGCCTGTTATTATCCCTGAATCTTTTATGCTAATTTTAACACTTTATCTTTTGATCCACAACTTGACTTTTTGCTATATGGTGGTTAGCTGCAGGTAAGATTCTCATGGATTTTTGTGCTCATATTGGCCTCAAAATCTGACCCACAGTTCACACCTTCCTGCATAGCTAGGATTATGGATACTTTTGTATATTCATTTATTTTGTCATTCTTATACATCACTATGCTTCTTAATATTCAAATATATTTCATTAATATTTTCTACTTAACAACGTTCCATATTTCATACACTTATTAGTGTGTTTTCTATAATAGTTGTAGAGTTCTATTCATATATCTGCTTTTTGCCACATCTGTAAGTTTGTTTTGTTGGATCAATCTCTCCCCATCCTCTCTGTTTCCTTTCCTCCTTCATTCTCTTTTTTTAATTAATAAGCTTTTGTTATTTTGAAAATACTGTACAGAGGGTTTACAATTACATGAGCAAGGTAATGAGTACATTTCTTATCAAGCATTGTTGCCTCCTCCTTAATTTCCCCTTACCATCCCTGCCCTCCCAGCTCCTCCCTGACCCCAACTCCCGCCAAAGTTGCAAAGTTCGTTTTTTGACATAACGTCTTGTACATCTCATTGTTGCAGTGGGTCCACCTGTATCACTATTTAAACAATTTGTTTTTTCCCTTCCCCTCCCCAAATTATACCAACATCAAATACAGTGAAAACAGGGGTTATACCGTGGGGGAGGGAAATGCAAAGCAACAAAAAGGGGAGGGACATGCAAAGCAACAAAAAAATCTTATAAATATGTTAGAAACAATTGCAAGAAAGAAAAACAATTTGAGTCCTTAGCTTGGGTTCATTTCACCTAACATCAACTCTTTTTCCTCTACTTTCTCTAAATTGCTTTAGAATTTCAAGAATGGATTTATATCATAAAAATACACTTTAAATGTGTATCATGATGCACTGGATGTGTGGAGTTCTGTTTCAGGAAAATATAGATTTACAATTGTTTGCTTATCCATGGCTGTATATATTTTAAACATATTCTTGTTTAATACCTTTAAAATATTATACATACAAAATTATATATGTATACTTTGTATGATACCAATAGATTCTACATCTCTTGATATTAAGTAAATATTCAATGTCCAATATTTTAATTGTATAAGAAATGCATTGTTCATTATTAAATGGACTAAATTTTCGGATTCTCTTCCAGATTTGACTATTTAAAACACATGGTCACCTAATGGCAGGTCTTCCTACCATCATCTATTGCTCATTGTGCATTTCCTCTGACAGTATTATTTATAATAAGTGAGTGATTGTGGACTAACAATGGACTTCTATTGCTTTACTATTTTGTCGGTTGTGGGACTGGAACTCTGGGCCTGGGTACTCTCCATGAACTTTTCAGATCATGGCTAGCATTCTACTACTTGAGCCACAGTGCCACTTTGGTTTTTTGGTGGTTTATTGGAGATTAGATTTTCAGGAATTTTTCTGTGTATGCTGGCTTTGAACCGCAATTCTCAGATCTTAGCCTCCTGACGAGCCAGTTTTGCCAGCAGCACCTGGCTGTTTTGAATTGGAATTGGCAATTGAATTGAAAATATAACTATGTATTGAATTGGAAATATAACTATATTGGCAAAAATCTTTATATTTCTTTTCCTTTGAAATGGAATACAACCTAGCAAATATTTCTATATCATTAGTAATTGTATAAAAAGATGGTTAAAATACTTCAGTTTCTATTGAAGTTCAGGTTTGTCTTCTCTGGATTTTAATAATTGCATCAATAGATTGGATTAATGTTGCTATGTAAAACATTAATTACTCATTCAGTAGCAAGCAATTAACTCTCATCCAAAAATGAGTTCCCCACATGAATTCCACTATGCAAACTTCAGAGTACATTTTGTCAATCAGGAAAAGAGCAGATTATCAAATCTGAGTTAGAAAAAAGAGACTAGCGATGATGATAAAGACATCCTGTCAATATTGTGCAAATATTATAGTCAATTGTAGAGAAGACACTGGTCTTGACATTGGTGATAGCAAGGCAATGAAAGAAGATATTCAAATGCTTACTACCCACTTAAATGAGGGGTAATGAGATGAACAGGGCATTCAAATTGGTAGCAAGTATCCCAGGGAAGTACATATTAAATATACACATAATATTTTATGCATGTATAGTGAGTATTCACTAGTGGGGCAGAGGTTTGGGTGGCATGAGTTCCTAAGAGCTCCACAGAATGATGTCTTCAGGCATTTGCTCTATTTAACTTCAGGTTAGGCACAAAAAGAGTGTATGCTGTTACTATCATAGTACAATGGTGTCAACTAGTTTGACTATTCAGTTCCTCCAGGAAAGATACAGAAATCCATCCTTTCATGGACACACACACACACACACACACACACACACACACACACACTAATAGGAACACACATGTGCACACTCACATACACACAAATGTAAAGGAACTAAAAACTAGTCATTTTTTAGAGGCAGAGAATTAAGATCAAATGCTATATATATACAATTCAGGCTGATAATAGAACTAGAATTTTTCATGTGCACTAGTGGCTCACATGTAATCCTAGCTGTTCAGGAAGCTGAGATCTAAGAATCATGGTTCAAAGCCAGCCCTGGCAGGATATCCATGAGACACTTACCTACAATAGACCAATAGAGAATCAGAAGTGGAGCTGTTTCTGAAAGTGGTAGAGTGCTAGCCTTGACCAAAAAAGAGCACGGGACAGTGTATATGTCCTGAGTTAAAGACTCACCACAGAGAAGCAGTGTGTTTCTTCAGCTTAAATCTCTTAAAGTAATCATAGATAAATCTAATGTGTCTTGAACTGCTGAATGAAGAGAGAAAACAAATTTGAAAATACCCAGAAGGTTTGGTAGTATATTTATTAGACACTAAAAACAACAAGATATATACCAAAGGATAGTGATGCTGGAGGTTTGCCCTGGCTTTGAGCTGCACAACTTCTGATATTATTGCTTATAGATCCTTAATCTACTTGCTTGTTATTAGTTGATGTCAAAGAAAAAACTCTGTTAGGACCACTGAATAACTACAACTCTGTTAGCCAAGGTGTGTTATCACATTGGTTGCTTCTCATCCATTATTTTAGATTATGACCTCAATTCAAAGTATTTCCTATCAGATCAGTATCACATACTTCAGAACCAGGAATTTTAAGCCAGACACACAGTTGTTAAGAGAACTTGTACCTCTGTACAAAATCTGCTGTTCAAATGAAGACTACAACACATAAATATGTTTCATAGAGGATGGTTGGTGAAAGTGAATGGTACCATTATGGATTAGCCATTTATTCTTCAAGCAAAGAGATCAATGAAGTCTACATTTAAGTTGTGTTACCCAAATTTGAAGAAAACACAACAGAAGTTCTATTGACAAAATAAAAATACCAAGAAGCCATGAAAAATTGAATTAATGCCACAGCAGATAATTCATGAGGACTGAAAGTAAAAAGTGACACAGGATAGGACATCTTTCCTGGCATAAATCATTAATGCCTTAAAATGGAAGAACACCTCTGGGCACCAGTATATCATGCCTACTACTTATTAGGTTGAGATCTGAGGATCATAGCTCAAAGTTAGCTTGGGCAAGAAATTCCATGAGATTCTGCCCTCCAGTTAACCCACACACACAAAAAAAGAGCCAGAAGTGCTGTTGTGGCTCAAGTGTTAAAACACTAGACTTGAGCACAAAAGCTAAGGACAGTGCCCAGGCCCTAAATTCAAGGCCTGTAACCTACACACATACACACACATACACACACACACACACACACAAATTAGTAAAAGTGAAACCCACTCCCACAATCAGCAGGAAGGGGCTAATTTTTCCCTTAGTCTTCCCTTTTGATTAATGTAATAAGCCTTGTTTCCCATTAGGTTGCTAGTTATTTTTTCTGGCCTTCTTTTGATTAATAAAAGTGACACATATGGATGATTTTCTGCTTGAAAAGATACAAAACTCTTTGAAACAAGTAGCCAAGAAAAAGATCTTTACCCATCATACTTACAATCTAGAAGTAAATACGGTATGCTTACTTCTATTTGAGGACCATGGCACACTCTACTGGTGTTTCTTAATCAAGCTGTTTTGTGTAACACCTGAAAAATGTAGTTTCACCTCTTCTGCCTCAGTCCTTCTCCTTTAGTTGAAGGAAAAAGATAGAGTGGATTTTCTCTTCTTTCTCCAATGTGATAATCTGCCCCTCTAAAAGTATAACTGTAACACTGTCTTCTCAGATGCATGAGGTGAAAAGGCTTTGTAAAATGCAAAGAACTTTGGGAAGAAATTTGTTATACTGCACTGATAGGTACCATCTTGAAAATACATCGCACTTCCTTATCTCCCACATTTTAGTTATGGTCAATTTTCAGAAAGACTTTTCTAAGAACATTGCTTTTAGAGGTACTAATACCGTGGAATGTAAGAAAGAGTTGCATCACATTTGTACTAGAAAAAACAGTTTATTGACCAAGATCACTTCATTTGCTTGACTTTCTAATATATACTCTTTCAATTGTATATTCTCAAAGGTTGCAACACAGAGACTTAAACAACCCTATTTTTAAATAAAAAGCTGTACCATGTACTCACACTGATATACAGAGAAAATTCCTTGACTTCTGACACTGTGGAAAAGACAGTAAAGAGACCAGATTGAAACTGTAGAGTTTTGCCTATGTTCTGCTATAAAACAAACAGATTTCCCAAATGCCTAACCAACTCAGAAATTTCTGAAACAAAAGATTACTACACTTGAAAATAGTGAATCTGATATCTAAACTTTTGCCATTTTGTTATCCAAAACTCTATTCTAAAATGAAAATGATAGAATAAAATATGAAAATGCAATGTAAAGATAATTTCAGACACAACACTGATTAGACAACCCTTTTTCTCAACTGTCGCAAGTGTAATGAAAGGGATTATATGAACCATACCACTCAAATAATCCTTAAAACCAAGGGTAAAGAATGTAAGTATTTACATATCAACAAATAATTAGAGATCATCAAAAAGACCACAGAGAAATTATGTCTGTATAAAAATCACTTAATGAAGTCATTACTATAGTTGCTCAATGGGGCACTAGAGAAAGAGGCAATAAAAACACTCATGCAGATTGAAAAACAACTATAAAAAGTTCTTTCACATAAAAAGGGTGGAATTAAACAGTTTAGAGAAAAACATAAAATGATTAGACTATATTTCCAGATGTCACATTATAAGAATGGTTAAAGGGAATTATCTAGAGAATAGGACAAAACATGTTAAGAACTCTGATTACACAAATATGCAGTGTTAAGAATAATTACACAAATTTGGAACAAAAATTCAACTTTCTATGTTCAAATTAGGTCTCACAGAAAATGTTTTTGACATTATGGATATATCAACAATGAAGTTAAGAGTTTATAGATAATGCTACTATAAAGTGAGTGATTTCAATTGTTTATATTATGGATACCTTGGGTTGGGAACATGCTAAGATATGTACACTGCTAATGAACAGTAAAATGTAATCGGAAGACTATTTAGATGAGTTTAAATATATTTCAGTAAGTGGGAAATCACAAAAATGCACAAAAATATACTTTATTTCCTAAGGGGCAGAGAAAACCTATAAAGCAACAAATTAAATGAGTAGACAAAAAGCTTAAGAAGTTTATTTGCAAGGACCACACAAATAGAAAACTTACAGATATGCATACATTTATCAGTAGATAAATGATCAGTTTCAATAGCAATTATCAAATGCAATAATTAAAACAGCCACAGTGAATTGGATGACCAGGACCAACTTTTGTGGCTATACAAGAAAGTACATTTGAATAAAAAGTTACAAGATTTGGAATAGAAAATAATTTCTACAACGCCTAGAATCTTAGCTATTCATGAATAGCTCAGGGTCACAATTAAAATACAAATGGGACAAATATGTCCATGAGACTTTCTAGGATTCTTTAGCTAGGGTTGTGACTAAATAGAACAATGGCTTTGACAAAAAGCAGCTCATTTATGGAGCCCAGGCCTTGAGTTCAAGTCCAGGAACAGCACAAAATGAAAAAGAAAGGTATGGAGGAAGGGAGGGAGGAAGAAAAAAGAAGGAAGAAAGGAATGAAGGAAGGAAGAAAGGAAGCAGGGAGGGAAGGAAAGATAGATCATTTCCAGATATCTATGTGGATGTTCAAAATTTGGGCTGGCTGTTATTCTTGGATGCTTTGCAGGCTCAGGGAATGGGATATCTGTGGGAATGACTTGCAGAATTACGGTAAAAAGGTGGGGAATCCATTGAGTTGTTTGCCAACCATTTGAATGAGGAACAGGGCTGTGGGAATCAGGCCTATGATCCTAGCACCTTCGAGTTTCTTCAGAAGGTGCCATGGGTGCTGGGTGTGGCTCAGTAATCCCAGCAGAAGCTCTGTCTGATTGAAAGGTATGTGTTGGAGAGTGGGGTCAGGTTAAATTCATGCCAAGGGACCAGAAATTAGTACCAGAATCTTGAAGCCTGCAGTCAGTGCCTGGCCCTGATGAGATTCAGAGATTCCTGCACACAAGGTCCATGTCTGGTGCACAAGGATGAGCATCAGGACCCCATCCATGCTCTAGCATCTAACCTTGCAAAGCCTTCTGAACAACCACTCCTTTGTCTTCTCAGCCCTGGAGAATCTACCAGTGCTATTATTCCCTACTCTTTATGGAGGGCTGTGCCCAGGGCCACTCAGAGGTGCTGAAGGCCATGGTGTAGGCCTGGCCCTTACTCTTCCTTCCCTTGAGGGATCTGGCAGAATCACCAAACCTGGAGACCTTCAAAGAGCTTGATCTACTACTGTCCTCAATGGGTTCGATCTCCTACTTGTCAAGAAGGAGCACCCCATTGGGTGGAAACAGCAAGTGCTGTTTGTGGCAATTTGTGGCAATTGTAACTTGAGATCAGGATTTAGAATTATCATTCCATGGTATGAATATCTTCTCTGGAAGTCCTGACTGAAAGGTCAACAGAGAGTTACCTTTCAGCTAGGACTGAAGAGCAACCTTTGATCCTCTCCATTGACCTGACTATCGAAGATGGCACCCAGGATGAATTCCAAACCTATCTCTGCTAGTGGGCCAGGAAGTGGAAAGAAGGCGTCCAACTGTGCTCGACCAAGCTTCAGATTCTGTCTGGCTCCTCTACAAAATCCGGAAGGCTCTGCATGAGGTGGGCCTTGACTCCATCACGGAGCTTGTGTTGAACAATTTCTGGTGTCCAGAAACCATGAGGAAATTTTCTCCTTCCCGGGGTCAGACAAAGAACCTTTGCCTATTCTTCTCCAAGATAAGTGGCAACTTCTACACTTCCAGCTTCAGTAATCTCTCATATTTCTGCAAATACATGGTGCATCTGGGGCAGCCTCAGCATCTCCAGGAGTTTCCTGTGCAGGACATCTTTGTCCTGTATGGATGGCTACCCTCCATCCTCAGGAACCCGACGACTTTGAACACCTTTACTTTGAGTTCATGTTCACTGAAGGAAGCCAATGTGAGGTCCTTGTGCCAGTGTCCCTGTGCCAGGCAGCTCAAGCACCTGTATCTGAGGAGTTTGTGCATGGGCTGTTTCAATCCTGAGTCCCAGCGAGCCCTGTTGGAGCAAGTGACCGGCACCATGGAGATCCTGGCCTTGGAGCACTGTGACATCACTGAACCCCAGCTCTTGAAAATCATGCTCTCCCTGAGCCAATGCTCCCAGCTGCATTTCCTCAGCTTCTATGGAAATTGCATCTCCACAGCCACCCTGAACAACCTACTGTACCACACAGCCAGGCGAGGCCATTTAAGTGAGGGCCCCACCTTGCCCCACTGGAGAGCTACTGCCCTCAACATTGGGGCCTAGGGAACCTTCACCCCTACAGATTTGCCCAGGTTCAGGCTCAGTTGGCACAGGTCTTGAGAGAGAGGGGGCCAAACCAGAAGGTCCAGATCTGTACCAATTTCTGTCATCACTGGCCAAAGGGCCAATTCTATAGCCTGGAGCCCCATGGCTACTAGCAGCTCACCCCCGAGGGTCTTCCTTTCCTTCTGCTCTGCTTATGTAGTCACATGCCTCTTCTGGAATCTCTTGTCGGCATCACAGAGGAACCCCAAGACACAAGTTCATTTTCCATGGAGCACACCCTGCATTCTTCAGTGCGGGTGGAAGAGACTGGGTGTCTTTTCCTGAACTTCCTAGCTATCAAACCCCTGGACTTCTCAGCCCAGTAGGCATCTACGTGTCCTGTGTACACAATATTAGGAAGCTGGAGTGGTCTCTGCCTGGTAAGAACTGGAACATGATCCTGTTCCTAAATGTTTGTAAGCAAACCTACAAGTGCTGGGGCAATCCCTCAAGATCTTTCATTTACTGTATCACTCCCTTAATAAAACAAAAGTAAAGGAAAAGCATGAATAGAATGGTGTCATTTCTAAGCACCAATGAATGAAACTATTTTTGGTGCTGAGAATCCTAGCTACTCTACTAGTCTGAGATCTGAGCATCATAGTTCAAAGCTAGCCTGGGCAAGAAAGTGTCTGAGATTCTCATTTCTAGTGAATCACCAAAAAATGCTGAAGTGGAGCTGTGGTTTAAGTAGTGGCATGCTGGTATTGTGCATTAATTCTCAAGGACAACTCCCAGGAAGTCAGTTCAAGACCCAGAATTGGTACAACCCAACTACCATCAAATATACCCATGATCAAGATATGGATCCAATTTTGGAGAAAATGGAGTGGATGGGGAAATTCAATATCAAATACCAAACGACATCCATGAAAACAATAGAACTTTTTTCCAAAGTGTTTTGTGATGAGCGTCCTAGTTACTCAGCTTGTCTAGGGTCTGAGGATCACAATTGAAATCCAGGCTGGGAAGGAAGGTCTGTGAGACTCTCTTCTCTATTCAATCAACAGATACACTCTTAGTTGTCCCATAGCTTAAATGTTCGAGTGCTTGCTTTGTACATAAAAGCTCATGGACACAATAATGGAATATAAAGTGTATGAACCCTACAAACATGTTTGTGAGATTAAGTATCAGTATCCCACAGTGATGTAAAACGTTTGAAATTTATGTATTCACTTAATCTGTATAAAGAAAAAAAAAAGGTAAAGGGTATCACTACAGACCCTGAATTTAAGCCCCAATGTTGACACAAAAACAAAAGCAAAATAATGCCATGATCACACTCAAATATAAATAGATCCAATCTTAGAGAAATTTATAAGTAATTTTCAAAGTCAAATGTTATAAGACATTACATGTAACAAAGTATTTCTGCTTCTACAGCATATTTTTGGATGATAATTTTCAGTATGTAAATGTGGTTTGTGGTTGATCAGACATGTCTTAAAACTTCAGGCTCACTTCAATTTGTTTTTCTATAAGGAGTATTAACTCTGTGTCCACCCAGGCATGCCAAAAATAAAGAGTGAAAATATATGACCTTCGGTATCCTTCCATGAAGAACTATAAAGTAAAGTATGTGACATCACCTTCCTCTGATGGTAACAGAGTTTCACTGGGTTTTTTTTGCTTCAAATCAAAATAAACTAATCAAAGCGTGGGGACATCTTCCTATGGAGCTACGAGGGAACTGAGAACACCCACACTTTGACCCATCATTGAATACCCATTATATGTACATAAAGTATTATATGTGTATATTTAATATGTACTACTCTGGGATATTTACTATCAGTTATGTGTGACCTGCTTATCTCATGACTCCTTATTGAAGTGGGTATTTATCCATTGAATGTCATTTTTTTTTTTTGGGTCCGGTCGTGAGGCCTGAACTCTGGGCCTGGGCGCTGTCCCTCAGCTCTTCAGCTCAAGGATAGGGCACTACCACTTGAGCCAAAGCGCCTCTTCCGGCTTTTTCTCTTATGTGGTGCTGAGGAATCGAACCCAGGGCCTCATACATTCAAGGCAAGCGCTCTACCACTGAGCCACCTTCCCAGCCCCTGAATGTCATATTTTTATTATTACTAATGTCAATACCAGAACTTCATCTCTACAATTGGCCGTACTATTTGCATAACCTTGACAGTTTGTGTAAAGAATCATCTCTTCTCTTTTTTTTTCTCAGATTTATAACTTTTTTTTTCCTTCCTGATGGCCTAAATGCACTTAGTTCTGCATAATGGATAGTTGGGGACCTCATATGTTGCGACGAGTGTTAATGTGCAATCAGTGTTTAATTCACCAATAATAATCCAATTGTATTGAAGAAATTATTAAAATAAAGAAGAAAGATAAAATGTGAACTTTCTAGAAACTACTGTATTTTGACCATCTCTTGATAAAATACTAATAATTTAGAAATATTTGCAAAGTAGTATGCCTTATGAAAGGATAATAAAGAGTAATATGGATTTTTGCCAATACTTCCAATTCAAAACTAAAGTCCATTGTTAGTATATAATCATTCTCTTAGTAGAAATTAAATATCATTGGACTCATTAATTGCATGTTGAAGGAAAACATTTATAGTACTCAGGTATACTAAAAAATAGATTTTCACATAAAGCAATACAAATGTCAGAAGAAAGAAAGGTACAATAAACCAAAGGACAGGGAAGAAAGGCATGCCATTATGTGACCATTTGTCAGAAATAGTCATGTCTTTCTTTAAACCCAATAGTTCAATCTGTTTCGAATAATGCATTTCTTATAAAATTAAAATAATAGAAATGTAACGATTAATTGTTATCACATCAATTGGAAACATAAAAAGAAAAAGTATTTATAGACAGATAAAATGTATATAATTTTAAGTCAGGTGACAGTTGCTCACCCATGTAATCCTAGCTACTCAGGAGACTGAGATCTGAAGATCACTTTCAAAGCCAGCCCAGGCAGGAAAGTCTGTGACTCTTATCTCCAATAAACCACTAGAAAACCAGAAGTGGTGCTCTGGCTTAAGTAGTAGAGTGCTTGCCTTGAGCTGAAGAGTGCAGGGACAGCATTCAGGCCCAGAGTTCAAGCCCAACAGACCGACAATAAAAACATATAATTTTGTATATATAATATTTTAAAGGCTATAAAAAAAGAATTACTTGAAAAATACATCCAGCCATGGGTAAACAACCTACTATGAATCTTTACTTTTTAGCTATTACTTCATAAAGCCAATACATTATGATATACAATTGAAGTGTATTCTTGTAGCTTATAAAATCCATTTTTGAAATTCTGAAACAACACAGAGAAAGCAGAGACAGAAGAGGATGAAGAAAAAGAATGAAAGGAAAGACAGTGGGAATGAAATTGGAGATGGGGAAGATGGATCTGACAAAATAGATTGAGGAATATGGAAAAAGGCAGATGTGTGAATGGAAATATATAATAATGAAGCAAAATACATTCAACTGAGTATATGAAAGCATGCACTTTTAAAAATGCATAATATGAATGAATTGTGACTAAGAAGAATAGTGATATAAAGGCAGGCAGAAACTATATTTTAAAAATTAGGAAAATATGTATAAACTAAGGTACATAGAAAGTTTTGATCTGGTGGTCAAGGTTAAAAGCTAAATTGGACAGGAAATCAAAAAGAATATTAATTCCAGTTAACTATCACAGAGCAAAAAGTAGAGTTCAATTGGTGAAACATTATCCTTATGCAATAAATAAATAAATAAATAAATAAATGGACTGTACCAGGCTTTAAGTTCAATTCCCAGACAGACTAGCAGCAAAAAAACAAATTTAGGCAAATGCTTAACAAAGCATAATTTGTAAACTAGAATCAATGAAAATACACTAGTGGAGATGATTAGATAAGTACTCAGTAAATAGAAATAACAAAAAAAAAATAGAATGATATTCAAATTTACCTGGCTTTGGTTACAACTTGTGACTCAACCATCACTAGAAAAATGAGTGCGAATCACTTATTCATGGAATTCATTACAACAATATAAACTAATATCTGATGGAAAAAAGAATGTAGACCATCTGCACATTTGGTCATCCATGTAAGTTCAATCTTAAGAGGACTTATTTTTCATAATATGTGTTTTGTCCCAGATGCCATGCAGAAAATTTCTATCTGGCCTTAACAAAATGATGTAGCAGTTGGGGGCAAAGATGCCACCCAGCAACTCTTACTGGAATCCAAGATGGAGAAAACCTCTGTAGCCACCGTGACTTTCCTTTTGTCACTGAGGTAGACAGGCAGGAATGTGAACCGGATACTACAGAACACCAGCATGCTGAAGGTTAGGAACTTGGCTTCATTGAAGGTGCCAGACCAGAAAAAACATAATGAAGCTGGCCAGGGACAGGGGAGCCCAAGATCCCAAGCCACAGTAAAAAGTGGTGAGGGAACCCTTGTTACACAGGATGAGCACATGGCCACATTTAGAGTGTATATCTGTGTAAAAGTAGGAAGGTGAAGTCCCCAGTCAGAGTACACAGAGAGGTACCTAGATCAGAGTACAGATAGGAATGGTGACGTTAGGAGCCCCTGATAGCAGCAGCCACCTCATGTTTCTCCCTAGAGAAGTGACCTTGAAGGACAGATCCACATTTACAGTTTTGGCCAAGACAGCAGAAATAGATACTGTGAATGCAACTCCAAACGTGGTTTGCTGTGGAATGCAGGTGATTGTGTTGGGACAGCCATTAAAGAGCAAAGGAAAGTGAGAACAGAAGATGAGGGAGATGAGCAGGATGTACCTGAGAGCCTGGTTACTAGCTTTTTTTTTAATTGTGAAAATACTGTACAGAGGGGTTGCAATTACATGGGCAAGATAATGAGAGATTACTAGCTTTGACAGTGGAGGTGTTCTGATGTTCACAAAGACTCCAAGGACAATTCCCTGTTAGTGTACATAAACAAATGGCCATGCAGGTCAAGGCCATTCCCAAGAGCTCTCCATAAGCCAGGAAACTTTCATCTCTTTAAGTCACTGGTTACTCTCTGCATTGGCATACTGGTGATCAGGACACTTTACACATTGCTCCATATCTAGTGAGGAAGTCAAATAACCAATAGTCACTTTTCACTACTTAAAAGAATATTGGGAATCCCTACATAGGGATAATACTAACATGTCAACACTTACTAGCAACAAAAGAAAATATTATCAATTATTCCTTGATACGTTCAGTACTATTTCTATTTCTTCTTCATGTTCCCACACTCTTGCCTACATTTTCCTTTTTCAGTTGAATCTTTTTTTTTTTTACATACTGTGACTATCACTCATAATATTTATTTCCATTTGTAAAAGCCTATGAAAAAATTTTTGCACATACTGGAGCATGTGGCTAATTATATCTGAAGAGTATGGTTCAAAGCCATCCCAGGCAGGAAAGTCCATGAGACGCTTATTTTTTTTTTGTGGGGGGGGGCGGTCATGGGGCCTATACTCTGGGCCTGGGCGCTGTCCCTCAGCTCTTCAGCTCAAGGCTAGTGCTCTACCACTTGAGCCACAGCACCACTTCTGGCTTTTTTCTTTTTGCTTATGTGGTGCTGAGGAATAGAACCCAGGGCTTCATGCATGCAAGGCAAGCACTCTACCATTGAGCTACTTTCCTAGCCCATGAGATTCTTATTTCCAGTTAACCACCAGAAAACCAGAAGTGGTGTTTTAGCTCAAGTTGTAGAGTGTTTGCCATTAGCTGAAGCTTAGAGACAGCAGCCAAGCTCAGAGTTCAAGCCCCTTGACAGACCAAAATAAAAAGAATGTTTCTGCATGTTAAATGCTGCCATACTAATTCTCAGTCTTTTGTGTACTACTCAAACCACTAATCCAAAATTCTGGACAGAAATGTTTGGAATTCCTTGAATGTCTCTATGCAATATAAATAAGAACCCATTAGCTATTCCTTGCCGACATTATATTTGTCCATCTGACTCATCAATAAAGTGGTGGAGAACAAAAGCTGTACAATCATCCTCTGCAAAACACTGTTGCCTGCTTCTTCGACCAAACCCAACACAGAGTGCACACTCTGTTGAAAGAACATTTCTGGGCACTAGGAAATAAAGGTGTACAAGATGTCTGTTTTCTTTGCACCCTAAAGTGAACTTGAAGAAGATGGAGACCATGTACTTAAAAAGGCTTCGCACTTCATATGATAGACATTAAACTTACATTGCTAAGGAGTGGAATAATCATGTGTAAAATGAGTAGAAAAAAATAATCTTACAAGTAATTCAGAGCCTGTATTTTTTTATTTCAAGGAGCAGTGTCATCCAGTGTCACAATTAATTTACAAGGTGAAAGAAGGAAGTCTTTGAGTATGCAATTATTATACAACATTTGTGTTTCAGGGATTGGGTAACACAAGGGAGTAATCATAAATTTGTCCCTAAGTCATGCACTTACCTATTATTTATCTCTTTCTCTGAGCAAAGGGTACAATCAAAGCAACAGGTAATCTTTCCTTCCTGAGGGGATTTCCTGAATCCAGGACATATCTCACTGCAGACAGAGTGAGGAGGCTGAGAACAATAAGATATTTGTCAGTAAATGTATAGAATTTTACATAACACTAAAAAGTCCATTGATTTAAAGAATAGGATTATTAAGGATATAATTGTATGAACATAACTCTAATAATGCAGTTATAGATTCCACATCATATATCAAAAGTGTTATGTAGTATATACTTAGTCTCTATCTAGCCTGAACTACTGAGAAGTGTCTGACCTTTAAAAGACAGAGGATAATGATGGGAAAGTAGGTCCTGGTTGACAGCCTTCTAGAATTTCCTTGAATTCATAATATACTATGTAGTCTCCTTCTCATCTGTGACATGTTGAGTAACAAGGAGAAAGAATCCTCTTGATGCTTTAAAAGTATGCTATAAGATAAATCACAGGCCTCATCTTTATAGGGTTATATGAAGCCCAGGCCCTTCCAATATTCTTTTCATCTATCCAGTGCCATGCATTGAAAATCTGTTCATACAAGCTCTTTCACTGATTGCTCTCTCCACAGATCATTAAGTAGCAAGACAACAAACCATTGAATGGATTCTCCACAGAAGGGAGCAAAATAACTCTTTAAAAGAATTAAATGTTTCCTCTGATACTTTCTCTTAGCATAGAAACCAGCTAAGAAAAATACAATTTACATTTTATGATAACATTCTAAATAAACATTGAACAACACGCTTTTAACTTTTTATTTTTTGGGTGCTTAACCTAGAGATAAAAATCTGTATCTGGCCACTGTCCTTGAGGCTGTTTTGCTCAAGGTTACCACTCTACCACTGGAGCCATAGCTCCACTTGATCTTCTTGGTAGTTAATCAAGATAAGAGTCTCACAAAATTTTCTTCCCATTTTAGCTTTAAACTGATATGTAATCTTAGATCTGGGAGGATAGGATTACAATCATGAGTCCCCAGTGCTCAGCCCCATTAATTTATTCTGTTTCTTTTCTATCCAAGAGTCAATCAATAAAATTTCTTAAGTTTGAAATACTTAAATGTTAGTAAGCACAGACAGTATAAAGTCTGTGTGGTTTTTTTTTTTTTTCTGTGTGTGAGTGTATATGTGTGAGCCAGAACTATTGTTGAATTCAGTGCCTGGGCTTTGTATCTAAGCTTTGCTGCTTAAGGTTAGCACTGTATCACTTGATCCACTGCTCCACTTCCAGTTTTTTGGGTTTTTAAATAAAGATAACAGTCTCACAGACTTTCCTGCTAGGACTGATTTGAAACCATGATACTAAAATCTCTGACTTCTAAACATCTAGTATTATAGGAGTGACTTTTCTGGCCCCAACCAGGAATACATTTTAAGGGTGAAATCTGCTTATTTATATGAAATTATAATTAGATCCCACCCACCTTTGTAGTTCCTATGGCCCACTCTACCATATTTTATTATTCAAACAGGTGATGAACATGTAGTTTATGGGGAGAAAAATTGCCTACTTCCACTTGAGGTCAGAGCTTCTGGAAAATTCCAAATGTTCACAATGTCACACTCTTTTTCTAATTTCCTTTTCTCAATCAAAATCTCTTGTCCTCAAATAGATTCTGAAATTGTATTTTATTCACAAAATAGGTACACCTAAAAAAAGATACATCATCTTATGATGAAGTACATCCCAGACTTAAAACAAAAAATCTGAAATGAGAAAAGCTCCTGATTAAAATTTCAGATTCAGCATTCCAAAAAAGCAGAAAAACCTAATGAAGAAATAAAAAATTCTATGGGACAAAAAATCATCAAAATAATCTTTGGACATCCTGGTCACTCAGCAAAGAAATAGAAGGCTTTGTTTCAAGAGAAACCAGTTCCATTCAAATACTCAGAAATGAGACAATTCCCAATTTCCTCACTACAGTTTCACATAACTAAGTTTGTAAAAATCTATAGTTTCAGAATGGTAAAATTTTCATGCATAAAGTTGAATGAATTTAATTTACTTATAAAAATATGGATAATTCTGTTTAGCAGATTATCTTTACTAGTATTAAGAAACACATTAGGAAAAGGTGAATTTTTAATTTTCAAAACATTAGCTATGAGCATGTTGAGGTTATTTCAAACTAAAAGAATTTATGGAAAAATGGAATATATTTTGCACTTGTTACTGACCTGCTTTAAATCAACAGCACAAGCACACATGTGTAAGAGACCTCAATTACAAACAGTTATACAGTAAGAGACCTGTCTAGGAAATGACGTTCCTCACTGTACCATCCAAAACTTTAAGTCCTTATCTGTGCAGGTGAATGCACTGAACCTTTTCTTTTTTCCGTTGTTTATAATACTGCTTGATGAAGAAGCGTGTCATGGAGGGCCTGGGCCACAGAATATACAGCATTCTATATACTGTAACTGTCTCCAGACATAGTCATGTCAAAAATGTGCCTAGGCAACCAAGCCAAAGAGGCATCATGAGGATAGTTCTCCCCATTACCAAATCAGAATCAGAACCTGAGCAAGTAAAGGAGAAACCACAGCCCACCAAGGAAAATGTCTCCTGGGTATTTGGAACGGTTAACTACTTTGACAAAATTTGTGAATCCAAAAACATCTGGGTGATGATGTAAAAAAAAATGACAGGTACATGTAATGAACTAAGCAGGAAATATTTTTCTTATGGTTAAATGCCATTCTACAACTTTTCCTTTTATTAAAATTTACTCAACACACACCATTAAATATATTAGGAATTCATCATGAACATATAGGATGAGGACATACGCTGATGATTTACTTATATGGTTATAAGGTGCCATGATTTTTAAATTATACATCACAGGTTTGTTATTGCCAGATCAAATTATTCTTGGCCATCTCTTCTTTCAATGCAGGAAGAATCCGCAAACCATTTTCATCTTGTAAGGTTAACAATCCTACCCAATTCCAGCTGAAGTGAAGTAGTAATAAGACCATGGCAGTTGCTACTGATGTGTTCTTTGGGGACATCTAATAGAGAGAAGGAAACTTTTTATGGTCACTCAGTACATGATCAAAAGGCCCAAAGGTAAACTAAAGTGAAGGAATAGAAGATGCTCCATGAATGAGAACATTTCTATCTATGACAATCCCAGTCATTATATATTTTATATAACCATGTGAAGAAAATGGAAGGCATGTTTTTCTTTTTTCTTTTTTTTTTGCTTCTTCTTTTTTTCTTTTTTTCTTGCCCATGAAATTGTAACCCCTCTTTATGGTATTTTCAAAATAAAAAAATAATAAAAAAAAACAACATTGAGATATCACCTCTTTTTATTATTTTTTTTTTATTTTGAAAATACCATACAGAGGGGTTACAATTACATGGGTAAGATAGTGAGTACATTTCCTATGAAAAATTGCTGCCTCCTCCTTAGTTTCCCCATACCATCCCTTCTCCTCCCCACCCACTCACCCCCACACCCCCATACCACAACCACCCTACCCCCTCCCCACCCCCTCACCCCGCCAAAGTTGTAAAGTTCATTTTTTGACATAACGTCTTGTACATCTCGTTGTTGTAATGGGTCTAGCTCTAACCCTGTTTAAACAATTTGTTTTTTCCCTTCCTCTCCACAAATTATATCAACATCAAATACAGTGAAAGCAGCGCTTATAAAGCATTGTTGCCTCCTCCTTTGTTTCCCCTTCCCATCCCTTCCCCTCTCCACCTCCCCATCTCCCCCCAATCCCACCACCACCACCACCACCACCACCACCTCCATTTGATAGGAAATTAAAAGAATTGGAAAAAATTATATTAAGTGAAGTAAGCCAGGCCCAACGAAACATAGGTCCTATGTTTTTCTTATTTGCAGTAACTAGTATATGTCTGAGACAAACAGAAACTCTTTAACAAATTGATGTTAGGCAAAATAAACCCCAACATAAGGATTCATTTGGGTTTTTTTTTTCTTTCTTACGATTGTTTCCATCATATTTATAAGATGCTTTCTTTGTTGCTGTGTATGTACCTCCCCCATGGTATAACCCCTGCTTTCACTGTATTTTACTTAGACATGTTTTTCCTTTAGTTTTTGAAAAGAAAAAATCAAACTTTTTAATTAAGTATAAAACAAATCAATTTGTACAATGTCTTTTGGTCTTTGTCACTGTCTTTGTCTTTGTCATATCAACTCTTCTGGTCTTTGTCACATCAACTCCTCTCATTTGTATCTACCACAGGTATTCCCTGACTTTAATAGTTCCATTTTCACATATGTACATTGAATATTAGGTTGTATTTGCCCAACCATATTCTTCTTTTTCCTTTGCACCTTTCCACATCCCCTTAAAACGCCCCAAGAAGATATGCTTCTGGTGCTCATTTTTTATATAGTCTGTTAATATTTCAGAAAGGTTAGATTGATATGTACTATAATTTATTCAGATTGATCATGTATATATGTAAGTGAATATATGTGGGCTCCATAACTTTATAATATTTCATGAGCATAATTTTTATCTAATATTACATATGAGAGAACACATACCTACTTTTACTTTCTTTTTTCCTGACAATTGTGGGGCCTGAACTTTGGGCCTGGGCACTGTCTCTCAGCTCTTCAGCTCAAGTCTACCACTCTACCACTTGAGCCATGGCACCATTTCCAGATCTTTCTGCTGAGCAATGGAATCCAGGGTCGCATGCTTGCAAAGCAAGCACTCTACCACTGAGCCACCTTTCCAGCCCCCTACTTTCACTTTCTGAGCCTGACTTTCTTCATTCAATATATCTTACACAGGAGCATATGTATATGTGTAGTAATACAGGGCTATAAACTCAGGGACTCATGTACTACTCCTTTCAAAGCTACCAATCAACAACTTGAACCACACATTAATTCCTGTTTAATTCTTGTTGATTCAGAATGTTTTCTGATTACTTGCACACTCTGCTGAACATATCTTTACACTTTCAAGTCATTTCCTGATTTTTTAAAGAAAATTAGTAAGGGTAAAACTTTTAAAAAATCCCTCTTGTCATATCTAACTTTTCTCTTTTCAAACCAAAGGGACTATCCTATTCCATTATATTTGAGTACTTACTCTTTGATATCACAAAATTTGATAGGTTCATAAATCCAATCTCCTCCTATCATACTCTCCTAACAGCTGAAATGGCCCTAAATTTGATATTTTTACTATCGCCTACCCTTCCTATTCTTATCTGTGAACCTGTAAAGGTTCAGAAATGTAACAATCTGGGCAGATATTCTTCCTGATGGTCCTGTAAGTGCTGCTATGGACTTTTTTCCCTCATATGATTGTGGTTTGGAATATTATAATTTCCCAAGAAGCAAATGAAGGGATCTTTAAATGCTGTTGAAATTCCATATTGAACATTATATATATATATATATATATATATATATATATATATAATCCCAGAGTCAAGTTATGTAAAAGATTAGGATATTTGTTGTTCTCTTTAATAGCAACTACCACAAAAAACACACTAGTAGTTCATGAATGTCAACCTGAATAATGAACATAGAATTTCAAGACGAGTATTTCAAACTTAGGATGTTGAAGTATAAAATGCTTAATTTCTTGCCCATATATATGTTAAAATCTTACCCTAAATTGGGATCTAATGTGAATATAGTTTCATGTGTGAAAGACATGAAGGAAATTTGTCATGAATGAAATTTAAAAAGTTAGTTAAGGCCCAAGATAGTTTGCTTTATCTCTACTACCACATAAACCACAGCAATCATTTTCCATTAAATGTGGGGCTGGCTTTCATGAGACAACAAATATTCTATTGTTTTCATCTTTGGTAACTATCTCCACATATGAGAAAAGTTTTATTTCAGCCCACCTAGTTTGTGTAATGTGGTTATATTGCAGGTCAGAGTAACTAACAAATCTTCCATGTAAGAATGTTTTTCAGAAGCTAAGTGTCATTTAAGGAAGATTCTATAGCAAGTTATGTTCACAGACCCAACAGAGTAAAAAAAAACACTTGATGCAATATCAAGCAAAACAAGACCTTAACCATTAGGTGATGGAATTTTATTTCTTATTCATATAACAATAGTAAAGGGAGTCATCCAACTCCAAGATGCTTATTATGGAGAGAGTAACCTCCAACATGGGGATGAGAATGTCAGCAAGCTTTACATTGAAATCCAATTTCCAAGGCCACCGTGGCACAATGCAGTAATCACTTCCCAATATATTTAGGTTGAGATATTGGAAAGAATGACTATAAAAAAGTAAAGAGGATCAAAGTACTTTTCATTCTCTTTTGTCATGTTTATGTGTATAAAGTTATTCGTGTGTGCACATTCTAAAGAAATTAATGCAATGAAACCTTTCAAGTTAACAATTGAGGCAATATTAAAATATAAGTAATTCAAGAATTACTTACAGAATCCATAGAAGTTCAGGAAAATGGCAATTAAAGTTTCATACACAGTATAACCAAGCAATAGGGCAGATAATCAAGATACAGAAGAAAGGTGAGTAACATGTTAAGAGTTACTAAATAATTCTCAGTCTTAAATATCAATTTTATTGGACTTGACCCTACAATTAAATGACATAGATTGAGAAATTGGATCAAAATATAAAACACATCCACCTGCTGTCCCAACCAAAAAAATTATCAAATAGAAAGCAAACCCACAAAATATAGGGTGGAGTAGCAATCCTAATATCAGATGAAATAGACATCAAATTAAATTAATGAGAATAAACACAGCAGGACATTACATACTAATAAAGGGAACTCTTTCTCAGAGTGATATACCAATTCTAAATATCTATGTACCAAATGCTGGAGTACCCAATTTTATTAAACAATGCATCTTAATCTAACAATGCATATAGATCTAAACACATTGATAATTGGTAACATCAACACAACATTGTCATCTCTGGATCATCCAGGAAAAGCTCTGCAAAGAAAACTCATAAATATATGATTGTATGGACCACCTAGTTTTTCCAGATATCTAGTGAATATTTAAACAGGAGCATCAGAATATAAATTCCTCTCAACAACTCAATGAACACTCTAGCAAGTAGATCATATTTTAAGTCGCAAAACAAATCTTGCAAATTAAAAAAATATGATATTATTCCCCTGCATCCTGACATATCAAAATGGAATAAAATTACAGCTCAACACATAATGCTATGACAAAATTCTGTAAAGTGTGGATAATGAATAATATATCACAGAATGAAGAGATTAGAATGGGAATTCAAATATTTATTAAACAACATACATGAACCCATAAAATACATATCCTCTAGGACTCAATGAAGACAGTACTCAGAGGAATATTTATAACTCTGTGCTTACAAAAACAAGTTGGGGAAATCTCAAATCAGTAGTTTAATGATGAAAATCAAGGTTCTTGAAGAACAGGAATAAACCAAAAGCCAAAGTAAAAGGTTGAAACACTAAAAATTAAATCAAATAAAGTAGAGAAAAAAATACCATAAAACATTAACAAATATTGGTTCTTTTAAGAAAATTAATAAAACTGGCATACTCTTAGCAAATCTGATCCCCAAAAGAAGAGTATGTACACACATAAAGAAAATTAGAGGCAAAAATGGGAAAATCAAGAGAGATACAATCAAGCTTTAGAACATTAGAAGGGAATAATTTGTAAACATTTATCATGACAAATTGGAGAATCGGGAGGAATGGTGAAATTTCCAGAGAATGTTGATATATTCCAACTAACAAAATAGATTGGAACCAAGACAATAGACCCATAACAAGTAATGAAATTGAACTGGCAATAAAAGACCTCCCATCCAAGGAATGCCCAGAACCTGATGAATATATAGCTGAATTCTATAAGGCCTTCAAAGAGAACTCACTCCATTATTTCTTAAAAATCTTCAATGAAACAGAAAGGGAAAGATCACTACCAAAGTTCTTTTTTGAAACCAGCAAAACACTCATCCAAAAACCACATACACTCATCATGAAAGAGATCTGTAGACCCATTTCTTGGAGTAACATCAATGCAAAACTTCTAAATAAAATTCCAGCCAACCTAATTTAACAACTATCCAAAGAAGTTGTATTCTATGATCGAATTAGATTCAACACATCAACAGAAACAAGGACAGCAACTACAAAATCATATAAACAAAGTATTTGACAAGATTCAACACCTCTTTATGACAAATGCTCTGGGAGAAGCTTAGAAGCCATGGACCATTCCGAAATATAACCAATGCCACATATAACAAAATTATAGACCTCATTGTATTTTATGTAAAGTTAAAAACAATTCCTCTAAAATTAAGAACAAGCAAAAATGCCCACTCTCTCCATTCCTCTTCAATAGGGTAGTGGAATTCTTAGCAAGATCAAAAAAGACAGAGAAACTAGAAAGGGGACACAAATAGGGAAAGGAGAAGTAAAGCAGATGACATGATCCTGTATTTAAAGATGGCTATAAATTCTTACCACAAATTATTTGAACTGATGAAGAACTTTGGAAGAGTAGCAGGATTTAAATCAACCCACAAAAATGAATACTTTTGTGCTGTATGAACAATGTGAAACTCAAGACTGAAATCGGGAATTCAAATCGATTTACTATAGCCACAAAAGAATTTAAGATACCTAGGAATTAAATTAACAAAAGATGTACACAATATTTAAAGAAAAATTTAAAAATATGAAAAACTGCAGCAACTATAAGGTAATTGAATAACCTTCCATGGTCTTGATTGGGAAGGATTATCATTGTGAAAATGGTAGTAGTGCCTCAAGCTATCTACAAATTCAATGCAATACTAAGAAAAATCTTAAAAAACATTCTTCAATGATATAGAAGAAGCAATCTGAAAATTCTTGTAGAATAGTCAAAGACCAGAACAACAAAAACAGTCCTCAGCATGAAGACTGGTACTAGAAAAATATCAATACCCAACTTCAAACTCTGTGATAAAGTCATAGTAATAAACAGTTTGATAATAGTACAAGAATAGGGCAGAAAGCAGGGCAACAGCAGCTCATGCCTGTAATCCTAGCTACAGAGGAGGCTGAGATCTGAGGATCACGGTTCAAATCCAGCCCAGTCAGGAAAGTATGTGAGACTCTTATCTCCAGTAAACCACTAGAATACTGGAAGTGGCACTGTGGCTCAAGGGGTAGAGTGCTCGCCTTGAGCTGAAGAGCACTGGAGCAGCACCCAGGCAAAGAGTTCAAGCCCCACAACTGCCAAAAAAAAGTACAGAGGTGAGGACCAATGGAATAGAAGACCATGAAATGAACCCACATACTTATAGCCACATAATATATCAGGAGAGAAAAAAAATAGGATAGAAGGAAGGCAGTATCTTCAACAAGTTGTTGAGAGAGAATTGTGTAAACATGTGCTGAAAACTTCAAAGAGATTAGAACAGAAATTATAGAGCCTTATATATCACCCTTCACCTAAATCAATTACACAAGAAACTAAGACCTGAGTGTAAGACCTGATACCCTGAAGAGGTGGGGAAACACCAAAGATCCTTGAAACAATTCAAAATGTCTGAAGTCAATATGCAGAATCACAACAAATCAAAGAAAGTCTGGATGCATGGGATTGCCTCAAAATGAAGAGTTTCTGCAATGCAAATGGCATAGCTAGCAAGATAAATTGAAAGCCCACAGATTGGGGGAAGATCTTTATTAAGTATGCATCAGATAAAGGCCTCATATCTAAAATATACTACTGGCGTATAAGATAAGGACTATATATATATATATATATATATATATATATATATATATATATACACATATATGTGTGTGTGTGTGTGTGTGTGTGTGTGTGTGTGTGTGTGTGTGTGTGTGTGTATAATAGGAGGTAAGGGAGTATCTGAAGCCTTTTAGTACAGAATTGGTGACACTGACTCAAATTGTTTGAAATAGCAGCCATCCCATCATAATCTGAAGTGACTTCTGGGATTAAGAAGATAGTTGAGTAAAGTGTAGTGCTTATAGCCCTAGAAAGAGAAGCTATATATGGAAGGAAACCAAATTCATTTCCTACTAGTAGATAGAAATGTACTGAACCATAGATGAAAGTACAAGTATGAAACTGAGCTTTTTACTGGTGCATAAGGATGGGTTGTCATGGTAGAGAATAAAAAGAACACTCATCTGTGCACCTAAACTTCCCTCAGGCATTGCCTATCCTGAGAACAAAACAGCAAATGGAAATAGATTAATGAGTTACTTAGGGCTTGTTCTCTTCACGCCTTGGAAACATCGCCTGTTACTGCGATCTTTGTCTAAAGTGTAGAGGGCCAAAACACCAGCAACATCCATGTGTGCTCAGTACTTCATTGTAGAAAAGCACATAATGCCAGCCAAGGACTAACAAAGAGTGGAACCTGGAGGAAAAGGAATGTGAAAGTCGAAAGGTACATCCCTGAAGTATCTGCTAAGCTGAAATCCTGGTTCAAACTGAGGCCCACAGTTTTAGGTATACACACACACACACACACACACACACACACACACACACACATATATGTGTGTATATATAGATATCTTTGCACATGTGCACATGAGTCCTTTTATTCACAAACATGTATAGTATAGTCCATCTTTCATGGGAAACTCTTGTGAATCCCCAGGAAGAATGTATTAAATTCTTCCCTGGAGCTCTGCGTCTGTGGCCTTGCATCCAGAAGAAAAACATAGGTTGGAAAGCACACTTGCAGGTTCTCCTTATTCATCTCGGGTGCTACAGTTTCTTCCAAGACCACAGACAGTGAGTCCCTAGTGTTGAAGTTAACTTTGATATGTTTACTCCAATATCTGTGTCTATTTGCCGAAAAGTCATTCAGAATGATGCAATTGAATTGCATCAGAGGATCCCATGTCAGGTGCATGGTGAAATGGACAGAAAAAAAATGTATTGTAGTGGGATATCAACCAAAGTTATTAGGGCATCAGACCCAATGGGTCAGTTCATAAATTCAATGTCCACAGAACATTGCTGATTGATCTAGGCAGGGTTCCATAAAATTTCCATTTGCACAGGCTTCCAAAAATGTACCTGCTTACTTCTCCCTGGAAGCAATGATGATGCTGAAACCAACAAAATGTTACTAAGGGCTCTAGAATTTATATCTAATATATTCTGATAAATTCACAGATTAGTACATCATAAAAATATCAGTAAGTTAGTCTCAATAAATCAAGATTGATGCCAAATTGAATGTCACATTTGCATTCTGAACTTTCACCTTTACACAGGTAATTTTTACTCAACCTGCTTTCACAATCTAGTTTTGTTTTTCAGGACATGTTTTTGAGAACATATGGTAATAGAAGACATCCTTCTCTACCATGAGCCTAAATCAATATCGGTACCGACTCTATGTTTTCTACTTGTCATAATATATTAGACACAAATACCATACAGAGACCTCAATGGCCCTTGAGAGCAGAGCTACTTCAGAGATGTGTACACACTCTGCAAATGTAGAAACCTTCCATGCACATGATGATGTACTTGCCCATAATCACATACTACGTATCAGAAAATGTGCATTGCTGTTTAAACAAATCAGCAAATGTACTATAGATTGTAGAAGGAAAAACTTTTATTTATTGTGAAAATATCATACAAAAGGGTTACAATTACATAATTTGCAATAACTAGTATATGTCTGAGACAAGCAGAAATGGTCAGATAAGTTGATTTTAGGAGAAATGAACCTCTAGATCAGGATTCAAATGGTTTTTCTTTCATGCTATTGTTTCTAACATATTCATAAGATGATTTCTTTGTTGCTTTGTATGTCCCTCTCCCAAAGTATAACCCATTTTCACTGTATTTGATGTAGGAAAAATTTTTAATGAGGTTTCCACTGGCCCTTTAATCTTGTATACTCCTTATATTATATAATTGTAAAACTTACTTTTTCATTCTTAGCAGCATATGTTAATTCTATAGAGGGTTTATTTATACACATACATGTACATATGCAATGAACCTCAATCTCATAAGGTAGTGGTATTGATTCATATCTTCAATCTATTTATCGTTTTTGTGGGTTTTTTGTCAGTTATGGGGCTTGAACTCTGAGTTTGGGTGCTGTCCCTGGACTCTTCAGCTCAAGAAGAGTGCTCTACAGATTGAGCCACAGTGCCACTTCTGATTTTCTAGTGGATTTTTGGAGATAAGTATCTCACAGGGGCTGGGAAGGTAGCTCAATGGTAGAGGGCTTGCCTTGCATGCATGAGGCCCTGGGTTCGATTCCTCAGCACCACATAAGCAAAAAGAAAAAAGCCAGAAGTGGAGCTGTGGCTCAAGTGGTAGAGCTCTAGCCTTGAGCTGAAGAGCTGAGGGACAGCGCCCAGGCCCAGAGTTCAGGTCCCACGACAGGACCCCCCCCCCCAAAAAAAAATAGAGTCTCACAGATTTTCCTGCTCAGGCTGGCTTTGAACCGCATTCCTCAGATCTCAGCCTCCTGAGTAGCTAAGATTACAGGCGTGAGCCACAAGCATCCAGCTATTTATAATTTGTGAGAAACTACATATATTTCCATAGTATGAAATGATATTCCTATGAATTGTGTATAAGTGATCACTTTACTTCATTTTGCCAGCATTTTTATTTGTGTTCTTGGTGATAGACATTGTCATTGAAGTGTGAAAAATTCAATGTCTTTGGCTTTGCATTTCCTTTATGCCAAGGATGTTGAGCATCTATTTTTGTATTTTAATTGGCCCCATATACTTCCAGATGTCAGGAATATCTTTAAATTTGCTTGCCAATGTGTTCATTAACATTACTTAAGAGTTTAGATTTCTAACCTTCCTTCATATTCTGATAATTAAGTTCTTGGCTGATGTTAAGCTAATCTATAAGCCATCTATTCACCCTAGTTACTGTTTATTGTGTTGTGCCACATTTTTAATTCAGTGTAACCCCATTTGTCAAATTTTGCTCTTATTTACTGATTTATTTGAAGTTTTAATCAGTAGCTTACTGTCTAAATAAGATGTTTCTTCTTTTATGTTGTCTGTAATGTAGTGTTTTATTTTACATTTTAGCTCTTCAATTTTTATGGGCTAGAAAAACAAGGACCATTCACAACTTAGGGCATACTGGAATACCTGGAGACAGTGTCCAGGAGAAGATGACTGGAATTGTGGTCAGAGAGAGAGAAGCTCTGTGAGTGGAAATATTTACTCACCACAAGTGCTGCCCTTGTGTACACATGTGGGGCCTTTGGAGCCAGAGCGATCCTGCTTGTCTCATCGACTAGAAGTCTCCCTGAAGCCAGCAGTTGTTTCAAGTACTCAGAAAGTAATCTTGTGAAATGATTCAAATATCCATTTGATGTTTTTAAGAATCAACGATATAGGGTTGGGAAGGTAGCTCAGTGGTAGAGCGCTTGCCTTGCATGCATGAGGCCCTGGGTTCGATTCCTCGGCACCACATAAAAAAGAAGACAAAACCCGGAAGTGGCACTGTGGCTCAAGTGGTAGAGCGCTAGCCTTGAGCTGAAGAGCTGAGGGACAGTGCCCAGGCCCAGAGCTCAGGCCCCACAACCGGACCAAAAAAAAAAAAAAAAAGAATCAATGATATATTAAATAAAGCTACAATTTACAAATTGTCCACATACACTAATAGGAATCATTATGCATTTCTGATCACAATAAGTAATGGAGGAAAGATTTTACCTGTTATAGGAATAACAGATATCTCCCTAGAGTAATTTTACATATCCCTAATGCCATAAGGGTATCATGGAGTAAATATAGACATTGTGACTTGGGTACAGATGAGTCTTTTACAAGGTATCCTACACTTAGACTTGTTGGAGTTGGTGAATTCTTCAAAATATGCAGCCTAACTCTGCCGACCATCTACTGGATGTTTGCCAACATCCACCTGGCACTGAACTATCTGTTCAAAATATGAGTGCCAATTCTAATAATGTGAAACTCTTGACCTGCAGGAAAAGCATTGGAAATAGAGCCTGAAAATGGAGTGCTCAGATCAGAGAAGCACCCTCACTGGTTACTTTCAGCACCACATTTTATGTGCCATGAAGATGCTGGCTTAGGCTGGCCCTTTAGTGTGTGCTGTTTACAGCTGTGGTATCTTCGGAATCTTTTTTTGTGCCTCTACTTTTGAATGAAAAAAATATTCTCTTAATCCAACTTCAACTATTTGCTGCATGAGAAAAAGAATTAATATTTATGAAGGGGGCACCTGATTCTATCTGAAAGGAGTTTCCCTAACCTATATATAGACAGAGCAAGGATAGCTTATAGCAGATTGTGAGACTTTAATCAAACAGGATTATTTGGAAAAGAGCTCGTTGTTCTAATACATTGCATAGATATGAACCACGTACAGTGTAACAGCATTCCCCCAGGCACTGGAAAACCCAAGCTCTGCTGCTCTCCAGGGAATGGACAGTTGGTCATTAACACTAGAAATCCTAAACAGGTTCAGTAGGTGTGAAGTCCTCATGGGCTCTAGACACAATGAAATTCTTCCCAACTCCAGTTTGAACTTCATACCTTAGGACCAACTCACAAAGTAAGTTTTTGTGTGATTGTTAGGCACTTTGAGACTTTTAGAATGTTTTTGACTCTTTTTGGAGCCCACTCTAGTGGCAACACTAACATTAGTTTAAGATCTAAAGCCAGAGCCAGCTGTAGCACCTTGTGTTGGCCTTCAGACTGAAACTGTGCAATCAATATATTGTACTAATCATCCACAGTACCTGTTTGATTGGCAAAGCTGATTTTCGAATTTTTTGTATTATCTGAGACAAATCCAACATCAGTTCTGTCAGGAGAAGCTTACGAGATGAGTAAGGAGAGGCCTCACAACTTGTCTTGCTTTCTTTTTTTTTTAATTGTGAAAATACCATACAGAGGGGTTACAATTACATGGGCAAGGTAATGAGTATATTTCTTATCAAGCATTGTAGCCTCCTCCTTTGTTTCCCCTTTCCATTCCTTCCCATCCTCCACCTGCCCCCCCAATCCTCCCACCCGCCTACCCCCACCCCTGAGATGTATAAGTCGTTATGTCTTGCATGACAAATTCCCTTCATGTCCTTACTTATTCCTATTTACAAACATAAGTACAATATTTGCAATTTATCCTGATTGGAGATAATGTTTTAACATATTCATTGGCAGGGAAGTAAGCATTCAAACAATCAAAATCTTACGTTTTGAAAAACTCCCTAAATTTCTATGCTCATTATGCAGCTTGATTTTCAAGAACTATAATTCGTTTTGGGATTGGCTTTTTCTGTTGAAGAAATGAAAAAAAAAACTATAACTTGACCTTGGGATTTGATATTTATGTGGTTCAATATGGAAGTTGGATAGCATTTAAAAATCCCTTCATTTGCCTCTTTAGGAAGTACGAGATCCTTAACCAGTCTTGTATGAGAAACTGTAAAACTGTGGCAGCATTTACAAGACCACCAGGATTAAAATCTGCCCAGATTGGGACACTACTGGACCTCTACAAGATTGCATAGGTGAAAGTGGGATGAGTGAAGTAATATCTTAAAATGTCTAAATTGGTGCCATTTCAGGTGTTAGAAAAGAATGAAAAGAGGCTGATAAAATGCCGTCGCCATGGAGACGCAGCCAGTATGGGCAGCCGCAGCCATTAACCCTCAAAAGCAAGGCTTAGAGCAATTTACCAGATCCCAATCTTGGCTCCTTGCCTCCAGTTACCCTGAAAGCGAACCATTCAGGAGTATGCAATACTCCTTGACTCAACCACTTCCACAGCCCTCATGGGCTGGACGCCGGGTTACAACCAGGTTTACAAGGGGAAGAAGCTAGCTGAACAGATGTTTCAAGGACTTATTCTTTTTTCTGCAAAAGTTGGATTTATCTATGCATAAATGGCCGAACAGTTTGGATGGACACTCTATATAGGTATGGCCGGATTTGCTTTTCCATGTTTGCTGATGCTTCCTCCATACTCATCTATCCACGACATCCCCTCAAATGGTTATCTGTTCAAGAATCAAGAACAGAAAACAAGAAAATTGGGGATAGAAAAATTAAGAGGTATTTTAAAAATAATTCATTGGGTTTTTACATTTGTTTTCTCTGAGATGAGCTAAGTTGACATCATACCCAAATCATGAGCCTAAAACTCCCTATGCTCTTAAACACAGATTTCTTTATATTTTAGTTTTCTTTATATTTCTTTTTTGTTATTGTTTTGTTTTCTACCCCTAGCTAATTGAGTGTTGATTAGTTACAAAATAGTCTCCTGTTGTTCACTTCTCATTTTGAAGAAGAAGCCAAAGCCAAGCCTGTCATAGTACCACTAGCCTGGCCCTTCTCCTAGCCATCTGTGAGCATTCATGAGTGACAGCCAGGTTCAGCACATTCTTGGCTTTGCTTCTGTCTTTTTTTGTACTTTTTTAATTCTAAAAATGCGGTATAGAGGGGTTACAGTTCATGAGCAAGGTAATGAGTACATTTCAGCTCCCCTATGAACCAGAAATCCCACTTTGGGGCATTTACCAAAGGATCACAAACAAGGCCATACTCAGGCTACCAGCACAACTATGATTATAACAGCAATATTTAATATAGCTAAGATATTGATCCAAACCATATGTCCTTCAATAGATGAATGGATCAAAAAATGTGATATATATATATATATACACATATACCTGCATACGTACCATATATACATATATAAACATACATACAATGAAATTTTCTTTATATTCCAAAGGCAGTTAGAAATAACTCAGTTGTATTTGACTTACAAATATTTTAGACAAATATTTTAGACTTTTGGAAAACAAAAGTACAAGTATGCAATGTTTCTTCCAGGTACAAATAATAATAAATGCCACATAAATGACAGCCAAAAAGGAAAAAGTATGATAGGAAAAAGGTGTATTTAGGAACATAATTTTTGTGATATCAAAGACTATGCATTCAAAGATAATAGGCTATCTATAATCTAATTGGCATGAAAAAGGGAATGCAAAAGTTACAGTAGATTACTGGTTTATTTGGAGTTTTAAGCCCTATCAATAATTTCCTTTAAAAATTGGGAAGTTGAAAATGACTTTAGAGTGTGATAATATGTTGAACTGGGTGGTTCATACATAATAATACCAGTTACTAAGGAAAATTATCTCTAAGTACCCATCAAAATGCAGGAAGTAATTTGTAGTTTAAGTGGTAAAGTACTAGCCTTGAGGAAAAAAGCAAAAAGTGAATAAGGCTCTGCATTTGTCAACCTGAACTAGCATGTGTGTGTGTGTGTGCGCACACACACACACACACACACACACATACACATACACACACATGCATGGTCATGTGCAAGGGATGTTGAAAGACTCAGAAAGAGAAATTGAGTGTAAAACCTTTCATATGTAATATTAGATCTAAAATATGAACATGAAATTTGAAAAAAGTAAAACACATGACCATTAATTATATATGAGTTCAGACTATATAGTACAGAAAGCAGTAAAATTTTATGTTGTATTAATTTTTTTTGTGAAAGTATTGTACAGAGGGGTTACAATTACATGGGCAAGATAATGAGTACATTTCTTATCAAGCATTTTAGGCTCCTTCTTTTTGTCCCCTTCCCATCCCTTCCCATCCTCCCCCACCCCCCCTAATCCTCCCCTGCGAGCCCCCTCTGCACCAAAGTTTTAAAGTTCATTTTCGACATAATGACTCAATTGTATGTTGTAACCTCTCTGATGTAACAATATCATATGCGAACAGTAAAAAGATGAAGCTTATCTTGTCCTTGGGTAGGTGTTAAAGGAGACATGGAAAGAGGCAAAGGAATAGGGAGTAGATGGCTTGGAAAATACAACATAAGATTCAATGCACATATGTCTAAATGGAACTAGGAAAGAAAGGGGATGGGTGGGGTTTTTATAGATTAGAAGAGTCGATGACAAAGTCTAAGAGGCATTGTAAAAACCAATTGATACATTGTACAACTGTTTTAAAAAACTATCCATGAGGCCTGTAATTCTAATTAGTGAGGAGGCTGTGAAATGAGGATTGTGGTTTGAAGCCAGCCATGGCAGAAAAGTTCATGAGACTCTTATCTCCAACAAACTACTCAGAGAAGGCTGGAAATACTGCTGTGGCTCAAGTTGTACAGGGCTAACCTTCAGCACAAAGAGGTTTTGGAACAGCACTTTGATCTTGATTTGAAGTGCCAAGACAGGCACAAAAACAAAACAAAACAAGATAAAACAAAAGAAAAAAAGAAACAAACCAAAAACAAAAAAGATCTTAATTTTTATATTTTTGAAAATTACAAGAAAAACCCATGTTCCACCTACTTCAAATAGTTAGATAATATACATTATATGGCTGTGATTATGATGGATGGAAATTTTCTCATTCATGTAGCATCTAATGTTCATTCGAGGCATGGTTTTTCATGCCTCCCAGGCTATGACTTGTGTAGGCTGAGGTTATGGGCTTGGAGCTGCAGATGCTGATACCCTTCTCAACCAGTGTTTCACCTCTTAACAGGGCAGTCATACCCAAGGACTCCTTCAACTTCAGCTTCATGATCTCTTCGTGGTCCTGTGGGCCCAGTTGGGGGTGCCATCCTGGATACATGTGATTTGAAGTAAGTTCATCCTACTCATCCTCTATGCCAAAAGAGTCAAGTGTGAGAGGGTTTGCAGACATTTGAAGTAATGTACATACACGGTGCTCCAGTGGCCCCACATACCTACCCAGCATATGCCTGTGTATCCTAGGATTATTGGTCTGGAGCAGGGGATGCTTCCAACATATTCCCTAACTAGTGCTTCACCTGCTAAAGTGAATACATGATTGAGAGCCTCTTGTTTACCTTAAGGAAATCTAAATTCCTGATCTGTGCCAGGCCACAACAGATGCCATCCCACATGCCCCCCATTTCATTTTATGTTAGACCTCTCCTGCCACACTGTGGGAACCAAATCACTGGTGAGCAGTTGTGCATGTATGTACACACATTCACACTAAGGCATGTACATAGTGTCAGATTTGACTGGTTGTGTACTATATATTATAGTACCCAAGTGAAAGAAGACTTGGAGATTCCTTGACTACAAGTTGTCCTGTTTTGCTATTTAGCTGTGTCCTGTATAGCCCAGGGTTGTGGGATTCGAAGTGGGCATGCGTCCACCCTCCACAACCAGTGCTCCTCCTCCTACAGGGAGAGCATGCCCAAATCCCTGTTCTTTCCCTCTTGGACTAACATCTTGCAGGTCCTTCTCTGAAGGCCCAGGTGACAGTGCCATTCCAGATGCCCTAGTTTCTATGCAAATAGGACCACTCTCCCTTTGTGGTAACTGAATATTTGTGTGGGGTTGAGTGAGTATATCATTGTGCTTGTGTATACACCAGTTTGTGGAACACAAGGACCTGTGGCAAGATTTTCCCACTTGGGTGCTGATGCCAGCCCAAGGGAAGAAAGGCTTAGAGAGTAGATCTTTCATGTCTCCCTTGCAGAGTATGGCCTGTGCTGCTTGGGATTACAGGGCTGGAGTTTGGCATGGTGCTGCACTTTCTAACCAGGGCTTATCCGGTTACAGGGAAGCCATACAAGGCGGCCAGTTTTTCTTCACTTTGGGACCTCTGGCTTCCTGGTATGAGTCAGCCCAGGTGCAGCTATATGTGCCTATGTCCTTCTCAGTAAGTGGTTCCACTCCCGGTTGGAACTGTGGGAATCCAGTTGTGATATGTGTTGTGCATGTGTGTATACACATTCACAGGAGGGCACAAATGTGGTGCCAGAGTGGCCTTGTTGTGCAATATATTGCATCCAGAAGAAGGGAAGCCATAGCTTGTCCTTTTTCCTTAGCTGGTTAATTTCAGTGTAGCCTTGGGAGGCCTTCAATTCAAAGTGATTCCATTCCCTCCTCTGTCCTGTGAAAATGAAATCATGGGTCAGGGATTTTGTGCATGTGTATACACATTTTCCCATGAAAGCACTTAACCTATTTTTAAATTGGATAGGTCCTAGGTGTTTTTGGACCCAAGAGAAAAAGGCTGGGGTTGGAGACTATAAAACATCCCTTTCACAGGCCTGTGGAGTCGGGCTTATACGCCTGGAACTTGGGGTGCTGCCTACCTTCCTAAATAGTGCTTACTACTGCTAAAGAGAGGTCATGCCTGGTAGCTTGCTCTTCACCATGTGGACAACTGTCTTGCTGGTCCCTTCTGATAGGCCTATGCCCCAGTACACACTTTCATAAGAGGGCACATACATGATGCCAGATAGCCCTGATTGTGGGCATATTGGGCCAGGCCCTGTGTCCATACCCCTGTAATGCCTTTGTAGCCTGGGGTTATTAACTTGGATCTGGGTATGTTGCTACCTCCCTAACTAGTCGTTTACCTTGTACAGTGACTTCATAGTGAGGACCTCTTCTTGATCATGTAAAGGAACTCTTTATTCATGATTTGTCAGCCTCAGAGACAGTACCATCTGAGATATATCCATTTTCATGTAAAGATTGCTCCCACCCTGCCATTCTATGGGAACCCATTCATGGAATGTGGACACATGATTGTGCCTATGTGGTGCCAGTTGGACTAAGGGTGGGCTCTAGAGGGCAGAAGAGATGGCACATTGGAGCTTGGAGTATGTCCACCACCCTTCCCAACTATAGCCTATATACTGGGATTATGAGTCCTGAGCAGGGGATACTGTTGCTCACCCCATCCAGTGCTTCCCCTTCCACAAAGAGGTCATGGCCATTAGCCTGTTTTTCTTAATCTTGCAAACCTCTAGCTTCATGATTTGTGTTGTCCTAGATGCAGGTACCATTTGCAGATGACCCCAATTCAAAGGAAGCTGTTCCTCTCCTGCCCTTGCCCTGTGGGAACTGAATTGCAAAACAAAAAAGAAAACATTACGAACTAGTAAGTAGTGGGGTACTTGAAGTTATTTCACAAATGAGGGTCCTTATTAAGGCTTCTTACCCCCTTTTTTCTTCCTTGAAAAATTTTCCAGTGTACTAAAAATCATCACAAATACTTATGACAGTGCATATTAAATGTGATGTCCTTCATATTATGTATGAACATTTTCTTCATGAATTTTAGTCAGTAGTGTTTGATAACTTTTACTCCTCTATATGCAGTTTGCATAATGATAAAGTTTGTATCCATATCCACATATATTCTTATATAATCCTTCTCCAATCATTTGGTATTGTCCAGTATATTTTTAACTTTTCCCTAGTCTGACAAGTGTGGTATCTCTTTATTGTTCCTGACAGAATATTTTTCATAAATCTTGCCACATCACATATGCCTTTTCTTGTGAATTGCATGCTCAGATATTTTATTCAATATCATGTATCCTATCTGTCATCTTCTTGATTGAAATGTTCCTTTGTTGAATACATACTATTTAAATGTCTTCAGTCTTAAGAGAGGATGTTTATATTTTTTTTGATGTTACTTACTCAACCAAGGTGTTGCTGTAATGTAAACTTATTGATATTTTCCTACCTTTGTATTCATTTCCTTGGGGAAAATCTCCATTCTTAAAATGCACTCTTATTTCATTCTTAAAGCTTTTAAGTGTTGCTTTCTACCTTTGTTTTTAGGAATTGTTTGCTATGGCTTTAAGTTAAGGTCTATTTTGTATCTTATTCCATATAAATAGCTAGCTATTCCAAATAGCTATTTATTGAATAGTCTAATGTCAAATCTCAGGATTCTACATAGGCTTGTTCTCAGTTCTCTACCCTATGTAATACTTTTTCTTCAGCTGTAATACCAGATTGTCTTGATTACTCATTTTGAGTTATGGTGTGTCCCCAAAATTGTTCTTTCATATTCTTTGTGTCTTTTGATCTTTAGAAATCCTTCCTCTCCTCTGTTAGTGGGGACCAAACACCGAGTCTCTTGCATTTAAGGCAAGCACTCTACCACTCAGCAACTCAACTCATAACTTTGAGGAACAACAGTCACTGGGTCCAGGTGAGGTTTGGGGAAGTTTCCCTCTATAAGTAGGAACTCTTGACTTAGGGTCCTTGGTCACAGAATAAAAATTTGCAGAGTAGTCACCATGGTAAGAAAACTTGGCAATGTTTTATTGAGTTAGCAAGCAAACAAACAGATAAGCAGATAAACAGAAAGACAGAGGCACACTCAGAGTGTGAGTGCTCTTAACGGTAGACGCAAAGAGCTCTTTGACATCAGGGGCATTTATATAATAAAAGCAAGTCCTGTCATAAAGCCATATATATAGGTGTTTATCTTTGCTCTTAATCACTCTGGGGTTACACCATCTGAGTTCTTGGTTATTTGGTGATTCAGTCTTTAGTGTATTTCTTTTTATCGGGGGGAGGGTCCAGTCATGGGGCCTGAACTCTGGGCCTGGCCGCGGTCCCTCAGATCTTCAGCTCAAGGCTAGTGTTCTACCACTTGAGCCCCAGCGCCACTTCTGGCTTTTTTCTTTTTTCTTATGTGGTGTTGAGTAATCGAACCCATGGCCTCATGCATGCAAGGCAAGCACTCTAACACTGAGCCACCTTCGCAGCCCCTTTAGTGTATTTCTTACAGGAAAGAATGCATATATTTTTGCCATAGAACAGATGCTTATCCTTAAGATGATGAACGCACCCTGAGTTAGAAGCAAAGAAGATAGTGCATGTATGTTTCTAAATGTATTGTTTCTATCAGAGTTCCTAGATGTCATTTTCCAGGTCTCATTTTTCCTAAGCTATCCAGCCTGAAACTATAAAAAGTCCTGATAAGACTTCTCAGAAAATTGCATTCAATTTATAGATTGATTTGATAGAAAACAATACATTCTTTAGATATTGAGTATTCCCATGAATGATTTTTTTTTGGGTCCGGTCATGGGGCCTGAACTCTGGGCCTGGGCACTGTCCCTCAGCTCTTCAGCTCAAGGCTAGTGCTCTGCCACTTGAGCCACAGAGCTACTTCTGGCTTTTTTCTTTTTGTTTATGTGGTGCTGGGCAATCGAACCCAGGGCCTCAAGCATGCAAGACAAGCGCTCTACCACTGAGCCACCTTCTCAGCCCCCCATGCATGATTTTGACATAGCTGTATTTAGCTGTTTTTCAGTTATTTTTAATAATTAATGTTTGTTACATAGTATTATATATCTTTTGTAGGATATGCTTCTTGGTGTGTTTATGTTCGTTTGGTTTGGTTTGAACAACATGGGGAATTGAACTGGTGTATGGGAGGAAAGCATTCTACCACCTAAGCCACAATATAGCCATGTTAGTAACTATTGAAGCTACTTAAAATAATCATCCATCTTATAATTTGTTATTTTTACCTTTTTTTCATCCTGGGGTACTTGGTATAGGAGTCTGTTTTTTTTGTTTTGTGTGTGTGTGTGTGTGTGTGTGTGTGTGTGTGTGTGTGTGTGTGTGTGTGTATGCACATGCATTCATATAAGTGTATATGTGCCAATACTGGGGCTTGAATCCTCTTAACTTTTTCCAGCCAAGGTTAGCATTTACCATTTGAGCATGTATGCACCTTCAGTGTGGCTTTTCTGGTTAAATCCTACTCAGGAGGATACAAATGGCAGTTCAAAGCCAGCCTGGGCAGAAAAGTCCAGTAGTCCTATGAACTACTTTGAAAAACTACTATGAAAAACCTGGAAGTGGTACTATGGCTCAAAAATAGTGCTCAAGCTTTGAATTGAAGCCCTCAATCCTTAGGGCCAGCACATACAAAAATTAATGAACTTTGAATTGTCTAACCATGATGTATTTACACCATGATCTACAGATCTCAGCCTCTCAAGTAGGTAGCATTGTAGGTGTGATCCTGTAGTAATAATAAGTCATTTATTATTGTTACTAATGGATATTTTTTAAAGACATAAGTGTATGCTAGTGGCTCAAGTCTATAATCCTAGCCAGTCAAGAGGCTGAAGTTTAAGAATCTTTGTTCAAAGCTGACCCAAGGGAGAAAAATCTATGTGGCTTATCTCCAATTAACAATCAAAAAGTTGGAAATACAGCTGTAGCTTTAGTGGCATAGTAGTAACCTTAAGCAAAAATGCTTAGGGACAGTGCCCAGACCCCGAGTTCAAGTCCTAGAATCAGCCTCCAAAAGTAAAATAAATAGAACACAAAATAACTCCAGGTATGGCTAGTGATAGTATGCCTAGTTTGCATGAAATTCTGAATTTGATTGCCACCAGCAAGAAAAATACACAAACCAAGAAAAAATGTTTCCAAAGTCAGAGGGAATTTTTTACTGATCCTTACTAACAGACAATTTTTTTCTTACACAATTTCATTTAGAACGTTAGCCCAAGGCAGGAGCTAGTGGCTTGGCTCATGCCTGTAATATTAACTACTCAGGAACTTGAGAATTGAGGATAGTGGTTCTTGAGACTCTTCAATAAGCTACTCAAAAATAAGTGGAAGTGACCCTATGGCTCAAGTGATAGAGAGCTAGCCTTGAGCTCAAAGAAGCACAGGTACAGGGGCCAGGCCCAAAGTTCAAGCTTCATGGACAACAAAAATAAAAATAAAAATAAAAAGCCAAACAATAACTCCAGTAGAAGAGAAATGATTATGCAATGACTACTTTAGCAAGAATGCATTTCTCAGTTTAGAATGAGGTTTCACTTTGTATAACCTTATAAATATAAGATAATTAAATTTCAAGTAATTATTTAACTTCACTATCCACTAAGTTGGAGTGTTGAGCTATATGTTAAATAACAGTGAGTTATAGAAACATGAAAGACGAACTTGAGGCAATGATAAGGGGAGTTGAAGAAATCAATGTTGTTTTGAGAGCAACTCAGGTTGAAGCTGACCACCTAGGTAGGTCTTCAGGAGACTAAGGCTGTTTCTCATTTCTAAGATCCCTCTCCTTGGCTGGGCCCCTCCCATTGAGTTTAATCAAAGATTAGGTTAGGTGTGGGGAAAAGCAGCAGCTTGTATTGAAGGTTTTAAAAAAAATAAACCCTCTTTTTTGTGTTTAAATGTAGGAACTAGAGAAGTCGTTGGTTCACAGGACTCTGCATTTGAAAGAACTTCCAACTATGAAGGCCAACCTGAGCCACATATTCCAGAGAAGGACATGATGTTGGCACAGGAACAGATAGAATATTTGCAGAAGAATTTTATGTGGTGCTTAATTTATTAAGCCTTTCTTGTTTATGTTTGATGTAACCTGCTAGTAATAGATGTGAAATGAGTAAAGGATCTGTTGGCCACCTAAATTTGTTACTTCAGCAAAAGTATATCTGATCATGCTAAACCTTAGGTTTCTAAGAGGAAGAAAAAGATGTAAGTCCTTCAAGATGCTAACAAAACTGAATTCACAATCCATTAATTGGAGGGAAGGGCACTTTTTGTTGGCAATTTTAAATATCCAATTGCATTTTTCCATGCAGGTGACTATCAGCAAAGAGGAGATTGAAGGGGGCTCAGAAGGTGGCTCAGTGGTATAGTACTTGCTTCAGATGCATGAGTCCCAGGGTTCAATTCCTCACAGACACATAAACAGAAAAAGCCAAAAACTGGCACTGTGGCTCAAGTGGTAGAGCGCTAGCCTTGAACTGAAGAATTGAAGGACAGTACCCAGGGTCAGAGTTCCAGCCCCACAACCGACAAAAAGAAAACTAAAAGAGGAGATTGAAGACACTCAGTTCATGGATCCTGTTGAATGAAGACTATAAGGAGCTGTGTGGATAGCTGGTACTGATGGAAAACAGTTCTACAGACAGCAGACAGCAGTATCATTGAAGAAAGGGTTGAGAAGTTTCAGAAGGTGAACCAGCAGTATGAAGGCAGGTGTAGTTACGACATCCTTCTCAATGCTGAGAATCTCATGCTATAGGTATGTTTTGTACAAGAGTTGAAGAGACTTTCGAACTACTTTTCATCTTTCTGAGGGAAAAGAGAAGATTGCTGAGAGATGAGAGGGGTGAGCCACTCATGGCTAAGCATATATTGAGAACAGGTGTTTTTCTGGGTTGGCAAGTCTGATAAGAGGAGGGGCTTATGTCTCTTGAAGTATCTTGGTGTCTCAGACCAGTGAAGGAGTCTAGTTATTATTGCCCAAGGGCAGAAGTCATCCCGAGTAAAGTTGGTGATTTCATGTGGTCACTAGGCCTCAGATGTAATGTAGCTTAGTAATATAACAGGAGTGATGTTCTTTGAGTTATTTGAAACTGAGTTATATTCTCTTGGGACTCCCAAGTAAATTACAATAGAAGCTACCCATGAGAGACATGAGAGAGACTGTTGCATTAAAAAGTAAGAACTAGATTTTGAATTTGATTATTGAGCTTTTCTTGACTTTCTAGACTTTCCTTTTGAAATTGCATTAACTCATTTGTACAATGAGAATTTTTCAATTACAAAAATCTTTAAAGAGCACCCTTATGTTTGTGGCTAAGGAAGAAATGGTTCTTTCCATTTTTTTTTTTTAGTCATGCAACTTGAACTCTGGGCCTGGGCATAGTCGCTGAGCAATTCAGCTCAAGAGTAGAACTGTACCACTTGAGACACAGTGCTACTTCCTGCATTTTCTATTTATGTTGAGAATGGAAGCCAGAGCCTCAAAAATAATTTATCCTGTAATTGTTTCATTTTTGGTTATTATTAATGTTTTTTCATTGTGAAAATTCCATACAGAGGGGTTACAATTACATGAGCAAGGTAATGAATACATTTCTTATCAAGCATTGTTACCTCCTCCTTTGTATCCCCTTACCATCTCTGCCCTCCCATTTCCCTTCCCCCCATCCCAACCCCCCACCAATATTGTAAAGTTCATTTTTCGACATAAGGTCTTGTACATCTCATTGTTGCAATGGGTCCACTTGTATCCCTATTTAAACAATTTCTTTTTTCCCTTCCACACCCCAAATTATAACAACAAAAAATATAGTGAAAAGAGGGGTTATAACGAGAGGGAGGGACATACAAAGCAACAAAGAAATCATCTTATAAATATGTTAGAAACAATCGCAAGAAAGAAAAATTATTTCACTAGTTCTCTAGGTGTTGATTTCGCCTAACATCAACTTTTTTGAACTTTTCCGCTTGACTCATACATATACTAGATATTGCAAATAAGGGAAACCATGGGACCTATGCTTCTTTGGGCCTGGCTTACTTCACTGAATATAATTTTTTCCAAGTTTTTCCATTTCCTAACAAATGGGGCAATGTCATTCTTTCTGATGGAGGCATAGAATTCCATTGTGTACATATACCACATTTTCTTGATCCATTCATCTACTGAGGGGCATCTGGGTTGGTTCCATATCTTAGCTATGGTAAATAATGCTGCAATAAATATTGTTGTGCTGGTAGCTTTAGTGTGGTCTTGTTTGTAAACATTTGGGTAAATGCCCAAAAGTGGGATTGCTGGGTCATAGGGGAGTTCTATGTGAAGTCTTTTGAGGAACCTCCATACTGCTTTCCAAAGTGGTTGAACAAGTTTACATTCCCACCAACAATGAAGTAAGGTTCCTTTCTGTATACATCCCCTACAGCATCTGTTGTTGTTAGAGTTCTTGATTTTTGCCGTTCTAACTGGGGTGAGGTGATATCTGAATGTTGTTTGAATTTGCATTTCTTTTATGGCTAGGGATGTTGAACATTTCTTCATGTGTCTTTTGGCCATCCTTCCTTCTTCTTCAGAGAAGTTTCTCTTTAAGTCTTTCTCCCACTTATTTATTGAGCAGTTGTTTCTTTGAGGATTTGTTGTTGGGGGATTTAATTTTTTGAGTTCCAAGTATATTTTAGATACGAGACCCTTGTCCGTTGTATAGCTAGTAAAGATCTTCTCCCAATCTGTGGGCTTTCTATTGATCTTGCTAGCTATGTCATTTGCCCTGCAGAAGCTCTGCAACTTTATGCAATACCATTTGTCCAACCTTTCTTTGATTTGTTGTGTTTCCGGGTCTCTATTCAAAAAATTTCGGCCTTCTGTGGGGTCAGAAAATACATACAAAAAATATTCTCAAACCACAATGAGAGCTTTGTTTGTAAAATGGGAAATCCATCCATAATAAATGAGCAATATGTACTGCCATCCAGGCCTGTTCATGAATTTGGGTGTACAAAGAGGATCTTCGTTTAACAGTATCTGTGTGATGATGTATTTGTTCTTGCTAGAATGCTGTTTAACTGGTAGAAGTCCTATGTTTTCACTAGGGATATTAATAATCATTAAATAAGGCTATGTAAATAATTATTGTTTTTATCTGTTTATCTCTACTGTCTTTCCCATCAAATACCGTAATAAGGGGATTATTTATATAGTGCTAACAAATCAGAGTCTGAAGATAGGCACATCTCTTACATATATTTGCCAAAGACAGCAAAAAGAATTTGCAGAATTAGAGAGCCTTCTGTACCTACATCATTTTCCATATACCTCATTGTATATATTGAGCAATTTAAAAGCTGCCTTTAGTAGTACTGTGAATACTCAATTTTAATAAACATTAAGTTGTCTTCTTAAAAAAAAAAAAATTTCGACCTGAGCCAAGGAGACCTAGGGTTTCTCCTATTCCATCCTGTAATGTTTTCAGAGTATCTGCTTTGACTTCAAGGTCTTTGATCCATTTGGAGTTGATTCTGGTGCAGGGTGATATATAAGGATCTAGCTTTAGTTTTCTACATGTAGTTAACCAATTTTGCCAGCACCATTTACTGAAGAGGCTGTCTTTCTTCCCTTCTATTGTTTTAGCTTCCTTATCGAAGATCAGATGGCTATAGGTCTGTAGGTTCATTTCTGGGTTTTCAATTCTATTCCATTGGTCCTGAGGTCTGTTCTTATGCCAATACCAAGCTGTTTTGATTACTATGGCTTTATAGTAGAGTTTGAAATTTGGTATTGATATTCCTCCAGCAGTGTTCTTTCCGTTGAGGAGCGTTTCTGCTATTCAGGGTCTTTTATTGTTCTATATGAATTTTTGGATTGCCTCTGCTATTTCCTTGAAGAATGAGGTTGGAATTTTGATAGGTATTGCGTTGAATTTGTAGATAGCCTTGGGAAGTATTGCCATTTTCACGATGTTAATCTTGCCAATCCAGGAGCATGGGAGGTTTTGCCATTTTTTAAGTTCTGTGTTGATTTCCTTTTTTAAGATTTTAAAGTTTTCATCATAGAGGTCTCTCACTTCTTTAGTTAAGTTAATTCCTAGGTATTTTATTTTTTGTGGGGCTATTACAAATGGAGTTGCTTTCCTAATTTCAGCCACACGTTTCTCCTTGTTGACATACAGAAAAGCCATTGATTTTGGGGGGTTAATTTTATAACCTGCTACATTGCAAAGTTTTGAATCAGCTTGAGTAATTTGGGAGTGGAGTCTATGGGATTCTTTAAATACAAGATCATGTCATCTGCAAAGAGGGAGAGTTTTATTTCTTCTTTCCCTATTTGGATCCCCTTTATGTCTGCATCTTGTCTTATTGCTGTAGCTAGGCATTCTATTACTAGATTGAAGAGAAGTGGAGAGAGTGGGCATCCTTGTCTTGTTCCTGAGTTAAGACAAAATGGCTTTAGTTTTCACCATTGAGTATAATGCTGGCTGTAGGTTTGTCATATATAGCCTTTATTGTATTGAGGAATGTTCCATGGATTCCTAATTTTTCCAAAACCTTCATCATAAAGGGGTGTTGGATCTTGTCGAATGCTTTTTCTGCATCTATTGAGATAACCATGTGGTTCTTATTCTTGCTCCTGTTGATGTGATGAATAATATTAATTGATTTGCGTATATTGAACTAGCTTTGCATCGCTGAAATGATTCCTGTTTGATCGTGGTGTATGATTTTTTCGATGAGTTGTTGAAGTCGATTGGCCAAAATTTTGTTGAGAAGTTTTGCATCAATGTTCATCAAAGAAATGGGTCTATAGTTCTCTTTCTTTGATGAGTCCCTGCCTGGTTTTGGGATGAGGGTTATGATGGCTTCATAGAATGTGTTGGGTAGTGAGCTTTCTCTTTCAATTTCATTGAAGAGTTGGAGGAGTATTGGTGTGAGCTCTGCTTTGAAGGCCTTGTAAAATTCCGCTGTAAAACCATCTGGTCCTGGACTTTTCTTAACTGGGAGATCTCTTATTGCTGTTTCTATTTCAATGCTTGATATGGGCCTGTTAAGATAGTTTAACTCATCTTGGTTTAGTTTTAGCATGTCAATATTTGCTAGGAAAAGGTCCATTTCTGTCAAGTTCTCAAACTTATTAGCATAAAGTTTTGAGAAGTATTCCCTTATAATGTTCTTAATCTTGGTTGTTTCCGTGGTGATGTTTCCATTCTCATCTCTGAGTTTATTAATTTGGGTGTGTTCTCTTCTTTTTCTGATAAGATTTGCTAAGGGTCTGTCAATTTTGTTAAGTTTTTCGAAGAACCAACTCTTTGTTTTGTTGATTCTTTCTACAGTTTTTTTGGATTCTAATTCATTTAATTCTGATTTAATTTTGATTATTTCTTTCCATCTACTGGATTGGGGTTTATCTTGCTGTTCTTTTTCAAGGAGGTTTAGATGTGTCATTAAATTGTTAGTTTCAGATCTCTCCAATTTGTTGATGTAGGAGCTCAGAGCTATAAACTTGCCTCTGAGTACTGCCTTTGCTGTGTCCCAGAGGAGCTGGTAATTTGTGTGTTCATTTTTGTTGAATAGCATGAACATTTGAATTTCCTTTCTAATCTCTTCCATGACCCACTCATGATTCAGCAGTTTGTTGTTCAGCCTCCGTGTGATGCTGGACTTTCTTTGGTGGATTTTGGTGTAGAGTTCTAATTTTATTCCATTGTGGTCAGAGAGGATGCAAGGTATAACTTCAATGTTTCTGAATTTAGACAAGTTTGCTTTGTGGCGTAAAATATGGTCTATTTTAGAAAACGTTCCATGTGCTGCTGAGAAAAACGTGTATTCTGATGCTGCTGGGTGAAATGTTTGGTAGATTTCTGTTAAGTCTTGTTGATCTATGCAGCTGTTTAGATCTGCGGTTTCTCTGTTGAGTTTTTGCCAAGTTGATCTACCTAGTAGGGAGAGTGGTGTGTTAAAATCCCCAACAATTAATGTCTTTGGATCTATATGGGATTTGAGGGAAAGTAGTGTTTCTTTGATAAATTTGGGTGCTCCATTGTTTGGCGAATAGATATTTTGAATTGTAATATCCTCCTGAAGGAGAGATCCTTTAATTAGTATGTAGCGACCTTCTTTATCTCTTCTCATGAATTTTAATTTGAAGTCTATTTTATCTTATATTAGGATTGCAACTCCCGCCTGTTTATGGGGGCATTTTGCTTGGTAGATTTTGTTCCAGCCTTTAACATTGAAAATGTGTTCTTTTTTACGGGCAAGATGTGACTCCTGCAGGCAGCAGAAAGAAGGGTCTTGTTTTTTAATCCAACTAGACAGTCTATGTCGCTTAATTGGAGAGTTCAGTCCGTTAACATTAAGAGATAAGACTGAGAGGTATTTGGGAGTTCCTGCCATGTTATCCACCTTCATGGGGGCTGTGAAAACTGGGTTCTTCCTATGGTTCTCGGATTCTCAGTTAGGGTGCAGTTTTTTGGCCTTTATTGAGGTCTTGTTGGTTTTCTATGTGTAGGACATCTTTAAGAATCTTTTGTAGGGCTGGTTTGGTGGAGATGTATTGTTTCAATTTTTCTTTGCCATGGAAGGTTTTTATTTGGCCTTCAGTTATGATGGAGAGTTTAGCTGGGTACAGTATTCTTGGTTAATAGTTGTTTGTTTTTAGGGCATGGCATACATCATTCCAGGCTCTTCTTGCTTTGATTGTCTCTGCTGAGAAATCTGAGGTGATTCTAATTGCTTTCCCTTTATAGGTGATTACCCTTTTCTCCCTGACAGCTTTAAGGATCTTTTCCTTGTTCTGAGTTGATCCTGTGTGGATTATAGTGTGACGGTATGATGTCCTATTCTGGTCTGGTCTATTTGGGGTTCTAAAAGCTTCTTGTATCTGAATAGGCCTATCTTTTTGTATGTTTGGGAAGTTCTCTGCTGGGATCCTGTTAAACAAATTTCCTAGACCATTAACTTCTGTTTCTAGATGCTCCTCTACACCCATTATTTAGATTAGGCCTTCTGATGGTGTCTTCCAGGTGTTGAATAGATCTATCATATTTCTTTGACTTGTCTTGGATGGTTGTATGTTCTTTCTCTATAATATCTAGGCTGTCTTCAATCCCTGAGATTCGATCTTCTGCATGGTCTAACCTGCTGTCAAGACTCTCTACTTTGTTTTTAATCTCTTTTCCTTCTAATTGGTCAGCTTTGTTGGCTTCAAGTTCTTTGTCGAAGCTTTGTTTTAGGTCTTGTATGAATTTCTTTACTTCCTTAATTTGGTGTTCAGTGTTTGTTCTCAAATCACTTAGTTGATTGGTTATGGTTTCTTTGGACACCCATTCCTTCTGTTGGATTCCATTCAGCATTCCCTTTGTGATCTTCCTGACTTCCTTCAGCTCTTTGTTAATGGATTCCATGAATGCCTTTAGTGATCTTTGTGTATTCTCTACCTGGTCTCTCAATTCCTGTATTACTCTTTGATTAGCTTCTTCCCGTTCATGGAATTCCTTCAGTTCTCTTTCCTCCCATTCATGGGATTCCTGCAGTTCTCTTTGAGTGTTCTCAGCCTGCTCATGCCATTCCTCCATTTCTCTTTGAGTATTCTCAATTTGTTCACACAAATCCTGTATCATTTTTTGAGTAGCTTCCTCACGCTTATGATATTCCTGTATAAATTTTTGGGATGCCTCCTCTCTCTCCCTATCACGCTCATACAGAGTCGTTTGTAAGTTGTCAAACTTCTCATTTATCATGTTTGCCAGCAGTGTTTGTAGAGCTATTTGGGAACTCTCCTCTGGATTATTCATTATCTGTTCTGAGCCCTCATTATCAAGATTGGGAATTGAGGTACCCAGATTTGCCATTTTTCTTGTGTTTTTCCGGCTTACTCTGCCCATTTGAGATGAAAATAGCACCAGTTTTGTACTAGAACACTATCTTAAGGCAACCATCAACCAACGTTTGCATTTTTACAGTCAATAGTCTACAGATACAATCTAGTTCAACAGATACATCTATTCAACATATGTTAATGGGCTTCAAACCGCAGAGAAGAATTTGGAAAACCAGAAATTATTAGGGTTAGGGAGAGATGTGGGTAAAAAATTGGAATAGATTGGTGTGGGGAGGCACAGGGAGAGTTAACTATGTCCTAATCCCAATGCAGGATATAGGTTGGGTAGGATGCAAGTAGAGAGAGATAGAAAAAGAAGAAAGGGAAAGGGAAATGAAAAGAGACCAGAAAAAAAAAAGAAACGTAAAAATTAATATTATTATGGAGATCAAAAAACCATCTATTTAGAGAGGAATGTGAGTATATTAACAGAAGGGAAGGGACATAGAGGAGAAGTGAAAAACTCAAAAAAATGCTTAAAATATTATATCGGTATAAAGAGGTAGTACTGCTATTAAGGAACTTAAGTCTCAGAGGTTTTGAATTGAGTAATAAATTTGTGGATTAAGTGTGTACGCAATGGGGGATAGGGTCTACTAGTTAAGTACGGGTTTATCTGAGGATGTGCAGGACAAGAGTTAAGTCACATAAAGAAGATCAAAAGAGAGGAAAAGGTGAGAGGGATAAGAAAGGGAGAAAAAAAGATCAGAAGTTCAGTAGAGCTAGACAAAAAACAAAAAGATAGTTAAGAAAGAAAAAAAAGAGAAAGAAGACAAGAAAAGAAAGGAAAATGCACATTCACGTATTCCTAAAATAAAAATTATAAGAGGAAAAAAAAGTTACTGGAAAACAATTATTTTTTCAAAAAAGGCAAAAATTAAAGATTAATAAAATTTTAAAAAAGGAAAAAAATTTATATATATATATATATATATATATATATATATATATATATATATATATATATATATAAGGTACCAAAAAAAAAAAAAGAAAAGAAGAAGAAGAAGAAAAAAAAAAAGTTCTTTGATTTTTTTGGAGGGGGCAGGGTTGGGAAGAATCCTGTATCTCCCTTTTGTCTGTAACCAGCCTCTTGTTGGAGTCTCTGGTCAGCTTGAGGTCCTGTGGCTTGATTGGTTTCTTAAGTCAGTTTGTTCCAACAGGCAGAAAAATGCTCTGCTTTACCCAAGATTTTGAGATCCCCCTCCCAGGTTAGTTTAATGGGAGGGTGATCTGCTTTGAGAATCACAAAAGAGGGGGATGCAGTGGTGAGGCTAGTTTCTGGGTAGAGTTTAGGCCTTTCAACAATCAGTAGCTTTTCCCTGGGGCTATTTTGTGAAAAAACTCACAGAGCCCAGCCTGGAGCCATTCTTAGGGTTTCTGTTTTTCAATTGATTGTGGAGGCTGCTAGAGGGAGGGGCAGCCTCTGGCTCTGGTTACCCAGTGAGGCAAGGCACTCCAATGGCTGGCGCCTGAGCTGGTTGACTTTTCCCTGGATGGAGCTGAGTCTGGCAGGTTACTTCACCATTAAGTTCTTGTGACCTGCTAAATGACTCGTTTTATTCCATGGCCTGAGTTGGAGCTGGCAGATCCTCCGAACTTTGTCGGTATCCAAGATGGAGATCACTGGTGCTAAGGGGGGAGGGGTGGCCTTCCCTCCTCTGCTCCCTGAGAAAGAGTGAGGACGTCGAGCTTCTACTCACGCCAAGTCTTGGATCCTGGGTCGTCTCTGGTCTGCAAACTGCAGGATGAAGATGTCCGCTCCTTGTCGGTTCTTGCTGGTGTTTAGTAGAATCCACTCGCCCGCTGCGTCTGGCTCCTTCGTCCCGGACTCTCTGTGTGAGCGCTCAGGTATGGTCCCGGCTGTGGTCTCCGCCGCGACCCTGCCGCTGCCGCTGAGGCAGCAGCTGGCAAGCGCTCAGATGTGTCTTCTTTCCTTGGCTTCCCCTCTCTTGTCTAACTCTCTGTCCTGTGATGGCACACTTGGTGTGATTCTCTGGCTTAGGACTGTTCACTGGAACTCTAAAACTGCTTTCTATGTGAGAGCTTGTTCAGATTCCAGCTTCTCCTCCGCCATCTTCCCGGAACCCCCCTCTGCCTTGATGTTTTTTGTTTTCATTTCCTTTTGTGTTGTACCTGAGGCTTGATCTAAGGAACTGAGCACTTACCTTGAGCTTTTTGCTCAAGGCTCGTGCTCTACTACTTGAGACACAGCTCCATGTCTACATTTTTGTGGTTAATTGGGGATCAGAATCTCAGAGACTTTTCTACCTACACTGGCTCTGAACTGTAGACTTCCTTATATCTCAGCTATCATTACAGGCATGAGCCCGTAGCAGTGTGCTCCTGTTTTGATGGCCACAGTCACATGAAGCCCAATGTGGAATCTTCTCACTTGAGACAGCATCACAACACAAGATTCTCAGATTAGAGATGCTCAGCCTGCATCTTACTTCTTTACCCCATTGGTTTGTCTGTAGCACTCCATTTTGAATACCATAGTTCTGAAGAAGTCCATAAAAGCACTTCTCCTCCTTCTCAGGGAGGTATTCCTGGGGTTAAGATCTTTTTAAACTCAAGTTATTTTGTTGTTTGCTGGCTTAGCTTCCTGATGCAAACTTATGCCCCCAACCCCTACCCTTTGAAATAAGAAAGTGGGTTAGGGTAAAGTAGAGACAGGTGTTTACAATGGCTTTTGTGCTGTCATTCTGAAAGGTAGGGGAGGGAAGGTGTAAGATTTTTGGGAAGGTCACAGAACATCAGCACTGGAACCCACCAATGGGAAGTCCTCATTACCAAGCCTCTTCTCCAATCAGAGACCTCCAGGAAGGCAACCCTTTCCAGTTGTCTGGAAACTTTCTTGTCTCTGGGCAGTCACAAGGAGAAAATGTTGGTGTGAGGAAGGTGGAGCTCTACAGCTGTAGGAACCAAGTAGGCAAGTTAGTTGGAGGCATTGATTCTCATGACCCCATCTGAAGTCTTACATGCCATGAGGGTGCATATGCCTGCATGTATTCCCTCTGGGGGAAATAAGAGGGACTTCCCTTTCTCCATGTCAGGGCAAAGGCCTGATGCCCAGCTGCCAGACTCAGGTGAAAGTTTGCAGGAAGTGCCATTATTCTCCCCTGGTAATTCTATAGAACAATGCCCGGAGACTCTCTTTGTGTGTCTAAGGAAGCTCACCTGTGCCTTGCTTACTCTTTGCAACCTTTGATCACTGGAGCTACTTCACATTTGTTGACAAGGTTTAATTCTTCCTGCTTACTGACTTAAAATTACCTCTAATTGTCTGTGTTCGTATGAAATTGTGTAAAGTTAACTTTCTGCTCTTTGTCTGAAGATCTACTTTTAGGTCTGTATGCTGTAAATCAGCATGTGATATGTCAACAAACTTTGTCCATACCCACATATTGTGGTCCACTTTCTGCCTATTGATCATGCGTTCCCAGGTCTCACTGAGGAATTGGCAGCAATTTGGGTTATGTCTGTTTCCAGAACCAGACTAGCATCCCTTACTCCCTTTTTAATAAATCATGCAACGGCTTTGAAGGCAATGTGTTTGCAATAAGAATTGTTTGCAGAATGTTTGCCCTTCAAACTGATCATGCCCACACGCCCTGGCCATTGTCTATTGACCATTGACATTGGTCATTGTCCCAAATGTCTTTAATATGTTAAGTTTCCCACAGTTCCCCCTCAGTACCCAGCTAAGGAAGGTAATCCCATTACCACCATATTCTACCAATGAGATCAAACAAGCCAGGATTCAAAGCCAGGCCCTCACCACCAGCCTGCATGCCTTGCTCTAAGGGCATACACTTTGCTATTAAGAATAAACACTTGGTGTTTTCTGGTGAGCTGGGGTTCGTAGCTATACTCTTAGCTGCTCAGAAAGCTGAGATGTGAGGGATCATGGTTCAAATTCAGCCAAAGTAGTGTGATTTGTTTCCCTTTTATGTAGGTGGTTGTATTTTCCCACCTCCTGAGCAGATGTCAGGGACTGCATGAGACACCCAATTTGTGGCAGAGCAACCAGTCCCAGGACAGCACCACTGAAACAGATAGTGGGAACACCACACTTTTAGTTGTGACAGGATAGCAGTTGCTCTGTTTTTGCATTTGGCATAATTATCTTGTGTCGAGAGCAAAGGAAACATCATGATCTTGAAATATCACAAGTTAGTCTAAGCTGGTTCTGTTGAGTTGGTCTTCTGGTCCTGTAGCCATTCCCTTAAGTGTTTGGCAGGGCACCTGAAATGCTAGAATAACTGGGCTTCTGTGTGTGGAGTCCTCAGAGACTGTCGTGTATACATGGTCTCTGGTGGCCTCAACACATGGCAGCTCAAAGGTGGCAGTGACTAGACCTTCTTCAGACTCAAGCCATAATTCTGTGGCTTGCCCTCAGATGAGACAAGTGAGGCCCATCTAATTCAAGAAAAGGACCAGTGCCTATGTGCTTGACTGGAAGCCACCAGTCAGACAGAAGCTGGGGGGTCCTTCAGAAGCTGAGGCTACTTCCAGTCACTGTTGGAGGCAGCGATTGGATGAGAAAGACACCAAGGGCCTTCAAGAAGGTTCTGAGGAATTCTATTCGTGGATTTCACATCTGTTGAACCAATAAAGTATGGGGGACAGAGCATTCCAAGGCAGAGCCCCCCTCCTGTGCTACCATAGAGCCTGGAAAATGGGATGCTATCCTGTCACCTCGGTGCCAGTGAACAGCAGGCTCCTGTCAGATCCAACCTATGGTGCGATTTGCAACTGTTCTTCCCTAAGTGCATTCTCTGGAGACCTCACTCTTCCACTTGTGTGGTGGTGTCATTCAGCGAGAGTATCTCAAAGTAAGTGTCTGCACCTGCAGAGAAGTCAGGGTTATCTTGCCTTGGCTCCTGAAAGAAAGGCCTTGATATCCTTCACCATCAGGAGAGGTCCCTTTCCAGACCCCTGAGGAACTTTGGGCTGTGCAGTGGCTTCCATTGATCCATGTCCAATTCTTCCCATGTCGCTCAGACCTCAAATGGTTTCAGAGAAGGTGTCACCATATTAGGGGGTGTAGTGACTATTTGCTTATCAAGCCTGTAGAGAAGGAGATTCCAACTCAGTATGTGCACACAGGATTGTGAATCCAATGGTCACTACACTTGTCATAGTGAATTGTCTGTTTGGAGGGACTGTTTTGAGTCTTCCCTGAGCACAGTCTTTCACCAGATACAAAGCATGTATCTGTTGTTGATTTCACGGTTTTGACTGCTATTTCACAATGATTCAGTGTAGGTTCCCTCCACAAAGCCAGGAAGCTGTCACGTTGTTATGTAAGTGAATGACCAAACCAGGCTCGTGGTTTCATAGGTGAGTCTGCCAGGTATTTGGTGAGAACAATTGCAGGTTCTCAGGTGAGGTGGGTTCTATATGTCATGATGCAGGTAGGGTTTGGGAAATGGGGTACTTGACGTGCAGATTTTATTGAGAATTGCTTAGAGATGGACTGTGAGAAAGTGAAGGGGCTCAGGGTCAGAGCAGTCACTATTGGGCAAATCATGAACATAGATGTGATGGGCATGTGTGTAGCCAGCCTACTTTGGGGTGGTTGTTAGGCATTCAAAATGCATAATACCCCTTAGCTGGCTAAGTATTTTAAAGTTAGAAGCACAGGATTTTATGTTTTGGGAGAAAATTGTAACACATGTATTGAACATTTTAAAAACCAAATTTAGGCTCTTAATTTTGTTTTTAATAAAAATTTCATCCCAGCTGCATGGAAGAGCTAAAATCAGGAGCATTGACCTTTCAGGATAGCATGGGGAAAAAATTGAAAAGCTGAGGATGGTGGCATGCATCTGTCATCGCAGTGTGGCATGACATGCAAGTAGGAGGATAACAGAATGTCTGGTCTTGGCATAAAGCATCACACAAAGGGATGTGGCAGGGCTACAGTGGTAGAGCATTTGATTATCAAGAATGAAACACTGAGTCAGATGCCAATAATGCCAAAAGTACACAAATTAAGAGAATGAATCTAAATAAACCCCTCATGCCCACTGAATGGCCTTCCTGAAATTCAAGGCCACCATTTCCTTCATCATTAGTGATTTTTGAAACACCACATGGGAATATTGGAAGGGCTGTCTGGGTTTTCCTGCTTCCTCTGCTGAGAAACCTGTCCATATTATGTTTTTAGATTAAGAACTACTATGAATTCTTTTTTTTTTTTTTTGGTATTCAGGTAAGGGGTAGGTTTACTCAAGATGGCACCAGGCCATTTTGGCCCTCCACAAGGCAGGGAAAGGCCTGGGAAAGGCCTGGGAAAGAGTTGGGAAAGAATTGGGAAAGAGAACTGGGAAAGAGAGAGCTGGGAAAGAGAGAGAGTTGGGAAAGAGAGCATCTGGGCCTGGGTTAGGCCTTATCTGGGGTATGGGTGGAGAAAGGTGTGGCCACATCAAATTCAGATGTGACCTCAGTGAATGCAAATGTGACCTCTTCCAGGTGTTCCAGGCGCCTAGGTAATGCAGGTACTCAGTGGAGACTTTGCTCTCCATCCAGGAGCAGACCTTACATTCCAGTCTTTTAATAATCATGAAATGGGGCACGGATTCTCTCTGGCTACTTCCTGCTGACAAGGGGCATTGACATTAGGGATAAAAGTCTGAAATTTGGTCCCCTCCCAGAGAAGGCAGTGAGCAGCTGCTGTCCCTTGGTGGTGTGAATTCTTAGGTGAACTCTGGAGAGGTCTCATGACGCATTGAGGGGCTGGAAAAAAATACTAGAGAGCAAATAAATGGCAAGAGGAAGGACTTGGGGCTGAAAATGTTGGTCGAAATGTCCCTAGCTACTTATGACATCTGGCGACTAGGTAGAGGATAAGTCAAGTGACAAAGACAAGAATATAAATTCCTGTTCAGTTAATACGTAGACCGGTATAGACATTGGATGGGCAGGCTTCTTACTTCTATCGACCTCCCAACTGTGGTTAATTTTGAAAGGGCAGGCACAAAGCAGCTGTTTGACAACATCTCCTCTTACACCTATCCATGGTCCCTTGTTCCCCAGACTGGCTGAGTCTAGGTGCTCGTTGCTGGGATGGCTTGTCACAGTTGGTATTCAAGGAGGTTTGAACTCAAGGCCTGGGCACTATCCCTGAGCACTTCTGCTCAAGGCTAGTGCTCTATCACGTTGAGTTACAGTACCATTTCCAGTGTTTGGCTGGTTAGAGATAAGAGTCTTGAGCCATGCTTCCAACCTGTCTCTTTGCAGGTTAGTTGGGAGATGGAGTCTTAGGGATTTTTCAGCCCAGGCTGGCTTTGAACTGCAATCTTTGCCACAAAGGCCCTTTATTATTTCAAATAAGTCAACAAGGAGATCAAATAGAATAGAGAATAGAGCTTACCTGGTCCTTATCAAGAATTGACCAACAAATATTCTGCAATGACTAAACTTGTTAGATGTGATGAAAATTTTAGCACAGATAGGCCCAGTATTTTAAAACCACGTAGTCAGTAGTAGAATACTCAACATAAAACAAAAAAGGCAAAACTCAAAACCTGAATTTTTTTTTAATTGTGAAAATACTGTACAGAGGGGTTACAATTACATGGGCAAGATACTGAGTACATTTCCTATCAAGCATTGACAATAGTGTGTATACATCTTTGGTAACAAAGCACATCAGATGGTTGGGCCTCACTTACCAGGGCCTGAAAAAGAGCAACTTATTAGCAAGACACCTTAGAATAGATGGATGGAGTAGTAAGCTTGGTGGAAGTTTAAGGGTCACAATGTGGCCAAGATGGCGAACTAAAGACGGTGAATTTCTGAAAGAATGCAAAGAAACCCTGAACAAATACATCAAGCCTACATTGGCTAGCCTTTGAGAGGGAACCTAGAGGAGGGGTTCCCCAGGACCCAGCCTGCATCACACTCTTCAGGGCACAAGCCAAAATGTTGTAGAAAAGAGAAGTGGAGAGATAGGGAAGGTGGACATGAATGGCAGAGAGAGAGCAAAGAGAGCCTGAAATTAAACTGACTTCGGACCATTTACCATTGAAGTAGCAAAAAGTGTGTACATCTGAGAATGACAAAAAATTAGGCTCTCTGGCTTTCCAGGGAGTGCAGGAGGCATTTCAAAGGGGTTTCACAGCACCCCAGAGCTCACCAGGCAGAAGCAGAATCCTGACTTCCCCAAGAGCCCTCTAGAGAAAAAAGGCCATGTCCCAAAACCAAGCATCCTCGGCTTCAGAGGTGAGCGGCCTTTCAGCTAAAGGCTGTAGGAGCTCTCTGGCATGGTGCCATGTCTGGACAGAGACTGAGCAACTGAGAATTGTAGAGAGTAATTTCACTCACCAGAGTAGAGAAGTGGTGTGGACGTGGATGTGAAGGCCAGTAATGGTATCGGTGTGATGTGTCCACAGCAGACAGACCAATTCGCAAAAGGCCATCAGAACTGTGGGTATTCCTCAGAGCAAAAAGGGAAAAACAAGCAAAAAAAGAAAAAAGAGGAAAAAAAACAGAGAGGAATCCCACCTATCCTGACTTTAAGCCCTTTATCCGAGTCACGACACCATTTATGTTAGATTTTTAAAAAGAGGTAGCTGAGTAAGAACAGCACCAAGCACTTGGTATTCAGGTAAGGGGTAGGTTTAGTCATTGTTCTGGCTGGCACCAGGCCATCTTGGCCCTCCACGCGGCTGGGAAAGGCCGGGGAAAGACCTGGGAAAGAGCTGGGAAAGAGAAGTGAGAAAGATCGCTGGGAAAGAGAGCTGGAAAAGAGAGAGAGCTGGGAAAGAGAGAGCTGGGAAAGACAGAGAGTTGGGAAAGGGAGAGCTGGGAAAGAGAGAGTTGGAAAAGTACTATGAATTCTTGAATCATTTCTAGGAAGAAGGATTATGGGAAAGTAGGGGTGAGGTTTCTACACAGCAAACATAGAGCCTCCATGATTTAAGGAGCCTTTCATTGGGTCTGGTACTCTTTAATTCTGTTGAAATACTTTCCCTTTTTCCTCTTGAAAAATAAGTTCCAAAATAGAGTTTATTTTAACTTCCATCACTAAAAGTTCTTCCTTTTACTCTATGGGCAGTTCACACATGACCAAAATATAAACCAGCTGGTTTTACTGCATCATATACCTCTGCTATGTATCAAATTTTTCATCCTAATCCTCAAATCATGTAATAATTTGCCTATTTATGACTGAATTGTAGTTCCTTTATTAATAAAAGCTAATGGGAAAGGATTGTGTATTTAGTTGATGAATAGACCTACATTTTATTTCCCTGAGATACTGTAGCAGAGTATTAAAAGGAATGTAATATATATATATATTATATAATTTATAATATATATAATATATAATATATAATATATATATATATATATATATATATATTTGGGGGGGTCCCATCGAGGGGCCTGAACCTGGGCCTGAGCACTGTCCCTCAGCTCTTCAGCTCAAAGCTAGTGCTCTACCACTTGAGCCACAGCGCCACTTCCAGCTTTTTTATTTTTGCTTATGGGATCCTGAGGAAATCTAACCCAGAGCCTCGGGCATGCAAGGCAAGCGCTCTACCACTGAGCCAACTTCCCAGCCAGGTATGTAATATTTTATTGATAAGTCTATCCCTTAAAATGAATATATTTTGGGGCTGGGAACATGGCTCAGTGGTAGAGCGCTTGCCTTGCATGCCTGAGGCCCTGGGTTTGATTCCTCAGCACCATATAAGCAAAAAGAAAAAAGCCAGAAGTGGCGTGGTGGCTCAAGTGGTAGAGTGCTAGCCTTGAGCTGAAGAGCTGAGGGACAGCGCCTAGGCCCAGAGTTCAGGCCCCACGACGGGACCCCCCTCAAAAAAAGTAATATATTTTAGGATGTCATTATTTTAATGTGAATTATGTAAATGTTGATAATATGCTGTTGGTTATACATTTAGTTTTCAAGAGTTTCACTTAATTGCTTTTTTTGCCCACATATAGTACAAGTCTATTTGCAATTGTTTTTTAATGGCACTAATAGTATAGTTTATATAGAGAAAATAGAGTTATTTTAGGACCCTATGATTGGTTATAGTATTAATAACACAATTAATTTGAAGTATCAATATTTCTCACCAATTACTGACTCTTAATGAGGTTGCGTGTGGAGTTTTGGAGTGCAAATGAGATGGTGGATGTATAGAGTTGTAAGGAAGTGTTTAGGGACCATTAAAAGGCATTGGGTGACCCCAAAGTGTAGGTCCCTGGTCTTCTGTGAGTAACTAGTTCTAGGAAGGTCTCAGGAGAGATCTGCATTGCTTGAGACACATTGTGCTCCTGATATGCATACCCCTGGCCCACCTAGATATGTCCTTTCTGGAGGCCTGGCTCTCTTGTGACTTTATCTATGAAGCACCCAGCCCTCATGGGGGATTTGATATTTCAGTAGCTCTTAAAGCCTAGGCAGAATAGAAGACAGAGCTAACCTCTCCCAGTTCCCAGGTCTTGCTTTGAATGGATGGATGGAGAATAGGGGAGATATGAAGCTGTAGGTCAAGCAGGAGTGGCTCAGGTCATGTGCCAGAATCCCAGATGTTCCTTGTAATTGTAGAAGACTCCTATAGCTTCTACAGTGCAGTGCAGGGCAATGAATATTGGCATTGAAGGCAGGGCCAACATCAGGTACCAGATGTGTCTCCTATAAACATGTCCAGGCCTCAGCCTGCATTTCCTCCTCTGAGAAATTGGGATGGTTTTCTTTCCTGATGGTCTTGCTTTGTGTCTATGAGATCCACTTGGAAGTCTTGCTGAGAAGGTGATGCTGTGATTCCCTCATCTGGGCAAGGAAGGCAGGAGGAAGAGAAGAGAGTGTGAGAAACAGAATCCTTCTCTAAGCTTGTCCTAAGGAGGTCTGTCTATGTGGTAGATAGTGCTTCCAATCTGGCTTTGTGTCAGAGCCTCTGCTACCTGCCTCTGGCTTTACTGGATGGCACCCTTGGCTGCAGAGAGTATGGGCTCGGCTTGAATGTTCCTTGTCTCTTGTGTGTTGGTATACTAACCCGGCCTCCTGATTGATGGCTGAGAACCCTATCTCACTTGGGGGTAAACTTATCTCCAAGAAGCTCCAGACCAGTCACCCCTCTGGGCATTTGATTTACTAGGGAACTCAAGCCTGAGCATAGCATGCACACAGCTGCTGCATTAGGGTGCCTGACAATCTCATCAGCCCTTTAGTGCTCATTTGTGCATACTTGTGGATGTGGTGCCTGGAGCCTACAAGTCCAGCTTCCTTGTTACCCTGGAGCATTGAGGACTTCAGAGTGAGTACTCAGTGAGTACCTAATGGCGCCCAGTACAGAACTGCTCTGTGTACTCACAGTAGTAGACATAGTGCTCAATTACTGTAGGTGATTCATAAGTGAGTTAAGAGGGCACATGGAAGAAGGATTGGTTAGCTTGAGTTCATACCAAAAATAGATGAAAAATATTTAGGTCTTCACAGGAAGGTAATATTGGTTCTGAATATTGGGGGATGAGATCTTCTTTGGTGGTCTCTGGGAAGAGTCTGAGGCCCTGGCAAGCTGTGCACTATTCTATTTGGTTCCTTGGTGCCAAATTGCCTGTCTAATACTAAATGGTTCCTGTTAGCCCCAATCAGATCCTATTACACTAGTGCAATTTGAGTTCCAGCATCAAAAGCTCCTTGTTCAGTTAGCCGAGGTCTTTGAGTTAGTTACTAAATCTGTCTTTTGTGTGAAGCCTGCATGCTTGTCTTGGAAGAAAGTGCTGAAACATCAAATTATTTATGAAGCCTGTTTTCTTTGCTTACTCATAAAGGGATAAATAGCAGTTTTGGAGCCACAGTATTGGCCTGAAAGGAGGAACAATGGCTCATTGTCTTCTCTAGTTCTGAAGGATCATGGTTCCCATGGGGCTCTAAAACAGAGCTAGCTGTGGGTGTGATGGGTTTAATCAAAACTGCTACAAAGACTTTACAAATAGGGCACAAACTCTTGAGAGTGTTTGCATAGATATGAGTCTTTTTTGTATTCATATAAGTAAAACAGTAGTACATTCCTCAGAATAAATACAATTTGTGCATTGTAGAAAATGTGTGTAATAGAGATAAAGCATGATGAAAAACTAATTCCATATCTCAGCAGAAAGGATGGAACACTACCAACACCTTAATGTACAATGTTTTAAATGTCTCTAAGCATGTGTGTCTATCTTACCTTTAGCATATACCTACTAACACCTTTAAAAGAAGGGCATTAAAAGTGTATTTTCTTTTTATTTTCATCACAGCCACGGTCTCTCTCTGGTTCACCAGGTTTCCCATTGACTTGACAACTCTCCCAGAGTCTTAGCTGATCTGTTGTCATCACCTTCCCAATAAGAAATATTCTTAGCCTTATTAAGAGCACAAAACTTGTGGGGGTGAGGTTATCACAGGAGTTACAGCTCTGTGGCCCTTAGAGTAGGGTTTCTAAGTAGTCCCAGGACAGGAGATGGAATGGCTCTGTCACTTAGGAAATACCAGGTTTCTCTGAGTCCTTGGTGGAATGGTATTGGATAGGCCCCTTTATGGCTTGCCCTAAGTTTTTAGGACAGTCAGGACTGAGTTGTGCTATGTCTCCAGCTCTGTCACTTGTCACTTTGTGGGTCATTGAAGATGCTTTTCACTGCTTGCAGATGGCTCCAGTGATGTTTATAGAAACAGTTTCATCAGAACATGCAGTATTTGGGAAATAACATGGGAAATGCTTGGCTCTGTGGACCTTCTTGTCAATGTGGGGAAGTAAAAGTACACAACAAGGGACCAGAAAAAACTGTGTCTTCTCCTGATTTTAAGAAAACCTAGAGCCGGGTGCTGGTGGCTCACGCCTGTAATCCTAGCTACTCAGGAGGCTGAGATCTGAGGATCGCGGTTCAAAGCTAGCCCGGGCAGGAGAGACCACGAGACTCCTATCTCCAATAAAACCACCAGAAAACCGGAAGTGGCGCTGTAGCTCAAGTGGTAGAGTGCTCGCCTTGAGCTGAAAAGCTGAGGGACAGCGCCCAGGCCCAGAGTTCAAGCCCCACGACCGACCAAAAAAAAAAAAAAAAAAAGAAAACCTAGAGTTTTTTTTCTCTTTGCCTCTCATAATGAGTGTCAAAAAGTTCCAACTTGTTCCTGCTACAAAAGAATACTTGCTCAGTGTCCAGGTTCTCACATCCAGCCACTCCAGAAGGGGGAGATGAGTGTGTTCTTGAAGTCTGCCCAGGACTCCATTCTTAGTGGGAGTCCAAGACCCAGGTACCACCTGTTCATCTTGACAAGTTAAAGGCATGAGAGTCTGTGGCTCACCTCACCTCTCCCTTGAAGGATTTGAGCAGGAAATGTGAGGCTCAGCTAGTTTGCCAATAACTGGCATATACCCAGTGTCATAAAAAGGAACAGGATTTTCCCTGTGTCCTTTTACTTCTCTGATAGAAAAGAAGTAATGATTAATTTGTTTAATGTTGGTGATATTCAGCTATTGTGATACCAAGTGGTATATCTTTGAAGTTTGAGTCTGAAATGTTCCCTAAAGGCCCATGTGTTATAGACTTTGTGGCCACCCCATGATGAAGCTGGCAGAACATTTAGCTGTGTGCAGTGATCACCTCATAATTTTGTATTGTGCCTGTCATCCCATTAATTGGGAAGCATATTAAGATTATAGGGAGGCACGAGTCAAGTGTTAGAGTGGCCGTCCAGCAATTATAGAGCTCTGAGTTCAATCCCTAGGACTGCAAGCAACCATTCAGAAACACACCCCATGCTATGGTAGAGTCAACCTTTTTATTCCGCAGCTGAGGTGACCAGCTCCCAGTCTTGTCTACCTTCCTTCCTCCCTCCCTCCCTCTTTCCCCTTCCCTCCCTACCTCTCTTTCTTTCATTGCTTCCTTCTTCTCTCTCTTTCTCTCTCTCCCTATCTTCTTCCTTCCTTCCTTTCTTTCTTGTTTTTGACCTTATAGAAACTCTTGCCTTGTAATCTGTGTTTACTTCACGTTTGTCTTCTGAGTGTGAAGATAGTTTTTCTCCCAAATGCTACAGCAGGTAATCATTTAATATTTTATGTGTTTCCCATCTGCATATTTGTTTGCTTGTTTATCTTGTTTAGGTTTGAACTCAAGACTAGTTTGCCGGGCACATGCTCACACAGCCACTGGAGACACATCTCTACTCCTTTTTAGCTTCAGTTATATTTTATATAGGACCTCCTGTTTTTTGTCTTGACTAGGCAGAACCAACATCCTCCTGTCCACAGCTTCCTGGGATTTGAGATGGGATACATGCACAATCATACCCAGTTTATTGAGATGATGTTTCAATTTTTTGTGCAAGATGGCCTCCAACTTTGATCATCTTGATCTCCACCTTCTGAGTAGCTGGGATTTGGGGGGACAGACGTGCACCATCCCATCCTTGGCTTTGAAAAACTTCTTCATTGTTTGTGGTCATTGTCTGTTTCTGGGGGCATTTTCCCCCACCGTGCCTATTTCTTAATGAACAGAGATGTTATTCATTTTGTTCTCTGGTTAGGTTCATGTAAGATGTCAGCAGACTTTTTTGTGTGTGGCAACCTTGGGGTAGAACTTAGGACCTGAGTACTGTCCCTGAACTTTTTTGTTCTAGGCTAGTACTCTACAACTTGAGCCATACCCCCACTTCTGGATTATTGGTGGTTAATTGAAGATAAGATTCTCATGGACTTTTTTTGTCAATGCTAGCTTTGAACCATGATCCTCACGTTTCAGCCACCTGAGTAACTAGGATTATATGCATGAACCATCAGTGTCCAGGTGTCAGCAGACATTTTTAAGGGGGAATGAACAAACGGGTAGTATTTCATTTTCACCTGTCTATAGGTGTTTAATATTGGTCTGATTTTTTTTTTTGCTTAGCTTTTCCTTGGGTGGAGTTAAAAGTTTCTGCTTTTCAACAAAGGATATTAATGTCTACTGAAGGAATAAGAGCTATATCTTAGAGAAACCATCCATATTCTTTTTGAATAAATGTTTATCTATGACAATCTGGGTATGCATATTTCCTGGCAGGTTTTAGAAGTCCAGAATCTTCAGCATTTCAGCTTCCCACAGACTCTTAATTATTTCATCCAGGTCTCCTGTTTCTAGGATTTCTAAAATTTTGAATTCTCTCCTTTATTAGAAATTACAAAATAGGTAATTCTGTTATGCATTTCCTTTGATTTTACTGGGACTTTAGAGTGGTCTTCGATAAATCACTTTCTGTGATCTAACAACATACTTCTGGTGATAAGCTGAAAGTATTACATTCATTTTTCCTAAAGATCTCATTCTTCTCTGTTCAAATTGTTGTCAGTCACTGATCAATGTTGCATATAAATTGAGGTCTCAAAAGCAAAATAATCCATAGCCTTCAAAATGGATACAGTCCCGTAATTATGAAGGAACAACTATTTTCAGAGACCTCTTGTTATTAGAGATGTGCCTTATAAACCTACTGAGGGAATCTTTGGAGTGAATTTTGTAAGTTTCCTAAGGGCAGGATCATGTTCATACAATTCTGAGCACTTTCTGAGTGTTTTGTTATGTTGGCTTTTTGTCTTTCTTCTCTCAATGTCAAGTCTTAGCATGTAAGTACTCAGTAGTAGAGTTAATCAGGAGTACAGCAGACTTGGTTTACAAAGAGGTGACTCCCAGTCATTTGTTTGTACAACTTCCTTCTCATTGGACCCTCTACGGGCTCTTATTAAGACCTTCAATATTGGGAAAAGGGAGGAGGACTGAAAGGGGATAGGCTTGACTCAATTGTCAATAGGTGAGGACTTTTTATTGAGGAACACCGAGGGGCACAGACCTTCCTACAGTTTGGAGGTTGTGTTTAGGAGCTTGGCTATTCATCTGAGCAAGGAGGCAGAGATGAATGAAAGGGCCTAGTCTAGTGAATTGTGCCTTTCAAATGAGCTCACATGGGATGTTCACAGCTGGGTTCAGGCACATCAAACAAACATACCTGGGAATTTGTCTGGCATCTGTATGGACCTGGGACAATAGGGTGGGAGTCAATCCTTCACTCTACATCTGATACTGTTGCCTTTAGTAGTCCTGTGACAGAACACCTTTTGACACCTGAATTCTTTCCTGTTCTACTCACATTTTCTGTCTTATTGCTTAAAGACAAGCTATAAAATACTATTTCCTACTCCTGTGATTATTGAGCTTATGAATTGTCAATGAGCCCTTATACACACGGGATGAAGTAAATTTCTTCCCTGTGGCTTCTGGGCCCTGTTTGGCTAAGGTTAGCCTTTACATACACACACTCTCTCACACACACACACTCACACAAGCACGCACGCACACACGTGCGCACACACACACACACACACACACACACATGCACACATCTTCAGACTCTCATTGTTTCTAGGCTTTCTCCACGGTATTCATTGTCCCAATCAGAATTACTTAAATACTGAAAATTGGACCCTATTAATAATTATTCTGGGACAATGGCACAAGTTGGTTGGACTCAGAGAACAGGAACACATGATCATTTTAGGTATATCTCACTCTTGTTCCCTTTTCCCCTTGATCTCCATTCTTTTCTATTTAGTTCAGCTCAAGACTCTCTTGTCCTTAGTGGCTTATTGCTAGGAAGCTTCTCTGAATGAAGTCTGAGTTTACTAGGTCAAAATGATGAGGCTCCATGTCAGAAGCCATTTTGTTCTTCAGCTCAGTGTTTAACTACTGGGGTAACATTTTGGAGTGTGGGTTCTATAGCAGGCTGTGTCCTGGCTATTAGTAGCAAGAACTAGACCACAGAGGGCTCAATGTCACTAAATTGTCTGTGTTTGTTGTACATATATGTCTTACATTTGCCATTCTTTTTGGCTTTTCAAGTCCCCTATTCTTAGAGAAGATCAACATTTTAAAGCAGTATCTATTTAAGATAAAAGCCATTTTATTAATGTTAATGATTAACATATCTAGTCACTTAGCTATCTTCTTATATCTTTTACAAAAAACTGTTGAAGCTTCACACCTCTTGTTTAAACTTGTGTAAAGAGATTAAAGGATCAATATTAATACCTTAAGAAGTATTTGATAAGCTATAAAATAGTATCCATGTGTTAGTCCTTATGTTCTGTTTCAAATAGTGAAATTTAATTCTTGACCAATAATGCTATATATCAAGTTGTATAACACTCTCAAAGAAGCTCAGCACTTATATAAGGAATCTACTCTCAAACATAGATTTTTAAATTCTTTGTTTTATATTTCTAGATCTATGTTTTCATTGCTTATACCAATACCAGTTAAGTATGTTTTATGGTCATTCTTTTAACTCATGGTTTTGCATTTTGCTCTCTGGAAAGTGTTTGATGATAAAGATACACTTTAATTTTAACATCAACAAATCTGTGCCTGTTTCATTTTCTACACAATTGAAATGTCAGGTAAAGGCTTTTCAGGAAGGGATCATTTAGACTCTTGCCTGGCAAAGATATCAGCAGTGACAGTGGGCAGTGTTCCTAATGATGGCTACCATGGCAGATGTGGGTGGCAGCTCCAGCTGAGGTGTCTGCCCCTGGCACTGTGCAATCGGTAGCTTCTTGACACCAGTTCTGCAGATGTGGAGACTCATTATTGGTGTTGTGCCTCTGCACCAAGAATATTCTTGGTGTGTTCTCTGGCTTTCCTGGATGTTTAGAGATGTTTACATACATATTATAAAAAAAAAAATTTAGCCTAGCAGAAGTAGAGAAAAATTATATAAGGAATATTTACCTATCAGCAGGCACATTTAAAAATTGTGCAAATTTTATTGTTTTATTTCTTATCCACTTTACTGTTGCTATTAAAGAATTTAATTAAATTTAATTAAAGAATTCACTCCTAACACTTCAGTATAAGTCTCCAAGAAATAAGGACGTTTCTTTATAACTTTACTATTCTTCATCTTTTCTATTAAGTTAATAGCAGTTCTTTAATATTGTCATTTAAGCCTGTATTTCCTCGATTTTCTAAAAAAAAAAAAACCAAACAAACCTCTGCCTTTTTGTGTGTGTGATATTGGAGACAGAACTCAGGGCCTTGTGCTCCTAGTGTTCCTCCACTTGAGTAATTCCTCCAAATGTGCTCATTTCTCAGCTGAGGTCCTGCAAACATTTCTGCCTAGGCTGGTCCCAAACATGTGGTTTGCACAGGAAGTAGAAATAGCCATGAGGAAAGACACATGTGGATGTGTAGTTGTATATATAGCTATTGAAGGTAAAATATTCTTACACAGAGGCATCCCCCTCTAAAGTCTAATCACCCAATGTAGACTTGTACATGGTATTTGTAAGCAAGTTTAGATGGGGAGAGAGATAGTGGTATGGAATAAATTTCTAGGAAGAAGTAATTCTGCAAAGGGCATGTTCAGGGAAGTGAACAACCTAAGAAAATTAGAGATTTGTGACAGTTTCTCAGCAATTGCAGACTGTGAAGGAAATGGCCCAGCAAGGTAAGTGTGCTTACAGAAGCTATAGGCCAAGCTACTTTGAACAATGACTGGTTTGGTTTGTCACCAGAAAGTTCCTGCAGGGGTAAGAGTACTGGCTTATTTCAGATTGCTCAGCCTCAGGTCAGCCATGCTAGGCTCCTTGCTATCAGTATACTTGTTTCATTGTGTGCCATAAGAAAAACACTTTCTTTGATGCTTATCATGATCAGGACAATTGTGAGGGCCATAAGGTTTCAGACTATGACAATAAATGTATTCATTCATTCATTCATTCATTTTTGATGTTTCAGTGTTGTTCTGCCATAGGTCTTGCTGTGCCAGCCACAGTTGAGTCATACCTCCAAGCTTCCTACCAACACCTGAATGAAAGTATTATAGGTGTGTATCCATCTGTTTATTTTATCTTCTATGTTGTATGGTTTCCAACCTTGAATTGATTATTCAAAGAAACCGCCAAGACTGTATAATAAAAGAAAATAATTTCTTTGGATGCTTGTATATGAGAGGAACAGTCAGCAGCTATGTAAAAGAGCCTTGTGTCCTGAGATGGGTTGCATAGTGTTTATGACTTTGAAGTTATGCCTGTGTGTCCCTGTTTGTATGTCCTGAGGTTTGAACTGAGGTCCAAGGTGCTGTCCTGAATTTTCTTTTCAAAACTAGTTCTCCATTACTATAATCTTGCATTTGAAAATTAATGTTTGTTTGTCATAGGGCTTGAACTCTGGGTTGACATTGTCCCTCAGTTCTTCAGCTCAAAATTAGCATTCTGTCCCTTGAGCCACAGCACCTGTTTTCTGGTGGTTTAATGGAGATAAGAGTCACACGGACTTTCCTGCACAGACTGGCTTTGAACCGTGATCCTCAGTTCTCAGCCTTCTGAGTAGCTAGGATGACAGACATGAGCCACTGGCATCCAGCTGGAAATTACTGGGGTTTTTAAACATAGCAAATATTATTGACAAGTAAACAACTGTGGCCTCATCAGAAAGAAGCCCCTTTGCTTTCCACCATTGTCCCATTCCTATAATCTTACCTCAGAAGGATGAGAACTGGAGAATCATGGTTTGAAGAAACTCCTAAAAACAAGTCCACAAAACTCCATCTGTAGTTAACTAATCAAAGTACAGAATGGAGGCCTGATTCAGTTGGAAGAGTGTCAGCTGTGAGCAAGCAAACAAATCCTAAAGAACATGAGTTCATGTTCTTAGTTTAAGTGGTTGCAAAATATGTAGATGACATCCAGGCAGACAGTCAAATAAATAGAAGATGATAGATCACACTTTCTTGTTGCAAGTTGATCCCACAAGGTAAAACAGCTCATAATACTGGATAAAATATAACTTTTAAATTATGAATTGGATTTGAGATGATACCCAATGCATACAATTCTTGCAGCTCCAAAAATAGCTCTTTGCACCCCCACAAATACCAGTTTTTGAAATCAGAGCCTTGCCCTTTCTTGCCTTTGCTTCCTCATCTAGCCGAGCTCTCTCTCTCTCTCTCTCTCTCTCTCTCTCTCTCTCTCTCTCTCTCTCTCTCTCTCTCTCTCTCTCTCTCTCTCTCTCTCTCTCATATAACTCTCATTCCATGAGATTCAATTCCCTTGTCTTACAAAAAATTCAGCAATTTTCATTGTTCTGTTTCCATACATGAAAATAAGTTACATCAAGACTTAAAACCTTTAGCTTTGGGATATACCACTTGGGGTAGCTGGTGGCATACTCATCATTAGACATTTCCAGTCCTGAGAATGGTGGTTACATCTATTGGGAAAGCAGAGGAGGAGCACTGGAGGGCTGCTTAAGCATCTTGAAGACCAAAGAGTACCAGATGGTTAGAGGAAGCCTTGGTTCTCCATCAGGTACCGGAAGAGGGGTGCAGAAAAGTTCTGGTAACTGTTGATTTTGCTATTACCTGTCACAGAAACAGTACTCCAATTTTGATTCAGGTGACCACCCACAAATACACCATTGGTGTATTTTCCAGGCATGAAGTATAAAGCCAGCAAAGCATGAAATCCCTTGTAATGACTTATTTAACAAGAGTCCATGACTTTTTGAGAAGATTGGACCTGGGGCCTAAACCCAGGATATAGAGTGAAGGGAACAGAAAGGCACTGGGCAGAGCAGAGTGCCTGTGGCATCCCAAAATGGTTGATTAGAGTAACAGCAATTATTGTGCACTTCAGTCTAGTCTACATAGGTGGGTTTCAATACTGTAGTTGGATCCACTTACAACGAATGGGACAATGGTTGGAGGCAAAGGGGCTTCTTCCCAATGGGGCCACATTTGTTCATGATATTTGTCAAGAATAGTTTTGCCATTTTTTAAAGCAGTAATTTTCAGCTGGGTGCTAGTGGCTCATGCCTGTAATCTTAGCTACTCAGGAGGCTGAGAACTGAGGATCATGGTTCAAAGCCAGGGTGGGCAGGAAAGATCATAAGATTTTTAAGACTTTTTTATGTATCTAATCAAGCCTATTTCCTATTTCACCCTGACAAAAGCAATGTGAAATGTGTAAAAAATATCAGGTTCAAACAAAAATCAATCCAGCAAGATACATTTGCAGTTTTAAAAGTTACAAGAAAAGTAGTGCCTTGTGGTAAAGTTTCTTACTCAACAATTTCGAATGTCTCAGTGTCTGTGTATAAAAAGATTATGGCAAGGCACGAGTGGCTCATGTCTTTAATCTTAACTATGAAGGAGGCTATGATCAGAGGATTTAGATTCAGTCAGCCTGGAAAGGAAAATCTGATAATCTTTTCTACAGTTAACCAGCAAAAAGCCAGAAGTGGAGATGTGGTTCAAGTGGGTAGAGTGCAAATCTTGAGGGAAAAAGTCAATAGATAACCTTAGGCCTTGTGTTTTTGCATTCGAGTCTCTGTACACACACACACACACACACACACACACACACACACACACACACACACACACACACACACACACACACACACACATTATGGAAATTTGGCAGTGTGTAAAAATGTGAAAGGAAAATAATTTTCAGAAATTCACATGTATGTTTTCAAGATGACTTACTTTCCTCTTGATGAAAGCAATAGCAATATGATTATGCCCATTTTAAATGTCTCTGGATTTAGTTATCATAGTCCTTTAATAGTTCAGGAGTTTATCACTAGGCTTAATATAAGAACTCCTGTCTTTATAGAATTAAAATAATTTTCTTTATATTGTCAAGTGTGCTGGACATTACAAACAATTCTATACCATTTTAATAGATTTTTTTTTGCATTTTGTAAACTGAATATGTCTTTTCTTTTGAATGACTCATGAGAAAGAGGTGGTACCTCTTTGAATTTGCTTCTTTCAATATTGAACTCGGACATAGCTAAGCATTTCCAATCTCTCTTCTAAAACTCACCTTAAGACTCACCTTTGAAAATTAATTAACTTTAAGATTTCTTGCCATTTAAGTTGCAGACTTTGATTCTGCAAATCTCAGGTGTCAGCTCTTGCAGTGTCATGTAGTTCTTGTGAGACTGTTTATTTTCCTGGTGTGTATAATTTGTCAGATGTACTCAGCTTACAGTCCCATTATAAGTTTCAAATACATAGAAAATAAATCTGACTTTAATATTCTGATAAAACATTTAGCTCCTTCATGTACACGTTCTATATCCATGAATTCAACTCACTTTTGATCACAATGATTTAAGAGAGTGATTTGATCTGTCAGGAAACTGTACATGCATTTCTTTTTCTCAGGGTTTCCTAAACAATAAAAATACTACTTGTGAAGCATTTATATAATATGGAGCATTTTAACTTCTTTAGATATGGGAGGATATGGATGGGTTCTGAATTGATAATCTGTGTATTTTGGCACTTTTAAAATATAAAAAAAGAAAGGAAGAGTGGGGTGGAAGGAGGGGAGGCCCATCTTGGAGCCAGTTACTAGATATAGGGTCAACCAAAGGAGATCACCTGCTTTCTTGAGGTGGGCTGGGTCTGTAGGGTTTGTCCATTACACAATGGAGGCTTCTCTGCTTCAGAATTCCAGGAATTCCATTGGATGGCCACCAGGAAGCAGGAAGTATGGGTTCCTCAGGGCATTCCACTTAGGCTGTCCTGAATAATCCTGTCCAATTCAGGAAGAATCACAAAATGAGTGTGTTGTGTTCAAATAATTTTGGGAAGCGTCGGGTTAAGCAGGAGTAAGTGCTTCCTCAATGTCAAACACTTCAAAATGTTAACATGCTGATTTTTGTCATGAAGCTAAAACATAACCTCTTTGCCAGTCAGAGGCTTCAAAGCTATACATGCCCATTGGTGGTTTGCCAGAAGGAACTTGACTACCCTCTAGCGTTGCTGCTGAGAATTATCCATACAGGAATTACCTTTCATACAGAAATTACCTGTATGAAAGGTAATAGCCAGAGGGCAAGGGGGTGGGGATGGCGGCGTGGGAAAAAAGTCCAGTCTTTATTCTTTTCCTGGGCATGTGGTCAAGCCTGACACTTGCTCCAGTTCCAGAGCAGGTTTGAATGCAAGAATCACTACCTAATTCCTGAAAAGTAGGAGTTGGTAGGAGGAGAAACACAGTGGAAAAGGGCATCATATTTAGTCTACACCTTGATTTATACCTGCATTAAGCACCAGCTGCATCCCTTACAGCTGCACCCTTCTTTCCACTCCTTTGTTTAGATTGGCATTGGTTGACAAGGTGGTATAGTAGTTGAGGATCCAGCCTCTGGGCTTGAAAACTGGCCCTACTGTTTATTATTCTGTGTGCATAGAGGAGGTTCCTTGGCTTCTCAATGATTTGTAAAATGAAATCAGCTCTCATCAAGCTGCTGCACACATGAAATGCACTAACGGTTTTTCCATTTGAATGAAGCCACTCAGCAAAATTCCTCATATATATATATATATATATATATCTTATATATTTATAGATATAGTATGTATTACATACATTATGTATGATATACACATATTATAAATAGTACAAAACACGTACGTAATCACAACAAGAACAGCCAAGGCACAGCTTCTCCCCCAAAAAATGTATAAGAAGGCAGGGACAGACAAACACCTCTCAGTTCTAACTCACAATTTTAATGGTTTTAACTCTCCAGTTAAGCATCATAGATTGTCCAGTTGGATCAAAAAGCAATATCCTTCTATCTGCTTTCTTCAAAAGACACAACTTACCCACAAAAATGAACATTCTGAAAGTGAAAGGCTGGAATAAAATATATCAAGCAAATGGCCGCCATAAAGAGATGGGAGTTACTATACTAATGTCAGATAAAATAGACTTTAAATTAAAATCAATGAGAACTGACAAAGAAGGTCACTGCATTCTAATTAAGGGAACTCTCCTTCAGGTGGATATTATGATTTAAAACATCTACTCACCAAATAATGGAGCACCAGAAGAAGTGCTACTTTCTCTCAAATCTCACATAGATCCAAAGACATTAATTGTGGGGGACTTTAATACACTACTATCCCCACTAAATAGATCCACCCAGCAAAAAGTCACCAGAGAAACTTCGGATCTTAAAATTTGCATAGATCAACTAGTCTTAACCCACATCTACCAAATATTTGACCCAGCCCCATCAGATTACACCTTTTTCTCAGTAGCACATGGAACATTCTCCAAATTAGACCATATTCTAGGCCACAAAGAAAATCTGTCTAAATTCAGAAACATTGAAATTATACCCTGCATTCTCTCAGACCAGAAGGGAAAAAAATTAGAATTCAATACCAAAAGCCACCAAAGTAAATACTGTAACACATAGAGGCTGAACAACACAATTTTGAACCACCAGTGGGTCATGGAAGATATTAGAAAGGAAAATCAAATGTTCATGATATTCAACAAAAATGTTCACACAAATTACCAGCTCCTCTAGGACACAGCAAAGGCAGTACTCACAGGCAAGTTTATAGCTCTGAGTTTGCACATTATCAAATTGGAAAGATCTGAAACCAACAATTTAATGAGGCAACTAAAGCTTTTTGAAAAAAAGAACAACAAGCCAAACCCCAATCCAGTAGATGGAAGCAAATAAAATTAAATCCGAATTAAATGAATTAGAGTCCAAAAAAAAACTATAGAAAGAATTAACAAAACAAAGAGATGGCTCTTCAAAAAAATAAAATTGACAGACCCTTAACAAATCCTATGGAATGGAAAAAAGAGAACACACCCACATAAACAAACTCAAGAGAGTACAATGGAAATATAACTACAGAAACAGCCAAGATTCATAATATATAAGGGGATACTTCTCAAACCTTTATACTAATAAGTTTGAGAATCTAAAAGATACGGACTAGTTTCTAGCAAATATTGACATGCCCAAACTTAACCAAGATGATTTAAAACCACAGACCCATATGAAGCATCGAAATAGAGCAGCAATAAGAGACCTCCCACCCAAGAAAAGTCCAGGACTGGATGGATTTACAGCTCAATTCTACAAGGCCTTCAAAGCAAAACTCACACCAATACTTCTCCATCTCTTTAATGAAATGCAGAGCAAAAATTCACTATCACACTCTTTTTATGAAACCAGCATAACCCTCATCCCCAAACCAGGCAGGGACTCATCAAAAAAGAGAATTATAGACCTATTTTTTGATGATTATTGACAGAAAACTTCTCAACAAAATGTTGGCCAATCGACTTCAACAAGTCATGAAAAGAATCATACACCATTATCAAACAGGATTCATTTCAGGGATGCAAAGCTGGTTCAATATATGCAAAACAATATAATTCATCACATTAACAAGAGCAAGGATGAGAACAACATAGTTATCTCAATAGATGCAAAAAAAGAAACATTTGACAAGATCCAACACCCCTTTATGATGAAGGCTTTCGAAAACTAGGAATCCATGGAACATTCATCAATATAATAAAGGCTATATATGACAAACCTGCAGCCAGCATTATACTTAATGGTGAAAAGTTAAAGCCATTTCCTCTAAATTCAGGAATGAGACAAGGGTGTCCACTCTCCCCACTCCTCTTTAAACTAGTATTAGAATGCCTAGCTACAGCAGTAAGAGAAGAGCACGGCTGAAATTAGGAAAGCACCCCCTTTTGTAATAGTTCCACAAAAAATAAAATACTAGGAGTGAACTTAACAAAAGAGTCACCTTCACAGGAACTCTATGACAAAATCTTTAAAACCTGAGAAAGGAAATTAAAGCAGAACTAAGCAAAGGGAAAAACCTCCCATGCTCCTGGATTGGGAGGATTAACATCGTGAAAATGACAATACTGTCAAAGGCTAAGTATAAATTAAATGAGATACCTATGAATATTCCAACCTCATTCTCCAATGAAATAGAACAGGCAATCCAAAAATTCATATGGAACAATAAAAGACCCCGATGTCAGTATAATTTGTGGAGGGGAAGGGGAAAAACAAGTCATTTAAATAAGGATACAGGTGGACCCGTTGCAACAATGAGAAGTACACATTCTCATGTCGAAAACGAACTTTACAACTTTGGTGGTGGGGGAGGTTTGGGTGGGGGGGGGCGGGGGAGGCTGGGAAGGGATAGGAAGGGTAAAAAAAGGAGGAGGCTACAACGCTTGATAAGAAATGTACTCACTATCTTGCCCATGTAATGGTAATCCCTCTGTACAGTATTTTCACAATAAAAAAATAAAAATATAAAAAAAGAATAAAAGACCCCGAATAGCAAAAAAAAAATCCTGAGTAGAAAGAGCAGTGCTGGAGGAAGATCAATACCAAAATTCAAACTCAACTACCATAGAAAACTCTCCTCTACTCAAACTCTACTCTACTCAAATTCTACTCTACCATAGAAATCCAAACAGCTTGTACTGGCACAAGAACCGACCTGAGGACCAATGGAATAGGACTGAAGACCCAGAAATGATCCCACCGACCTATAGCCACCTAATTTTCAGTAATTGAGCTAAAGAACTATATTGGAAAAAAGATAACCTTCTCAGTAAATGGTGTTTGCAAAATTGGTTAAACACTTGTAGAAAACTAAAACTAGATCCATATATATCACCCGCACCAGAATCAACTCCAAAATGGATCTAATATCTCAAAATAAAAGCAGACTCCCTGAAAACATTACTGAAAGGAATAGGAGAAACTTTAGGGTTCCTTGGCACAGGAACCCTAATAGAGATCCAGAAGCACAACAAATCAAAAAAAGTTTGGACAAATGGGATAGCATGAAACTGCAGAGCTTCTGCAAGGCAAAGGACATAACTAGCAAGATCAACAGAAAGCCCAAGGACTGGGAGAATATTTTCACTAGCCATACAAAGGACAAGGATCTCATATCTGAAATATACATAGAACTCAAAAAACTAAATCCCCCAACAACAAATCCTCAAAGAAACAACTGTCTGATTAACAAATGGGCTACAGACATAAAGAGAGACTTCTCTGAAGAGGAAATACGAATGGCCAATAGACATCAAGAAATACTCAACCTCTCTAGCCATTCAAGAAATGCCAATCAAGACAACGCTAAGATTCCATCCACCCCAGCTAGAATGACTATAATCAAGAAGTCTTGTAATAACAGGGAACCCTACTGCATTGATGGTGGGAGTGTAAACTTGTTCAACCACTCTGGAAAGTAGTATGGAGGTTCCTCAAAAGATTCCACATACAGCTCCCTTATGACCCAGTAATCCCACTTTTGGGCATTAACCCAAACGATCAAAGACAAGGTCATACCAAAGCTACCAGCACAGCCATGTTTATTGCAGCATTAATCACCATAGATATGGAACCAACACAGATGCCCTTCAGTAGATGAATTGATCAAGAAAAAAAGAATGATATTGCCCCATTTGTTAGGAAATAGAAAGACTTGGGAAAAATTATATTAAGTGAAGTAAGCCAGGCCCAAAGAAACATAGGTCCCATTGTTTCCCTTATTTGCAATATCTAGTATATGTCTGTGTCAATAAGAAAAGGTCAGACAAGTTGATATTAGGGAAATGAACCCCAAAATAAGTATTCAAATGTTTTTTAAAATGTGATTGTTTCTAACATATTTATAAGATGATTTCTTTGTTGCTTTGTATGTACCTCCCTCACGCTATAAACCCTGCTTTCACTGTATTTGATGTTGGTTTAATTTGTAGAGGGTAAGGGGAAAAATAAATCGTTTAACTAGGGATACAGGTAGACCCATTGCAACAATGAGATGTACAAGTCATTATGTCGAAAAACGAATTTTAAAATTTCGGTCAGGGGTGGGGGCAGGATCTGGTATGGGGGTTGGTGGGGTATGGGAAGGGATGGGAAGGGTAAACAAAGGAGGAGGCAACAATGCTTGATAAGAAATGTACTCATTATCTTGTCCAAGTAATTGTAACACCTCTGTATGGCATTTTCACAATAAAAATGTGATATATCTCTATCTATGTATCTATCTATCTATAGATATAGATCTATCTATCTCTATCTATCTATCTATCTATCTATCTATCTAGATAGATAGATACATAGATACATAGATATTTACATAGATATATATAGATAGATACATACATACATATAGATAGATATAATTATATAAAATGTTATTCTATGTCTCCGTCAGAAAGAATAACATTGCCTCTTTCATTAGGAAATGGAAAGACTTGAAAAAAATTGTATTAACTGAAGTAAGCTAGGCCCAAAGAAATATACATCCCAAGGTTTCCCTTATTTGCAGTGACTAGTACATATCTAGGACAAGCAGAGAAAATCGAAGGCTATATACATAAGACCACATGAGATAATGTTAAGCAAAATGAACCCTAAGATGGGGTCAAGAGGTTTGTTTTCCTTTCTTGCAAGTGTTATTAATGTACTTACAATGCACTATGTGATTCTTTAGTTTCTATTGTACGTCCTTTCCCGATGGTATAACCTCTGTTTCCACTGGATTTTATGCTGGTGTTCTGCACCTTGTATAAACATTTTTGTAATTTGGGGAGGGGAAGGGATATTACAGAACCGCTTAAAATGGGGATGCAGGCTGACCCATTGTGACAATGAGATGTATAGGACACTATACTGAAAATGAACATTACAAGGTCAGGGTGGGGGGGCTGGATGAGTTGGGAAGGCGGGGAGGGAAGTAATAGTAGGGGGAAAATAAAGGAGGAGGTAACAATGCTTACTATGAAAAGTGCTCATTACCCTACTCATGTAACTGTAACCCTTCTGTACCCTACTCATGTAACTGTAACCCTTCTGTACATTTTTACAATAAAAAATTTAGAAAAATAAATAGTAGAAAATATGTTTATATATTATATAACATATATTTTATTATACTAGTTATATATTATAAAATATATGTATTAAAATGTTTCAGATCTACTATATATTTTACATATATATATAATATATACACATTTTATACAGATTTATTTATATACTTTATATACGCTTTATACATATATATGTAGAACTTTGGGAAGCACAGTGCCAACTGTCTGCCAGGAAACCATGCTGTGTAAAGGTCAAGCCCTCCTTTGCCATTTTTAGTGGACATTAGCACAGGTTCTTGCAAGTTTGTGTACAAAATTTCCTGGTGTTGGCTTTGGTGGATTCTGGGTATTTACAGGCTGACTTCTCCCACAATCTCCTAACCTCACATACCCACTCAAGTTGTCTGGAATTGAAAAGCTGAAAATCACTTGATTTCCTTAACTAGGGTAAAATACAAATCTATTGCCTCAGTTCACGTGGTGCATCATGCACGTAACAATGAAATGGATTTGTTGCTGTCCTCCCTGATCCTGATAGGTTACCTGGGGGAACTGGAGAAAAGCTGGATGGGATCAGGCAGGGAGGGGCATGGGAGGAGCAATGGCTGCCCACGTTGTGTTAGACACATCCCTGAAGAGCTCTGCTAGAGCCTCCAAGCAGACAGAAGGAGCAAAAGGAGCAAGCTAAAGGTGAGGTTAAGACGAACATGGGTAGCTGAGGTTGGTTCCAGTGGGACCCCATAGGGCAAGGGATACCTCCTAAATTGTCTAGTGTCCTTCTGTCCTTGGGTTTTGGGGGATCTGCTCCCAGTGTGTGCTCCACCACGGGCAAGAGGCCTGCCCCAACTTCTCTCTGCTCTTCTGCCCCTATTATAATTGAGTGGCTCAGACCTGTAGGGACTCACGCTACTCTGCCTAAAGCTCCTACTTGTCTACTCCTAATCCCAGGCATATTCTTTCTGGCCTTCTTTATTATTTGTTATCTCTAAAGAGAACCATGCTTTTTCCTCTAGGGGATAGCCATTCCTCTCTGCCCAATCAGTGGCAGGCTTTTTCCATCTGTCTGCTCACTAAGTGGAAAGGCCTGGTCTACGCAAAACGGAAACCATTTCCCTCCATGTTGCCTGCCTAGGAACCCAGTGAACACTACAGGCCTCTGCTGGACTGAATGAGGCAGGTGGAATGAAGGAGGCACCAGAGACACAAAGCTGGCACTCCTGGATTGTGTTCAGTGTAACCAGCCCCCACACTGGATGATGATTGGCCATCCATAGGGAATAGACACACAGAGCAAATCATTTCTCAATTAGGCAAATCATCTGGAAGCGGTTTTTCATTGTGTGTAATGTAATGATTTTTCACGTAATAATGTAATGATTGCTTATTCAAGTCAGTTTGTGCCTTAATTATAACATAAATTTCTGATTAATTACCAGCAGGGATACTCATCAGGTTATACAGCATTATCCCCTTCAACATTACCTTTGCTTGTAGATATTTTTGTACTTATGCCACCTGTGATTGGCAAGGTGTGTGCAGGTGAACTGATGGTTAACAGTCCATCGAGGTCCCACCTCTACAGGATACACCAAGCATTACCCTTCTGCAGACCAAATCTATAGATCACACCTATCTCTGGTATGAAGTGAGCTTCAGAGAAACAGTGGAGCCTTTTAGCAAGGCTGCTGCCAGCAAGGAAGAGCTAACAAAGCAGGCCTACTGCAGGCTCAGCATTGGCTATAATCTGGGATCCTGGATCTTGGGAGAGCTTTGTCCAATTCTCCAGGGAACTATGTCTTCCTAGTAGTCATTCGCTTGTAGCATAGCTCACAATGTTTTTAATTGAATGTCCAAAGAATGTGGCCATGAGTCTGGAGTCTGGAACTTGGTATGTTCCATGAAGAAAGGCTAGGGATCCGCGCCAGTGGACTTCCCAGATGTTGGCTTTCTGCTTCCCTTCCCTCCCCTGCCCTGTGCTGCCCTGACCTTTTCTTTCTCTTCCTTCCACTCCCTTTCTTTACTGTTCCCTTCTTTTTCTTCTTCTCCCTCTCTCCTCCCTTCCCATCTTCTCCTCTACCCCTAAACAGAAAATCAAAATTCACTAAATAATGATACCTCCTGCCCTTTCCCCAGCCCTTGACAGTTACCATTTCACTTTCTAAGAATTTTTCAATGCTAGTTACCATATGTGAGTGAAATCATACAGTAACTCAAGCTTAGTACATTGACAAAGTATCCTCAAGGCTTGTCTGTTTCAGACCTACATGACACAAGTGATGCACACATGACCCATAGGACTATGTATACATTGTGTGTGAGTATGAATTTGTATATGTGTGGCTCATTCATGGTTCATACATGGTTGTGTGTCAGTATTTATATGCGTTTGTGTGTATAAATTATTATTATGCACACATACATACCATGTGAGTGAATGCATCACCATGATTGTGGTTCGGTTATATATTCCTGTGTTTTCACATACATGTCATTATTTATGCATATTCATAGATGTATATGCAAACATGTTTGTTGTTCCAACTGAAGATTGTCAGTTAATCTTTCCTGCTGTCTCCTGCACATTGTTGGCTGCATTAATGTTTCTGCATTAGTCATAGCATTGCTGGAACAGGGACTAATTAGCTTGCTCACTTTGGGTGAAATAAATATCTCAATGTGCAGAAACTCTTAAGAAATGTAATGTTCAAACTTTGAAAGGTACTTTGCACTAAAAGGTAATAAAGCACAGAAGTGCAAAGGCAAATCACTTGAGAAATGATTTTTGAAGCTTTCTGGGAGAGGGTGAGTGTCTGAATCTCCCTCCAAGTTAACAGTGCACTCTTGGGCTGTCTCTCCTAACGACATTAGTACAAAACACACACACATGCCATCTTGGTCATTTATATCACAGTATCTTGAAATGTTTTTAGTTAGAAAATGCTTCTGTGTCTTTGGCTGAAGAACCAGAATGCTGAAAACCTATTTTATTAATTAACTAAGTTCCATAGTTCACATTTTCCTTGATTCTTTTCCACTCCAGCACCCATCTAGGTGACTACATTATGTTCAGCATCGTGCTTTCTTGATTTGACAGTCTCCTAGACTTTCCTTGCTTTTGGTAACTTTGACAGTTCGGAGGCATATTTGTCATGGGTTTTATAGCACTGCCCTCAATTAGAATTTATCCAATATTCTTGTTACAATCTGATTGAGTTTGTGTGTTGGGTAAAAAAGTCACAGCAATACTTATTTTCAGCATCCATTGTATCATGAACCCAGGGAGTCGGCGTGGTGGGGCATAACTGTAATCCCACTACTCAAGGTGCAGAGCTAGGAGGGATTCTTCTATATGTAGATAGGTTTTTCTCCCTCATTACTTAGCTATTCCATTACTTATTTCTTTGTATTTATACCTATGTATTGGAAATGCTGTGGGTTATAACCTGACATTGCTGTCTTTTTTATTTATCACTAGAAAATTCTGTCTATTGGTCAGTAGCAAGTCTGTGTATTGGGTCCTGTGTCCCACTGACTTCCTGGAGTTTTCTATTATTTTGCTAAGATCGTGTGTGTGTGTGTGTGTGTGTGTGTGTGTGTGTGTGTTTGTGTGTTTTGTCCCAGCCCTAGACCTAGTCATTTCTACAAGGAGTCTGGCTCTCCCCCATTAAAAAAACAGTTTGTGAAACTGTAATATGGATTTTATATGTTCTCATTGATGCCAGAAGTTATTGATTCTATTTAACTGAGACATAATTTCTATATCTTTAGGTCTATGCCTTTTTAAAATTATCATTATAATGGTGATGTACAGAAAAGCTACAGATGTATAAGTCAGGTAATGAATACATTTTTTGGACAATATCTCCCCTTCCCTTACTTTCTCTGTTTTTCTCTCCCATCTCACCAACAAATTGTATAGTTCATTTTCAACATAGTGTTCAGTGAATTTGTATGACTACTGAATTTGTATGACTTTTGTATGACATATTTTGCAAGTTGTGGGGTTTGAACTCAGGGCCTGGGCACTGTCCCTGAGTTTCTTTGTGTTCAAGGCTAGCATTCTACCACCTAATCCATAGTGCCACTTCTGGCCTTCTCTGAGTAGTTTATTGGAGAGCCTCATGGACTTGCTTGCCTGGGCTGGCTTCTTACTGTGGCCCTCACATCTCAGCCTCCTGATTAGCTAGGAGTACAGGTATGAGCCTTTGGCACCCAGCATCTATGACTGATTTTTAATGCTGGAATGGTGCTCTCTCTCTCTCTCTCTCTCTCTCTCTCTCTCTCTCTCTCTCTCTCTCTCTCTCTCTCTCTCTCTCTCTCTCTCTCTCTCTCTCTCTCTCACCCACCCACCCACAGACACACACACACACACACACACACACACACACACACAGATTTCCTATGATGTAGATACTTCAGGGAAACGTATTCTAAAAATCTTTTTTTAAAATTGTGAACACACTGTACAGAGGAGTTACAATTACATGGGCAAGATAATGAATACATTTCTTATCAAGCATTGCAGTCTCCTCCTTTGTTTACCCTTCACATCCCTTCCCAGTCTCCCTCTGCCCCCCACCCAATCCTCCCCCCCACCAAAGTTATAAAGTTCGTTTTCAACATGACCACTTGTACTTCTCATTGTTGCAACGGGTCCACCTGTATCCTTAAACGACTTGTTTTTATAAGGATGTGGGCAAAGAAGAATTGAGAAGCTGTAACCATCCTGGCTGGGCTTATGGGAGAAAATACGAGATTCATGAAATGGAAAATCCTGGGAAATTTAGAGCTAGGAAGAGTGAAGCTGGCCAAACAAGGTGGCTTCCTACTGAATTTTGTAGTATTTATTTTTCCCAGTGGTTGGCAAGGGAGGGCCTCATCATCAGGGGCACTAGAGACTTTGATTCCACTCATTTATGAATGGGACATTATACATGAATCAGACGTTTTAGTCTTAAACAAATGAAGTCATGGCCCTCTGTGGCTGCATTATATTTGAAAAGCGGATTATTTGAAAACACAATCTGTGTAATTACAGAATAATAAATTATTAACTGAGAGGACTTTTTTACGGCTCTTGGTGATGTATCCTGCTATTTTTGCAATATTTTGTATGAGCATTCTAAGGTACTGTATGATTGATCTTCTTTCGAGAGTTTTCCTTCCCTCTTTCCAACTTCCTAACTTTCTAACTTTCTTCTCTTGTACTTGTTTTTGTGCCTTGAGCTGAAGAGCTGAAGGACAGTGCTCAGGCCCAGAGTTCAAGCCCCACAACCGACAAAAAGAAAAGTTTTCTGGAGAAGGATCTAAGCCTGGAGTCACAACTCTGTCAGCACGCACTGACCTCTGTCACTTGCTGACACCAGAGTGACAGGAAGCAAACAAGTATAAATTCCTCACTTAGTGCAAGCTTCAGGATCTTCATGTTCCCCTGTGCTCCCCTGCTTGCTTACATTCTGTTTTTGCCCATTTATTTACAAGTCTTGACCCAATTCTTCGTAATGGTATCTGGCAAGTCTCACATTTGGTAAGTAGGTGTTCAATCCCCATTTCTCCTGGAAGGTGCATGCCTTTGTTTAAATCTCGGAGTATTTCATTGTTCCAGTGTCTCACCTCTATGAGAAGTTCAATGGAATAGTTGTGGGGATTTTTTCTTTTCTGTTTTTTGTAAGGCATGGGGCTTGAGCTCTGGGTCTGGGCACTGTTCCCGAGCTCTTTTTGTTCAAGATTAGCACTCTACCACTTAAGCCAAAGTGCCACTTCTGTTTTTTTTCTGAGTAGTTTATTGGAGATAAGAGTCTTACCAACTATCCTGCTTGTGTTGATTTTGAACTATGATCCTCAGATCTCAGTCCCTTGAGTAGCTAGGATTATAGATGTGAGCCCTGCAACCTGCTGAAGAAGTTTTTGACTTGCAATTTGTCTGGACATTTTTGTGCACATTTGGTTTGATGTTATTTGTGGTTTTCTTCTGGCTGGAAATTTTATGCAAATATTTCACTTACTTGTGTGAGAATTGCTTTGACACATTTATTAATCACAGAATAGGGTCTGGGAAAGCAAATTCCCAGCCCTAAGCTGTGTTTTCTTGTTTCTCCATGGTTCTCTAATAATTTACCTGCACATGGTCTCTCCAGAGTGACTTTCACTCTTGTGCTGTGAGTCTTCTGTCCGCAAGATGCTTCTCACATGAAGTGCACTCTCTCCTAGTCCATGAATGTTAGCACACAGCTCCCTGTGTAAAGGCACATTGAACAACACCCTCACAGGCCTGTGACTACCTGTGTACCATTCAGAACTGCAAGGTCCATATCTTTCTAATCCAATAGACCTATTCCAGAATCGACTAAATAGCTGAAAAAGATTTAATAAACAGAATCATCAAAATTTGGCAAGAATAAACAAAAACATCACATTGCATTAGTGTAATTGGCTGGTGTGTCTGTCTCCACTACAAATTTATGAGCTACAGCCAGGATTTATACTGCACATTGGGGTGTAGCAGAATCCAATGTTTATCATTTTATAAGGACAGAAATCAAAAGATGAAACATAGAATGTCATGTGCTACTTCAGGAGAGGAAAAGAGAGAAAAGATGAATAGAAGATAGAATCACAAGGAGAAGAGCCCAGAGTCAGTATATCATCAGTCCCAGTCAACTAAGGAATGATGATTTATTGGGAGACCTGGCAGAGTTCTGCAAAAGCCGTTCTTTTTTATTATTTTAATAAGTTCTATTGTGAAAATACTGTACAGAGAGGTTACAGTTACATGAGCAAGTTAATGAGTACATTTCTTATCAAGAATTGTTGCCTCCTCCTTTTTTCCCCCTACCATCCTTTCCCTCCCACTTCCACAACTATACTCACCACTCCACCTCTGACTCCCCTCCACCTCACCCCATAAACACCTGCTGAAATTGTAAAGTTCGTATTTCAACAGTGTCTTCTACATCTCATTGTTGCAATGGGTCAACCTGTATCCCTATTTAAACATTTTGTTTTTTCCCTTCCCATTCTGAAATTATACCAGCATTAAACACAGTGAAAACAGGGGTTATACAGTGGGGAAGGGACATACAAAGCAACAAAAAACATCAGATGGTACCTTATAAATATATTAGAAAAAATAGAAAGAAAGAAAAAAATTACTTGTGTCCCTATCTTGGGGTTCATTTCGCTTAACATCATCTTAACTGGTAATATGTATATAGCTTTTGACCTTTTCTACATGTCCCAGACATATACTAGTTATTGCAAATAACTAGGTAAACCGTGGGACCTATGTTTCTTTGGGTCTGGCATACTTCACTTATTATAATTTTTTCTGTCTTTCCATTTCCTAAAAAATGGGGCAATGCCATTCGTTCTGATTTAGGTATAGAATTCCCTTATATATGTATATATATATGCATATATATGCATATATATACATACATATATGTATATTGTGTGTGTTTGTGTATCACATTTTCTTGATCCATTTATTTACTGAGGGGCATCTGGGTAGGTTCCATATCTTAGCCATGGTAAATAATGCTGTAATAAACAGTAGTGCTGGTAGATTTAGTATGGTGTTGTTTGTGATCATTTGGGTAAATGCCCAAAATTGAGATTTCTGGGTCATAGGGGAGATCTATGTGCAGTCTTTTGAGGAACCTCCATACTATTTTCCAAAGTGATTGAACAAGTTTATACTCCCACCAACAATACAGTAGGGTTCCCTTTTGGCCACATCTCCTCCAGCATCAGTTGTTATTAGAGTTCTTGATTATAGCCATTCCAACTGGGGTGAGGTGGTATCTCAATGTTATTTTGATATGCATTTCTTTTATGGCTAGAGAGGTTGAGCATTTCTTCATTTGTCTATTGGCCATTCTTCTTCACATAATAACAAAAGCACAAATAAACACAAAAATGAAGGATCCACACTTAAAACTGGTACCAATTTTAAAACAAAACTAGACAACAACCAAAGGCTGAGTTGGGGACTAACGGGTCCCCAGTACATCCCTACCAGAACTCTGTGCTGTTCTCATTCAGCAAGCTGAATCCAGAGTCTGCTGAATGAGCCTGCCATGCTCACCCAGAACTTCCCAACCTCAGAAAACATAGAACAGAAAACACACCAAAGTAAACTAGACAGACAAGTGGCCACAAAGACAAAATCAATTCTCAGTGAATGAGACGACATCCCACCACCATTCACTTACCAGGGGACTTGAACCCCACTCCCCTCCACTCACCTCTGGAGGATTTTTTTTTAGATTCTTGCAAACATTGACCTAGGGGCCTTCCAAAGTGGAGGAGAATTCCCAGTCATCTTGGGGCAAGGGAAAAATGTCCCTAGCAGTGGTCCCCTAAGACTGACAGATTCTCCCCCATGCTCAGACCCCCTGAGCCAAGGCCTGAGGCTGAGATCTAACTGGGGCCACTTGCAGGTGGTCAGTGGCAGTTTCATCATTGACAAAAAAGCAAGTTACCAAAGCAGAACCAGCAGTTTTTGTTTTTGTTTTAAACGAAGTAGGACAAAGTCTAGGGGTGTCTCGGGAGTAGACTCACTTTGCCCCATATTTTTCCTGTAAAATAAATCCAATTACAAATATGGCAAGCAAAAGCAAAAGCACAATGAGACACAGACAGACATGATTATACACAGAATGAGGAGGGATACCCAAACCAAAAGTTACTTTTTAAGCAAGCTCCCATCCAACTAGGACTGCTAGGACTGGTGGAATTGAGGGGTCCAGGCGTCCCTGGACCTCCTCAGCCGTAGCGGACTCTGCTGCGTCCAGCCTCACCCTACTTTTGGCCTCACTCTGGCGCCTTCTCTACCTAGGTTGCCCGCATTTACCTCGAGGCTTTTCTCGGAACTTCTCTCCAACATCCAAGTGCTCACACACTGTCCTACCAGTCAAGGACTTCAATCCCCCTCAGGTTGGAGTGGCTAAGAGCTCTATACTGGACAAGCCCCCATTAAATGTAGTAGGAAGACCCCCTACTCAGGGCAGGCAAGCCCACCTAATCTTCCGGAGTGACAGACTCCACCACAACAAAGTTGTTAATAAGGAAGAAACTTTATTGAGGTTCCTACATTCCTACACTGACCAGCCAGGGCCTCAGCACAGGCTCAGGAGCTGATACTGTGACCCCGAGCGGCCCCCATTCTTTGGTTTTTAAAGACAAAATCCCTAAGGTCAAGCCTGGTCAAGCACAGGTGACCAATGGTATCGTAACACACACAAAGGATTATATGGTCATACCAGACCACACACAGTTGGGTAATAGGTCGAGTTTACTGTAAGCATGTGCAAAAGGCAGGGTTTACCATAAAGCATGTGGTGTCACCAGTTGATGCCAGATTGTAACCTATCTGTTTTATGGGTCAGTCCTTAACTGAACAATCAAGGTGGGTTAGGTTGTTAAGGGGAGAGGGACCTAGAGGCATTCTTTCCATTCCAAGAACTGGGCTAGTTGGAGCCAAGGTCAAGTTAACCTTGTTTAGAGGGTTTTTTTTCTCTAAAATCCCTAAAACAAAGGCAAAGCCAGGAAAGAAGCTGTACCAGCTCGAGTCTCCTCTCAGGGCATACTTCAGTATATATGTGAGAATAAAAGTAGAAAACTTGAAGGGATAGGTGGGGTTGGCGTAAGGGAAGGAAGAAAAGTGGAAAGTTTGACAATGATCCAGATGTGTTGTACATTGAAGTGTACATACACTCTATTCAACATACATACATACATACATACATACACTCTATTCAACACTGACATGATGAAGCAAAACCCTTTTGGACTACTAGCTGAAGATTAAAAATGTTTTGTTTTAATATTAACAGACCAGAAGCATAAACCTTTAAAGATAAATAAGAGGAGAGCATTGACATATTGGTGAGGATGTGCTCTTTTCAATACAAAATTTAATAAGTGTCAAGTCTGCTGCAAATGTAAATTTTATTTGCCAATTCTTTTTGCAAATTGCTTAAAATATAAAGAACCAAATTCCAATATCCCTTCACTTCCAAAAAAATCTTATAGATCTTTACATTTCTCAGTTGTTTCTAAATATCTTAATGTAATGCACTATTGGAACTAATTTCATTCCACATTTTAATTTAAATTTAAAATCATTAAAGTCTTTTAAAAGCCTCTCACTCCGGCACAGGTATGGATAAAGAACTGATGTGGTCAGAAGCAGAATTATTCAGAAGACTGTAAATGGATGCTTACCTAGTTTCCTCTCTGCTGGATCATAGAATACAAACTGTCCTAATTGAAAAAAGTTAGCCTTCCCAGGTTTTCTGCATATAAATACTCCATCAACATTTTGTTATTAGAGGATTATTCATGATTAGCTATATGTTGATTGATAATGACTGAGCATGAGAGAAAGGTGAGGGAAAACCATCTACACTTCAGTGAGGTTCTGACTTGTGTTTCACAAAGTGTTATGAAAGCTCTCCATGAGAAATCTAGCAGCTGCATTTCTAAAAAGTCCTTGTGTGCTTACACTTTCTGATACTGTCTCAATTCAAGTACTTCTCCTTGGAGTTCCATACTATTCAATGATGCTGTATGAGCTCCTTGTTTTGCAGACCGGTCTTGGTGATAAAATTTGTGCTTTTCAAAATTGCTCTCCCTATTCCATCCACAAAATGTGGACAAAAATTATCTGAAAAAAATTGTATCTGTTGATAGTGCATATACTTTTATTTTTCATTACAAACATAGAATGTAGTAAAAATTTTCATAGCAATTACTCTGCACTAGTTTGTGGGCAGATTCTAATGTAAATAATATGCTGTGTTCACGTAGAGAATTTGACTATCCAAATTTTAATATGCCTGTGGTCCTAAAACCAATACCCTACTGATATTGAGTGACAAATACAACTTCCTATAAGTATAGAAGTTTTCATTGTATCTTTTTAATATATATTTTTATTGTAAAGATACTGTATGGAGGGGATACAGTTACATTAGTAAGGTAATGAGTACATTTCTTTATTTTTCCTCTATTGTCGTTCATGGGGCTTGAACTCTGGGCCAGAACGCTGTCCTCAGCTCTTCAGCTCAAGGATAGCACTCTACCACTTGAGCTACAATGCCACTTCCTGTTTTTTTGGTGGTTTATTGGAGATAAGAATTTCTCAGGGACTGGGAAGGTGGCTCAGTGGTAGAGTGCTTGCCTTGCATGCATGAGGCCCTGGGTTCGATTCCTCAGCACCACATAAGCAAAAAGAAAAAAGCCAGAATTTCTCGGATTTCCTGCCCGGTCTGGTTTTAAATCCCGATCCTCAGATCTCAGCCTCCTGAGTAGCTAGGATTAGAGGCCTGAGCCACCTGTGCCCAGCATGAGTACATTTCTTATTGAGCACCCTCTCCTTTGTTTTCCCCCTACCATCCCTTCTCTTCACACCTCCCCAACTTATCCCTCCACCCCCTCTTTGATAGAGTGTCTTGTACATATCATTGTTACAATGGGTCAACCTGTATCCTTTCCTCACATCTTAAATGAAGAAATGCTGGCTTGATTTATGCTGATTCTACTTGTGTAGACACATGTAAAATCACTCACCAAGTCCAAGAGCACATCATTTTTTGTCAGTTGGTATAGTTGTGTTCTACACATTTATTGACAGGTTACAAATTATTCTCAAACTTTAATACATTAAAAATACTTTCTTCTTTTCTTATTTTCTTGGCCAGGAAATCAGCCAGACCTCAGTCAGCATTTCTCTCATAGGACTTTTCACATGGGTTGGTTAAATGTTGATCTGAGGTCCAGTCTTCTGAGGACTCACTCATCTGCTTAGGAATTGATGCTGTCTGTTGGAAAAGAGCTCAAGGAAGGATGCCATTTAGAGCCTTATAACTTTATTTTTTTATTGTGAGAATACTGTACAGAGGAGTTACAATTACATGGGCAATATAACGAGTACATTTCTTATCAAGCATTGTTGGCTCCTCTTTCTTTCCCCTTCCCATCCCTTCCCATCTTCCTCCTACACCCGGTCATCCCTCGACCCACCAAAGTTGTAAAGTTCATTTTTCGACAAAACAACATTGAGATTCCACCTCACCCCAGTTAGAATGGTTATAATAAAGAACTCTAATAACAACAGATGCTGGAGGGGATGTGGACAGAAGTGAATCTTTCTACATTGTTGGTGGGAGTGTAAACTTGTTCAAACACTTTGGAAAGCAGTATGGAGGTTCCTCAAAAGACTCCACATAGAGCTCCCCTATGACCCAGCAATCCCACTTTTGAGCATTTACCCAAATGATCACAAACAAGACCATACTAAAACTACCAGCACAACTATGTTTATTGCAGCATTATTTACCATAGCTAAGATAGGGAACCAACCCAGATACCCCTCAGTAGATGAATGGATCAAGAAAATATGGTATATATACACAATGGAATTCTATGCCTCCATCAGAAAGAATGGCATCGCCCCATTTGTTAGGAAATGGTAAGACTTGGAAAAAAATTATATTAAGTGAAGTAAGCCAGGCCCAAAGAAACATAGGTCCCATGGTTTCCCTTATTTGCAATAACTAGTATATGTCTGAGTCAAGCAGAAAAGGTCAGATAAGTTGATGTTAGGGGAATGAATCCCAAGATAAGTATTCAAATGTTTTTTTGCCTTTCATGAAATTGTTTTTAACATTTTTATAAGATGATTTCTATGTTGCTTTGTATGTTCCTCCCCCACGGTATAACCCCTGCTTTCACTGTATTGATGTAGGTATAATTTGTGGAGGGGAAGGGAAAAAACAAATCGTTTAACTTGGGATATAGGTGGACCCATTCCAACAATGAGATATATAACTTTATTCTTTACAAGGGTATTTTCCTGCTACTTTGGTTGTTGAGAGTGTCTATAAGAGCAAGCATTCTGTAGGGAGCTGGGAGACACCATATGTTCTTTACTTACTGATTCCTAAGTGACTTGTACTGCATTTTGCAAGTCGAATCTGTCAAAACCTACCAGTTTTAAGAGATAAGAGGAGTGGTAAAAGAACTCATGGAGACAAATACATTTTCAACATATTTTGTTCCAAGCATTCCATCTAAGGCATAGTCAACAACTAGTGAAACTTGTGTTGGCTGTAAATATGTGTCTTTCTCCATGTGTGCATGTATACATGTGTATATGTATGTGTGAATTTGTGTGTATAGTAACATACATGTGTACATATATAAGGGCATATACACACATATATGCATATATAAATAAATATACATATGCAAATATATGTACATATATATAAATCAGTGTTCAGTGATTTAATCAATAGTTCCCAGCACATTGTCATTCTCTCAAAGTATACATGATAAACTGCTCTGAGGAGCTGTGCTCTATGATGGGTATCCTTTGTTCTCACTTGCCCCATTACCTTGTTTTTCATCCCTGTGAACAACTTCGGTCTACTTACCATAGGATAGCTTTGTTTTCATTACATGTAGTTACTTACTGATAATCAAAGAAAAAGGTTGTTTGTAAAAGAAAAAGAACTTTTACGTCACAAGTTAAAATATCTTATCTATCCCAATGATTCCTATGAGATAAAATTTATAATAGAAGAAAAGTAAAAAGGAATTCCTAGATCTGTTGTTTTGCCATTTAGAATGGCAAAGAATAAAATCACATCACTCTTATAATTCTTAAAAAATGCAAGGGAAACTGTTGGTCCCTATCATGTTCCCACAAAACCAGTGAATTCTGAAGGATAATAGACCAGCAGAAATTCTAAGTAGCAGACATGGAGCATGAAAGAGAAAGACCATGAATGGAAAGGGTGAACGAGAGAAGTACAATAATACTGAAAGTACATAACAGATAAACAAGTGCTGTATGAGAATATTGATACTGCTATCTTTAGACTTTACATGTACATTTGAAAGTATTTGATGTATGATAACCAATCAACATAAAATATAAAATGATTTTGATAAAAAATAAAAATGATGAGTCCCTGCCTGGTTTTAGGATGAGGGTTATGATGGCTTCATAGAATGTGTTCGGTAGTGAACTTTCTCTTTCAATTTCATTGAACAGTTGGAGGAGTATTGGTGTGAGCTCTGCTTTGAAGGCCTTGTAGAATTCTGCTGTAAAACCATCTGGTCCTAGACTTTTCTTAGATGAGAGGTCTCTTATTGCTGTTTCTATTTTCAATGCTTGATATGGGCCTGGAAAGACTTGGAAAAAATTATATTAAGTGAAGTAAGCCAAGCCCAAAGAAACATAGGACCCATGGTTTCCCTCATTTGCAATAGTTAGTATATGTAATGTATAAGTCAAGCAGAAAAGGTCAGATAAGGTGATGTTAGGAAAATGAACCCTAAGATATGTATTTAAATGTTTTTTTTTCTTTCATACATTTGTTTCTAACTCATTTATATGATTATTTCTTTGTTGCTTTGTATGTCCCTCCCCCACAGTATAACCCATGCTTTCACTGTATTTGATGTTGGTATAATTTGTGGAGGGGAAGGGGAAAAACAAGTCATTTAAATAAGGATACAGGTGGACCCATTGCAACAATGAGAAGTACAAGTTGTCATGTTGAAAACGAACTTTACAACTTTGATTGGGGGGGTGGGGGGGAGGATTCGATGGGGGGGAGGCTTGGAAGGGATGGGAAGGGGAAATAAAGGAGGAGGCTACAATGCTTGATAAGAAATGTACTCATTATCTTGTCCATGTAACTGTAACCCCTCTGTACAGTTTTTTCACAATAAAAAAATAAAAAATAAATGAAAATAAAAATGACTCAGAAGAAATTATAAGTGCAAATACAATCTTCCCAGAAGAAATCTCTCAGAGACTTTGAGAAATCTCTCATGATTTTGAAGAGGATAAAGTGGCTGAAGTTAGTATAAATTTAGAAGTATGACAATTCACAAAAATATAAAAAGATATTCATATATTTCATTATATAACTCAAAGCAGAAAGCAAATGTTGTTTAGATGATTTTTTAAAACACAGTCTTTCAGGAGCTGGGAAGGTGGCTCAATGGTAGAGTGTTTGTCTTGCATGCATGAGGCCCTGGGTTTGGTTCCTCAACACTACAGAAGTAGAAAAAGATGAAGGCTCAAATGGTAGTGCTAGCCTTGAGCTGAGGGACAGCACCCAGACCCCAGAATTCATGCCCCATGACCAACAAAATAAAAATCAACAAAACAATGCTGGGTGCCGGTGGCTCGACTGTAATCCTAGCTATGCAGGAGGCTGAGTTCTGAGAATCACAGTTGAAAGCCAGTCCGGGCAGGAAAGTCCGTGAGACTTTATCTCTAATAAACCACTAGAAAACCAGAAGTGGTGCCATGGCTCAAGGTCTAGAGTGCCACCCTAGAGCTGAAGAGTGCAGGGACAGCACTCCGGCCCAGAGTTAAAGCCTCACGACTGACAAAAACAAAAAACACAAAAACAGTCTCTCAGTTTTGTGGTCTCAACTCTGTAATACCGCCGCTTCCGACGAGGGCTAAGATTTTGGGTGTGGACATTTATCATCCCTCCTGATTCAGACTGTACTTGATGATTTATTTAATAAATATTTTGTTCTTAATTTTCTTCTTTGTAAACTCACATGCACCTATAAAAAATCTTTGGCCATCCCAGTAAGCTTCTCAAAGTACCTCCTGATGACGACTTATAAAAAGTTGTATTATATTACAAAAAGGGAAACAATGCAACAAATAAAGAAAACCAAAAGTTAAATATTAATGATTAATAAAATAAAAAACCAAACAATTACCAGTGTACTATTTTCTCATATTCCTGTGCATTTAAAACTGGCTAAGATTATGATGTTCAAAAAGAGGATTTTGTTTTGGTTTTTATTTTGGGTCCAGTCGTGGGCCTGAACTCTGAGCCTGGGCGCTGCCCCTCAGCTCTTCAGCTCAAGGCTAGCGCTCTACCACTTGAGCCACATCACCACTTCCGGCTTGTTGTTTGCTTATGGGTGCTGAGGAATCGAACCCAGGGCCTCAAGCATGCAAGGCAAGCGCTTTACCACTGAGCCACCTTCCCAGCCCCTCAAAAAGAGTTTTATAGGCTATGAGTAGTCTTTAAAATTACCACTAAGATTACTTTTTATGGCTCATCTCATCATTTATATATGGCTTATATCATCATTTGTTCCTCACTAACATGTTAAGTAAGGAAGCCCTAAAAATTTAAAGAAACTATATGGTTAACAAAGTCTTAACTCTTCACTCTGCTTCTTTACTCAAAGACTTTGCAATTTCTTATTGGTAATGTTTGTATAAACTCTGAAAGGTACATAATTAGTACCATATGTCTGCTACCATAAGCCTTAAATACTTTATAGAAAAGTTTATGACCAGCCAAACAGTCCTAATTTTGGCATATATATGCAAATTCCCAAAATTAAATACATTTAAAACTTAACAAACCTTAACACTTGCTGCAGTGTTCATTATGACAGGTGCCTTGTATAGAATAAATGAATTTCTCCTCTTATACATCTCTTGAACAACAAATATCTGGAATTATTTTGTTTTTGACATGCCAATCTTGACTTTATTCTTAAATGTGTGCTTATGTAAGAAATACATGGTTTTAACAGTTTGTTGTATTGCTAAAAAAGAAGAAGAAGAAGAAGAAGAAGAAGAAGAAGAAGAAGAAGAAGAAGAAGAAGAAGAAGAAGAAGAAGAAGAAGAAGAAGAAGAAGAAGAAGGAGAAGAAGAAGAAGAAGAAGAAGAAGAAGAAGAAGAAGAAGAAGAAGAAGAAGAAATACATGGTTCTAAAATTTCACAAGAATTCTTTTGAACTTACTTTTTTTTTGAATTGTCTAGTTTAAGAAAATCAATTACACTTTATATATAAAAAATGTTCTGTGCTCAATTAGGCAGCAAATACGCTAAAATTGGAACAATACAGAGAAGATTAGCATGGCCCCTGAGCAAGGTTGACATGCAAATTAGTGAAATGTTCCATATTTTTGCAACAACAGATGCTGGAGAGTATGTGGCCACAGGGAACTCTACTGCATTCTTGGTGGGTATGTAAACTTGTTCAACCACTTTGGAAAGCAGTATGGAGGCTCTTCAAAAGACTCCATATAAAGCTTTCCTATGACCCAGCAATCCCACTTTTGGGCATTTACCCAAATGATCACAAACAAGACCATACTAAAACTACCAGCACAGCTATGTTTACTGCAGCATTATTTACAATAGCTGATATAGAGCCAACCCTGATGCCCCTCAGTAGATGAATGGATCAAGAAAATATGGGTGTACATACACAACAGAATTCTATGCCTCCATCAGAAAGAATGGTATCACCCAATTTGTTAGGAATTGGAAAGTCTTGGAAAAATTTTATTAAGTGAAGTAAGCCAAGTCCAAAGAAACATAGGTCCCGTGGTTTCCCTTATTTTCAATAACTAATATATGTCTGGGATAAGCAGAATAATTCAAAAGCTATGTGCATATGAGCAGATAAGATGATATTAAGGGAAATGAACCCAAAGACAGGGACACAAGTATGTTTTTTCTTTCTTGTTATTGTTTCTAATGTACTTATGATGTGCAATATGATTTTTTTTGTTTCTGTATATGTTCCTCCCGCACGCTATAACCCCTGTTTTCATTGTATTTGAAGTTGGTACACCTACATCCTGTGTATACGTTTCTCTAATTTGACGAGGAGAAGGGAAATACAAAATGGTTAAATAGGGATACAGGTTAACCCATTGTATCAATGAGATGCACAAGACACTCTGCTGAAAAATGAACTTTACAATTTAGGCAGGGGAAGGGGGAAGGGGAGCGTATTTGTGGAGGTGGGAGGGAAGGGATGGTGGGAAGAGGGAACAATGCTTGTTAGGAAATGTACTCATTATTTGCTCTCATAAATGAGACACCTCTGTACAGTTTTTTTATAATAAAAATCATATGAAAATGTTCTTATGTCGTGGTAGTGTAAAAATATCAGGGACAGAATAATGAAGGAATGTTGTAGACTGAGGTGAAGTCCATATGAAAATGTGCAAAACTGATAAAACGTAAAAGTATCAGAGCAGTATATTGTGTTTTACATCATTTAGGTTACATTGAAAAAATATGGAAGACCTAGAAGAATGAATTTTCTTTTTGATATCCTATCATAATTCCTTAGCAGGATGAACTCTTTCCTCATTGTTGTAAAGGCATCATCAGATGAGAGGAACTGAATTTTTTTGTTGGCTTCCTTACATTTATTTGTCAGTTTGAAATCTGAACTACTAGTTTATGTCTGAGACAAGAAGAAAAGGTCAGATAAGTTGATGCTAGGTGATATGAACCCCAAGATAAGTAGTCAAACGTTGTTTTTTCTTTCTTGCAATTGTATCTAACATATTTATAAGATCATTTCTTTGTTGCTTTGTATGTCCCTCCCCCATGGTATAATCCCTGCTTTCATTGTATTTGATGTTGGTATAATTTGTGGAGGGGAAGGGCAAAAACAAACCGTTTAAATAGTGATATAGGTGGACCCATTACAACAATGAGATGGACAAATTGTTATGTTGAAAAACGAACTTTACAACTTTGGCAGGATGGCGGGGGGCGGGGGGCAGTTGAGGGATGGGAAGAGGAAACAAAGGAGGTAGCAGCAATGCTTGATAAGAAATGTACTAATTGCCTTGCCAATGTAATTGTAACCCCTCTGTACAGTATTTTCACAATAAATTTTTTTTAAAAAAAGAACCTAAGGGAAATTAGACACACAGGCTTTGGAAAGTGTAAAGTCGGCTCCTGGATGGCAAGCAGACTCCACCCTCCTTGCAGCAAATTTCTACCCAGTACTTGCGTTATCTAGGCATGCAGCAAATTTTCTACCCAGTACTTGCGTTATCTAGGCAACTGGCACACATGGAAGAGGTCACATCTGCATCTGCTGAGGTCACATCTGAATTTGATGTGGCCACAACTTTCTCCGCCCATACCTTAGATAAGGCCTAGCCCAGGCCCAGATGCCCTTTCTCTGCTCTTTTCTAGCTCTTTCTCAGCTCTTTCCTTCTCTTCTCTTTCCCAGGTCTCTTCTATTTCCTAGCTCTCTCTTTCCCACCTTTCCCAGGTGCTCTCTTTTCTAGCTATTTTCTCTCTTATTCCCAGCTCTTCAAGCTCTCTTTCCCAGTCCTTTCCCCACCACGCTGAGGACCAAGATGGCCTGGTGTCAGCCGGAATGATGAATAAACCTACCCCTTACCTGAACACCACGTACATACTGCTGTACTTCCTTAGCTACCTCTTTTTAAAATCCTAACAGAAAGTGACCATTTAGGATGAATGATATTTGATTTTACAATCAGAAAAATATTTTAAAAATTATATAGATATAAAATACTCCAAAAGATTTATTCTATGAATCTACCCCTTAGAACAAATGATAAGAAGGTGGTTAATGTATTTTAGGATAATATATATATATTCACATACCTATTTATGTTCACATAAATTTCACTTAAACAACAATCAAATGACTATATTTCTACCTTCTAGTTGGAATATACTTAAATCTCTAAAAATGACTATGATGCTGCTATAAAGAGCAATTTCCCAATTGTCCTCCATAGAGGGCATCCACAACGTATTTTGTGATAGGGCCAAAGCCTGAGTCAAGAAACTTCCCAATGGTGTCCAGTGGGTAAACTGTTTTGATTTGGTTTAAAGAAAACAAAAAAGAAACATTATTAATACCTTGCTCTTTTGTGAGGTGGAGACCATCTATGAGAGAGAGTTCCTACCTTGCTCTTCAAAACAGTTGTAATGAAAAAGGAAGGGACAAGACTGTGAACTTACGATGCACAGACTTGAGTGTCATGCACTGAGAGTCAAGGCGGCCCATTAGTCGAGAAACAAGGAGTTGCAAGTCTAACCCACAAGACACGGCAACATCAGGCAGGCCATAGGCAGTGACAGTGAATTTGTAGCCCTATTCATTATTACTGCTGTCAGAATGAAAGAGGACCATCTTAAACGTCACGTTCTAGAGACAAACAAAAGTCATGTGGTCAACAAGATGGAAGGAGGCAACAACTCAGCAGTGAAGTATGTTCTTTGTGACTCAAAAAAAATCTTAAAAGCAGTCTCCATTTCTACAAGTTCAAAATTATTAAGGGAGAAATGTACAGAGATGATACCAAAACACAAAACTCACAACTACAGGTAGAAAGCAGAATTAGTAGAAAACTGCTGTTCAGCTTTCTAAAACTCCAGTGACTATCTGCTCAACCAGTGATCACTGGCTCAGTTCTTTGTTCTCAACCAAGACCCTTGATAGGAGAGAGAAGTAAACAGTCTGAAGCAGGCTGCAGCCCAGATATTAAACAGATCTGTCAACTGGGCTCCTAGCTTTCACCATGGTTCAAGTCTTTCTCTTGGATCCACTGGCCCTTCTGAACTCAGAAATTAACAGCTCTTTAATTTACTCTGGACAACCCTGGGTATTAGCCAATTTCCTATGAAGAGCCAGATAGTTAAATTTTTAGCTTTTGTGGGCTACATAATCTCTACTGCAACTGTTCCTCTCTACAAGTAGAGTATCAAAGCAACTGTCAGAAATATGTGTGTGGTTACATTCTAGAAATGTGACTGTATTAAGGTTTGTACTTAGAGCTTTGAGTCTTTTTCAGCTATTTTGCTCATGGCTGTCATTCTACCATTCAAGCCATGTCTCCACTCTGGTTTTTTGCTGGTTGAGATGGGGCTCTCAGATTTGTCTACCTAGGCTAGCTTTAAATCTTATTCCTCAAATATCAACCTGTTGAGTAGCTAGGATTTTGAACAATATGAACATGAGCCACCAGAGCCTAGCTAGTCCTTTCCAAACACCATACCTTTATTGCTCTAAAATTGGAAAAAGGACAAGAATTGCTACAGACATACTTATTTACCTTGTTTGGGAAATATGACTTACTTTTGGCCACTTATAAGTACCAACTTTTGTGCCAAAGTGTGTCTTCCCACCTCTAGAGTCTGTAAATTCCAGATAATCATACCTGTGAAGGCATAATCTCTATTATATTCTTTCTCTTGTTTTTGATCCACTATTGCTTGGAAGAAAAAACGTGAGTCTTAGCACTTTTCGGTTTCACACATCTCATCAAATTCCACTTAAAAATAGGTTGCCCCTGGGCTAACAAAAACAGATACTTCATGGCAGTTTTTTCATATTTATGGGCAGATTTTTTGGTCCATGTATGTAGTACCACAGGCTGTTCCTGCTGCCAGGTCTCAACATCCAGCTAGGCAGACAAATGAGTAAGAGAAAATTCCAGATATTACTACACAACCAACTGTCACAATAGACTATCAGTGCTGTAGATCACAGGCTTTGACAGCCCTGATGAAATTTTACACAGGCTAATCTGATTTCCTGTCTATGCAGAGATCAATAGACATCTATCACTCAGCAGAAATGCATTAGGATTATACTTTAGGGACTCATGCTTTTATCTTTTAGCGGTGACAGAACTATTTTTAAAAATAAGTACTGGTATGAATTCCACTGGAGAAAAACACTGAATTAAAAGATTAAGAGCTCACATTTTTACTTAGGACCTTGGCATGTCTAAGACCACTCTTTTTTTCCTCTTAAATATAAAGAAAGTTTTCTTTTTAGCTCATGATTCTAATCCTAGTTACCCAGGAGGATGAGATCTGAGGATTGCAGTTTGAAGTCAGCTTTGTCAGGAAAGTCTTATCTGTAATTAAAAGCCAGAAATTGCTCAAGTGGTAGAATGCTAGTCTTGAGAAAAAGGAGCTAAGGGATAGTGCCCAGAACCAGAATTCAACCCCCAATATTGGCAAAAAAAAAAAACCCGATTAGGATTGGATGCTTTGGCTCAAGTGGTAGAGCATTGGCTTTGAGCTGAAGAGCTCAGGAACAGTGCCCAGGCTCAGTTTAAGCCCGACAACCAACAAAAACATCAGGGTTGGAGGCATGGTTTAGTTGGTTGGTAGAGCACTACCCAATGAGCCAAAGCAACAGGTACTAAGTTTGAGTTCCAGTCTTACACCAAAAAACAAAATGAGAAATAAAAAAGATCTGCTAAATGTATATGCCCTTTCTACTACCATCAGGAAGTTATGAAACTCAAAAAGACTGTGAACAAATGTTATATAATAAAAATTAAGTATGGGAGATAATTCTTTTAAACACTAAACCTTCTTATTTTTCTTTCCATGTATATTTTCTCTTTTAGACTTCATTTTGTGTGTGTGTGTGCCTGTCATGGGGCTTGAACTCAGGGTCTTGGTGCTCTCCCTGAGCTTTTTCATTCAAGACTAGCACTCCACCACTTGAGCCACAGCTCAAGCCTACCCCTCCTCATCTGCCCCCCTCCACCAACTAGTTATTTGGAAATAAGAGTCTCACAGGCTTTCCTACCTACACTGGCTTCAAATTGAGATCCTCAGATCTCAACACCTGAGTAGTTAGTATTACATGTATGAGCTACAAGCACCTGGCTAGACAAATCTTTCAGACTTTATTTACATAGATTTTATGTAACTTAATATAACCTAAAATGATTAGATAAATTATACAGCTTTTCGGCCTCCTTTCTAGTGCTAATGACAAATCAAGATGATATTTACTATCCTTGTTGGCAAAAATACCAATAAAGCGTCTAGAGGCAACTTATTTGTATATATCTGTAGTCCAGTATGTTTTATATGGTAGAGTCATATCTCTCTGAAGAGAGGACACAATACAGGTTCAGGGCCAACTGAAGTTATCTTGCTCAGTCCTCCTTCAGGGTCATTGCAGAGCTTCTTCAACAGCTCTGTTAAGGTAGTGAACTCTCTCAAGAGAGTACATTGTGAAATGTCCAAAGAACAGAAGTCTAGGAGGAAGATGAGCTAAAGGAAGATGAAGGATGTACTCAGTATTCACTGCACATGCTGGTATTTCCACCAGCCCCCTCCCTGCTTATTGAAAATAGCCACTTCTCCTTACCAGTTGACGAGCTGCCATGGAAAACACTGAATTACACAATTTTTCTTTTTTTTGAGGGGGGGTCTGGTCGTGGGGTCTGAACTCTGGGCCTGGGCGCTGTCCCTCAGCTCTTCAGCTCAAGGCTAGCGCTCTACCACTTGAGCCACAGTGCCACTTCTGGCTTTTTTCTTTTTGCTTATGTGGTGCTGAGGAATCAAACCCAGGGCCTCATGCATGCAAGGCAAGTGCTCTACCACTGAGCCACCTTTTCAGCCCTACACAGTTTTTCTACTATGTTTTTTCCACTATACTGTGACAAAAGGGATTCTAAAATCACTCTCATGCTTACCAGAAACTGTCCCACATCTATCAAAACATAAAGTAGTTAATATTTTATATGGTAAGAACATCATTTACCACATTATTATCAAGTGCAAAGCTAGGGAAGGCTATAGAAGCTGACTACCAAAGCAGGGAGAGGGAACAGCAGATCACAAGACCATTAAGCATCATCCAAATGAACAATGTCAATTTAATTACCTCTGAAAGGGAAAAGCTGTGAAAACTGCAGTAGTTGGTACGAGTGACAGTTAACTTTAAGGTGAGTTTTTGGGTTGCTTTTCAATGAAGTGGAGATATCACTCTAAGTTATATCTGATCCCAGCACTCAGAAGGCTGAGGAAGAACTGAGAATTCAAGTGCAGTCTGGGTAGACAGCAAGTTCAAGGCCAGTATGGGCTACACAGTGAAAACTTATCTAAAAAGAAGTGGTGCTGCCTGTAGTCCTAGCTACTTGGGAGGACTACAGTTTAAGGTCAGCCTAGACAAGAAGTTTGAGAGAACTCATCTTGAGCAACCTCATTTCAACCAATAAAAATCTGAACGTGTGATTATATAGTTGTAGTTCCAGATATTTGGGAAGTACAAATAGGAAATTTGCCATCCAAGCTGGCCCAGACATAAATGTAATACCCTATTACTCTATTTGGAAAATAAGTAAAAAGGGGGGTGTGGCTGATTCAGGAGTTCTGGATTGTAATGATTTTTCTGTCACTAGAGGGCAGTGTTGAGTTTCCTAATGCAGGAATTACCAGGGCAAAATTGTGAGATCCTATAGAGAGCTCATCAGAACTAGATCCTAATTTTGCCTCCACTAATTGCTCATTGCTGCTTTGCATCATTTTGAACTAAGTCTTTCTATGTAAAATGTGGTTCATATTTATACATAGTTACAGGCAACAACAACAACAAAAGACCTATGAAAGTCTCTTCAAATGGGAACCTAGATGGCCTTATTGAGTAGGGGATAATAAAGCAAGGTTTTGTTATTATCTAGGGAAATAGAGGGCAAGCATGGTTAACATTGAGATTGTGTAATATGAATTCGGCTTCCATCAATGTCTAAGTTTGATCTTTCATGATAAAGGCTGGCTTATGTTCCTCTTCCATATTACATGTTCCATGGTCATCATTCTCTCATCCTGACTGCTCAGGGATGTTTTCTTTGTTCCAAACCACATGAGAGTCAGTTCATTAACATGAACTCCTTACAATGACACAGATCTTGAATTTTTCTACCTTTCTATCATCAATATCTAATTCTAAAATAGAATGAGTATGTGGTGTTTTGCTTGTTTTTGTTATTTAGTTTAGGCTGGACACCAGTGGCTCACACCTGTAATCCTAGCTACTCAGGAGGCTGAGATCTGAGAATCATAATTCAAAGCCAGCCAGGGCAGGAAAGTCCATGAGACTCTTATCTCCAATTAGCCATCAGAAAAGCCAGAAATGACTTTGCTTTTGCTGTGGTTCAAGTGGTGGATCATTAACTTTGAGTAAGAAAGCTTAAGGACAGAACCCAGGCCCTGAGTTCTAGCCATAGGATTGGCACACACACAAAACAGTGTTCAATGTTTTCAGAAGTGGTGAGGTGTGACTCAAAGTAGTAGAAAGCTAGCTAGTAGAAGCTCAGGGATAGCACCCAGTTCAACAACAAATATCACACATATACATTGAAGCCAGCTCAAGATTTTTGTCTTTAGCTTTATTAGTATATAACTGTCTCTTCTAGTGCATAGACAGTAAGATCTCTGCTTAGTGTCTTCAGCTTCACAGATGTTTTAGTCTGTGAACCCTGGGGCTTCCCACTGTGTGACATTCACATGCAGAGGGAAGGCCTCCCTTTCCTGCAGCTTCCTGTATGTTATGTTCCAGCAGCTTCTGTCACCTTCTTGCAGCTCAGGCAGGCTCTTCCCCCAACCCCCCCAACCCCTTGGACTCCACCCCCCTACTCCAGCCTTATCCTCTCAGGTCTCCTGCCTGGGACTGCCTGAATTATGTACAGTCAGAGTCCTGCAGATTAAGTGATGCCTTGGGTAGGATTATATCCAGAAAAGTTCCTTCTCCCATAGTCCAACTAATTCTCTCTTAAAAAATCATTTTGGCCATTTCTAAGGTCTTCATAAGTCCTTTATGGCTGAATGCTGATGGCTCACACCTATAATCCTAGCTACTCAGAAGGCTGAGGTCTAAGGATCTTGATTCAAAGCCAAATCAGGCAGGAAAGTCTATGAGACTTTTCTCTCCAGTTAACCACCAAAAAGCTGGAAATAGAGCTCTGTGAGAGAACCAACTTTGATTGAAGAAAGTGAAAAAGTTAAGAGACAATGCCCAGGTTCAAGTCCAGGTATGGGAACAAAAATTAAAATCTTTTATCCTCTATTTGGCTCAGTGTTTAAATACTGTCTGTGGGAAGGGTAAATTTGTTGTAAATAGGTTGTAAAATGAGCTGAACTAAACAGAAATAGTGGCTTAAAGATACCATGCCTCTTTAGATTTTATCTAAACCTTCTAGCACCTTTTTGTAAATTTGAAAAGATACGTAGAAAAATAATGTCAGTAGTCTATTTTCTTCAACTCAACTGATTGCAAGTGTTACTATTTCTACAAATTACCAGTACAACATTAAGATGCTTTTCATTATTTTTACATTAAACCTGCAGTACGGATAATGGATTTTCAGCAGCCTAATTTAGGTGCTAAATCTTCAACAGTTTAAAAGAAATAATGTACTATCAAAACCATAGTTAAGTTCAATAAAAATCTTTAGAATGGTTCTATTTTAGTTGGGCTTCAACACAGGGCCTAGGTATTGTCCCTTAGCTCTTTCACTCAAGGCTAATGTTCTACCACTTTGGACACACAGCTCTACTTCTGGTTTTCTGGTTAATTGGGGATAAGAGTTGTATGGACTTTCCTGTTCAGACTGGTTGTGAACCACAATCCTCAGATATAATCCTCCTGGGTAGCTAGGACTACTAATAGGCATGAGAAACTAGCTCCTGGCATGTTTAAAACTTTTAAGGTAAATCAACAGAAAATAAAATAAAATTCAGTCACATGTTAAATGTCCCCAGGTGCTTGTGACTATTGGCTACCGTATTGGACAAACTAGGCTTGGATGACAAGAAAGGATTTTTTTTTATTTTTATTTTTGCTAAGCAAAGGAGCTTTTCTAGAAGATTTGACGTATAATGTTACAGAAATTAAATCTAATATGCCTGTAATCACTTTTAGGAAATGCAAGAAATAAATTATGTCTTTAAATATTTTAATATCTATGGGGCAAAAAAAAGTTCCCTATGTGGGAGGCTGAGTATGGGAGGATTGTGATTTGAGGACAACTTGGGCAGAAGCTGGATGTGGTGGCACACAGCTGATGATAGCTAAAAGTAGGCATATCTGTCTATGGATCATGCCAAGGTGGAAAGTGAGACCCAAGGCTTCACTGCAACCAGTCAGAAATCTGGGCAGGCAGGTTGGGTAGTATCATGCCAGTCTAGGAAATACAAAGCCCTGAGTTCAAACTCTATTATGGAAAAAACAAATATTCCCCCATTTTACAAAAATCTTTTGCTAACAGCAAAGCCAAATTAGTTTGCATAATGTACATCATTTGTGTGCAGAATATGTCAACAAATTACTGTTGTTTTAATAAAACACATGTTCCTCCTTCTATGAATTTGCCTTTTTGGGATTCACATTTAATAATATCCTGGCTATAAAAGCCCACTGTAAAAGTGTTCCTTTTGTAATTGTTGACTGAATAATTAGAATGATGATGTTGACTGTTTAAAAAATGAACTTTTGGTATTGTGGTTATAATTGCCTTCACTCCTGAGACAGAAGAGTGCTTGAATTGACTGAGGTGAAATTCCAGCTTGGTGAAATAACTCTCATAAATGGTGTTTGACTGTGGGAACTAACATGTAGTTACAATTCAAATTTAAATAGATAAAATGTTTTCTTTTTCCAATTTGAAAAAGGACCATAGGGGTACTATCTGTTCCTGAATCAAAATAGGAAACCCAAGGAGGACTTTCTGCTTTCTACCACTCAGGATGTGTGGGAGGAATTCTTAGTAACTATAGCAGAGGAGGGGATCATGACTGGGAAGATTTTTTTTAAGAGGGGAATCTGTGCATGTGTAAGATTGGCATCCCATAATGTAAGTATGAATGAGATGCGACCTGTGTGCATGAGGCCCTAGTAGGACTTTATTGCCCAAAGGTCAAGCTAAAGGCACAAGAGGTTCCACTACACACATACCTCAATTTCCATTAGAACTGGCCTAGAATTGTAACCACTCCCTGACCACAAATGAAGTGGCATGGGAGGTACTGGGAAAGAGGAAGAGCTCAAGGTGTTTAGGCAGCCATGACTAGGAGAGGGGTGTTGACCTGTGCATTCTTTCTCCTCCTCGTCCTCGTCCTTGTCCTCGTCCTCGTCCTCGTCCTCGTCCTCGTCCTCGTCCTCGTCCTCCTCCTCCTCCTCCTCCTCCTCCTCCTCCTCCTCCTCCTCCTCCTCCTCCTCCTCCTCCTCCTCCTCTTCTTCTTCTTCTTTTTCTTCTTCTTCTTCTTCTTCTTCTTCTTCTTCTTCTTCTTCTTCTTCTTCTTCTTCTTCTTCTTCTTCTTCTTCTTCTTCTTCTTTCTTTTTCTTCTTCTTCTTCTCTCCTTTCCCCCTTCCCTTCCCTGAAAGTATTCCAGCCACCCCATATTTGGGAAGTAAGTCTAAATTTATTGATAATGCTAAGTTTTGTGTCTGTATATGCTTTGTAAAATAAAACAAAAAAAGTCTTATGCATTGCTTGTCAAAAGATGTGTTTTTTCTCTTTGAAAGACTTAACTCTGAGCTGTCTCAGGACAGCACAATTTCAGACGTCTACACTCCTGTGCATCTGTTGGTCTGCAGAGGTGACAATAAAGACTCCTATAATTTGGCTTATTAATTGTGGCATCTTTTGTTTTGTTACTGATTGGGTTACAACACTCAGAGCTCAGCCTCCTAAGTAGCTATGATTACAGGTGGGAGCTACTGCCTTTCTGTTCACATGAAATAAGCATGCAACTGTTTCAAGTCAAGTACACTGATGGGAGAGATTGGGAGAAAAAATCTGGGGTTTACAGGGTGGCTATCAGATGAATGATTCTAAATCACAGAGTGGAGATTGATTTATATGTAATCAATTTGGATTTGCTTCCCCATCTTTAAGTGTAAGAACCAGCCAGACAGTTCATGTCTCTACAACTATCTGAATTCAGTTCTGAGTCTCAATTTTTTAGTTGCCAAGTGTTGGGGTCTCCCTCTCCTTGTCTCAAGAGGTAACACTGATCAAAACATATTGTATTCACTTATTAAATGGAAGCTCCTATGTATAACTACCTAAAGATAATTCTTTAAAAAGAAAATTTTTTAAAAGAGGAAAAAACTTTAGCAATGTGACTTAAGTAGTTAAAAAGGAAAATTTAAAAGGCCATACAAGGTGGCCAAAGCAGGAACTTGTAACAGGATGTAACTAATATAACGAGATAGGACTTAATTAAAATAGCTTTTTATTTCAAAGGTTATACAAAGTTGTATGAGAGAAAGAAACCAAATTTTGACCAAAGATTGTAACTCGTTTTTTGTCCTAGGACTTGAACTCAGGGCCTGGGAATTGTCCCTTCCTCAAGACTAGCATTCTAGTACTTTGAACCACAAGTCAACTCCTGGTTTGGGGGTGGGTAATTGTACATAAAAGTCTCACAGACTTTCCTGCCAGGGCTGGTCTCAACCTATGATCAGATCTCAGCCTCCCGAATAGCCAGGATTACAGATGTGAAGTACCAGCACATAGCTTGAAGACTGTACTTCTTATACCCCTTTCCCCAGTTATGTATTCAAAGCTACTGATCCTGTCTATATCTCTGAAGAAGGGCTGAAGTGCTGTCTTCCCCCTTGTCTACAAGATAATAAATTTCCTTTCTCTCACCTTCACTGTGTGTCTTTATTTGTTTTATAAGGACAAGAGGCTGGAGCTGGTGTGTGGAATAGCTGGAAATTGGACCTAGGGTCTCCTATGCAGTAGCACACCAGCAATTCCTTCTACCATCAAGCTGTAACTTGAATGATATACCTGAGGGACAACCACATATGTCAAATGTCAGGTTTCTGAATGGAAGATTGTTTTGAATTTTCTTTTGCAGGTTTTGTTTGTGGAGATGGCTGTAGTGGCATGCATGACCAGTTAAATTTCCAAGAGGACAAATGGGTAAGAGTGAATGGGGGAGGGGGGACAAGGAAGAGATGTAGGTGCTGCACAATTGCGCCTGCAAAGCTCTGCCATGGTTGCAAACATTCAGGCTTGGCAGCCAGATAGGCTTGTACCCGTAGCTGACTGGGTATATCTGCTTCCCGTTCTTCTCACCTGAGTGCTACTGATTCCAGCTTTGACAGCTACACTCTACTCAACCTGAGGAGTAAGATGAATCTCTACTTATGGCACTCTGTGAAAGTTTGGAGAACCAGACCTCAGTTGTTTGGCACGGGACCACTGTCCATCCAGGCCTATGGATGGCACTGGCTATATCAGGCTCTAATTAGTCCACAGTTGTGTTCAGCCGAATGACCTCTGCCGGGAACACTCAGAATGCGGTTCTGAGTTATTGCAACATAGGAACATTTCACTGCTTTCCAGGCTTCTTAGGAAGAATTCCAGAAACTTGCAGCCGGCAGGCCTCTGGGTGTCTTGGGTGAACATCTCCTTGTAATTCCTCCATGGTTTCTTCTACCCCCGTGAAGTTTGGCAAGGGTACGTAGTTTGCATTGCTGCACAATTGCGCCTGCAGAGCTCTGCCATGGTTGCAAACATTCAGGCTTGGCAGCCAGATAGGCTTGTCCCTGTAAGACACTGCCAGCGGACTGGGTATATCTGCTTCCCATTCTTCTCACCTGAGTGCTACTTATTCCAGCTTTGACGGCTACACTCTACTCAACCTGAGGAGTAAGGTGAACCTCTACTTATGGCACTCTGTGAAAGTTTGGAGAACCAGACCTCAGTTGTTTGGCACGCGTCCACTGTCCATCCAGGCTTATGGACGGCACTGGCTATATCAGGCTCTAATTAGTCCACGGTTGTGTTCAGCCGAATGACCTCTGCCGGAAACACTCAGAATGAGGTTCTGAGTTATTGCAACAGAGGAGCGTTTCACTGCTTTCCAGGCTTTTCAGGAAGAATTGCAGAATCTTGCTGCCAGCAGGCCTCCGGATGTCCCGGGTGAACATCTCCTTGTAAATCCTCCGTGGCTTCTTCTCACTGGATTCTATTTTATGGGAATAGTTTGCAAGATACATAGAAGCCACATCTTGAGAGGTCAAATTGGGAATCTTTTTTTTTTCTTTTGGTCAGGTGTGGGGCTTGAACTCTGGACCTGACCACTGTCCCTCAGCACTTCAGCTTAAGATGAGTGCTCTACCACTTGAGCCACAGTGACAGTGTCATGGAATTTCCTGCCTGGTCTAGCTTTGAACTGTGATCCTCAGATCTCTATCTCCTTAGTAGCTAGGATTATAGGTGTGAGCCACCAGCGATTGGCTGGGAGTTTTAGTAAAATGTCGGTGACTACAGGTAGACTCCTGTCCCAAAGACCTGCAGCCCAGAACAGAGCTTGCACAAAGCTTTTAAAGGCAAAAACCATGTTGTGGGTGGGGACAAAGCTCACCACAAGCTAACCATATAGGATAACAATCAGGGGTGAGCATTCTCTACAGCAAAACTTTCCTGGGACTAAACAGGATGACATGTATGAAATCCAAAAAATGTCCTGTCTCACCTCTAGGCTTTTCAAGAAGGTTCCCGTAACAAGTTCTCTTTTGGTTGTTGTTGTTGTCAGTCATGGGTGCTGTCCCTTGAGCTTTTTTGCTCAAGGGTAGCACTCGACCTCTTTTGTTTTTTTTTGGTCGGGTCATGTGGCCTGAACTCTGGGCCTGGGCGCTGTCCCTCAGCTCTTCAGCTCAAGGCTAGTGCTCTACCACTTGAGCCACAGCGCCACTTCTGGCTTTTTTCTTTTTGCTTATGTGGTGCTGAGGAATCGAATCCAGGGCCTCATGCATGCAAGGCAAGTGCTCTACCACTGAGCCACCTTCCCTGTCCCCACTCTACCTCTTTGATTCAGTTTTTCTGATTGTTAATTCGAGGTTATAAATCTCACAGACTTGGGGGCTGGGAAAGTGGCTCAGTGGTAGAGCGCTTGCCTTGCATGCATGAAGCCCTGGGTTTGATTCCTCAGCACCACATAAGCAAAAAGAAAAAAGCCTGAAGTGTCGCTGTGGCTCAAGTGGTAGAGCATTAGCCTTGAGCTGAAGAGCTGAGGGACAGCGCCCAGGCCCAGAGTTCAGGCCCCACAACCGGACCCCCCAAAAAAAAAGTCTCACAGACTTTCCTGTCCAGTCTGGCTTTGAACCACAGTCCCCAGATCTCAGCCTCTTGAGTAGCTCCATGTACAGGTGTGAGTCACCAGTGCCCAGCTTGTATATAACTCTTGAGTGTGTTTTGTCATCTGCTTGTCACTGTATGCTCAGATAAGCCATCAAAATTGAGAACAATAGCATTAGGTGTGCTCAGAAAAAGAGCCTGTTCTCCTGTGAGTGATTTCATGACTTTCCCCAGGGGTGGCCAGACCTGTACTCAGTCCACAGAGACACCATGGCCTTCTTCTGATGGACTCTAAAGCATGAAGGGGGAGCCCCATCACCAGCTGCACTTTGTGGACATTATTACCCATGTGTCCAGAGTCACATAGGATACCCTGCTCCATGGGAAAGAAAGGGAGGGAAACTCCAACACTTGGCAACTAGAAAATTGAGACTCAGAACTGCATTTCGTTGGATATAGAGCAATGAACTGCTTGGCTATTTCTTACACTTAGAGATGGGAACAAAATCCATATTGATTACACTCAAACTAGTTTCTACTCTGTAGTTCAGAATCATTCATCTGATAGCCACACTGCAAGCCCCCAGATTTCTTCTCCCAATTCTCCCTTCAGAGGCCTTGATTGGAAACAGTTCCGTGCATATTTGATGTGAACAGAAAGGCAGTGGCTCCCACCTGTAATCCTAGCTACTCAGTAGGCTGAGGTCTAAGTATACTGGTTTGAAGCCAGCCCAGATAGAAAAGTCTATGGGATTCTTATCTCCAACTTATGAGCAAAAAGCTAAAAATAGAGTTTACTCAAGTGGTAAAATGCTAGCCTTGGGGCAAAAATCTAAGGGACAGCCAGCCCTTGGAGTTTAGTCCCTGTACTAGAATAAAAAGAAAAGGAAGGAAGGACAGGGAGGAAGGAAGGAAGTAAAGAAGAGGGAGGAAGAAGGAAAAAGAAAAAGGGAGGGAGAAAAGAAGAGGGGGTTAGAGGGAGAGAAGGAGGGAAGGAAACCTAGTCTCATATGTATCACTATGGTTCTATCTCTAGCCAAGTAATTGCTTCGTTCAGAGACCTGGAGGAAGTTAATACTCTTTAAAGGTCCTGGGAATGTAAACTCTTTCACCTTTACAAATGCATTTCCATTCTGCTGAAGAGAAAGGGTCTGTGCAGGAGCTCTGGGGTAGATGGAATGGATGCAGTCCTTCTCTGCAAACATCATTTCTACTTTGAGGTTCACTGGAGACCTCAGTAATTACAGCCATTTAAAGTGAGTTGGCAAAGAGGGAAATCCAATAACACAACTGCCATGAGAAATTAATCTACATGTTAATACTTTCACATCCCAGACTCCTCTGGGCCCAGGGTTTGAAAGAACTGTAGCCGACTGCAATGTTAGCAGAGGGAATTGCTAGTCAAGGGCACCCTGAGAAGAGATGAAGATCTTGTTCCTGATAGGATGGAATTCAATTAGAAACTGGTCACACCCCACCCAAGTTTTTCAAAGCAAACCAGTCTATGGCCTTTCCCTGATGCCTATGCCCAACGTCCAACAGAGACAGACATGTGGCATTTTCTGTTTCTTTTTGGAGTCCAAGGTTGGGAAAAGCATGTACTCAGATAGGACAATGGGAGAACTGAGCGTCCACATCAGGATACCCATATATATATATATACCAAAAACTAATGGACAACAAATCAAAAGAGCTGCTTTTGCTAGTACTCTGCTGCTGCTTCTGTTCTGTTCTGTTCTGTTGCTCTAGCTACTGAGCCAGTATGGTGGAGTGGGGATTTTGCTGATTGACTGTCTCCCTTTTCATGGACCCTGTTGATTGGTTGTCTCTCCTACAGACCATGGTTGGAAACTTCCATGCATGGGGAATATCTTGGGAGCATCTTCCACTTAGTCCATTTCTTGCTCTTGGTGCACCTGGTCATTTTCTCCTGGCTATTGTGATTTCTCTGTCCACCATGTTTCCTTAAATGGGGTCTCCACACTGACTTCCATCTGACAGCTATAGAAACACATGTTCCTCAATTGGGAATGTCTTCCTAAGTCTACCTTTCCATCAGTGGGAACCAGTGAACTGGTTAGCTCTGTGAGTGAGTCGAAGGCATCTGTACTCAAATACTCATGGCAATGAGAGGAGTTGTTACCATTTGGGAGTGAATTTCATACATGCAATTGCAAAACCCTGTATTCCCTAACTTCAAGAAACATGTTTAAGCATGATTGCAAATGAGAAACAGTTGTAATGAAAATCAAATTCAAGAACATATGTTGCTTTTTTACTTAAATGTTATTTTATTTAAAGATAAAAGTGAAGCAGGTGTTAGTACAATGTCAAGGACACTGAAGACACAGTTCTTCAAAAAATAGCCATCTCATTCCTGTCATCCTAGCTAAACAAGAGGCTGAGATCTAAGGATCATGGTTCAAAACCAGCTACAGCAGGGAAATCTATAATGTTCCTATCTCCAATCAACCAGGAAAGAGCTGGAAGTGATTCAAGTGACAGAGTACTAGCCTTGAATAAAAAATGCTAAGAGATAGCACCCGGCCCTGAGTTCAAATCTTAGTACCAGCAAAAAAGAAAAGAATAGAAATGGAGAGAGGGATTGGAGAAAGGAGAAGGAGAGTGGGGAAGGAGGAAGGGAGAAAAAAAAAGAGAGGAGCTTTGTTGTGTTTGAGTGATATGTACCTAAAATGACACATGATAGGAAAGTAGCCCTGAGAAAGGAAGGGAAGGAAAGGGGAGGGGTGTAATAAAGAGTTTTGTGGGACTGGGAAAGTGACTCAGTGTAAGAGTTCTTGCCTTGCATGCATGAAAACCTGAGTTCTATTCCCCAGCACCACTTAAGCAAAAAGAAAAAGCCGGAAGTGGCACTGTGGCTGAAGTGTTAGAGTGCTAGCCTTGGGCTGAAGAGCTGAGGGACAGCACCCAGGCACAGAGTTCAGGCCCCACGACCAGACCAAAAAAAAAAAAAGAGTTTTGCTGTATTTGAGCCATGTAAATGACCTAATAATGACCTGGTCAAGGGCCCTTGAAATGGGACAGGAAAAGCAAATGCTTTGTTCTCTGCAGTAGTTTCAGAGCTGATAAGCAGCTAGCTGGACCCATAGCTATTCTATGAGGTCATAAAAGGACTATAGGCCAGGTGTTTGGTGGCTCATGCCTGTAATCCTACCTACTCTGAAGGCTGAGATCTAAGGATCAAAGCCAGCTTGCACAGGAAAGTCCTTAAGACTCTTATCTCCAATAAACTGCTCAGAAAAATCCAGGAGTTGTGCTGTGGCTCAAGTGGCAGAGCACTAGCCTTGAGCATAAAGAAGCTTAGGGACAGGCCCCAGGTCCTGAGTTCAAGCCCCGGGACTGGAAAAAATAAGACCATACACAGTGGCAACTTTTCTCAAAGGGGGGCAATAACATCCTAAACAACCTTGCCTGGGAACAGGGGATAGAATTGGGTGGGCCCAATTGTATGTTTCTAGAAAATTCTGACACATGATAAACTCAAAGTAAGAGCAATTGCTATTTCAAGAGGTAAATATGCAAGGTATCATAAACATCAAGAAATTCTCATAGAAGTTTTTTAACCTTAGACTTAAAGCTACAAGGCCAGTTCTAGCCACGTGAATATTGACAGCCTAGAACACTGACTTTTCTTACCTGCTGTTTCCTTCATAGCCAGAGAGGGCCAATTATGTCACCACCTTCAGCCCAGCAACAAACAATACCTGCTAGTGCTTTCACCCCACCAGTGGCCACCACTAGAGCTGCAGCAGATCCTTATCTTGCTGTGTTATTGCCTGGAGAACTCAAGGAATAAAATCCACAGACAGCAAGGAGTAAGTGTTAAAAGTATTCAATTTATGCATGTGAGAAGAGGAGAGAGAAAATGTTCTTGCTGGGTGAGAGGGGTCATGATAGGGGTTTGCCAACTAACTGGTTTAATCTATGGTGGGTTCTTTTCTTTTAATCTATATAGGTGTCATTTAACTTTTATGCTAATGAGATGCTTGGAAGGTGACTTGCTCATTGGTCACAACCCGTGATATTTTTAATTTGTCATTCCCTTTTAGCTATTAGGGCATGGAATTACCTAAAGACATTTAAGTCTATCCTAACTTCATTTTATCCAACCTATCTGGGTCAAAGGGAAGTTAGAATGCTTGGGAAGTTTTCTCAAATCATCCACTATCTCTCTGTCTCTGTCTCTGTCTCTCTCTCTCTCTCTGTACCTCTCTCTCTGTCTCCTCTCTCTCTCTCTCTCTCTCTCTCTCTCTCTCTCTCTCTCTCTCTCTCTCTCTCTCTCTCTCTCTCTCTCTCTCTCTCTCTCTCTCTCTCTCTCTCCTTTATATTTATTTATTATTTTGTTGGTTGTGGGGCCTAACTCTGGGCCTGGGTGCTATCTCTCAGCTCTACAGCTCAAGAGTAGCACCCTACCACTTGAGCCACAGCACCACTTCTGGCCTTTTCTGCTTATGGGTGTTGAGGAATCAAACCCAGGGTCTCATTCATGCAAGGCAAGCACTCTACCACTAAGCCACCTTCCCAGCCCTATTTTTCTATGTTTTAAGAGAAATCTTGCAGGCTTATTCCTGATTTCTTCTGCCTGACTAATCTACCTATTCCAAGATATCTCTTTCTTTCTTTCTTTTTCTTTTTCTTTTTTGTCAGTCCTGGGGCTTGAACTCAGGGCCTCAGGGTTGTCCTTGAGCTCTTTTGTTCAATATGAGTGCTCTACCACTTAGAGCGACAGTGCCACTTCCAGTTTTCTGGTGGTTAAATGGACATAAGTGTCTCACAGAACTGAGCTGGCTTGGAGCATTGATCCTTAGATCTCAATTTCCTGAGTAGCTATGATTACAGGTGTACCAGCTCCCAATACTACAGTTCTTTACATCCACAGCACTTGTGTGAATGTAACATACTACATACAGTATAGTCTATGTGCTTTCTATTCCTGGGCGTAAGGCCTGCTAATGGATTCACTACCTGTGGAAATGACCTACGGTAGACTTTTTTGATTGAATGTTAGGCCCATTTCTCACAAATCCATTTTCTTCCCTTCTTTTTTCAAATATGAAGCAGCACCAAGTTTTTATTTTCTCACATGTTGCTCATCCAGTACGGGCCTTGTAGTTGCCTCCTCTAGTCACCTTCTCCTTTCCCCAGTACATCTGAACATCACCCCTGAAAGCTATAAGGGCTGGAAGGAGCAGCTGGCTCCTCCTTTATATTTGAGCTTAAGTGAATAAGAATGATCCCATCTCTGATCAGTCAATTCCAGGCGAGGCCTAATGTGGAAGAAAGAGCCTTCCTCCTGGATTTATTTATTTATCTATCTTTAAGAGGTTTCAATTCAACACATCAGTTTAGAAGCGCAGGGCATCTTTTTTAAAAAAAAAATGGTTTTTGGGTTTGAACTCAGAGCCTAGTTGCTGTCCCTGAGCTTCTTTACTCAAGGCTAGCCCTCTGCCACTTTGAGCTACAGCTCCTCTGCTGGTTTTCTTGTAGTTATTTGGAGATAAACTCATGGAATTTCCTGCTCAGGTCAGTTTGGAACCTTTATTCTCAAATCTCAGCCTCCTGAGTAGCTAGGATTATGGGCAAAAGTCACCAGCTATCAGCTGTACATTGCAGCTTGATCCACGCCATTCCTTCCATCATTCTTCCCATCTCTCCCAACCCCACCCAAGTTACCTACTTCCATTTTTACATATGTACATTGAATATGATGATTGCATTCTCCCACCCTTCCTCTCTCCATCCGTCCACATCATACCACCTCATCCACCTACCCCCCACCTCAATTTCTAGCTTCCTGTTATCCATTTTGTTAGACTATTAGTTTTTCAAAGAATTCTCTCCTGCATATACCACGTTATTTCCGTTAATGATATACCATATAATTTAGTTAATACATTTGTAGTATGTATCTATGTATGTGTGTGTGTGCGTGTGTGTATATATGCACATGACCCACTGTGTGCTTATATATATTTATAAATGAGGTCTCTCTTCCATCTATGAGAAACAACATGTGAGCTTTTGTCTTTCTGGACCTGAGTTACTACCTTTAACATAATTTTTTAGCCTGACACCGCTGGCTTACACCTGTAATCCTAGCTACTTAGGAGGCTGAGAGCTGAGGATCATGGCCCAAAGCCAGCATAGGCAGGAGGGTCCATGAGACTCTTATCCCCAATAAACGACCAGAAAACTGGAAGTGTCACTATGGCACAAAGGCTAGCCTTGAGCAGAAAAAGCTCAGGGTCAGCATTCAGACCCCAAGTTCAAGCCCCCCATCCAACAGAAACAAAACCAACTATAATTTTCCCCAGGCCCATTCATTTCTAGGCAGCTTCCTTTTCTCCCTGTATAGGCATTTGCAATTGCTGGCTACAGAAAAAGCTATTTTAACTCAAAAAAAGTCTGGTACCTCACAGGGCTAAGGGGAGTGGTGAAATGATATAGACAGATCCTTGATGATATTATTAAAATGCAGAATCCTGCTAGCCTTGAAATTCATTTAAATGCTATACTTACCAGTTCTATGATCCTATAAATCCCCTTTATTGTTTAAATCAATTTGAACTGTACTTTTTTCTTATTTCTAGCTCTAATGCACCCCAAATGCTATTGACCATTCCATTAAGGATAGCAATTTGACATGTTCAAAAGTCTTAAAAGTGTGTATTACCCTCCAAGCCAGTACTTCCTCGTCTCAGAATTTATCCTAGGTAAACAGTTGAGTGGCTATGAAGATATTTACATACTTAAGCCCATACATAATGTTTCTCAGAACAGCTAAATACTGAAAGTGATTTAAATGTAAATATAAAGACACTGCCAAACACTGTCCAGCTCATGGATTATGATAAACGAAATAATTAAACATAGTTGACAGTGAAAGCTAGACCTCACTGATTAACTGGTTTTGATAATCTACTCTTATTTAATCTACTCTTATTTAAAAGCCATAAAAGAAATGCAAATCAAAACAACATTGAGATATCATCTCACCCCCATTAGAACGGCAAAAATCAAGAACTCTAACAACAACAGATGCTGGAGGGGATGTGGACAGAAAGGAACCTTACTTCATTGTTGGTGGGAATGTAAACTTGTTCAACCACTTTGGAAAGCAGTATGGAGGTTCCTCAAAAGACTTCACATAGATCTCCCCTATGATCCAGCAATCCCACTTTTGGGCATTTACCCAAATGTTTACAAACAAGACCACACTAAAGCTACCAGCACAACTATGTTTATTGCAGCATTATTTACCATAGCTAAGATATGGAACCAACCCAGATGCCCCTCAGTAGATGAATGGATCAAGAAAATGTGGTATATATACACAATGGAATTCTATGCCTCCATCAGAAAGAATGACATTTCCCCATTTGTTAGGAATTGGAAAGGCTTGGAAAAAATTATATTAAGTGAAGTAAGCCAGGCCCAAAGAAACATAGGTCCCATGGTTTCCCTTATTTGCAATATCTAGTATAGGTATGAGTCAAGCGGAAAAGGTCAGATAATGTGATGTTAGGAAAACGAACCTTTAAATGTGTATTTTAATGTTTTCGTTTCTTTCATGCATGTGTTTCTAACGCATTTATAAGATTATTTCTTTGTTGCTTTGTATGTCCCTCCCCCACAGTGTAACCCCCGCTTTCACTATATTTGATGTCAGTATAACATGTGGAGGAGATGGGGACAAACAAGTCGTTTAAGGATTCAGGTGGACCTGTTGCAACAATGAGAAGTACAAAATGTCATGTCAAAACCAGCTTTACAATGTCGGTGTGTGTGGGGGAGGGGGGTATGATTGGGTGGGGGGGAGGGGGGAGGCTGGGAAGGGAGGTGAAGGGTAAACAAAGGAGGAGTCTGCAATGCTTGGTAAGAAATATATGCATTATCCTGCCCATGTAATTGTAACCCCTCTGTACAGTATGTTCTCAAATAAAATAAAATAAAATAAAATAAAATAAAAATATAGAACAACAATGATGTATTAAAAATAACTTTTAAGTATCAAAGTCATTACTTCAGAGCTTCTCATCCCTGTCTATATATTAATTATCTAGGAAAACCATTTAAAATTGGGCTGTCTGGTGATATGCATTTGAGTGGTTCAAGTGTACAGTGAAACGTAAAAATTATTATTTTTTTAACCAGTAACTGGGCTTGAATTTGCTGCTTATGGCTAGGTGCACTACTGTATGAACCATTTCTCCAGCCTTGCTTTTTGTTGGTTATTTTGGTGATAGGTTTTTGCAGACATTTTTGCCCAGTCAGGCCTCAAACTACAATCCTCTAAGTCTTAGTCTCTTGAATAGCTAGGATTTCAGACACAAGCCATTAGTGCCCACCTTACTACTTCTTTAATCCTCAGTTTTGCAGATTGACAATTCTTCTAAATATTACTAGTGTCACCTGCCTTGTGTTGATGATCAGATCTCAGATAACTTGTTAGTGGCTTGTGATACAGAAGGGTCTAGACTTTATGCAGAGAAATTTGATTTTAAAAGCCATCATGTTGACAGTAACATTGAATTGTCTTTTAGTGCATGAGGATCAACATGAGAGGAATTCTGGAGCAAAGAAAAAAGACTGAAGCCAGGTACCAGTGGTTCATGCCTGTAATCTTAGCTACTCAGGAGGCTGAGATTTGAAGATTGCAGTTCAAAACAGAAAAGTCAGAAAAGTTCAGAGCAGAAAAGTCCATGAGACTCTGATTTCCAATAAACTACTCAGAAATTGCCAGAAATGGTTCTGTAGCTCAAGAGGTAGAGCACTACCTTTCATCAGAAATGGCTTTATTTATTCAAGGATGTGGGCTGAATGTTGAGCTAGCCAGCAAGAATTAGATTGGCTCCAGAAGGAAAGTAAGGTAGTTCAGAACCATGAAAGGTAGGAGGATCAACTAGCTTTTAGGTACAGCTACATTTAGAACTCATGTTTCTTACTGGTCATCATATGGAAAATTCTAGAAAGTGTCAGACAGAAGATGGTGTTCTGTCTTTGTGTAAAACCCTGAAGAGCCTCAGAAGGAGATGGAATACTATAGTGTGTGTGTATGTGCGCGCGCGCGTGCACGCATGTGCACACGTGCGCATATATGAACAGACCTAGGGTTTGAACTCTGGGTGTGGATGCAGCGTCTGAGCTTTTTTTTCTTTTCTTTTCTTTTTATTTATTTATTTTTTTGCTCAAGACTAGCACTCTACCACTTGAGCCACAGCTCCATTTCTGCCTTTTTTTCTTGGTAGTTATTTGGAGATGAGAATCTCAGAGGCTTTCCTGCTTGGGCTGACTTTGAACCACAATCCTACCACTACTCAGCCTCCTGAGTAGCTTGGGTGACAGTTGTGAGCCGCTGGCAGCTGGCAAAGGATTGTTTTGAATAGTCTAGAACTTTGGTTGGGAGAGGGGAAATGGTGGTAATTATTGGCTGCAAATACTTGGAGAACTAAGATATGAAAATAGAATAGATACTTTTATGTGCAGCAGAGAAGATAAAACCAGAACCAGTGCAAAACTGGGAACTGGTGACTCACACCTATAATCCCAGCTACTCAGTAGGCTGATATCTGAAGAGAGTGGTTTGTAGACAGCCCAGGTAGGAAAGTCTGTGAGACTCATCTCCAATTAACCAACAAAAAGCTAGAAGTAGTGCTGTGGCTCAAGTGGTTGAGCACCAACATTGAGAAAAAAATTTAAAAAATCAAAAGCTAGGGGACAGTGTCCAGGCCCTGAGTTCTAGCATAATTCCAGTATGCATGTGCATGTGCTGTGTGTGTGTGTGTGTGTGTGTGTGGTGTGCTGTGCGCGTGCGTGCACACACACATGCATATAGACACAATTTTTTAAAAAAGATCAATGCACAATTAAAGAAAAAAAGATCAAGAAACAGCTTTTAGCTTAATTTAGGTTGGTCCCAAATAGAATGCATACACTTGTATAGAAGGAGGTTGTCCAGTCCTGGGAATGTTCATGTTATTCTGTTTCATAGGCTAGAATGCTTTCTAAATGGATTATCTAATTTGATCTCCCTAGGGGGGAAAATACATTTAGTCCCATTTCGTGGATGAGTGTCCAGACCTCAGGAATCCTACCTTCTCTGCCCAAAACAAAACAGTGGTGTGTGGGTCACAGTCACACACACACTCCTTTTCCAGGTTTTTATTCATCTTGTTGCTACAGAGATGGGGGATAGGTAGATTCCAGTTTCTTTCTGAGTTTTCTCTTTTCTGAGAGTCCAGGGTATAGCATCTCTGCTTTTCACTTCCAGCGTCTACACATGTAGTGCAGTGACTGACCGCCTGCTTCCTGCTGAGTCTTAGGTGGCTAATCTAAGTTTTTGAAAGGCCAATTATACAGTGTGTATACCTGGAAAATTTCAACTTTGTATTTCCTTCCAGTCTACTAGAATCTTCTCTTTCTCCTCCTCCTCCTCTTCCTCCTTTTGTACCAATCCTGGGGCTTAAACTTAGGGCCATGGTGCTGTTCTCGAGCTTTCTGGGGCAAGGCTAGTCCTCTAAAACTTGAGCTGCACTTCTGACTTTTTTATTTAGTCGTTTATTGGAGATAAGAGTCTCATAGGCTTTCCTGTTCAGGCTGGTTTTGAACCTTGATCCTTAGATCTTAGCTCCTAAGTAGGTAGGATTATAAGAGTGAGCCACTGGTGCCTGGTTTTATTATTCTCTTTATACACAGTTGTAGTCTGTCTCTCAAGGTGCAGCTCAAATCTCATCACCCCCTAGAGCCTTCTTAGGGAATGAAATTTGGGACTTCTTTGAGCACCTGTAGTATGTATCCTGTGTCCTGTTTGTCTCAAGTCATGGAAATTCTGCTCTCCATGCTTCACATATGCCAGCCATAGCTTCTTGCTTGTGCTGTGGAATCCTCTATGGTGTATTTTCTTCTCCTTTTCTGGGGAACTGCACACCACCCACGGCAAAGCTGGAGTTGACCCAAAAATGATAAGCATCTACTTGATGATTTTTTGTTTATCTCCATGGGGTTTTGATCTTCTTATTAATAACATCTTACAATATGCCCCAAAACATTATAGAATTTCAACTCCAGCACTCAACCATCTAGTGTTTGACTTGTGGCTCTGCTACTTTCTACAAATGTAATCTTTATTTTTTGTCAGTCATGGGGTTTTAACTCAGGCTCTGGGTCATGTCCCTGAGCTTTTTTGCTCAAGGGTAGCACTCTACCACATTGAGTCACAGTTCCACTTCCTGTTTTCTTGGGGTATTCTCATGGGAGGTTGGCATAAGACAAAGAAGTGTACACTCTGGCTAGTTTCTTAGGACTGGGTCACCAGGACATTTCATTTTCCTTAAAAGATACTGGAGCCTCAGCAGTTTGCTTACTGAGAGGCTAGGATTACAGGCATGAGCCAGTGGCACCTAACAAGGACCCTCACCTAAGTGAGGCCCTATGAAATTAATAAATAAGGGTTCAGTAGCCATCTTGCAGGCCTGTGAAGTAATGTAGGTAGAGGAAAGGCTGCAACTTGAACTTGAATTCAAGGCCTTAGTGCTGTCCTTTTGATGCTCAGTGCTAGCACTCTACCCTTTGAGCCACAGGTCCAATTCTGTCCTTTTGCTGATTAATTGAAGATGAGTGGCTTTAGAGTTTACTGACTAGACTGGCTTCCAACTGTGATCCTCAGATCTCAGCCTCCTGATTAGCTAGGATTACAGGCATTTACTTTGGACAGACGCATACAAGCCTCTTCACAGAATTTTCACAGAATTGTAGAGACATACCTCATCTGTTTCTCTGTCACTTTTATACTACCATGTAGGACTTAGCCAGTCCCATAGTGTCCTCTTAGTTCAGAAAAGGAGAACCATAGAGTTGACTTCCTTCTCTCTTCCTATTGGTACAGATCCCTTCACCATAACTGGGAGGAAGATGAACAAGTAAACCAGTAAGTGGATGTTGGTACAAAAAGAAGTTCTGTTCCTGAAAACTGGGTATCTTTGAGGCTTCTGAACCAAAGTGCAAGTTTGTTTGCCTACCACTTATGAGGGTTGATGCTTGGCACTTCAGTGAATGCCAAATAACACAGTTGTGAATGTGGTTGCAATTGTGGATTCTCGTGGATGACAGGGAAAGCAGTGTGCAGAAAATCAGATCCTGTGGGGAAACAACATTCTCACTGGCTATCACAGGGTGAGTTTTGGAGAATTGTCTTTCAGAAGCTCCTGGAAGTATGTTGTGATGATCATTCTGCTCCCAGGAGTCTCCTCCCTTTCTCAACATGCAAGTCTGCATATATGATGGACAGCCACAGCATGAGTCCTGGCAGAAAGGGGCTGTGGTAGAAGGCTCAGGATTGGGAGGTCAGGCTCTAACTTTCCTTGTCACCAAACTGCCCACAGCATCATTTGTTTCATCTTCACTCTGTGGATGGACTTGTACAATGATGACTTTTATGAGCGTAAGGACCATGACACCCTGAAAGAACTTACACAGTATGTCAAATTCAACTTGCTGTCTTCGGACTGGTCTTCCCCTTACATATTCTTCTTGACAAGCTGGAGGAGTGTGTGACCAGTGAGTCCAAGAAAAAGAGGAAGAAGTCCTTGTTTAGATGCCTCATAGCCTATGAATAGGGTTGGAGCCTGGGTGTCTAGGGATAGGCCTGAATGGCCAAGAGCCCCTAGTACTACCCGGCTTGGCAAAATGTTCTTTTATGGATATTCTCTGCCAGGTAATTTTTCTTTTTGAAAATACATGAACATAGCCACTCATCAGTGTTCAGTCCAAGTTCAAACTATAGAGATCCCCCATTAGATCCTCATGGAAGTTTAGTTGCACCTTACCTTCTAGATTCCACTCTAAAATCCTGTGCCTATTTCCATTCTCAGGTTAGCATTACTGTACAGCAGCTTCTCCTGAACTCCAGATAAGGAATCTATTAGTGATGTTGGTGTTGGTAACCAATGGAGATCAGGAGCCATCCCTGCACTCCAGAAAGCATGTGAACATAGAGGGGTTTATTCCATTGGTAGCAAAGCCCAAACAGGTTTTGAGTCCTGTGCATATTCCAGTGGTTCTGAACCCCACATGTGATGCAGGTGTACCTGCATGAACCAGCAAGGAAGAACATGATCCAGAATGACTTCCATTGACGTTTAGAATCCACCTAGATCTGCTCTAAACTAGTCAAATCAGCACTTGTTTTGTTGTGCAGGATAAAGTATTACCCATGGGGCTAATGGAAAATGCCCCCAGTCTATGTTCAGGAGAATCAATAAGTTCCCAGCCAGTGATATCTGGAAAAATCTGAGTTTCTACAAAATCATATAATGAGGTCCTAGAAAAGCTTTGAAGCCTGACTTAAATGTGACAAGCAAAGAAATTGGCCAGTTTGAGGCAATTTAATATCCTGGGTGGTATTTATTGTCATTTTGGGAGTAGAAATCAGACATTTATGGCCTACTAAAGTACTGTTCAATTGTGCTATAGGCTCTGAGTCCAGAGATTCAAATTTCTTTTTTTTAATTTATTGTGAAAATACTGTACAGAGGGGTTACAATTACATGGGCAAGATTTCTATAACCTATTAGCTCTCCATCATCTATACCTCCATTTCCAAGGAACACAAAGTTTTACAGGACTTCTACATTTCTTCTTCTGTTTCCACAACTGTTCCATTTATATAATTGTTGGTTTGTAAATCTGGTAGTAGAGCTGCATACTTATAATCAATCACAGCTTTTGGAAAGGCAAATCTGAATGCCATCCCAGGGCAAAAACTGAACACCTCATCTGAAAATAAACAAAACCAACTGCCTAGGGCAGGGGTCAAGTAATAGAATACCTCCCTAGTCAACTTAAACTTCTGAGCTCTATGCCAGGACAGCTTATTATTTTTTTCTCTCTCTCAGTGATTCCCAAATTGAGAACACAAAATTCCTTACATCATTGCATTTTTTTCCACAGTGTTTTTGTCCAGGATCAAAACCGTCTGAAGATAATTTCTCCTACATCAGAACAAATAATAAAAGTATTACACACCTCTAGCCTCTAGCTTCTTGGCTTCAGCATACCTGCTCACTCGGCTTAGTCTTCCAACTCTTCTAAAACTGCATCTTTCAAACTATTATTCCAGCCAGGTGCTTGTGGTTCACACCTGCAGTCGTAGATACCAGGATGAGATCTGAAGATTACAATTGAAAGCCAGCCTGGGCAGAAATAATCTGCTCTAACCATCCAAAAAAAAAAGCTGGAAGTGGAGCTGTGGTTTTAGCACTAGAGTGCTTGTCTTGAGCAAAAAAGCTAATGGACGGCACACAGGCATTGAGTACAAGTCCTTGGCCAGAAGAAAACACAAAACCCCATTATTCATAAAAATATCCTTTTCTTGTTCAAACTGCTATAATTTTGTTTAAATTTTAATTTCAGGTTTTAGTCTTTTATTTTTGTATTATTTCCTTAGCTCCAGTTCTGTCTCAATTTTCCTAATTCAGTCTGTTTACCCTTGAGTCTGGATACGCATCGTCTGGACTAAATACACATTACCAACTTAGGTTATTAATTGTCAGGACTAGTTTAGTAATAGAAAATGGTTTTTGTTGCTGTTGTTGCTATGGTACTGGGATTAGAACTCAAGTCTTGGATGCTCACAAAATGCTCCCAACTCCATAATTGCAGAGGTCAGCATATATTGCTTTTCTTATAAAATTCTTCTTAGGTTTACAGTATTTTTTTTTACAATTTGGCTATGGCTCCATTTCCTGTTTTTTTAACTAATTAAGTGAATATGATGGAGTTATACAGGCTTTCCTGCCCTGGGTGACTGAATCCTAGCATCCTCAGAACTTAGATTACAGGTGAGTCTCCAGCATACATGAAATTGATTTTTTTTTTAAATTGTATTTTATTTTATTTGAGAACATACTGTACAGAGGGGCTACAATTACATGGGCAGGATAATGCATACATTTCTTACCAAGCATTGCAGCCTCCTCCTTTGTTTACCCTTCACTTCCCTTCCCCGCCTCCCCCCCCCCACCCAATTTTACCCCCCTCCCCCCACCCAATTATACCCCCCTCCCCCCCCACACCGAAATTGTAAAGCTGGTTTTGACATGACATTTTGTACTTCTCATTGTTGCAACAGGTCCACCTGAATCCTTAAACGACTTGTTTGTCCCCATCTCCTCCACATGTTATACTGACATCAAATATAGTGAAAGCGGGGGTTACACTGTGGGGGAGGGACATACAAAGCAACAAAGAAATAATCTTATAAATGCATTAGAAACACATGCATGAAAGAAACGAAAACATTAAAATACATATTTAAGGGTTCATTTTCCTAACCTCACATTATCTGGCCTTTTCCGCTTGACTCATACCTATACTAGATATTGCAAATAAGGGAAACCATGGGACCTATGCTTCTTTGGGCCTGGCTTACTTCACTTAATATAATTTTTTCCAAACCTTTCCATTTCCTAACAAATGGGGAAATGTCATTCTTTCTGATGGAGGCATAGAATTCCATTGTGTATATATACCACATTTTCTTGATCCATTCATCTACTGAGGGGCATCTGGGTTAGTTCCATATCTTAGCTATGGTAAATAATGCTGCAATAAACATAGTTGTGCTGGTAGCTTTAGTGTGGTCTTGTTTGTAAACATTTGGGTAAATGCCCAAAAGTGGGATTGCTGGATCATAGGGGAGATCTATGTGAAGTCTTTTGAGGAACCTCCATACTGCTTTCCAAAGTGGTTGAACAAGTTTACATTCCCACCAACAATGAAGTAAGGTTCCTTTCTGTCCACATCCCCTCCAGCATCTGTTGTTATTAGAGTTCTTGATTTTTGCTGTTCTAACTGGAGTGAGGTGATATCTCAATGTTGTTTTGATTTGCATTTCTTTTATGGCTAGGGATGTTGAACATTTCTTCATGTGTCTATTGGCCATTCTTCTTTCTTCTTCAGAGAAGCTTCTCTTTAAGTCTTTCGCCCACTTATTTATTGGGCAGTTGTTTCTTTGAGGATTTGTTGTTGGGTGGTTTAATTTTTTGAGTTCCAAGTATATTTTAGATATGAGACCCTTGTCCGTTGTATGGCTAGTAAAGATCTTCTCCCAATCGGTGGGCTTTCTATTGATCTTGCCAGCTATGTCATTTGCCCTGCAGAAGCTCTGCAATCTTATGCAATCCCATTTGTCCAACCTTTCTTTGATTTGTTGTGCTTCCGGGTCTCTATTCAGAAAATTTCGACCTGAGCCAAGGAGACCTAGGGTTTCTCCTATTCCATCCTGTAATGTTTTCAGAGTGTCTGCTTTGAGTTCAAGGTCTTTGATCCATTTGGAGTTGATTCTGGTGCAGGGTGATATATAAGGATCTAGCTTTAGTTTTCTACATGTAGTTAACCAATTTTGCCAGCACCATTTACTGAAGAGGCTGTCTTTCTTCCATTCTATTGTTTTAGCTTCCTTATCGAAGATTAGATGGCTATAGGTCTGTAGGTTCATTTCTGGGTTTTCAATTCTATTCCATTGGTCCTGAGGTCTGTTCTTATGCCAATACCAAGCTGTTTTGATTACTATGGCTTTATAGTAGAGTTTGAAATTTGGTATTGATATTCCTCCAGCAGTGTTCTTTCCGTTGAGGAGCGTTTTTGCTATTCGGGGTCTTTTATTGTTCCATATGAATTTTTGGATTGCCTCCTCTATTTCCTTGAAGAATGAGGGTGGAATTTTGATAGGTATCGCGTTGAATTTGTAGATAGCCTTGGGAAGTATTGCCATTTTCACGATGTTAATCTTGCCAATCCAGGAGCATGGGAGGTTTTGCCATTTTTTAAGTTCTGTGTTGATTTCCTTTTTCAAGATTTTAAAGTTTTCATCATAGAGGTCCTTCACTTCTTTGGTTAAGTTAATTCCTAGGTATTTTATTTTTTGTGGGGCTATTACAAATGGAGTTGCTTTCCTAATTTCAGCCACACTTTTCTCATTGTTGGCATATAGAAAAGCCATTGATTTTTGGGGGTTAATTTTATAACCTGCTACTTTGCCAAAGTTTTGAATCAGCTTGAGTAATTTGGGAGTGGAGTGTATGGGATTCTTTAAATACAAGATCATGTCATCTGCAAAGAGGGAGAGTTTTATTTCTTCTTTCCCTATTTGGATCCCCTTTATGTCTGCATCTTGTCTTATTGCTGTAGCTAGGCATTCTAATACTAGATTGAAGAGAAGTGGAGAGAGTGGGCATCCTTGTCTTGTTCCTGAGTTAAGAGGAAATGGCTTTAGTTTTTCACCATTGAGTATAATGCTGGCTGTAGGTTTGTCATATACAGCCTTTATTGTATTGAGGAATGTTCCATGGATTCCTAATTTTTCCAGAACCTTCATCATAAAGGGGTGTTGGATCTTGTCAAATGCTTTTTCTGCATCTATTCAGATAACCATGTGGTTCTTAGTCTTGCTCCTGTTGATGTGATGAATAATATTAATTGATTTGCGTATATTGAACCAGCTTTGCATCCCTGAAATGAATCCTGTTTGATCGTGGTGTATGATTTTTTGGATGAATTGTTGAAGTCGATTGGCCAAAATTTTGTTGAGAAGTTTTGCATCAATGTTCATCAAAGAAATGGGTCTATAGTTTTCTTTCTTTGATGAGTCCCTGCCTGGTTTTGGGATGAGGGTTATGATGGCTTCATAGAATGTGTTTGGTAGTGAGCTTTCTCTTTCAATTTCATTGAAGAGTTGGAGGAGTATTGGTGTGAGCTCTGCTTTGAAGGCCTTGTAAAATTCCGCTGTAAAACCATCTGGTCCTGGACTTTTCTTAGCTGGGAGGTCTCTTATTGCTGTTTCTATTTCAATGCTTGATATGGGCCTGTTAAGCTGGTTTAACTCATCTTGGTTTAGTTTTGGCATGTCAATATTTGCTAGGAAAAGGTCCATTTCTGTCAAGTTCTCAAACTTATTAGCATAAAGTTTTGAGAAGTATTCCCTTATAATGTTCTGAATCTTGGTTGTTTCCGTGGTGATGTTTCCATTCTCATCTCTGAGTTTATTAATTTGGGTGTGCTCTCTCCTTTTTCTGATAAGGTTTGCTAAGGGTCTGTCAATTTTGTTAAGTTTTTCGAAGAACCAACTCTTTGTTTTCTTGATTCTTTCTATAGTTTTTTTGGATTCTAATTCATTTAATTCTGATTTAATTTTGATTATTTCTTTCCGTCTACTGGATTGGGGTTTATCTTGCTGCTCTTTTTCAAGGAGGTTTAGATGTGTCATTAAATTGTTAGTTTCCGATCTCTCCAATTTGTTGATGTAGGAGCTCAGAGCTATAAACTTGCCTCTGAGTACTGCCTTTGCTGTGTCCCAGAGGAGCTGGTAATTTGTGTGTTCATTTTTGTTGAATAGCATGAACATTTGAATTTCCTTTCTAATCTCTTCCATGACCCACTCATGATTCAGCAGTGTGTTGTTCAGCCTCCATGTGATACCGGACTTTCTTTGGTGGCTTTTGGTGTTGAGTTCTAATTTTATTCCCTTGTGGTCAGAGAGAATGCAAGGTATAACTTCAATGTTTCTGAATTTAGACAAGTTTGCTTTGTGGCCTAAAATGTGGTCTATTTTAGAAAACGTTCCATGTGCTGCTGAGAAGAACGTGTATTCTGATGCTGCTGGGTGAAATGTTCGGTAAATGTCTGTTAAGTCTAGTTGATCTATGCAGCTGTTTAGATCTGCGGTTTCTCTGTTGAGTTTTTGCCGAGTTGATCTATCTAGTGGGGAGAGTGGTGTGTTAAAATCCCCAACGATTAATGTCGTTGGATCTATCTGGGATTTGAGGGAAAGTAGTGTTTCTTTGATAAATTTGGGTGCTCCATTGTTTGGCGAATAGATATTGAGAATTGTAATATCCTCCTGAAGGAGAGATCCTTTAATTAGTATGTAGCGACCTTCTCTATCTCTTCTCAGGAATTTTAATTTGAAGTCTATTTTATCTGATATTAGGATTGCAACTCCCGCCTGTTTATGAGGGCCGTTTGCTTGGTAGATTTTGTTCCAGCCTTTAACCTTGAAAATATGTTTGTTTTTACGGGCAAGATGTGACTCCTGCAGGCAGCAGATAGAAGGGTCTTGTTTTTTAATCCAACTAGACAGTCTATGTCGCTTAATTGGAGAGTTCAGTCCGTTAACGTTAAGAGATAGGACTGAGAGGTATTTGGGAGTTCCTGCCATGTTATCCACCTTCTTGGGGGCTGTGAAAACTGCGTTCTTCCTAAGGTTCTTGGATTCTCATTTTGGGTGCAGTTTCTTGGCCTTTGTTGCGTTCTTGTTGGTTTTCTATGTGTAGGACATCTTTAAGAATCTTTTGCAGGGCTGGTTTGGTGGAGATGTATTGTTTCAATTTTTCTTTGCTATGGAAGGTTTTTATTTGGCCTTCAGTTATGAAGGAGAGTTTAGCTGGGTACAGTATTCTTGGTTGATAGTTGTTTGTTTTTAGGGCATGGCATACGTCATTCCAGGCTCTTCTTGCTTTGATTGTCTCTGCTGAGAAATCTGAGGTAATTCTAATTGGTTTCCCTTTATAGGTGATTAACCTTTTCTCCTTGACAGCTTTAAGGATCTTTTCCTTGGTCTGGGTTGATCCTGTGTGGATTATAATGTGACGGTGGGATGTCCTATTCTGGTCTGGTCTATTTGGGGTTCTAAAAGCTTCTTGTATCTGAATAGGCCTATCTTTTTGTATGTTTGGGAAGTTCTCTGCTAGGATCCTGTTAAACAAATTTCCTAGACCATTAACTTCTGTTTCTAGGTGCTCCTCTACACCCATTATCCTTAGATTGGGCCTTCTGATGGTGTCCTCCAGGTGTTGGATAGACCTATCATATTTCTTGGACTTGTCTTGGATGGTTGTATGTTCTTTCTCTATAATATCTAGGCTGTCTTCAATCCCTGAGATTCGATCTTCTGCATGGTCTAACCTGCTGTCAAGACTCTCTACTTTGTTTTTAATCTCTTTTCCTTCTAATTGGTCAGCTTTGATGGCTTCAAGTTCTTTGTTGAAGCTCTGTTTTAGGTCTTGTATGAATTTCTTTACTTCCTTAATTTGGTGTTCAGTGTTTGTTCTCAAATCACTTAGTTGATTGGTTATGGTTTCTTTGGACTCCCATTCCTTCTGTTGGGTTCCATTCAGCATTCCCTTTGTGGTCTCCCTGACTTCCTTCAGCTCTTTGTTAATGGATTCCATGAATGTCTTTAGTGATCTTTGTGTATTCTCTACCTGGTCTCTTAATTCGTGAATTACTCTTTGATTAGTTTCCTCCCTTCTGTGGGATTCCTGCAGTTCTCTTTGAGTGTTCTCTGCCTGCTCACGCCATTCCTCCCTTTCTCTTTGAGTATTCTCAAGTTGTTCACGCAAATCCTGTATCAGTTTTTGAGAAGCTTCCTCACGCTTATGATATTCCTGTATAAACTTCTGGGATGCCTCCTCTCTCTCCCTATCACGCTCATACAGAGTCCTTTGTACATTGTCAAACTTCTCATTTATCATGTTTGCTATTAGTGTTTGTAGAGCTATTTGGGAACTCTCCTCTGGATTATTCTTTATCTGTTCTAATCCCTGATTATCAAGGTTGGGAATTGAGATACCCGAGTTTGCCATTTTTCTTGTGTTTTTCCGGCTTACTCGGCCCATTTGAGATAAAGATTGCACCAGTTTTGTGCTAGAACACTATCTTAAGGCAACTATCAACCAAAGTTTGCATTTGTACAGTCAATAGTCTACAGATACAATCTAGTTCAACAGATACATCTATTCAACATCAAACGACTATATGTTAAAGGACTTCGAACAGCAGAAAAGAATTTGGAAAACCAGAAATTATTAGGATTAGGGAGAGATGTGGGTAAAAAATAGGAATAGATTGGTGTGGGGAGGCACAGGGAGAGTTAACTATGTCCTAATCACAATGCAGGAAATGGGTTGGGTAGGATGCAAGTAGAGAGAGAGAGAAAAAGAAGAGATGGAAAGGGGAATAAAGAGAGACCAGAAAAAGAATAGAAACGTAAAAATTAATGTTATTATAGAGGTTAAAAGACCGTCTATTTAGAGAGGAATGTGAATATGTTCAGAGAAGGGGAGGGACATAGAGGAGATGTGAAAAGCTTTAAGGGAGAAGAAAAGATCAGAAGTTCAGTAGAGCTAGACAAAAAACTAAAAGATAATTAAGAAAGAAAGAAAAAGAGAAAGAAGACAAGAAAAGAAAGGAAAACTCTCATTCACGTAATTCTGAAATAAAAATTATAAGATGAGAAAAAAAAAGTTACTGGAAAACAATTATTTTTTCAGAAGAGGCAAAAATTAAAGATTAATAAAAGTTTTAGAAGGGAAAAAATTTATATACATATATATATATATATATAAGGTAACAAAAAACAAAAAACAAGCAAAAAAAAGAAAAGAAGAAGAAGAAGAAAAAAAAAAAGTCTTTTGATTTTTTTTTGGGGGGGGGGAGGAGTGGGAAGAATCCTGTATCTCCCTTTTGTCTGCAACCAGTCTCTTGTTGGAGTCTCTGGTCAGCTTGAGGTCCTGTGGCTTGATTGGTTTCTTAAGTCGGTTGGTTGGAAGAGGCAGAAAAATGCTCTGCTTTACCCAAGATTTTGAGATCCCCCTCCCAGGTTAGTTTAATGGGAGGGTGGTCTGCTTTGAGAGTCACAAAAGAGGGGGATGTGGTGATGAGGCTAGGTTCTGGGTAGAGTTGAGGCCTTTCAACAAACAGTAGCTTTTCCCTGGGGCTATTTTGTGATAAAGCTCACAGTGCCCAGCCTGGAGCCATTCTCAGGGTTTCTGTTTTTCAATTGATTGTGGTGGCTGCTAGAGGGAGGGGCAGCCTCTGGCTCTGGTTACCCAGTGAGGCTAGGCACTCTGATGGCTGGCGCCTGAGCTGGGTGACTTTTCCCTGGATGGAGCTGAGTCTGGCAGGTCACTTCGCAGTTAAATTCTTGTGACCTGCTTGCTAAATGACTCGTTTTATTCCAAGGCCTGAGCTGGAGCTAGCAGCTCCTCCGAGCTTTGTCGGTATCCAAGATGGAGATCACCGGTGCTGGGGGGGGAGGGGTGGCCTTCCTTCCTCTGCTCCCTGAGGAGTGAGGATGTCGGGCTTGTACTCACGCCGAGTCTTGGATCCTGGGTCGTCTCTGGTGCCGAGTCTTGGATCCTGGGACGTCTCTGGTCTGCAAGCTGCAGGGTGAAGATGTCCGCTCTTTGTTGGTTCTTGCTGGTGTTGAGTAGAATCCGCTCGGCCGCTGCGTCTGGCTCCTTCGTCCCGGACTCTCTGTGTGAGCGCTCAGGTATGGCCCCCGGCTGTGGTCTCTGCCGCTTGCGACCCTGCCGCCGCCGCCGCCGCCGTGGCGGCTGCTGGCGACCACTCGGGTGCTTCTTTTTGCCTTGGCTTCCCCTCTCTTGTCTAACTCTCTGTCCTGTGATGGCACACTTGGTGTGATTCTCTGGCTTAGGACTGTTCACTGGAACTCTAAAGCTGCTTTCTATGCGAGAGCTTGTTCAGATTCCAGCTTCTCCTCCGCCATCTTCCCGGAACTCTCTGAAATTGATTTTTTGAAGTTGTCCCTCACTATCATTTCTAAAATAGTTACATTGCATGTCAGATCTGTAAAATTTAGGAAAATGAATGATTGATGTCAAGAAGTCCACCAGAAAAGCAGTATGGACAGACTCCAGATGGACAAAAGTAGGGAACTAACAGTGAAATCAGAAGTAATGGCAGGTACAGGGCAGGGAGAGGATAGAAAGGGGGATTAAAATGGAAACATTCAATACAATACACATTTTAAAGGATATGTATGCCTATGTACATATAGACAGACACATATGTACACAAACCTACCCAATGTAACATATACATATATTTCTTCCCTTTTTCTTCCTTTCCATTTCTTTATTATGCTTCTGAGTAATGACCTAAGGGTCTTTTACATACTAAACACATCTGAGCTTCCCTGCTGTCATTAAAGAATGACAAGCCAAATGTTTTCCTTCCATGTCAGTCTTGAGTAGCTAGGAGTACAGGTGTGAGCCACAAGTACCTACTCTGAACAAATTCTGGTATATCAAATTGTTAATGGAGAAGACTCATACACATGAATTGTTTTAAAAAGGAGATTGATGATGAATACTTGCTTGTCTGAGAGAAGGCATGGATTGAGACTAGAATAGCTGAATTCTAAATTTGTGATTGTTTTCTGTTTGGGTAGTGCCTGTAAGTGTTGATTCCAATATATTAAGTCTCTAAAGATTTTGGGAAAAAAAATGCATGGGTTGTGGAGGTTTGGGTTGTGGAGGTTTTTTCCTTCCCACAATTTCCCATTCTTCCTTTTTCTATTATTTTATTTCTATCATCCTAGTTGTATATTTTAATTATTGAGGCTTTGTAACTCACCACTGTGAATTTTGCAAGCCTTATTATAATAATGTATTTCCTGACAACAGTAAAATAGATTTAGATTTAGACAATTATCATTGTCTAAATGGTTCTGTAATTAATTGGGAAGGAAATCCATAATTAAATTAGTTATATGTAAATACATGTTATATTCTTTACACTATATTATATATAATATATTATATAAGACTGAATATGATTTTTTCAAACTATGAGAGCATTTAACATTTTTAGTCTCAAGGGTATTTTTTCACAAACCAATGTAAAAATTATTGGAGAAAGTGGTGATATAACTTTGATTATAATTATATAAATATATATTTGTGTGTGGATATAATACTGTTTATTAATAGATGAATAAATACATGTGTATATACATTTGTGCATCTATGTATGAAGTGAATATAATTAAGTTGACCACATTATGTCCCAAAAAAGGGCTATGAGTTGTATGTACAAGGTTCAGGCCTATAATCCTAGTTGTATAGGAAGGTGGGTTCTGAGTTTTAGCCTCTTTTACCATCATGGCATTAGACTTTGAGAGGAAGTCTGGGCCCCTCCAGGATAGCAAAGACACATATGCCGTTGGATCACCCTCCCTGACCCCAGAGAAAAGTCAGTAGAAATAAGGACAAGCTTCTTATCCTATGATAATCTACTCAATTCCTGTACCAAGATGGCCACCTGTAGATGGAAAGTTAGCATTCTCTCCAAAAGAGTCTCAAAAGAGCCTTCTGAACTATAGTCTCTGACTATACTGAATTAAAGATTATTATTGTTCCCAAGCTGCAAACACATATAAATATTCCAATGGCTCCAGAGATGGACAAAGTCTAACAAATACTCATATAAAATTATATATTATGTTTCAATAATTCTGTGACAAATCATCAAAGGCATGTCTTGATTTTTTCTTTTCTTTTTCTTTTTTTTTTTTTTAAAGAAATGGAAACACACTGAGTGCATCAGGGGGTGAGGGATGGTTTGGTTGCTGAACTTTTTAATGTACTTCTGGGCATGGGAGATCCCTGTCTGGGTGACCTTTTGTGGGGGTGGGTGTCCTCACAGCTTCACAAAACAATGGCCATAACTTCTATGACATCACAGATACTTTTGCCATGGCAGCAGATAGGTTTCAGGCACTGATCTGGCCATCAGGTGGACTCAGCTACACAGAGAGCACAAAGGATGAGAGGAAATGACTGCTAGACACCAGGCTACAGCTTGATGAGCTGTCCTGACTGGTAGCTAGGATTACTTGAGCTGGAACAGGCTTATTCCCATGCTAAGGCTCCTGAGCACTAAAGACCAGGCACTAGGGGTTGGAGAAACAGAAGTGAATGTGGCTGCCTCCATGCCTATTTCATGCTGAGAAGAAAACCAGAAATCATAATGACAATTTCTATAAATCAGAGGCATGACATTGGTGGTATTGTGGGTACAACTTCACAGTGGGGATAGGCAGAGACATCCCCGAGGAGGGGACATTTGATCTGAAAGCAAGGCCATCATCCATGCAATTTTCTAGGAGCAGATGTTCCAGGTAGCAAGAACAGCAAGTACATCCCCCATGGTGGGAACGGACCTGACTTGTTTAAGAAAAGGAAGACAGCACTGACATGCTGAGGTTCATGGAACAAGGAAGGACTGGTACAATGAAGAAGAAAGAGATCAGAGATGAAGACAGGAATAAATTAGATATTGTGTGCTACTTGTTACAGGAAGAAAAGTTCTGATTTTACTCTAAATCTGACATGACCCACCGGAACCAATGTTCTCAAATTGTAACCAGACACACCAGACTAACCTAGAGAATACTTTTAAAATGTGATGCTAGCCGGGTACTGGTGGCTCATACCTGGAATCCTAACTACCCCCAAGGCCAATATCTGAGGATGAGGTTTGAAACAAGCCCAAAGAGGAAATTTGGTAAGACTGACTTTCAATTAACCACCAAAAATCTGGAAGTGACGCTGTGGTTCAAGAGGTAGAACATTAGCTCAGAACAAAAAAAAAACCTAAGGGACAGTACCCAGGCTCAAAATTTAAATTTTCACAAGACAAACCAACAAACAAAATATGACCCGTTGTTCATCATTGGGCAATCTAGTTCAATATATTTGGTATGAGCCTTGGAAATTATATCCTTAGCAAATGCTCTCCTCTGAAATTCTGCTTCATAGCCAGTTTTCAGAGCTCCAGCATCACCACTGTCTCCTCCAAGTTAGCACAGCAGCCTACCACTGGAAATTTGAAGAAATCTTTTTAGTAATCATAAGAAATCTGATCATTTGTCCACATACATCAAATCAGTAGTTGCCACATTCCACTATTCTGAATGTATTTAATCCCTTTTTGAGTTAATAAGCCTTAAGGAATAAAATCTATAGAATAGTTACTAAATTAATTCAACAATCATCATTCTTCCAACCAGTCTTATAAGTTTATAAAAGCAGAGACTGCCGGGCACTTGTGGCTCACGCCTGTAATCCTAGCTATTTAGGAGGCTGAGATCTGAGGCTCATGGTTTAAAACCAGCCTGGGCAGGAAACTCCGTGAAACTCTAATCTCCAGTAAACCATCAGAAAACTGGAAGTGGTGCTGTAGCTCAAGTGGTGGAGCACTAGCCTTGAGCTGAAGAGCTGAAGGAAAGGGCTTAGGCCCAGAGTTCAAGCGCCACGACTGACCTAAATAAATAAATCAATAAATCAATAAAATAAAGCATAGACTATACTGAAGAGTGCATATGATAATTTCTAACTATAATACTCTCATGAAATTGGGTTTTACAGAAACATCTTGATTGCTTTGCCAAAGCAAAGGATAAATGATTTAAATAAGCTACCTAACATCTCAGAAGGAAAATGTTACTGGGTTTAGATCAACTTCATATACCCAGTACTGAGGAAATAAGTTTCAGAAATGGCAGAGGCAAAGTATTATAAAAATCACTTTATCATGAGGTACAACCAGGCTGCCTAGATCAACCTTGCAGGAAAAAAGGGATGAATGAAAAGCAACTAAGGCTTCTAAAATGAGCCAGTTGGTGGTGCTTTATGCTTGTAATCCTCAGAAGCCTGAAAGCAGAGGGTTTGGATTCAAAGCCTTCCCAGGAAGAAAACCTTTTTCTCTGCAACCAGCAGATAGAAAACATCAACTCTGTGCCTACAGCCCAGCTGGATGCCTTCTTCCCACAGAGCTCCAGACAACGAAGACCCCTCATCTGAAATATTGTCAAATATATTAAAATATTATCTCCTGTTTGGGAGATAATATTTGAAAGATATATCAAAAACATTTCACTGACTTCTAAAGAAAGAGTGAAAGAGGAAATATGTGCTCACTAAAGGGTAAGTTACCTACCAAAATGATATTAATATGGCTAGATGCCCATTTGGAAACTTATCCACTCAGCCATCTTTCCTCACATCTTGTCAGTTAGCCTGAACTGTCAGATTTTTGGATGCAAGGGATGTGTATGAGTATGTAGGTTGTAAAAGTAATAATGAAAAGCTAGACACTGGAGGCTTAGGCCTGTAATCCTAGCTACTCAGAAGGCTGAGATCTTAGGATCCCAGTTCAAAGCCAACCCATGTAAAAAGACCCTTACCTCCAATTAACCAGAAAAAGACAGAAAGCTGAGCTGTGGTTCAAAAGGCAGACTACCAGCCTTGCAACAACAACAAAAGTTAAGGGACACCATCCAGGCCCTGAATCCAAGCCTCGGTAGTGGCTCTCACACACAAAAAATAACCATGATACCACCAGAGGATGTGCATATCTTAGGGAAGGATGCAGATGGATGGGATGATGAATGTATTGTAGCCCAGTCTATGAAAAACGCTAGGTGAAATCTTTCCTCAATACATCTTCATTTCCCTCTACACATTTAAAATCACACACACACACACCCACACCCACACCCACACCCACACACACACACACACACACACACTTACATGATTATATTTGTCTATATAATTATGTAAAATACATATCATACACACTTGCTTCAGAATTTTGTCCATCTTTTGGTTTTATAGGTAGTACAATATATCCAGGGTTTGGCTCATTCTTGTAATTTCAGCTGCTCATGAAGGTGGGATCTGAAGATCACAGTTTGATGCCAACCCAAGGAAACAAATCCTCAAGATTCTTATTTCAATTAAGTAGCAAAAAGCCAGAAGTGGAAATGTGACTTAAATGACACAGTGACTGCATTGAGCACAATAATCTAAGCAAGATACCAGACCTCCGTTCAAGCCTACGTACTTGCCAACTACCACTCCAAAAGCCAAAATCCCCAAAAGACCAAACCAAAAACATGTCAAAATATTTTATAACTTTTGAAGCAAAATCCAATGAGGCAATGTAGTTTGTTGAAGATTTGGTGGTAAAATGTTGAAAAACCCCAAATTCCACATGTGTTTAAATGATGCAACAGACAAGCAACCAAGTAAAAATTTCCCAATAATGTTCCTTAGTATTCACTGGGACCCTTGACAAAGATTTTTTTGTATGCTTTTCAAAAAATCAGTTAATTTTCAGTAGTATAAATCTTTATTATAAGTTATAGAAGTTTTTTAAAGTTCCAAAGTGAATTGAATGTAAAACAAAAAGCACTTAATATTACCAGTTTCTATGACTCTGGTAGAAAACATGTAGTACTGTGGCCTTTATGAAGGAAGAGAGGGAAGACTGATCATGAAATGTTGGGAAGAAGAGTTTCCAATTGACTGTTTGAAACCCAATCTTCTGCCCCCTACCCCAACAGGCAGAGGCTTGAACTCAGGGATTAGGTGCTGTCTTGAGCTTCTTCTGCTCAAAGCTAGCATTCTACCACCTGAGCCATGGCACCACTTCTAGCCTTTTCTGAGAAGTTTGTTAGAGTTGAGAGACTTACGTACTTTTATGTTTGGGATTGGCTTCACATCTCAGTCTCCTGAATAGCTAGGATTATAGTTGTTAGCTTCCCATGCCTGGCTTACATTCCACACTATTGAACACATAAAATTCAATTAGGAGGCTAAGATCTGGAGAATGGTGATTCAAAGCCAGGCCAGGCAGAAAAGTCTGCAACTCCATCTTCAACAAGCAAAGAGCTGGACTTGAGCAGTGGTTCAAGTAAGGTGAGTATGAGACCCTGATTTCAAATACCATTATGGGCAAAAACAAAACAAAATAAAGCAATGTCCCAAATTAAAATAATAAAATTGCTCAAAACCAAAATAATGGTCATTAAATAAGGGTTTGAAAAGTAGAAAACAAATACAACCCTCCATAAATCCACATATAAAAATCTTCCAGCCAGATACCGGTGGCTCAAGCCTGCAATCCTAGCTACTCAAGAGGTTGAGATCTGAGGATCATGGTTCAAAGCCAGCCCAGGCAGGAAAGTCCCTGAGACTCTTATCTCAATAAACTACTCAGAAAACCAGAAGTGGCACTGTGGCTCAAGTGGTAGAGTGCTAGCCTTGAGCTGAAGAACGAGGGACGGTGCTTAGGCCCAGAATTAAAGTCCCATGACTGACAAAACACAAAACAAAATCCAAAAAACAATAAACAAAAAAGAAACTTTCACAAAATATTTGAAATGGGTGAATTTTCAATAAGGAAACAACATTTTTCTTTCCTTTTTTTTTCTTGCAACAGCAAAAGAGATGGTTTATTGTACATGTGTCACACTTGGCCACAACTATGAACAGAACTAGTCCAGAATGTCACAGGTCCGGGGCACAGGACCATCAGGGGATGCTTGGTTATGAGCAAGGTGTGTCTTTCAGAGATGATCTTGGCAATGAAAGTTCTGGATCCACTGGGAAATCACAGCGGCATGCAGTCCAACATCTCAGCATCCCAGCCTATGGCATTCCTTATTCCTCCTGCTCCTCTGGCCTCGATGGGTGCACAAACTGGTTTACTTAGACCTCTGCCTCCTCTTTCTTCTTTTGCCCTTCAGCCTGCGCATTCGCTTCCTCTACTTGGCTCTCATGGTGCTGTTTTTTCTAGGAAGATGGTGCTAAGGCAAAGAGCAGGAAACAACATTTTTCTACCTAAAGATGTCTGTGGGGAGAACAGTGGAAGAAATAGATTTATTCCCAGATATTTAGACCAACATGCCAATTCTGATATATCTATGATGATAGAGACTAGCTTTAGAATGATAAAAATAAACCAAAGGATTACATCCCAAAGTATTGGACAAGGCTAACAAAACAGAGTAGGGCATCAGGGTATAGGGTAAGAGCTATGTAGAAAAACTAGTTGTTCCTACAATGAAAAGTATTACCAGGCCTAGCAATTCAAGTTCGCCATACCAAGTAGATTTTGAAAAATAGTCTGTTACTTATTATATTAAAGAAAAATTTAAACTTGTAGGCTCTTCAACTTTATATCAGACAACCTCAACTTTGCTCAGTGGACTTGGTACTTAATATTTGGATCATCAAGTGCCAATTCCAAATTTAATTATACAAATAATAACTCTACTAATAGAGAATGTTAATGGTTTCTTATAGATGGAGCTGAAGGTAAAACTGTTGAGACTTTTCCCACGGAAGAGACTATTCTTATTACACCTCTTCCCATGGTCTTCCAACTGCCTCAGTTCATTAATTTTTTTTTTTACAAAACTCGAAAATTTCCACTTTATTCACCCAGATGTCTTTTTAACACTTCAAAGGCTGTTTTTGAGAAATAATAAAAATTTCAAAAGCACAAAAAATGCCACCCAAGTTAAGAAGTTTTGAGATCAAGCAGATGAAAGGGAAAATTTGAGTAAGGAGCGAGTTTAGTGTCCTAGCCATGACAAAATCCTAAGAGTTAGTGAGTGAACACATGACTCTGCACATATCCACAGAGTTGAAGTCACATGATGATTCTGGCTCCTGGTCCTCCTCTTTGCCTTCCTGGTCTGACACACCATTCTCTGGGATGCTGAGCTCTTCTTTAGGCTTTCTTCATTCCCCTCCAGTAACTCCTGCTTTATAGGCTTGCACAAGATAGGCTTTTTCTTCATTTTGACATTTGGTTTAGGTTGAGAAAGCTATTTTTTTCTCCAATTCAATGCTGTTTGCCTATAAAAATCACAATAAGAAAAACCCAACTAAGACAAGCATCCTTGGTTAAAGGCATTCTAGGTTGTAATCTCTGAACTTTTAGGACCTACTTTACTCTTGGCTTTGACTGTCTTTTGTCTTCCTTCTCAATCAAACTCCCCCCACTCCCACTCCTAGGGCTTGAACTCAGGGCTTAGAATCTGTTCTTGTTTGCTTTTTTTCCCCCTCAAGGTTAGTGATTTTCCACTTGAGCTGCAGTTCCACTTCCATCTTTTTGGTGATTAATTGGAGATAACTAAACCATGATGCTCAGATCTCAGCCTTCTGAGTAGCTAGGATTACTCAATGAATTTTCAGGAAGAGGCATCATGATGTTATGGGATTTCATGAAGTCATAAATATGATGATACCCAAAACCTTGAACAAGGACATTCTCAACTTCACCCCAGCATAACCATTGAAGTGAGGGATTTTAAACACTTATACATTAGTACTGCTCATCCTCCCCTCAGACTCCAGGATCACACATCACATTTGACTATCAAGCCTCACTGGTTACCTGGAACTCGCAACATTTTCTGCTTTCCTTTTACTTGGAGACCTGAAACTTGAAGATTAGGATTTACTTTGTTCAATTTTGAGTCTCCTCGGTATTTTTCTTTAATTTTTGTTAATCAGTTTTTAACTTGAAGTGATACTCTGCTAAGATCAAGGCAACCTAAGACATAGCATATCATTTTTAATTGTCTCTTTGCTTAGTTTACTTTAATCAAGGGATTAAGAAAGCTATTATAAGGTTTTTGGTGGGGGTAGCATTGTGAGGGGAAGGGCAAATGGACAAATGTGGTGGAAGTACTTTATGTGCTCCTACAAAAGTAAACAATGAAGGTGGGGGAAAGTGGCTCACAACTTTAATCCCATCTATTCAGAAGCTTGTCAGCAGGAAAAATCAGTGAGTTTCATCTCCAAAAAACTACCAAAAGAAAGGAAATGGGTTGTAGCTCATGTGGTAGCATGCTAAGATTAAGCAAAAGGAGCATAGATATGGTACTCAGGCCCCGAGTTCAAGACCTAGAATAAGCACAAAACAAACTAACAAAACCTGCTGAAATTGCTTTAAGAAGGGTCTATGAGAGAAAAATGGTTAGGGTAGATTTGATTTGGGAACATTTGGTATCTGTCACAGTATATGCGAATAGATCCACTATAGGTTGCTGTGGAAATATTATTCCTTGTTCCATTATGAGCTATTTGGATTCACTATTTCAGTGTGAAATGATATTTCTTGAGAGAAAATTGTCAGTTTGGAGCCCAGCACTGCTGGATCATGCCTATAGCCTTAGCTGCTCAGGAGGTGGAGATCTGAAGACCAATGTTTGAAGCCAGCCCATGAAAGAAAGTCCATGAGACTCATCTCCAAAAAACTACTAAAACACTCCTGGAAGTGGTGCTGTGACTCAAGTGGCACAGCACTAGTCTTGAGCAAAATTAGCTCAAAGACAGCATCCAAGCCCTCAGTTCTAACCCCAGGATCAGCATATACACAGAAAAATTTTAGTATGACTTCTGAACAAGGTTTTGTACCATTTTTCCATGAGTTCATTTTCAGACAGCACTATGTTCTGTGGGAGGCTTCTGTGTTCTGGCTTACATGGCATTTCTATTAGATGATATGTAATAGGCATGTACACAAAATTCCCTCACTCAAATTATATTTTTCAGTTAACAATCTATTATGGGAAAGAATTGAATTTCCCCATTTTTTAAGTACTCAATGAATTTAACAGTATAAATTTGTAGATTGCTATTTAAGTTATATTCAATTTCTATTAATTTACTCTTTTAAAGTTCTTATTCTTAGTTTATGTAAGTATGTATGTATGTATGCATGTATGTATTTTGTTGGCCATGGGGTCTGAACAAAGGGCCTGGGAGCTGTCCCTCAGCTTTTCAGCTCAAGGCTAGTGCTCTACCACTTGAGCCACAGTACCACTTTCTGCTTTTCTGCTTATGTGGTTCTGAGGAATTGAACCCAGGGCCTCATGCATGTGAGGCAAGCACTCTACCATTCAGACACCTTCCCAGCCCCTCTTTGTTTAGTTTTAAAGTGCCTTTAATGACCTTTCTTAATATAAGATGATATAATTCTATAACTATATCTAGTTTTTAATAGGTTGATGATTTCCCATAGATTCACCGCCATCAAAAGATACAAAGTATTTCCTTCACCCTTAAAAGAACAGCCAACTTCTGTTTCCTCAGAAGTTGCACAGAGGTTCTTCCTGCAGAGTATCTCATACTTATATCTAACACCATGTGACAGAACAGACAATAACAATGTCTTGTTATTCTGTTATCCTCAGAAAATAAAATGCTATTCAAAAAGACTTTGGACCTTTGTTTCCTCATGTTATTTATAATTTAAGGGAGCTCAATGCCAGACATTACTATTTTCTGTAGTTGTATGTTACAAGATCTACATTCATTCCCATGGAATATTTTATTTTTGTTGGGTGTGGTGGTCCTTGTACTAGGGCTTCAACTCAGAACCTGGTAATGTCACTTCAGTTTTTTGCTCAAGGCTGGGACTCTTCCACTTGAGCTACCTCACTGCTTCTGGCTTTTTAGTGTTAACTGGAAATAAGACTGGGTAGGTGATGGAGTGGGTATGACTGTGATACATTGTATCCATGTATGGGAACGTCACAACCTCCTTCTTGTACAACCAATACTTGCTAATAAAAAGAAAGATAATTAGAGGTCTAATTGTTCACAGTAAGTTTCTTGTAATTTCCCTTCTTATGTCTTTCTCATTTTTTTCATGCTAGCATGTGCTCAGTGCTGACCCTTAGCTCTTTTTCTTATGGCTAGTACTTCAGCCACAGCTCTAGTTCGTTTTTGCTAGTTAATTGGAAGAAAGAAACTATCTGATATTTGTGCCTAGGTTGTCTCTGAACCTCAGTACTCAGATCACAGCATCCTGAGTAGCTAGGATTACAGGTGAGAGCTACTCAGATCCTTGTTGTCTCCTAAATTATCCCATGTCCATTTCACAATGGCAGTCCATTTCCATGCTTCCCAGCTTTGCAGAAATAGCTTAATTATAATCCAACACCAAGTCTAACCTCACCACAGATGCTATTTTTTGTGTCATACTCTGACTATAGACACCCTTCTCCTGGCTGATGCATTGCAACAACCTAGATGGCTCTCATACTACGCCACAAGGATAGGAAGCCAGGAAACACTAGCTTAGAAGCTGTTAAATCAGAGGAGCAAAAAGATATCGTAGTGCATTCTGCTGTGATCTTATTCTGACTTAAACAGCCTTGTCATCTATTACCAGGAGTAGCTTTGACATCACATTCTGAGTAGTGACTGGGTGTAAGCTGGTGTGTCCGAGCTGACTATAGTATTGTCCTGAGCCTGTGCAGACTGAAGAGACAAGCCAGTGCCAGTAGCACACACATTGGAATAACAAAGCAACCTATAGTTAGGCATTGCCACTCTTTGTTCTAGAGTAATGAATGAATGACTCTCTAATTTCTTGACAAGAAATTCCTGCAGACCCATATGCAGCTGCCTCATCAGAGCAAGTAAAGAGCCTGGTGCTGCCTGGAGGAAACACTGTGAGAAGCTGCCAGAAAGCATCTGTTTACTGGACTCATGGGGCTCCTCTGTCCTCTAGAATTAATGACAAATGAGGAGCAAACACCTCCCCCTCTAGACAGACATACACAGGAAGAGCATTGCCACAGCACAACAGGGGACTCTCAAGACAAACACTTGATCTGTGCTGTCAGAACTGAGAGGTTTTTTTTGGGGGGGAGGGTCCGGTTGTGGGGCCTGAACTCTGGGCCTGTGCCCTGTCCCTCAGCTCTTCAGCTCAAGGATAGTGCTCTACCACTTGAGCCAGAGCGCCACTTCTGGCTTTCCATTTTGCTTATATGGTGCTGAAGAATCGAACCCAGGGCCTCAGGCACGCAAGGCAAGCGCTCTACCACTGAGCCAACTTCCCAGCCCCAGAGCTGAGAGTTTTTAATGACACTTCATCCCACAGTGCTCCCTAAAACCTTCATCCCAACCCTGCTCCTTTCATGTCCCTGACAATGTTTATAGGCATCCCATATCCAGACTGAAGATGTTCCTTCATGTTTGGAGTAAGTCTGATCAGACTTTTTATGGATCCACTGCTCAGTCAGAACTCTCGATCCCTCCCATCCCCATTTTGATACTGTGTGTCTCTTGACCTATTCCTGTGTTCTCTTTTCAAGATTCAGTCAGGGCCGGGTACAGGTGGCTCACACCTGTAATCCTAGCTACTTAGAAGTCTGAGATCTGCGGATCGTGGTTCAAAGCCAGCTCAGGGAGGAAAGTCCGTGAGACTCCTATCTCCAATAAACCACCAGAAAACCAGAAGTGGCTCTGTGGCTCAAGTCGTAGAGTGCTAGCCTTGAGTTGAAAAGCTCAGGGACATCACCCAAGCCAAGCCCAGAGATCAAGGCCTATGACTCAAAAATAAATAAATAAATAAATAAAAGAAAGCAAAAACATACAAAGCTCAGAATGGCAAGCAGCTGAAAACAGGATGGAATAAACCAACATTATCTATGACAGTTTTCAGGTTATGCAGAGAATTGCCTGCATTGTTGAAGCCCAAACCCACCTGATAGCTGAGTTTTAGCTGGCTGGCATGCCCATGATGCCAGGTAATGATATTCACAAGTTTTGTTATATTATTGGATGAGACCAATAGGCTTCAAGTTGGGAAGCTGAACATTTTCTATTGATCTAGAAGGAGAAATATATCAGGACAAGAAATGGGATTAACACAATGCCAAAAGCAAAAGGCCATCCAATCCAAGGAAGACAGAATAACTCTGTCTCTGAAAAGATGATTCTCTCAAAGGAATCCTGAGCTGAGTATGGTGGTCTATGTTTGCAATCTCTGAATTTAGGAGGCTGAGTCAGAAGTTAGGTTGAGACTAGCCTAAGTTCCATGCCAAGAGAAGAACACAAAACCAAACCTCATCTTACAAAATAAAAGAAGGACTGGGAATGTGGCTTAGTAATAGAGTGCTGGCCTAGCACATACATGAAGCCCTGGGTTTGGTTCCTCAGTACCACATAAAGAGAAAAGGCTGGAAGTTGTACTGAGGCTTGAGTGGTAGAGTGCTAGTCTTGAGCAAAAGAAACTCAAAGTGAATGGTGTTAGGAAAAATGTAAAATTAATGAAATAGCATCTCTCTCCCTCCCCTATATCCCTTCCTGCTTTCCTCCCTCCCTCCTTTTCTCAGTACTAGAGTTTATACAAAGGATTTCATGCTTAGGCAGGTGTTTAACTCTTAATCCACACCACGGCCTTTTTGTACTTTAGTTTTTAAGTTAGGGCATCCTGTTTTCTTCCCATCCCAGGACCAGCCTCCCATCTAGCTGAGATTATTGGAATCAGCCCAGCTTGATGATTGTGATCAGATCTCACTTTTTGCATGGGTTGGTCTTGGATTGCCGTCCTCTCAATCTATGCCTCCCAAGTAGATGGTACTATCATGCTTAGCCTTTAAAATGATCACTTAGAACTGGGCGCAAGTGGCTCCTGCCTGTAATCCTAGCCACTCAGGAAGCTGAGATCTGAGGATCGAGATTCAAAGCCAACCAGTGCAGGAAAGACCATGAGACTCTTATCTCCAATAAACCACCAGAAAACCTAAGTGGTCCTGTGGCTCAAGTGGTAGAGTGCTAGTCTTTAGCTGAAGAGCTAAGGGACAGCAGCACCCAGGTCCAGAGTTCAAGTCCAAAGACAGACAAAAAAAAATCACTTAGAAAGATAAAAAAAAAAAAAAAACTCCCGAATTCTCACATTTATTTAAATAACGGCTGCCAGTCATATTTTATAAAGCACTTATGGGGCCCATGAAGTCTTTTATTTTTAAAATACAATAAAATAGTACTAGAGCAGTTGGGATAGTGTTCTGCCAGTAACACAACTCTAAGAGCCTCGGAGGGAGCAAACAAGCCGGCTACAGGCCAGCGCCGCCGCCGCTTCTTCTGAGCAGCAGTGAGAAGCAGCAAGCAGCCATGGCTGGGGCACAGGCTCCTCAGGCCAGACCCTGCAGGCAGGGCAGCCCCTCCAAATCCCCCAGGTCTCAAAGGCTCCAGCGCCGAGCTTCCTGGGCTCATCCCTAGGCTGGAGGTGCAGTGTGAAACAGCAAAGGAGCCAGCGAGACTCCTCCAGTGTCAGGGCAACCAGGCAGGAGTGGAGCCAAATGGCCAAACTTGCAGCAGCGACTGCAGCAGTTGTTGCTGCCTCTTGCAGCATGGGCCAGGGCTCCTGCAGCTGCTCAGGCACAGCCAGAGGCAGAGAAAAACTCCAGGACTGACACAGCCTCCTTCCACCCAATCTGCCTAAGATCTGGGAGCTGGATCGGGAGCAAAAGGAGAGGGGTTCATATGGGTGTTGGAGGCATAGGCCTGCAAAACCCCATCTGAGCACCTGTGTGCTCTGAGGGTGCATGCAGGCATGCATTCCTTCCTTCCAATTTATTTATTTTTGTTGGTCGTGGGGCTTGAACTCTGGGCCTGGACGCTGTCCCTCAGCTCTTCAGCTGAAAGCAAGTGCCCTACCACCTGAGCCACAGGACCACTTCCAATTCTTCTCGGGGAGGAAGGGTCACCCTTTCCTCCATGCTGGCCAAAGGTTCTGCCCCCGGTGCAAGGCTCAGGTAATGGTTTGCAAAAAGTACCATTCGTGCTTCATCTTCTTAATCATGTAGAACAGCACCTGGAGACCCCCCCTATGTGTAATCAACTGTGCTTTACCTGCTTTTACAACCTTGATTAGTGGAACTGCTCCACTTTTGTTGACAAGGATTAGCTTTTTCTGTTTAAACTCTCATTGTCTGTGCTCCCATAAAACTGTTTAACTCTCTGCCCCTGACTGAAGATTTACTTCTCCTGCTTGTGTGCTGTATATAAACATGTGATGTTCCAATAAATTTTGTCTATACTCACATGGTGTAGTCCCTTCTTGCCTATACCACACATCGTGTTCCCAGATCCCGTTGTGGAAACAGCAACAGATGGGGTTATGCCGGTTGATGCCTCTGACATCTCCCCCCTTTTTTGTTTTTTAAGTACAACCGTAAGCAAGAGATCCTTTGCAGAAGGGATTTGCAGAAACTATTTTGGAATGTAGACAGCAATATCTTGACAAGACATAATGCAATCAATCCTGTAGAAACACTATGGGTAAAACTGTGCCACCAGGTATGAGGGTCCAATTGGTTTAGCACAGATGCAATTCCCTCAGCCAGACCTTCATATCCCACGCCAGGGAGTTGTGCCAAGAAAGTCTCAATGACTTCCTGCTGTAACTAGTGGATGTCCCAAGTCAAATTTCCTTGCAAGACCGGCAGGTGGTAGTGAAGTCCCTGCCAAGTAATGTTAGAAGTGTTGAATCAAGTAGGAGTGATGCACAGTTTATTGAGCTCTAATCACACTTGAAGGTTAGCTGTTTCTGCAGATCAATTATCTGGTCTCCCATCCACTGCACCGTGTGTTGCAGGGTGTTCAGACGGGAATCAATGTCCTGTTTAATATTGTGCTGATGAGTCTATAGCTGGTGACAGTCCAGCCACTTCTCTACAAAGTCCTTGGTTTGGATGGAGGAATGCAGGGCCACTCCGGCAGTCGCAGCAGTCATGGTGATAGCAGTCATTTCAAGGATCACAGCTACACTCAGACCCAGGAATCTCCTAGTTCTCTTCAGCAGTTGCTGGAAGACTCCTGTCAACAAACCAACAGTGGGGCTCTCCTGCCAAGGTCGGGTGAGATTAACAGGCACCCAGACCCCTAAGCGAGATCTTAATATCAGGAGAGACTGAGAAGGCATTTTAAAAGAAATAGTATGATTTAAGCATGTAAAGAGTCCAGGCTGCGTGGGTTCTCATTGATTGACACTGTCCCTGTGGGCTAGTACATAGGAAAGTTTAATACAACCCTGTACAGTAAAAGAATGGTTCCTGTAAAATGTATAATTTGCCTCATGGGCCCTAGTAAAGTGACCAACCCAATTCTGAGTTGTATAAAATTGCGTGGCAAGTTTTATAAATGCCACTGCTCAGGCCCTAAGTGTCCCCTGAAATTTATATGTGGCCTATGAGGCACAAGGCCTCCATCATGTCAGGTGAGCAAGCCAATGGGTTCTACATGATTTATAACTCCATTGTATAGACGTCACCATCAGAAGAATTATTAGTATACCAATCACCAACATGCTTTTCAGAATAATTGGCAATGAAACATCCATGAGGACCTCAATCTATAAATGAGATGTTATCATTATGCTGTATAATCTTTCCTCTAGGGTTTTGACACTGAGACCACTGAATAGAAACATAAACAAAATTCAATAATTAATGTCCTGTCATACTAGGTTAGGTGGTTGCCCAGTCTTATTTGTATAAGAATGATCCTTACCAATAAAATTTAAGGAAATTGTGCTGAATCGCCCCATATGATTGTTGATTTTATCATCAGGCAAGATGTATGCCCATACCTGTCTTCTGGTTGGTAAGCAAGGTGATGTCCCTAAACACAGTGGTAAAGACTCAAATCCTAAGGAAATAATATAAGGTATTCCTTCCTCACCTGGATGATTAGGGTCTGCATGATCCCATGGTGGAGGAAAATACGTGCTGTCATTTGTGTACGCCACTGGACCTTGGTCTAGCTAATCCACTAATTTTAACAATGGTGGGTGAGTGATATAGGCCCAATATGCATGTTCACTACCCACTGCAGAAGTATTCACAAGCAGTGCAATCATGGCCAAAACAGATATTCAGGTATTCTAGGGGTTTTTGTACTGACCAGGGTGGCTTCGGTCTTGTGTCAACACCTTATTCTGACCCCATGTTGCTGGGGTCAAGCTGGTTTTCTTAAGATAAGGATGATGGCTTCCTCCGGACTTCAACCTTAGGTATGCAAAGCTGCTTACTAGATCTTCTTCCTCAGGGTTGTGTTGTGTTGTTTTTGCTTCTCTGGAGGTCGGATGAATCAAAAAGGGACCCAGATGTTGCCAGTGGATCCATCTGGAATGATAGAAACACTGTTTTCCCTTATGGGGCATTAGTCTTAGTCTTCATTGATTAAATTTTTTAAACCATATGGGAATAGATAGTGAGATGCTGCTAGAGGGATAAAATGCTTTTCAGCTTTAGTGAAAGGATCACTTTGAGTGAAATTTTAAAAATTTAGAGTAAATAAGGTTAAGGCAAAAGTTTCCCTTAGGGATTCCCCTTTTTTGTTTTTTTTAATAATTGAAGCTTAAATGTTTTATGGGTGTGTAAACAGTTGGCATTAGTCTACACAGGTTGATTAAAGAAGTTTTACCTAGGGACTAACTTTAGTAAACTCTCCTAATATTTTTCTGATTGTACACTGGCTTTTATAATATAGTGTGGGGTAGTTTGTCAAGGTGACAACTTTTTACTAATTACATTTTATTCCAAACTAGAGTTTAGGCATAATTTTTTAACTTTTCATAACTGTATGGACCCTTTTGGGGGGGGGGCTATAGCAGCATAGCCTGTTTAGTACTTTGGTTTGTAAAAGATTTAAATAGTCTAGGATGTTTAAAGGTAAGATCCATAAGAAGTTCCACTTGTAGGTGTTCAGTGGCAGTTTTGTAATTGACAAACAAGTTATAAAAGCAGAACGAACAGTTAGTGATTACAAATTGCATCAAGGCAAATAGGGTGGTTAAGTCCACACAACTGCCTGTAGACATCCTGGTATCTAGGCTGGAGATGGGGGCATTGCACCCAGTTTCAAGGCCTGGAGGTGGGACAAGTCTTACCTTGAAATCCTAGGAAAACATTACCTCCCCAAATACGCCAAAGCATTGTTTAGCTCCTCAAATAGCCTAGGAGGGAAAGGCCATCCTTTGGAATACAGATGTTTAGTGTGGCTCCTGGTGCTTAACTCTCTACTTAAGCCCTTATCTTCGAAAATTTAACATTTGGTCTAAATCTTGATATAAATGATCTTTTTAGTAATTATCAGACCACAATTTTGTTTTATTTTGGTGTTTATACCAATGTTTCTCTCCTTACTTGGGACTTATTTGTCTCAGTTAAATTTGAATTTTCTCCTTCCTTGTTCTAATTAATACCCTATCTGTTTACTTTTGATCTGGTCCTAACAATTTCATATTTTATTCTTAAACAAATTTATTTGGTTAGTGTCAGCCCAGAATTTACTGCCAATTATGGTTTTAAGCACATACAGAGCAGTTTGGATTTAAGCTATTCCCCACATTTCACAACCTCAGCCTTTTACAGCCAACTATTACAAATGGTTGACAAGTTCTTGCCCAGTTAGGCATGCTTATAAAGTAGCTTGCCATGACCTCAGCTCTGATCAATTTTAGAAGAGCCAAACATTATTGCCAAAGTCCCAGGAGTGCTTCTTTCTTTGTTAGGGTAAACGCAACCTTGACATTTCCCTTGGTCACTGGACTTGAACTTAGTGCCTGAGTGCTGTTTTTCAGCTCTCCAGTGCAAGGATTGCACTTTGCCACTTCGGTCTCCAAAGCAACTCTGCCCGCTTTTTTGGCACTCTGCTGGCTAGTTAGAGATGATAATCTTTCTCTGCCTGGACTGGCTTTGAACTGCAGTTTGTAGATCGCTCACCTTTGGTCCTCAGCTCCACCCTCATCTGGGCCCCCTCCCATTTCTGGAGTTCCCTCCATACAACTGGTCTCTCCCTCTCTCCACCCAGATCCACCTGAACTCCCATCTACCTCACTTCCTTTTCTCTCAGATACTTCTGCTACCAGGATGATGATGGAGGTCATGTGCTCCCTCTTGGGGGAAATATGGCTCCTCTAATAAACCTTGTAATAATCTTTCTCCTTTGCCTGCCTGCCTCTGCATGGTCCCATAGGATGGATGTGTCTGATCCTCTTTCACTGGTGGCTCCATACTGGGATAGGTTCTCCAGTGCATTTGCTCCCCCTGCACTTCTGAAGGGAGTTCAAACAGCTGCCCTGGGACCTATTCTGAGATCCTTCACTCCAGTCACCAGAGGACCATCAAGGTAACTTTCTCCTGACTGAGTGCTCTACCAGCCCATCCAGCCCCACTAATTAATTCCCACTCCAGGGTAAGTGACAAGTTTGTCTGAGGTTGGGGTTTCTGATTCCAATATCAGTGGTAAGGCCACCTGAGCCTTTCTGGGCTAACTGAGCCCCACCCTCACCATCTGACCAAAAACTTGGCCAAGTGCTGGAATTAGCCACTAGAGGCCTACCATGGCCCAAGGACCCACCTTGGACCAACATAAGGACAGTCTCCACTGGTGGGGCCACCACCTATTTAGGAGCCAACCTGCACTGCAGAGGACACTCTACTCTAGGCACATGGCTTCAGGTCACTTACCATGGGAAGGACACTAAATTTCTTTACATTAAGGCCACCTGGCCTTGGAGGGCTGTTCAGTCCCCATCAGTTAAATTTGGCCCCACATTTAAAACTCCACTTCTGAGAATGCTTGAGCAAGTAGCTCTCTCTCTCTCTCCCCCTCCCCTTAAATTCTGCCTCTTGCCAAAATTACCTGCTTGTAACCTCTTTCACAAGTATTTCATATGCTAAACGCTTTGGTTAAGCCCTGGAAGAATGTAACCAGTAATTGCTTGTTTCTACTCATTAGATAGGAAATGGGTGAGTTTAAGTCTAAACTCCCCGAAATAAAGGCCAACAAGTTTGGATATTACCAAAAATGTATTACTCTTCTCTCTAGCATTGAGCAAGTGGTGGATGTGCCAAATTGGCATCTTGGTACTTCAGCTTGGTACTACCCCTCCCCCCTCCCCTGTCCTGTGGCGCCATTATGCTAGGCCAAGTGTATGTTCCTATTGCCTCCTGTTCACTAGGTTTCTTGTTGGCAAAGTTTTGTATTTTAAACTGACCACATGGTTCCATCATAATTAGAAAAGTGGTTCCACTAAAATTTCAAAACTTTAAAAGTCTATTTTAAAATCTAAGCACGCTCTATTATCTGTGCACAAACATTTCTGTCTGTGTCTTATTTGACTATATGTAAGTGATTATGGTTTCAAGGTTACTCTGCCTACTAAAAATCTTTGTCAATGGAAGCTGTGAATTAATCTAAATTGCTTTAAAACTTTGTGACCTGACTAAGCCAAAGAAAAAACAGGCAGTTTTAAAAGACCTTGGAAAAGGACTTAAAAAAGACAATGTCCTTTACAAAGTAAATGAAATTGGTAACTAAGTTGGCTGTGAATTATGTCATTCCTATGTCCATCTATGCTAAGAGTTAACTATTGTACACTGACCATGGCTAGTAAACTAAAGCTAAGGGTTTGATTCTCTAGTTTTCTCCCCTGTGTGCCGATCAACTTCAATTAAGATCAAGGGACCAGAGTGACTAGGCCCAGGCACAGCTGCCTAAACCAGTGGCACCAGCCTGCAAAAGCCAGTGTAAACCAGGTCTCTAACCAGTATATGTAGAAATATTGCAGGTTACCAACAGGAGGTGCAACAGTCCATACATGCTGGGAGATGCCACAGTCTCTCTCAGACTCTGGCCTTGCTTCATCTCACATGACCAAAAGCCTGTTAATTAAGGGTAAAACACAAGCCACATTAGATATTTGGATCTGTAAATGTTCATCGCCAGAAGTTAGACCATACGGGGTGTATGAGCAAAGGATAGAAATTGATTTCTATACTATTTTACAATTGGAGGTAAATTCCTAAAGGTAACTCAGACTGCAGAAAAAAAATGGCCACTCTTTCTATTCACTGCCCACAGGACAGCCTACAGGCAAAGAATATACAGCCCAGTGTTTCAATGATGCATTTAAATGCAAATTAAAATAACTTTACAAAAAGGATTTAAAATGACATCCCCCTTGTAAAAATTTGAGAAGTTGTGGGGAGTGGCTGGCCTCCCAGACAAGTTTAAAAGATAAATTTTTCCTAAAGGTTTATTTCAAAGTAAAAGTATTCTAGTTTGCCCTTAAAGTTTTTTGTAACAGTTGCCAGAAGGCCCACAGTAAAAGATAGGGCAAGTTTGTCAAATGTAATTTAATAAGTAAAACCATGCTTATAAAACTACTTCCAATGACCATCTTTGTTGCTTTTAGTTGGAGTAAAAGTGACTGTTTGTAAAAAAAAAAAAAAAAAAACTCATTGATCTGCAGTTCGAAGCCAGTCCAGGCACAGGCAAACTAAAGTCCCTGTGAGATTGTCATCTCTAATCTGCCAACAGAGTGCTCAAAGCTGAGTTGTTTTGGAGTTTAAAGTGGCCAAGTGCTAGTCCTGAGCTGGAGAGCTGAGGGACAGCACTCAAACCCTGAGTTCAAGTCCAGTGACTGACCAAGGAAAGTGCCAAAGATGTATTTATCCCAACATAAGAAAGGCACTCCAGGGACCCTGACAATGTTAAAACATCCAGATGCAATTACTAACAAATGTTTGGATGACAAAAGTGGTATCAGGTCCTGAGTTACTTGAGCTTGGTCCTCCAAAAAATTGATCAAGCCAGAAGGTCATAGAAAGATAAGTTTGTAAACATGCCTATCACCCATGTTGGTCTAACTGGGCAAAACTTTCCAGAGATCTGTGATAGTGGGTAATAAAAGCTAAGATTGTAGAATGTAAATCCCAAAACCCCTGTATCTCCTCAAAGTCCTAATTGGCAGTAACTTTTGAGCTGGTTAAATTCATCTGTTGAAAAGCTTGTAGAGCTGAGATTATGTTCCTATTGAGATCTGTCTAAAGGCCTACATAGGTAGGCATTCCTCTGCCAGACAGAAAATGCTTTTATAAACCAGGGTGTTAAACAGGCTATGCTGCTGTAGCCCAAGAAAAGGCCTGTACATTTGTTATAGGTTAAATGTTGTCTATAAGCCACTTTAAGCAGGCTACCCAGAGGCAGTGGGTCATAGAGTGCCAATCAGTCTCAGGTTAAAAGCATCTACTGGGCTTTCTTTTAAAAATCTCTGACAAGTAATTGTTAGTCAATTGTGAACAAGTTATAGGTAACCTCCATCTCATTGATCTCCTTGTTGCTTTAACTGGAAATAAAAAGAGCTTTTGTAAGAAAGTTCAAAGCCATCCTGGGCACAAAAAAAAAAAAATCCTTCTAAAACTCCATCTCGCTACTAATCAGCACAGAACGAGGACTATCCAGCCAAAGGCTGAAAGTGGCATTGTGACTCTAAGTAGTAGAGCATTAGCCTGGAACAGAAGGACTCAGGGACAGTGCCCAGGCCTTGAGTCCAAACTGTAAATGCCAACCGGGACAAGCTATCCCAGGAATGGATGTTGAGACAATGGCCAGGACAAAGTCAGTCCTGTCCATGGAAAACCATGGAAAAGAGTGAGAGATGATACCCTAAATGGAGTCACTTTATGCTTTATGCATTGTTTCTGGCAAAACTGGAGCTTCAGTTTCCACCCCCACTACAAAGGCAGAGGAGGGGTCCCGCAGAGCAGTGGGGACCTCACAGATGAAGTCCTTCAGGGGATGAGGCCTCACAGAAGAGGCTGCAAAAAGGGGTGTACCTCACTGGGAGGCCGCAGAACTGCGGGTGCCTCATGGGGAAGGCCACAGAAGTGAGGGTGTCTTGTGGGGGAGGCCGCAAAAGAGGGGAGGGCCTCACAGGGGAGACTGCAGAGGAGGGGAAACTGCAAAGGCAGTACACAGAGGAGGAGTTTAAACTTAAACTCATCCATACTTTTATCTTCAGTTGCAAGGGAGAGGGAAAGAGGGAGAGGGAAAGAGGAAGAGGGAGAGAGGGAGAGAGGGAGAGAGAGAGAGCCAGAGCTATCTGCCCAAGCACTCACAGAAGTGGAGTTTTAAATTTGGGGCAAAATTTGATTGAAGGGGCTCAGCAGCCCTCCAAGGCCCAGGTGGCCTTAATGTAAAGAAATTTAGTGTCCTTCCCATGGTAAGGGACCTGATGCCATGGGCCTATATTAGAGTGTTCTCCACAGTACAGGTTGGCTCCTAAAGGGGGTGGTGGCCCTGCCAGTGGAGAATGTCTTCATGTTTGTCCGTGCGCATTCCTTGGGACATGCGGGAGGGGTCCTTGGGCCAAGGTAGGCCCCTGGCACTTGGTCCACGTTTGACTCTGATGGGGGAAAGGGGGGCTCGGTTAGTCACAGAGGCCCAGGTGGCCTTACCACTGAGATATCAGAATCAGAAAAGCAGACCTCAGATAAACAGGTCACTTACCCTGGAGTGGGACTTAATTAGCAGTGTTGGATGGGCTGGTAGAGCGCTCAGTCAGGAGAAAGTTACCTTGGTGGTCCTCTGGTGACTGGCGGATAGGATCTCAGGATAGGTCCCAGGGAAGCTGGTTGAACTTCCTTCCAAAGTGGAGGGAGGATCAAACCCACTGGGGAGCCTATCCCCACAGGGCGACCAATGTAAGAGGATCAGACAAAAATCCATGCAAGGGGACCATGCAGAAGCAGGAAGGCAAAGGAGAAAGATTATTACAAGGTTTATTAGAGGAGCCATATTTCCCCCAATAGGGAGCACATGACCTCCATCACTATCCTGGTAGCAGGAGGATCTGAGGGAAAAGGAAGTGAGGTAGATGGGAGTCCAGGTGGGTCTGGGCAGAGAGAGGGAGGGGCCAGTTGTATGGAAGGAACTCCAGAAATGGGAGGGGGCCCGCGTGTAGGTGCTCATACTTCGAGCTCATGACTCTACCTGATTCTGGGGCCTGGATGAGCTGCCTTGATCTCTTCTAAGTCATTTACCACATGAGGGTTTTCTGAACTCATACATCACCGCAAACTGCTAACATTCCTCCCTAGCACATCTCTCAATATATTTTTTCCATCATATATTTAAACATATTTATGTGTATACATTCTCTACCCTCCCCCAACTCCACACACAAAGGCATAGACCTTCAAAACAACGTTTTTATTTTTTTCCTTGCTACAGTGTCTAGAACCTAATAAACTCAATAGATACAAAAGAGTGAGTTGGGTACTAGTGTCACACCTGTAATGCTAGCTATTCAGGAAACTGAGATCTAGAATCACTTTTTCCATTTATTTTCCATTTTGATTAAAATTTAAGCATTAAAGGAACTTTTAAAGAGAATCAAGACTTCCTTTTTTCTGGAGGTTTCCTTCACTCCCTTTCACCTAGTCCAGCTAAATCTGTGTCCCCTGGGAGCTATGGCATCCCAGAAAATCCATAGTCCCCCAGACCCCAGTTAAATTCAGACAGAATCCAGCATTGCCTTTAGTCATGTGGTGGGCAGAGCAGAAGGCATCCACCACGTGTGCTACCCAACACCTCTAATCCACACCTGTGCCACTTCCATACTCCCAGCCACATGAGCAGCATTGTGTCACCATCGCTTGCACTGGCATAGGCTTTCGTGGTCATCAGGATAGATGTCCTGAGAGCTATTTCATCTGCACAAGGTGACATTTCCTGGGTCCAGGTATATTGCTGATCTGGGAAATCACTGGCATTGGAGCAAGCCAGGGCTGCTGCAACCGCACCATAGGATGCATCTCTCTGCAGCAAAACCTGAGGCCCTTCCTTCCTAGACACAATGGAGATCCTAGACAATTCCCTGCTTGTCCCTGGATGAGTCCATGAATATATCCACAGCCCTCATCTGTCAGAAATGAACAAAGAGTACAGAATTGTTCAAGTCATTTTCCTTCTTCACAGAAGGGTGCACTATCATCCTGGCCCCCCAGAGCGAGGCAGCACAACAAATGGGCGGATCCACTTGGTTTTCATCCCAACCTAGGAATGATATTGTCCCTTCTCATGTTGCTAAGGAGTCAGGATCACATCTTTGTAAACAATCGGTTACCAGGGTAATAGGGTCATAGAAGGAAGACAAGTCATTCTAACCATCAGTGGACCATCCCTAGTCAAGAGACAGTGTACTTTGAGAGGCCATTGCTCAAAAACAAACATCCTCTTTACCTGCTAATGAAACTGCAACTCCACTGCACCTCACCTTTGTCATTACAACAACAACAACAAAAAGAAAAGGAAAAGGGTGTTTTGGACTTTCTTGTCAGGACTGGCTTGAAACCACAATCCTCAGATTTCAACCTCCTGAGTAGTGCCAAGCTTTTTCATGAGACAATTCTCTCAAATTAACCACCAAGAAAGAAGCTAAAAGAAATAGAGAAAAGTCCAGGACTTGAGCTGAGGCTCAACTGGAAGATAATGGACAGCACCCATGCCCTGATTTCAAACCTATGACCAGCACACCATCATCATCATCATCATCATCATCATCATCATCATCATCATCATCATCATCATCATCATCATCATCATGTGAATAAAAAGACTGTAAGAGCCTATTAAGAATATTAAAATTGAGGGCTTGGAAGGTGGCTCAGTGGTAGAGCTCTTGCCTTGCATGCATGAGGCCCTGGGTTTGATTCCTCAGCACCATATAGCAAAAAGTAAAAAAGCCGGAAGTGGCGCTGTGGCTCAAGTGGTAGAGCGCTAGCCTTGAGCTGAAGAGCTGAGAGATAGCGCCCAGGCCCAGAGTTCAAGCCCCATGAGCAACCAAAAAAAAAAAAAAAGAATATTAAAATTGAGTGAGCCAGGCACTTTTTGGTGGCTGACATGTAATCCCAGTTAGGAGCATGAAATCTCAGGATGGTGGTTAAAATCCCACCGGGGCAGGAATTTCCATGAGGCTCTGATCTCCAACTAACCAGCAAAAATGCCAGAAGTAGAGCTGTGGTTCAAGTGGTAAAGTAACAGCCTTGAATGAAAAAGCAAAATAACAGTGACCAGGCCCAGATACATAGGGCAGGACTACTACTAATTAATTAATTAAATACAAATACACAAATAAAAATCAGAGTGGAAGATGAGCACAAAACCAAGAGAATTGGTGGTTTACACCTGGAGCTCAAGCTATACAAAAGACAGAACTTGAAGATCTGGGTTCCAAGGCAACTGAGGCAGAAAAGTCCCTTAGGAATTTGTGAGTATGTATCAGGTGTGGGTCTTGAACCCAGGGCTTGAAATAGAATTTTTTTTTTCTTAAAGGTAGCATTCTACCACTTCCTTTCTTTGGGGGATGAAATGGAGATAAGTTTTACGGACTTACCTGCCTGGGCTTTCAACCCCAATCCTCAGATTTCAGGTGCTGATACAGTACTCTTATCTTCTATGAGATTTTTATCTTCCATGAACTGCCAAAAGTAAAAGAAGCCAGAAGTTGATCTGTGTGGCTCAAGCCACAGAGACTGCTTGCTTTGAGGGAAAACAAACAACAAAAACCCTCATACACAGTGGCCCTACCCTGGTTTCAAACCCAGGAAGTGACCAGGCCCTATGTTCAAGTCCTAGGACCACCACCACCAGCAGCAAAAGAATGACTCAGGGACAGGGACTAGGCCCTGAATACAAGGCCTAGAAACAGCATAAAAAATAAAAGAAAAACAAATTCAGAGACTGTGGCTAGGCTCCAGAGTTCAAGGTCTACAACCAGCACCAGGACACACATACACACACACACACACACACACACACACACACACACACACACACACACACACACACACGAAATGAACAATAGTATAAGAAGGCAAAAGAAGAAGAGAAAAGTCAATAAAATATTTTTAAGTAGTGGCTCATGCCTATAATCCCAGCTACTGTGGAAGCTGAAATTTTAGGATTGTGGTTCATAGTCAACCTGGGCAGGAATCTCCATGACACTTGGTTTTATGTGTGCTAGTCCTGGGGCCTGAACTTGTGCTGTTTTGCACAAGACTAGAACTATTCTACTTCCCAGCTCTTGGTGATTAATTGGAGATGAGAGTCTGAACAACTTTCCTGCCCTGGCTGGCTTTGAACCACCATCCTCTGATTTTAGAGCCTGGCTAATGTCCCTGTTTTCCCATGAGAATCTTTTTTTTTTCTTTTTGGTTGGTCATGGGGCTTGAACTCGGCCTGCACACTGTCCCTAAGCTCTTCAGCTCAAGGCTAGTGCTCTACCACTTGAGCCACAGGGCCACTTCTGGTTTTCTGGTGATTTAGTGGAGATAATTGTCTCATGGACTTTTCTTCCCAGTCTGGCTTTGAACTGCAATCCTCAGATCTCCCCCTCCTGAGTAGCTAGGATTACAGGTGTAAGCCACTGGCACTCAGTTTTTTTTTTCTTTTCTTTTTCCTTTTTTGTGGGTTGTGGGGCCTGAACTCCAGCTCTGGATGGTGTCCCTTAGCTCTTCAGCTCAAGGCAAGCACTTTACCACTGAGCCACTTCCCAGCTCCGCCATGAGACACTTAACCCTTATGAATTACCAAATTTGTTTTACAAAGCCAGATGTTGAAATGTGGCTTAAGTTTTAGAGCCTGCCAGCCTTGCTCAGGACATGGGAGAGACTCCAGCACAGTGACCTTGCCCTGATTTCAGGTTTAGGAACAGTCACCACTCCCTGTGTTCCAGCCCTAGGATCAGAACCAAATAAATAAATAACTCCCCCATTTTCACTGTATTTGATGTTGGCGTAATTTGTGAAGGTGAAGGGAAAAAACAAATTGTTTAAATAGGGATACAGTTAGACCTATTGCAACAATGAGATGTACAAGAAATTATTTCAAAAAATGAACTTTACAACATTTGCCTGGTGGGGGGTGTAGAGGACATTATATAAACAAAGCCATTCATGAAGCTGTTGCTCAAGCTGTTACAGTATGCTAGCCTTGAGAAAAAACAATACAAAAAATGCTTCATTCACAGTGGCCCTGCCCTGACTTCAAGCCTCAGGAGAGTGGCCATGTCATGAGTGAAGCCCTAGCAAGAAAAATGAAAATAAATAAATAAATAAAGCCAGAACTTTATCTGTGGCTCAAGCCATGGAGATTGCTAGTCTTGAGAAAGAAAAGGGAAAAACCTCAGACACAGTGGTTCTGCCCTGATTTTATGGCTAGCAAAAGTGAAGGCCCTATGTTCAAGACCTAGGACCAGCAATGAAGAAATAAAAATACAACAACAACAAAAACTTGGCAAAAATGCCCAAGTCCTGAGTACAAGCCATAAGAGCAGCACCTAAAATAAATGCAGAAAGAAAGAAAAATACATATAGAGCCACAATTTGGACTGTCTTGAGGTGGGAAGCCTACTAGTCTTGAGAATAAATTAGGAATAATGACCAGGCCTGGAGTTCAAGTACTATAACAAGCTCAAAAAAAAAAAAAAAAATCTGTCGGGAACCAAAAGGAGTCTCTCAACATGAAGATAGGCTTGACTATCTCACCAGAACATCTTGTGGCTGAGTTTACAGAACCACTCTCAGAAATCCGACCCTTTCATCCTGCCTTATGCAAACATCCTGCAGCTGCTAATGACCACCCTTTCACCCTGCCCTATGCAAAAATCCTGCAGCTGCTATGGCCAATGAAAATTCTTCCTTATTCCAAGCATATAAATACCCCTGTGTGAAAAATAAAAATTTGCAGCTTGACCAGGATCCCTGTCTTGCTGTCATTCTTCGTGTCTCTTGTCCCTTCATTCCTTCTCTGTTAGGTTCATTGCCCTCGTTGACGTCCTGCAGGTTGGGACAAAAATCCACAAAAAAAACTTCAAAACAAAAACCTCAGAAACAGTGGCCAGCCCTAATAATAAGCTAGATGACCCGAACTTACAAAAAAGAGAAAAAGAATAATAAATTAAGTGAAAAGAAGGGCAAAAATATTAGAGCCAATTCAATATTTCAAAAATATGGTTCACACCTATAATCCTACCTGCTCAAATGGCTGAAATCTGAGCATTTGTGGTTTGAATCCAGCCTGGGCAGGAAAGTAAATGAGAATTCTTTTCATTTATGCTATTCCTGGGCTTAAACTTGAGTTTTACTCAAGGGTAGAGCTCTACTACTTCCTACCTGTTGCTGGTTAATTGGTGAAAAACGCCTCATTGATTTTCATGCCTAGGATGGCTTTGAACCTTGGCTCTCAACTTTCAAGACTCTGTATAGTCATCTTGGCTTCCTGTAGTACTTTTTTCCTTTCTGTATTTTTTGACAGTTGTGGGGCTTGAACTCAGGACTTGTGTGCTGTCCTTGACCCTCTTGTACTCAGAGAGCCTTGTGCTCTACCATTTGTGCCATAGCGCCACTTCTGGGTTTTGAGTGGTTAATTGGACATAAGAGTCTCACAAGGACTTTTCTGTCTGGGCTGGCTTCCAACTGAGGTCCTCAGATCTCAGCCTGTTGAGTAGTTAGAGCCATAGAACACTTATCTCATATTTGTTAGGTTTTAAAAAAGAGATAGCTGAGTAAGAACAGCACCATGCACGTGGTATTCAGGTAAGGGGTAGGTTTATTCAGTAGACCTGCTGGGACCAGGCAAGGTTGGCATTCCTCATGGCTGGGAAAGGCCTTGGAATGAGAGAGATCTGGGAAAGAGAGGAAAGAGAGGAAAGAGATAGAAAAGAGCAGAGAGAGCAGAGAGATGAGACAGAGCAGAGAGAGAGCAGAGAGAGAGAGCAGAGAGAGCAGAGAGAGGGCGTCTGGGCCTGGGCTAGGCCTTATCTAGGGTACGGGTGGAGAAAGGTGTGGCCACATCAAATTCAGATGTGACCTCAGTGGATGCAGATGTGACCTCTTCCAGGTGTCCCAGTTGCCTAGGTAATGCAGGTACTGGGTGGAGACTTTGCTGTGAGGAGGGTGGAGTCTGCTTGCCATCCAGGAGCGGACCTTACAATATTAACCACCCCCCCCCCAAAAAAATGTGCTATGGCTCAAATTGTAAAACTTCCATCCTAGAAGGGGGGAAAAGCCCAGCACCTCAAGAAGACTGGCAGGTCAAGCCCTAGGATGACCATAAAAAAATAAAAACCAGGGCTGGTAAAGTGGCTCAGTGGTAGAGTGCTTGCTTGCCTTGGATGCATGAGGCCCTGGTTCGATTTCTCAACATCACATAAGCAGAAAAAAAAGCTGGAAGTGGTGTTGTGCCTCAAATGGTAGAGGACCTGGAGCTGAAATGCTGAGGGACAGCACCCAGGCCCTGAGTTCAAGCCCCATGACCAGCCAAAATAAATAAATAAATAAAAGCCAAATACAAAGAAATAAATACAACCACCAAAAATAAAAAGGAAGAGTAGTGCACTGGCTAAAGATGTAGTGCCTGCTAACTTAGAGGGGGTGGGGTGCGGAGTGGGAGAAAGCATGGAGACTGGAGACTGGCCAGGCCACTTTGAAGCCCTGGGATTAACACAAAGAATAAAAACAACAACAGAAAGGCAGAAAGTGAGCTTTGGCTCAAATAGACTATCAGCTTTAAATCAAAAACAAAAACTAAACAACACTGACCAGGCCCTGTGTTCAAGCCCTAGGTCCAGAACCAAAACATAAGAAAAACCTAGCCAGGTGCCAAAGGGTCACACCAGTAATCCTAGCTACTCATACTCAGGAGACTGAGTTCTGCGGATCACAGTTTGATGCAAGGAAGGAAAGTCCAAGAAACATAATAAACTACTCAGAAAAAGCTGGAAGTGGTGCTGTGGCTGAAGTGGTGAGCAAAAGTAGCTCAGGGACAGAGCCCAGGCAGAAGAGTTTAAGCCCAAAGGCTGGCAAAAAGGAACAAAGAAAAAAAGAAAGTGAGTAATTAAGCTGTGGTTCAAGGTATGAAGCCTGCTAACCTGGAGAAAAAAGGTAAAAAATGTAAACAAAAATATTAAAAAATTATTCCCAGAACCACATGCTCCAGTGCACTTTTCCCTACATCCTTAGTGTGCAGACAACCAGGCCAATGCCCCTGCTATATCCTGTATCTCAATGCCAAAAATTTCAATTATTTGAAAACTGCCTTCCGAGAATTGCCACATAGGGACCACATTGAGAATTATTGACCTCAAAAATATTTATTAACATGATTTCTTTTATTCTTGTGATTTTTCTATGTCCTTCTCATCATTACTTCCCTAGCACCTAGCAAATTAACTAGAATAAAAATATAGAGACATATCTGCTTATTGAACATCTACATGTATATTTGGGATAATAAGTTGGTTTATATGGGGTCATCAACACTGAGCATTTTTTACAATGAGCCTCATACTTTGTAAAAAACAAAAACAAATAACACATTTAACCCTCAAGAACTCTACATTTGCCAGTCAGCTGTCACTCATACCTGTCATCCTAGCTACTAAAGGGAAGCAGGTGCTTGTGTTGTTCAAAAATAGTAATGTTGGAAGTGGCGCTGTAGCTCAAGTGGTAGAGCGCTCACCTTGAGCTGAAGGGCTAAGGGACAGCGCCCAGGCCCAGAGTTCAAGCCCCACGGCCGACAAAAAAAAAAAAAAAAAAAAGTAATGTTACAAAGATAAGGAAAAGCCGAGAAATTATTATAGACTAAAGGAGATCAAGTATACACAACTATATATAATTCATGATTATGTACTGGTATTAGTACTGGAGAAAAAAAATGACAGGGACAGAATTGAGCCAATTGGCAAGACTGAAATATAGACAAAGATTAAGCAAAAGTATGGCATTGTGATTAATTTACTGAAGCCGGTAATTACTGTGGCTATGTAATAACGGGACATTTTTATCCTGAGGAGAGCAAGATTAAAATATGTATGAATAGAGGACTATGATATATACAAGTTAATCTCAAATGTATGTCCACAAAGAGAACATACACACAAATAAGTGATTAAGCGAATGAAGGAAAATGTTAACTATAGTGAATTTTCATAAAAAGCACACAAATACTGTTTATATTCTTTTTATGACTTTTCTTCAATTTGACCATTTTTAAACAATACTAGATTGAATAGTGAAGAGATGCACTTGAACTGCAGAAGATGAGTTTCCGACGAGTGTTCTATGAGGGTTTCATGGAGAATGCAAATATTAGGGGATAAGAATAAAAGATCAAGTGTTACCATATGAAAAATTATGGAAATCCAAACATTCAGACTATAACAATAAAGTACCAAGAGTAAGTTCACAGACAGAAAATAACTCAGGACTACTGTGGGTTGAGGGAAGGCAAGAGGCATGAATGGCTTAATGGCCCAAAATTTTTGTTGAGGATGATGGATATGTTTGGGACAAGATAAAGGTGATGGTTCTACAATACTGGAAATGTAATGAAAGTCACTGAATTGTGGTTATAATAATAAATTTATTACTATTCCCCTATAAAGAAAAACAATCATCCCATTTTAGAGGCTACTGTTTCCAGGAAACTCTCTGACATTATATACTCACAGGAAACTGTACTCTTTCTTTCTTACATTCATATATTTATTGTTTTTTTTTTTTTTTAGGTAAAACCCTGCTAGCACAGGCCAGCCTGGAACTTGCAATTCTGCTACTTTGTTGCTTGAGGAATGTCTTTCTTCTACCCAAGACATTCCATAACAAAATTTATTTTCTAATAACAACAACAACCAAAAAGATCAAGTATTAAGGTCCTTACCCTAGGACTTAGGAGCAAACAGGACATCCTGATTATATCAGTTCCCTCTGTCCAGAGAGCATTGTGTGCCTGGGGCTTACTGGTTTACAGAATGTCTCCTGAGCCTGGGAAAGACAGGCATAAAAGGAAAAAGCATCCCAAGTCCTGTGCATGAGCAGGCAATGGAATATATGTTGTATTAAATATTTCTTTGGATATAGAACCTCCCTGCCCACTCTGACCTTGGATATGCACATAGTTCACAAGTCACCAACAAAGAGCAAGGCTTTTGCTCTTACTTCCATATTGTAAATGGTTACTATCTCAGTTTTTATTCACTGAAGTGTCACAAATAAATGAATCACAATCACCAAGAAGTAATAACTTACCCTGGCCAGTTTGTCTGGTTTGCAGGAGATGTGTTGGGAAAAACATCTCTGTTATCTCTTCAGAAAAATCTTCATCCCCTGAAAAAAACAAAGTTTTACATGAAAAACATTCCAGAAAAACTGCTGAGGATCACAAGAAAGGTGAGAAGGAAGAGGAGTGAAGGCAGCAGAAGTATGCATAACAATTTAATGAGCATGGAATATGAGTGCTTATAGAATTTTTTCCTTTCCTTCTCAAGTTTTTATGATGCATTGTTATCATTATCCATTCTTTCACTATTAAACTTAAATGTCCAATTAAGACAAACATTTCTGAGACTTTTCTTCCACCACTGGTTAAGCTGAAGCTACAGGCGTTAGGGATAATAATAATCACTCGGCCTTCTGAGATTTCTGGGCAGACTTTGTGGCCTTGCCAGCTCCAGCAGACTTCTTGTCCACATCTTTGATGCCACACACAGCAACTGTCTCCTATCACAAACAGCAAGATGACCCAAAGGAGGATAGTCAGAGAAGCTCTCCACATACACAAGGCTTGCTGGAACCATATGAACCATGACAGCATCACTAGACTTCAGGAATTTAGGACTAGCTTCCAACTTCTTACACGATCTCTTTTCAAGTTTCTCTTTCCAGTCAGTAAACTTGCAAGCAATTTACGCTGAATGACAATCCAGGACAGAGGCATATTTAGCACTGATTTGGCCTGGATGGTTCAGGAAGGTCACCTGAGCAGTGAAGCTAAATGTTTCCTTGGGTGAATCATTCTTGTTGTCATCACCCACGTTGCCACCCCAAACATCTTTGGGTGACATGCTTATAGAATTTTTTTGTGCATAGTATGTCGATAGATGTTCTTAATGGGCTTATAAGAGAGGTGGGCATTATCACACTTTGGCAATAAAGATAATGAAGGCTGGAAGAGGTCAAGAATTTCCACAAGATTTCTTAGCAAAGGTTAGGAGTTAAACCTTGGCCTCCACTCTCAATGCTCTTTGCGTCACATTACAGAAGAATGAATGGAGAGTATGAAGCAGATATTGTATAAAGTAAATGGAATTCAGGGCTGGGAATGTGGCTTAGTAGTAGAGTGTTTGCCTAGCATGCATGAAGCCCTGAGTTTGATTCCTCAGTACCACACAAACAGAAAGAGACAGAAGTGACCCTGTGGCACAAATGGTAGAGCACTAGCCTTCAGCACAAAGAGGCTCAGGGACAGAACCCAGGCCCTGAGTTCAAGCCCCAGAACGAGAAAAAAAGAAAAGAAAAAGAATTTAAAAAATGGAATTCAAGTTATGGGAAGAGTTTCAGGCAGAGAAAATGAGTGCCAAGATTAGGTGGTGAAAGCATAGCAGGAAGTTTAGTATGATCACAGCATTTAATGTAAACAAAGGAAAAAAGCAACAAAGTAGGATCCAGCAAAGACTGGGCCTTTACACCCTGGTAAGATTTCAAAGTTTCTAACAAAGAGATGAGGAACCACTGAATGATGTTTAGAACAGAGACAAGTAAGATCAAATTTAAATCAAAGGAAGATCATTTTAGTGGCTGAGTAGAGAACTGATCAGCACTAATCTAGGAACAAAAAAGGAAGTAAAATTGAGGGAATAATCCATGATTCAAGTGAGCAAGGTGATGTTTAAATCAGCGGGAGAAAGGATTAATGTTGGAAGGGTGCTAAGGAAAATGTTATCTTGATGATGGGAAAACAGAACACCTCACTGAAGAAACATGTAAACATATGGGTAAGTCAAGAGCAAACTGTAATCAAGACAGCCAAACATACTGTCAGGAAATATTCCTTCTCTCTTTACACACCTAAATCCTATCCATTAACTCACTTTGAGACCAGCCTAAGGTTTTAGCCTTTAGAATCTATATATTTCTTAATCAGCAGTGTATAGCTTCAAGGGCAAATTGTTACTGCTTTATCTGACCATTGTCCCCAAAATTTCCCGCGATTGGCGGGAAGAATGTATCATAGCTCATTTGTGCCTCTCCCTTGGCATTTAAGAGAAAGAATTAAAATGACTTAGCAATCCCAAGTATAAGATGGATTGTGAAGGTGATCTCATTAATACCATCCTTACCAATGTAACTCATTTAAGCAACATTTAACTATATCCTAATATGAATAAAAATCTAAAACCTGACTCGTAGGGTCATCCAACTAAATCCTACTGGGTGCAAGAAATTAATCTGAAAACATAATGACATACCTATATCACAAAATATTGACAAAATGATCCAATAGCATGCAGAATTTTTTTCACTTATATTTATCTCATTCTGTTCTAAAAAATTATTTAGTGTATACTTAAAATGTAAATAATATTCCAATATATACATTTAATTTACAATGTTCAGATATACAATGTATTATGTTTGAGTGTTAATAAACTTATTTTTTGGTAAGTGTTGTGAACAAAATGAGGCAGGTCACTGCTGTGGCTCATGCCTGTAAACCTAGCTATTTGGGAAGTTGAGAATGGAGGATTATAATTTGAGGTCAGCCTTGGCAGCACAGTTTGTGAGATCCCTTCTCAGCCATAGCCTGTTACATTAGTATGTGCTCATCCTCCAACACTAATGTGAGAGTCCAAAATTAAGAGGATTTCAGTTCCAGCCCAGCCTGGGCAGAAAATTTTAGGAGATTCCATCTCAACAGAGAGGCTGGACACAGTGGCAAGTGTCTGTGATTCTAACAATGAAAGGAAGACTGAAATCGGTAATTGTAGTTCAGGCATGTATCCAGGCAGGAAACCATACTCTCCCTGAAAACAGTCAAGGGAAAGCAGGGCCCAAGGCATGGCTCTGTGGTAGAGTGTCTGCTTACTAAGTTTGAGTGAGCTGAGCTCAAACCCCAGTACCATCATAACAAAGGAAAACAATGGTGGAAGATCACTACCAAATACTTTCCACAGAATTAAGTATATATTGGGCAGGAGTGTGGCCCAATATTAGGTAGGGGTATAACTCCATGGTAGAGTACTTGCCAGAGGCTTGGTGACTGGCATTGAGATGAGGAGAAGTTGCATCAAAAGTATGTAGGATGGTGCTGGTGGCTCACGACAATAATCAGCTACTCAGGAGGCTGAGACCTGGAGGATGGACGTTTAAAGCCAGCCAGGCAGAAAATTCTGTTTAGATCTATCTCGACTTAGCAAGAAAAAGACAGACTGGTGTCGTGGTTCAGATTAGTAAGACATCAGCTGAGTTCAAGCTGTGGTCCTGGCACCAAAAACAACAATAACAAAATAAATAAATAAAGGAATAAAGTGTGGGCTTTGGAGGGACTTTGGAGAAAGGCAGGACTCTCCCAAAATCGGAAGACATATTCTTAGGCAAAGGGATGGCAAGGACCAAGAATGCTGATAGAAAAAGATGACCAACACTACCACAACAGCAGGTTCCTACCTTTATCCCCGTCAGCTACTTCCATTTTTTCAGTACTTCATTGAGATATCATTAAATGCCAACATCACTGCTGAATTCTCAACAAATATCACTGAGGAGGGCTGGCAAAGAGTGAGAGGAGTTGGGCAGGAGTCTCTTTTCAGAGTCATTTCTGGTGAACATATTAGACAAAAATCCAACTGTTTAGAAAATCCCTCAGAGTCCTCTGAATGGTATTTAAAGTTCAAGATTCCCATTCCTACACCAAACAGATGCTGATTACATGAACAAATGCAGTTAATTGCAGAAAAAATTTTATAAATAACACAACTGTCATATTGAGGAGTAATTAGAAAGAATGCAACTATCTAAACACATCACAATGGCTTTATGTGTTTCCTAAGTTAAGACTTCTAAAAAGCAGATTTTTTAATCTATTATATCTTTGGAATCATTAAAATAATTACCATCTCTTGCTTATGACTATTATGCCACTTATTGAATACATTATTTCATTTTTGTTTTGTTTTGTTTTGTTTTTGCCAGTCTTGGGGTCTGAACTCTGGGCCTGGGCACTGTCTCTCAGCTCTTCAGCTCTTCAGCTCAAGGCTAGTGCTCTACCACTTGAGCCACAGTGCCACTTCTGGCTTTTTCTGCTTATGTGGTACTGAGGAATCGAACCCAAGGCCTCATGCATGCAAGGCAAGCACTCTACCACTGAGACACCTTCCCAGCCTCTGAATAAAGTATTTAATTTAGTACTTATTTTAACAACCTGTAAGGAATTAGATTGGGTTACCTTACAGATGAGAAAAGAGTTCAGGATCGCAGGTCACATGGCTTTAGTAAAAGACAGATCTTCATTTTGACTCAGTGGATAACTCCAAAGCCCATCATAGTTAACTGCCATCTCAATACTTATGTTCAAAAAATCTTTTTTCCTTTTTTTGTGCAAGTCCTAGGGCATGAACTCAGGGCGTGGGTGCTGTCCCTGAGCTTCTTCAGCTCAAATCTAACACTCTATCACTTGAGCTACAGCTCCACTTTGGGCTTTTGATAGTTACCTGGGGATCAGAGTCTCACAGACTTTGCTGGTGAGCTGGCTTTAAACCCAGATCCGGCGTCTCAGTTTCCTGAGTATCTAGGTTTACAGGTGTGAGCCACCAGTACCTGGTCAGAAAACATTTTATAAAAAGGAATCAAGCTTTTACATAGACTAAGGAATCATTTATTAGTAAGATGTTAAACAATTGTCTAGTCTGACAACAAACAAAAAAGAAAATGTCCCAGTCTGCATAAAATCCATACTAAAGGAGTAAGAAAAGTTTCTCACTGAGAAATATTCGCTTTGTAGAAAACTTGAAGACTAGTTATTTTACAGTTGATGAGAAATAGAAAAAAATCAAATGAGGTTTAGAGATATTAGTGGCAAGCACACTGACAGTTCAAAGAAGTAAAACAGAGAGCCATCTTTAAAAGCACTGACATGTGGAAAATTTTAATTTGGCAGCTCTCAAACTTGCTAGTCTCAGGACCTCCTAATACTCTTAAATTTTGAGAGCTCCCAAAGAGCTAATTAAACAGGTAAGGTGGCTCAGTGGTAGAGTGCTTGCCTTGCATGCATGAGGTCCTGGGTTCGATTCCTCGGCACCACATAAGTAGAAAAAGCCAGAGGTGGCACTGTGGCTCAAGTGATAGAGCGCTAGCCTTGAGCTGAAGAGCTGAGGGACAGTGCCCAGACCCAGAGTTTAGGCCCCAGAACTGACAAAAAAAAATGTAAGTAGAGCCAGGAACTGGTGGCTCTCACCAGTAATCCTAGCTACACACTCAGGAGACTGAGATCTATAGATTGCTATTAAAAAGTAGCTGGAGCAGGAAAGTCAATGAGATTCTTATCTCCAATAAACTACTCAGAAAACAAAACAAATCAAAACAAAACAAACCCAGAAGTACAACTATAACTCAAGTGGTAGAGTGCAGCTCAGAATCAATGCCTAAGTGCTGAATTCAAGCCCCAGGACTGGCACAAAAATAAATAAATTAAATAAAAAATAGGGTATACACATGCATTCGCATGTGCATGCACACACACGAGAGAAACAGACAGATATATTAAAAAGTAGAACTCAGCTAATGAGCAAAGCATCAGGTATTGAGTCCTAGTTTCACAAGCCAAACAAAAGAAAATTTAGAACTCAAGTGCTTATGGTAGTTTTGTAAACTTAAGAACAAAAACACTGGGGATGGGAAGGTGGCTCAGTGGTAGAGTGTTTGTCTTGTATGCATGAGGCCTTGAGTTCAATTACTGAGCACCACATAAGCAGAAAAAGTTGTAAGTGGCGCTGTGGCTCAAGTGGTAGGACACTAGCACTGAGCTAAAGAGCTGAGGGTCAGCACCCAAGCCCAGAGTTCACTCCCCACAACTCACCAAAAAGAAAGAAAAAGAAAGAAAAGAAACACTACTTATTAATATACGCTTATTGAAAAAAACTGTATTTTCCAAAAAAGGTAAAATTTCAGCAGAATAGACCCATTGTTTTACATCTTTAATAAATCACTTCATCCTTTAGCCTAATGAAAGACACCTGTATTCTCTCATCTGTTTTTATACTGTCTGTTGGGTTATGTTGTTTCAAGTATATGCAGAAAATCTACCTTACAAAGTCACTTAGTTAGGAAAGGAAGAAGTATTTTAGTTGCCTTCTCAGATTATCAATAAAGCTAATGCTGGCATACTCCTTAATATTACACTAAAACTCAACTAGTGGTCATCTCTTAAAATTTAGTTGTAATGAGATACATAGCAATGAGCCTGAAGCTATACCATAAGATTTTCTGCTTGGATGTATTAAATTAAAATCAGTTAGTCTTTTCTTTTCTTTTGCCTGTACATGATTTGCTAACATCACACATTAAATAATGGGAAAATACTCACACTGAGTCACACAAATCTTCCAAATGCTGACCAACTGTCCTGAAATCAATGAATATAGCTGTTATTATCAACACAGATTTCATCAGCATAGTCTGTAAACAGCACTGGGAAGCTACAAAGCTCAACAGAGCAATAAATACATTCTATAAAATTGAAACTTAGTTTGAATGTGTATCATGACTCATACATCGTTGCTTTTCTTGTCGTAAAGGCTCATTTCATTCACTTTTAAGAAATGTTCACCAAATAAAATTCTAGTCTCTATGACCACTTGTATACTTCAGAGTGAAAATGTCATTCCATGGCAAAGTAAATAGTTCATTTAAACACTACAAAAGGGCTAGGCACTAGTGGCTCATGCTTGTAATCCAAGCTACTCAGGAAATTAAGATCTAAGGATCATGGTTCAAAGCCAGCTCAGGCAGAAAAGTCTGTGAGACTCTTATCTCCAATGAACTACTCAGAAGAAGCCAGAAGTGGTGCAGTGGTTCAAGTGGTAGAGCACTACCCATGAGAAAAAAAGCTTAGGGCAACATCCAAGCCCTGAGTTCAAATTCTAGGACCAGCTTAAAACTGAATTCATTGGATTCCACTTTCTTAAAATAGCCAATTAGCAGAGAATATGTCTTAGAAATATATCTAATTAAATGTTAAAATAAAACAACCCTTAAGATTCATTTGTCCAGAAATTACATTTTATACTAATTGCCACATTACCTTATTACTATAAAAAATGAGCAGTTTCAACATTCATATTTTCTAAGAGATACAGGCTTTAAATTGTGGAGGCAGGGAGGGGGAAGAGTGTCACTCATGTTTTAGGTACTACCACCTTTTCTGCCTCAATTCAAGATGGGATTAAGGATCCCACAAGTCACGAGGCACAGATGAAGTATCTAGAGATATAAAGAAACATCAGCCAAACTGAGGACAAACTCTGAAAAGAGCAATCTTTAACTGTACTCACTGGTATGAACAATATCAGTATGAGGGATGCTAAGAGGAGTCTGACAGGGGAAAAAAAAAAGAAGACATAAGCAAGAGGCTGATGTGTCTGAACACCTAGATGGGGGAAAGTTGCAAAAAGAATTCTACATGAAAATTCTCACTGCAAAAAAGAGAGAGATGCAGGGTACCAGTGGCTATCCTTGTCAGACTGCTACTCAGGCAGCTGAGATCTGGGGATCATAGTTGGAAGCCAGCCTAGGAAGAAAACTCCATGAGACTCCTATCTCTAATCACAAAAAAAACTGGAAGTAGAGGTGTGGCTCAAGTCCTTAAAGGTCTAACTTCAAGCAAAGAAGGTCAGGGACAGCAAGCAGACCTTGAGTTCAAGCCCCAGGACCAGCACAGGCATTGTGCATGCACACACACAAACACACAAATTACTCTAGTAATAATAAATAATCTAGTAATAATAATAATATTAATAATAATAATAAATACCGCAGTAATAATAAAGACTCTAGTAATAATAAATACATTGCATCTTCCCACTCTGATTATGAATTTTCATATTACCTTTTTTCTCTTCTTTTTCTTCCTCACAAAATTCTGCTAGGGAAAATGCTTCTGAGTTGTTCTAATTCAAATATTAGAGCCTCTAATTCTTCTCCACTCAGAGAATTAAGGAAAGATTTCACCTGAATGAAAATAATAAAATATTGTGTAAATATTAATGAAAAAATCTCATAAGGAGGAAAGACTGAAGAGCTCATGCCAGCACAGCTCTGTGTGTGTGTGTGTGTGTGTGTGTGTGTGTGTGTGTGTGTATGTGTGTGTGTGTGTGTTTGTGTTGGTCCTAGGGCTTGAACTCAAGGCCTGGGCGCTTAGCTTTTTTTTTTTAATTTTATTTTATTTTATTTGTGAACATACTGTACAGAGGAGTTACAGTTACATGGGCAGGATAATGCATACATTTCTTACCAAGAATTGCAGCCTCCTCCTTTGTTTACCCTTCACATCCCTTCCCAGCCTCACCGCTCCCCCCAATCCCAATCCTTCTCCTTCCCCCCCCCTTCCCCCACCTCCCTGCACCAATGTTGTAAAACTCGTTTTGAACATGACAACTTGTACTTCTCATTGTTGCAACAGGTCCACCTGTATCCTTAAACAACTGGTTTTCCCCCATCTCCTACACAAGTTATACTGACATCAAATATAGTGAAAGTAGGGGTTATATTGTGGGGGAGGTACATACAAACCAACAAAGGGATAATCTTATAAATGCATTAGAAACACATGCATGAAAGAAAAAAACATTAAAATACACATCTAAGGGTTCATTTTCCTGACATCACATTATCTGACCTTTTCCGCTTGACTCATACATATACTAGATATTACAAATAAGGGAAACCTTGGGACCTATGTTTGTTTGGGCCTGGCTTACTTCACTTAATATAATGTTTTCCAAGTTTTTCCATTTCCAAACAAATGGGGCAATGTCATTCTTTCTGATGGAGGCCTAGAATTCCATTGTTTATATATACCACATTTTTTTTTTTAAATTGTATTTTATTTTATTTGAGAACATACTGTACAAAGGGGCTACAATTGCATGGGCAGGATAATGGATACATTTCTTACCAAGCATTGCAGCCTCCTCCTTTGTTTACCCTTCACTTCCCTTCCCCGCCTCCCCCCTCCCCCCCACCCAATTTTACCCCCCTCCCCCCACCCAATTATACCCCCCTCCCCCCCCCACACCGGCATTGTAAAGCTTGTTTTGACATGACATTTTGTACTTCTCATTGTTGCAACAGGTCCACCTGAATCCTTAAACGACTTGTTTGTCCCCATCTACTCCACATGTTATACTGACATCAAATATAGTGAAAACGGGGGTTACACTGTGAGGGAGGGACATACAAAGCAACAAAGAAATAATCTTATAAATGCATTAGAAATACATGCATGAAAGAAACGAAAACATTAAAATACATATTTAAGGGTTCATTTTCCTAGCATCACATTATCTGACCTTTTCCGCTTGACTCATACCTATACTAGATATTGCAAATAAGGGAAACCATGGAACCTATGCTTCTTTGGGCCTGGCTTACTTCACTTAATATAATTTTTTCCAAACCTTTCCATTTCCTAACAAATGGGGAAATGTCATTCTTTCTGATGGAGGCATAGAATTCCATTGTGATATATACCACATTTTTTTGATCCATTCATCTACTGAGGGGCATCTGGGTTGGTTCCATATCTTAGCTATGGTAAATAATGCTGCAATAAACATAGTTGTGCTGGTAGCTTTAGTGTGGTCTTGTTTGTAAACATTTGGGTAAATGCCCAAAAGTGGGATTGCTGGGTCATCGGGGAGTTCTATGTGAAGTCTTTTGAGGAACCTCCATACTGCTTTCCAAAGTGGTTGATCAAGTTTACATTCCCACCAACAATGAAGTAAGGTTCCTTTCTGTCCACATCCCCTCCAGCATCTGTTGTTGTTAGAGTTCTTGCTTTTTGCCGTTCTAACTGGAGTGAGGTGATATCTCAATGTTTTTTTGATTTGCATTTCTTTTATGGCTAGGGATGTTGAACATTTCTTCATGTGTCTCTTGGCCATCCTTCTTACTTCTTCAGAGAAGTTTCTCTTTAAGTCTTTCACTGGGTGCTTAGCTTTTGTGCTCAAATCTAGCACTCCATTATTTGAACCACAGCACAACTTCCAGCTTTTTGGTGGTTAATTGGAGATAAAAGTCTCACAGACACTCTTATCTGAGCTGGCTTCCCACCATAATCATCAGATTTCATTCTCCTAAATAGCTAGGATTACAGTACCCAGTTCTAATTTTTTTTTTATCCCTGAGGCTCTTTGTTCTCAAGGATAGCGATATACACTTGGAGCTACAGGACTACTTCCAGCTTTCTGAGTTATTTATCAAAATTAACCTGTCTGGTCTGGCTTTCAATGAACCTCAGATCTCAGCCTCCTGAGCTAGGATTAGAGCCAGAACTAATTTTTTTAATAACCGTAACACTAAAGGGTAGATATTATAGGAAAATAGATAAAATTTGTATTTCCAAAATTATTATAGGTCAAAAGATAAATGAAAGTTATCAGTGTGTAAGCATGACTTCCAAGCCCAGGCAGGAAAAGTCATGAAACTCTTATCTCCAATAAACCACCAGAAAAAATAATGAAAGTGTTGCTGTGGTTCAAGTGGTAATTGCCTGCCTTGGGCTGAAGAGCTGAGGCACAGCACCCAGGCCCAGAGTATAAGCCCCAAGACCAACATAGAAAGAAGAAGAAGAAGAAAGAAGAAGAAGAAGAAGAAGAAGAAGAAGAAGAAGAAGAAGAAGAAGAAGAAGAAGAAGAAGAAGAAGAAGAAGAAGAAGAAGAAGAAGAAGAAGAAGAAAGAAGAAGAAGAAGGAGAAGAAGGAGAAGAAGGAGAAGAAGAAGGAGAAGAAGAAGGAGAAGAAGAAGAAGAAGTAGAAGAAGAAGTAGAAGAAGGAGAAGAAGGAGAAGAAGGAGAAGAAGGAGAAGAAGGAGAAGGAGAAGAAGGAGAAGAAGAAGAAGAAGAAGAAGAAGAAGAAGAAGAAGAAGAAGAAGAAGAAGAAGAAGAAGAAGAAGAAGAAGAAGAAGAAGAAGAAGAAGAAGAAGAAGAAGAAGAAGAAGAAGAAGGAGAAGAAGGAGAAGAAGAAGAAGGAGAAGAAGGAGAAGAAGGAGAAGAAGGAGAAGAAGGAGAAGAAGAAGGAGAAGAAGAAGGAGAAGGAGAAGGAGAAGGAGAAGAAGAAGGAGAAGAAGGAGAAGAAGGAGAAGAAGGAGAAGGAGAAGAAGGAGAAGAAGGAGAAGAAGGAGAAGAAGGAGAAGAAGGAGAAGAAGGAGAAGAAGGAGAAGAAGGAGAAGAAGGAGAAGAAGGAGAAGAAGGAGAAGGAGAAGAAGAAGGAGAAGAAGAAGGAGAAGAAGAAGAAGAAGAAGAAGAAGAA